>NC_053391.1:339379507-339979507 GCF_905171765.1 Bufo bufo | reverse complement strand
ACAAGTAAGGGACAATGTTGTTAGTACAAGTCAGGGTTAGGTTATAAAAAAATATCCAAATCTTTGATGATCCACAGGAGCATATCATAACCAAATGGAAAGAACATGGTACAACAGCAAACCTGCCAAGAGACGTCCGCCCACCAAAACTCACGGACCGGGCAAGGAGGGCATTAATCAGAGAGGCAGCACAAAGACCTAAGGTAACCCTGGGGGAGCCGCAGAGTTCCACAGCAGAGACTGGAGTATCTGTACAAAGGACGACAATAAGCCGTACGCTCCATAGAGTTGGGCTTTATGGCAGAGTGGCCAGAAGAAAGCCATTACTTTTAGCAAAAAAACAAAAAGGCACGTTGTGAGTTTGCGAAAAGGCATGTGGGAGACTCCCAAAAGGTATGGAGTAAGGTGCTCTGGTCTGATGAGACTAAAATTGAACTTTTCGGCCATCAAAGAAAACGCTATGTTTGGCTCAAACCCAACACATCACATCACCCAAAGAACACCATCCCCACCTTGTAACATGGCGGTGGCAGCATCATGCTGTGGGGATGTTTTTCAGCAGCCAGGACTGGGAAACTGGTCAGAGTTGAGGGAAAGCTGGATGGTGCTAAATCCAGGGATATACTTGAGCAAAACTTGTACCACTCTGTGCGTGATTTGAGGCTAGGACGGAGGTTCACCTTCTAGCAGGACAATGACCCCAAACACACTGCTAAAGCAACACTTGAGTGGTTTAAGGGGAAACATGTAAATGTGTTGGAATGGCCTAGTCACAGCCCAGATCTCAATCCAATAGAAAATCTGTGGTCAGACTTAAAGATTGCTGTTCACAAGCGCAGACCATCCAACTTGTAGAAGCTGGAGCAGTTTTGTAAAGAGGAATGGGCAAAAATCCCAGTGGTAAGATGTGGAAAGCTCATAGAGACTTATCCAAAGCGACTTGGAGCTGTGATTGCCGCAAAAGGTGGCTCTACAAAGTATTGACTTTAGGGGGGGTGAATAGTTATGCACATTGACTTTTTTTCTTTTATTTTGTCTTATTTGCTTCACAATAAAAAAAAAACATCTTCAAAGTTGTGGGCATTAAACTGTCAATTAAATGATGCAAATCCTCAAACAATCCATGTTAATTCCAGGTTGTGAGGCACCAAAATATGAAAAAAGTCAAGGGGGGTGAATACTTTTGGAAGGCACTGTATGTAGTTAATGACTGGCTGCAGCACTGACATGTCCCCCAAGCGGCATGTGACTCACCATGTGCAAGGTTTTCACTGATAACTTTGCAGACTAGTATATTGGTCCATTCTTACCCTACAGCATAATGAACATTATCAGTCATTGTTTACTGCCTCTTTTCTAAATACAATTATTAATAACAATATTGATAATGATCACATTTCAAAAAGTAAAGCGATTCAGCTGCTCATGAAAAAAAATCACATTAACTGGGGAATGAACAAAACACTTACATGGTGACCTTCATTTCAGCTGCAGATTGGTGAATATCTAGGCTCCTCTTCTGTATCCAATATGGCCACACCACTTCTGAGACTGTCTGAGCATACTGTGCATGTCTTAGCCCAAGGAACTTGCTGCTGACTTTGGATTGGCCATCACTGCTCACTTGAACAGGACTGACCAATCCAAGAGCAGGACTGGACAAGTAGGAAGTGTCTTGGACCATTGATGCACAGTGTGAAAAGTGGTTCGACCATCTTGGAGCCTGGGATCTGCAACTAATACCATGAAAAGAAGGTTGTCATGCAAGTGTTGTGTTCACTCCCCATACTGAGATTTATTTCTCTTTTAACACCTGTGTTCCAAAAAAGGATTCAAATATAAAATCTGCAAAAAAAAAGTTATTACATTTCACCTACATTCAGTTTTTTTTCTGTGAAACTTCAAAAGGATTGCCAAACATCCTAAATTCTGTTTTGAGTACTTTGACAGGTGCAGGTTTTAAAATGAGGTGATTTATAGAGGATTCATAATATATACACCCCTAAAAGCCATTTCAGATAAGTGTTGGTCCCTAAAAAAATAGGATTTGGAAATGTTCTTGAAATTTTGAAAAACTGCTGCCAAACTTAAAACATTATAACGTCCCCAAAAAATAAAAGTACGTGTTTTTTTTTTACCTGCAACTTTAAACTGGACTGGGGATTGTGGATTGTGGATTGTGGTCTTTCTAATATTCAGGAATTTTATTAAGGGAGTGGTGGTGGGGAACTCTCAAAACAAAGGGTTCATATTGAACTCCCTAGCTCCTTCTTTGAATCACAAAGCTTTGATTGATTACATCTTTATGCTCTTGCTACCATCTTAAAGACCTTCCCTACTTTATTACTACTTCACTAGCAATATGGAAACTAGACAATAGTAGTTGTACTTACAGTTCTGAAGCTCCCTGGTCCAGTGTGCAGTGATCAAAAGGGTGGACCTTTTCCTCCCTAGTGTTGGGTGTGACTATTTTAATCGAGAATTTTAATTGCGAATATCGCCACTTCGAGAATTCACAAATATTTAGAATATAGGGCTATATATTCGTATTCTCGAAAACTCTAGATTTTTTTTCATCAGTAACCTCCCTTCTTGCTTGTGAGCCAATAAGAAGGCTGCAATATCTTTGTCTGAGCTTAGCAACATCCCTAGCAACCAATAGGAAAGTTGCCTACCCCTTACTATATAAGAAACTCCCCAGCAGCCATTTTCTGTAGTTTTATGCAGTTCTGAGAGATACAGCAGTATTATTGCTGTGCTCCGTGCTTTACTGTTTAATTACATTAGATACTTAGCTTATATATATATATATATATATATATATAATACAGATAGTTAGTGGGAGATAGTGTAGGTTAGATAGTGATATAGTGTAGCTGAGGTTCCAGTGCAGGGTGTTAGGTATTCTGACTATACTTAGTGCACCAATCAGTAATATGTAGTCAGACCTGCTAAAATGTGAAGTTGCACGTATTGCGCAAAAATATGCGCATCACTAATTGCCGATTTGCGCAATCGCGAATATATTGGAACACTCTATCTGCATATAAAGCTATTGTAATGTTCTGCCGTGCAACCATTTTCTCCAGTCTCAGGAAACTTCTAGCAGCTTGAAAAAGGTAGCAACAGTGACCCACGCCTGTATTGCGCGCGCAATACGCGCATATTACATTGCAGATTTTCGCAATCAAGAAAATAATATACAGATGCAGCATGGGTAACACACACACTCTTAATTCAAATTTCTTAACTCATCGCGTTATCTTGAAACTAAAGCCATTAAAAAGCAATTGCTTAACGCATTTAGTTGCATTTAGTTTAGATAACATGTCTCATAATGCATGTGTGTTAACCCTGCTACATCTGTATGATGAATATTCGCCCAAATATTCGCGAAATATCGCAAATTCGAATATTGCCCCTGCCACTCATCACTATTCTTCCCTTCAGGGCACACTCCAGTTCTGGAGTTCTCCTGTCTGTTGGTGTTGCAGGTTTTGAAGTGCAAGGCAGGGTCCTGGTTGTTGTGACACCAGCACTTTTCAGTGCAATCGCACTGCAAGAAGCAATGAGGAGGCAGAATGGTCCTTCAGCAGAACAATTCTTTACTGCAAAATTCAAATGCAAAAAGATCAGGACAGTTCATATCATGCAATATATAGACAGTTGTTCACAAAATGCACTTTCACAAATGTTACAGGGCTCTCAGCTGCATGGGTAAACCAAAAGGAGTCTTTTTCAAGCAATATCTACTTCAGTGGCTGACTCTGACACAAGCATCCTGACTGTCAGGACCTGACGTGAGGTGTATATTTTAAATGAATGCAATGCAACCAGAAGGGTAGTTCTCCCTCAAGGCAGGCAAACCCTTCTGCTTCATTATTTGAACAGGCTGTGGTACTGTGCTGACAACTGTGATACAACCACATCAACACAACTTTTGTGGTGAATCTGAATCAAAATCGATATGTTTTACATGAATTTGCTATCAGTTTCTATGCACAGCAAAAGGTGAAATCCACTGTGAAAATTTACAGAACAAATTGACAAGCTGTGGATCTAAAATTGGCACCATCAATGTATATGTGGATATTTTTCCAAAGAGCGTGGATGAGGTTTGATCATGTAATACACTGCAGATTTTTAACCTGCAAATCCTAATGGAAAATGTGCAGCTTTTCCACCATGTGTGGACGTATTAAAAATAGGGAGCCTTGTGTCCTGGTGCATCCTTATGTTACAATGCAGGTGCAGCAGTGGATCATGTATGCTGTAAGACTATCTCTCTAAGAGATTACACATTCTTTATTACATCTTGCCCCACAAAGAGGGATGGACACAGTGAATTCCCAAGTTATACTCACCTGGAGTAGTCACAGATTGATAGTGGCGATGTAGCAGCAAGCAAGCTGGGGTGAGAGCCATAGAACCACCAGGTGAAGCAATCCAAAGGCAGAGAGAGTAACAAGGTGAGCATGTCAGCGAACAGTCCAAGGGTCATCAACAATGAAGCAATCAGGGCTCAACTAGGCCAATCATCAAACAGACCTATAATCAGCCAAAGTCTGCAGGCTAGGAAGTGGTTTAAACCTGCTGCCCACGATTTCATCTTCTATTGCCAGCTAGCTTGGCAACCCAGAGAAGCGATGATTTCGAGCTAGACAGGAGTAGAGCCAGACAGCATCCTGGACAGAGGAGATACACCTGAACAGTGGGGAATTAGGGTAGTGCTAGAGAGACCATAGCCAAAAGGGGTCCACAGTCAAACATTTACACAAACAAAATGAGAGAAAAATGAGATGACACACTTGCAATGCAACTTAGCACAAGTGTATTGTAATTATAATGGTGGATAGGAGACTCGTGACCATTACTGATTGGGGGCTATGGCCACTATTAGTCTGCCCTTGTTTGTGTCCCAAGCCACGTTGTAAATAAGAATATGCATGAATATTCAAACTTTCGTTTTTATCTACTTGATTATGAGGTGAAATCTTTAATGAACTGGGCTGTCTAGGATGAGAAAAACATATAGATTTTTTTTTCCTGAAAAACCACCACTCTTGTGCCTTTGTTTCCCCATCTCAATTTACATCAATAGAGATAGGCTGAAATACCAGGCTCAGCCCATTGACAAGACTGGTGCTGGATCTGTGAAGATTTATGGTAGCCATAAACATTCAATAGCTGTAGGCTGAATGACCCCCCCCCCCCATACACATACATGGTTGGTTTGCCTAAGCATGTACAGTATGTGTTGTCAATGGGGAGAGAGTCGATAGCCACTGCAAGACACCTCTGGTGGCAGACAGAAAACAAAAGACATCATCTGAGGGTAGAATCAGGAGCTCCCTACACACATTAGATTGACAACATTAGACAGTATTCTCAACAGGTTCAGCTGGTAATACAAAAATGTTTAGACTGACTATTTGTTGTTAGTAAGTGATCTTTAAAATCAATGTTTTTCAAAATAGTATTTTTTACACATTCTTAAATAGAATTTATCATTTACAAAAAAGAAGAAAATAAAAGAAATTAATAGCACATCCAGCTGCTATGCTTTGATCTAATCCATGCTACTTTTGCAGAAAACAGCACTTAATAGCGCATGTGTACCGCCTCGTATGATACATGCTAAATGAGGCATTAGTGTACATTTTGATCAAAAGGCATAAGCCCACTCACCACGCCAAGGTTGCTTCCATGAGTGGGTCCTACTCTAAAATTAGAGCGGCGCTGCACGGCGACCACCTTACCTGGTGCGGTGCTGCATGGGGGCCACTGTGCTGTTTTTCTGGCGGGGCCCAGTGCTAGGTTTGGCATAGTCGGGCGGATTGGCGCCACAACGTCGGTGGTCGCCGTGCAGGGCCGCGCCAATTTTAGAATAGGACCCACTCATAGAGGCAACCTTGGCACAGGAGGCGGTACACATGCGCTATTCAGTGCTGTTTTCTGCCAAATTAGCAGGGATGAGATCATAGCATAGCAGCTGGATGTGCGATTCATTTCTTTTCTTTTTTGTTTAAGAATTTATCATTTATTTAGAGTTATATGACTATTCTGATAAGGTTTTCATACCTCAGATAAGGAAGACAAGATTTATATGATTGGCTCTACCAATCCTCATAAAAATGTTAACACTACATCAGATAATTAATTCCAGGTTCTCAGATTTATTACAAGACCGCTTTCATCCAAATGTTTGTAATTATAGCAACTGTTACCTCATCAGACCCTCTGTCAAAAGTAAAAAGAAGGGAACTATGTGGATGGAAGCCTAAAAGTTTGACTTAGAGGAGAGTGTGATTATACCAATGACCTATCTCAAAACAGTAAGTTCTCTCATTAATTAGTAGCAAAGTGAATGATCCTAACTGAGCTCGATGCAGATAAGAATAGACATTTCTATCATAGGAATCGCCGTTCCATTCCACAAAATGTGGAACCCACATGGCCAGTATCCTTGTTTTGCGGATCCGCAATTGCGGACTGAATAACAGATACGGACGTCTAAATGAACACTAAAGGAACAGGCGCTCCAGAACACATAAAAAATCCACATAAAACTGGTATCTCTGTAATCGTACTGACCAGCAGAATAAAGATAACGTCATTTTTCCCACACAGTGTTGACCGCAATAACAAAACCCAAGAAGCAGTAACAGAATTACTGCCTTTCTTTTATCCTGCTTCCAAATAGCTAACTATAAAGTGATCAAAAAGTTGTATGTGCCCCAAAATACAACAAATGATGATGGCCACTCATCGCCCCAAAAATAAGCCCTCACACAGCTTAATTGAGAGAAAAGCTAAAAAACGCATTTCAGTAACCAGTAGAACCTGCCTAACATTTTAAAGGGCATGGTTTGACTCAGATGTACACGTTGGGCACAGTATATTTGGCATCTGTGGAAAACCTGCAATTTTCACTTTGAGCAGTCCGCTGTGCGTTAATTTTTGCAAAATATCTGTGGCATTAAAATACTGCACGCGAAAATATTATTGAGGCAGGGGTGTGATATACCTATAATCTACTTTCTATATAGTGCATTTGTATTGTGCAGCATTTGTGTACGGTTCTGCGGAAATAACGCAGCTATACAGAGGGACAAACGCAATTGGAATAACTAATTGCAACTGGTGTGATATACCTGTTGCCCCAAAATAAGCTAATAAAGGGGTTTGATATCCCTGCTTCCAGCAAATGCTCATTAAGGGGTTCTATATACCTGCGTCCACAAATACTGCTCTTCTATAGGGACTTTGTCACAGGGTCATTTTCAAAATGACAGGCAGAGGAAGAGGCAGGCAATTCAGCAGGGGTGGTAGGGGTCGGGCAGGTGCACCAGGCTGGAGCTTAAGTGGGAAGTTGGAGAAGGTGCATGCGATTACGTCAAAGGACGCACCAGAGTTGGTTGAGTGGCTCACTCAGCCTTCTGCTTCTGCACCCTCCTCATCCTCTGTATCAGCACCCTCCTCACTCTCTGCTGTGTGCACCCCCAAAGACACCACCAAAACCACCACATTAGCCCCTCCACTCGAGTCAGAGGAATTATTTTCTCATCTATTCCCAGAACTTACCGATGCGCACCCATTCTTGGCATCGGATGAGGAAGAGGAGGTAGCAATGGCTGCCACCCAGCGGTCTGACGAGAGTACCCAGATCAGACCAAGGAGGGTGGTCACCGCTGTTGCTGTCAGTGGTGGTGAAGGTGACGATGATGGCGTGTCAATGGACGTCACGATGGTGCCCACAAGAGAGGAAGTGGAGGGGAGTTCAGATGGAGAGAAGGAGCAGCAGATAGGGAGGAGAAGGAGGAGAAGCAGGCAGAACTTGCAGTGCACAGGAGGCAAAAAGCAGACTGCAAATGAATCTGGAGCTAGCCATCCACCATGCACGGTCACATCTGGCGCTCCCAGGACACCAGCACATGGCTCCGCGGTGTGGGCTTTTTTTAACGTGTCAGCTACTGACAATAGTGTTGCCATCTGCAGCCTGTGCTATCAACGCATACGTTGCGGCAAGCCCAGCACTTACCCAGAAACGACCGCCTTAAGAAGGCAACTGGCCTCCCATCACCGAGCCCAGTGGGAGCAACACCGTCAGAACCCACAAAGCCACACTCCCGGCGCTCCATGTCCTGCCTCTTCTCCTTCTCCTCTCCCCGCCTGTTTGTCCTCCACTCCACCTTCCACCGAGCCGTCGTCGCGTTCATCTGGCAAAAGACAGGCTTCTGTGGCACAAATGTTCGAACGTAAAAAGTTGATGACGCCGGATAACCCTCTTGCCGAACGGCTGACCACCAGTTTATCAGAACTGCTAGCTCGGCAACTACTATCATGTATACTGGTGGACTCGGAGGCCTTTAGAAAATTTGTGGCCATTGGCACACCGCAATTGAAGGTCCCCAGAAGGAAATATTTCTCCCAGAAGGGAATTCCAGAGTTATATGGCAATGTTCAGCGGCATATGAATGTATCTCTGGCACAAAGTGTCGGTGTCAAGATACATCTGACCACAGACACGTGGTCTAGCAAACATGGGCAGGGAAGACACATAACTTTTACTGCCCACTGGGTGAACCTTCTGATGACTGTCAAGCATGCAATCCGTGGCACCCGTGTGAATTTGGTGTTACCGCCATGGATTGCATGCAGGCCTGCCTCTTCTTCTCCTCCTCCTACTCCATCCTCTGTCTCCTTCTCGGCTGACTCCTACTTTTCCACTGCTACCGCCTCTTCCGCAGCACCCCCCCATCTCCCAAGAACCTATTTGACGTGCCATGTAAGACGTTGCCATGCTGTGCTGTGGCTGTTGTTCCTGGAAGCCAAGAGCCACACAGGTTCTACACTGCTTTCAGCTCTGTGGTCACAGGCCGATCAGTGGCTAACCCCGCTCAATTTGACAGTTGGTAAAGTGGTGTGTAACAGCGATGCCAATCTGCTGAGCGTGCTGAAACAGGGCAAAATGACACAAGTGCCGTTCATGGGACACGTCCTGAACTTAGTTGTGCAGCGATTTGTTGCCAAATACCCTGGGGTCCAGGACGTCTTGCGGCAGGCCAGGAAAATCTCCATCACGATTTGCCCGTCAAATGTCTGATTTGTGACTGCCTGATGCGCTGGAACTCCACCCTGTATATGCTTGATAGGCTGCTCCAGCGAAAACATGCCGTTAACAACTACCTGTACGAACTCTGCAGCAGGACAGGTTCTGGGGAACTTGTTTTTTTTCCCACCGCACCAGTGGCTGCTCATGCACAGCACATGCAGACTTCTGCGCACATTTGATGAGATCACCAAACTGGTCAGTCGCAGCCAGGGTGCCATCATTGACATCGTACCTTACACCTTCTTTCTGGAGCGTGCATTGCATTGTGTCATTGATCAAGCCGTCGAGGAGCAGGAGCAGGAAGATGAGGAAGTCGCAATGCTGAATGAATTCCCAGGGGGGCTACTCCATCTGAGACAAGTCAGCAGGAGTCTCAAAAAGAATCAGAGGAGGATGGTGACTGAGAAGAAAAGGAGGAGGAGCAAGAAGAGCAGGCTTTAAACTTTTCTGGGATCCCTGGTGTTGTCCGTGGCTGGGGGGAGGAGACTGAGGATGACATTCTCCTGGGCGATGAGCAGGAGCCAGGCCACTCCACCGCTTCCAATTTAGTGCAAATGGGGACCTTCATGCTCCAGTGTTTGAAGAGGGACCCCCGTATAAAAAGCATAAACGTCAAGTACCAGTATTGGGTAGCAACGTACCTAGACCCCCGGTACAAACACAAAATGGCGGACATGTTACCAGCATCACAGAGGGCAGTCAGAATGCAGCATTTCCAGGCCATGCTTCGAGAGATGCTGCAATCTGCTGTTGCGGGTACTGGCAGAGGAATTTCCACCCACAAAGAAACAGTTGCGAGTACCTATCCTACAGCACATGCAAGAAGAGGGTGGTTTGAAAATGTGTTGGTCACTTTGGATATGAGATCATTCTTGCAGCAAACCCATTGACAGCCAACCTCCGGATCCAGCCTCAGGGAACGCCTAGACCGGCAGGTATCCGACTACATTGGATTAACGGCTGATGGGGATGCTCTGAGAAGCGAGGAACCCCTTGACTACTGGGTGTGCAGGCTTGACGTGTGGCCAGTACTGGCACAATTTGCCATGGAACTCTTGGCTTGCCCCTTGTCGAGTGTCCTGTCCAAAAGGACGTTCAGCGCAGCAGGGGGGATCGGGACCGATAAGCGTACTCGCCTAGCTCACGACAGTCTGGACTGCCTCACACTTCTAAAAATAAATGAGGCATGGATCTCGGAGGAATTCAACACTTGTGACGACCACGTTTAATTGAATTTCCTCATGCCAGCGCACACATATCCGCCACCACCCAGAACAAAGAATGGTCCCTGTCTTATGTAAATACAGCGGCATAAAAGGTCCTTTCTTTCGGGTGAATGCCTAATGTTTGGGACCTCGGAGGAATTCAACACCTGTGACGACCATGTGTTATCAAATTTCAACTATAATCATTTGGGGTTTTTTCAAGAAGGGGGATTTCGTTAGCCATGTTTTTAATCCAATTTTTTTTTTTTGTTCTTTTAAACATATGTATTTGACATGTATTTGTACTGGCCTGCAGTAAAATTTATATCCATTGACCGTGTAATATACCTCCAGCCACATAATCACTTGATGTTTTCTGTCCGGTGAATGAATAATTTTTGGGGCCTGTAGTCCAGTGGCCTGCAGTAAAATTGATATCCATTGACCGTCTAATATACCTCCAGCCACATAATCACTTGATCTTTTCTGTACGGTGAATGCTTAATTGTTGGGGCCTTGGAAGAATTCAACACCTGTGATTACCACGTGTTATCGAATTTCACCTATTATCATTTGGGGTTTATTCAAGAGTGGGGATTTCGTTAGCCATATATTTAATCAAATTTAATATTTTTAGTTCTTTTAAACATATGTATTTGACATTTATTTGTACTGGCTTGCAGTAAAATTGATATCCAAGGACCGTCTAATATACCTCCAGCCACATAATCACTTGATGTTTTCTGTCCGGTGAATGAATAATTTTTGGGGCCTGTACTCCCGTGGCCTAAAATAAAATTTGTCTAGGCTCCAGCATGGCACATTTTTGAGAGTTTCCCTTTAAGACGCATAAAAATGGCCCCTGTCTAAAATACATATTTTTTGTGGGAATTTTTGCCATTGATCCCCCTTTGGTATGTCACTGTCCATGTTGTGGGATGATTTGTGCACTTCTTGTAAGTATTTGGTGGCTGCAAATATGACCTGAAGGTTTTTCAGGTTCGTCTGCCATTAACCACCTCGGCCCCCCTAGCTTAAACACCCTTAATGACCAGGCCACTTTTTACACTTCTGCACTACACTACTTTCACCGTTTATTGCTCGGTCATGCAACTTACCACCCAAATGAATTTTAACTCCTTTTCTTCTCACTAATAGAGCTTTCATTTGGTGGTATTTCATTGCTGCTGACATTTTTACTTTTTTTGTTATTAATCGAAATTTAACAAAATTTTTGCAAAAAAATGACATTTTTCACTTTCAGTTGTAATTTTTTTTTTTTTAAAACGACATCCATATATAAATTTTTCTCGAAATTTATTGTTATACATGTCTTTGATCAAAAAAAAATGTTTGGGTAAAAAAAAAAGTTGGTTTGGGTAAAAGTTATAGCGTTTACAAACTATGGTACAAAAATGTGAATTTCCGCTTTTTGAAGCAGCTCTGACTTTCTGAGCACCTGTCATGTTTCCTGAGGTTCTACAATGCCCAGACAGTAGAAAACCCCCACAAATGACCCCATTTCGGAAAGTAGACACCCTAAGGTATTCGCTGTTGGGCATAGTGAGTTCATAGAACTTTTTATTTTTTGTCACAAGTTAGCGTAAAATGATGATTATTATTTTTTCCTTACAAAGTCTCATATTCCACTAACTTGTGACAAAAAATAAAAACTTCCATGAACTCACTATGCCCATCACGAAATACCTTTGGGTGTCTTCTTTCCAAAATGGGGTCACTTGTGGGGTAGTTATACTGCCCTGGCATTCTAGGGGCCCTAATGTGTGGTAAGTAGTTTGAAATCAAAATGTGTAAAAAATGACATGTGAAATCCTAAAGGTGCTCTTTGGAATGTGGGCCCCTTTGCCCACCTAGGCTGCAAAAAAGTGTCACACATCTGGTATTACCGTACTCAGGAGAAGTCGGGCAATGTGTTTTGGGGTGTCATTTTACATATACCCATGCTGGGTGAGAGAAATATCTCGGCAAAAGACAACTTTTCCCATTTTTTTATACAAAGTTGGCATTTGACCAAGATATTTATCTCACCCAGCATGGGTATATGTAAAATGACACCCCAAAACACATTGCCCAACTTCTCCTGAGTACCGAGATACCACATGTGTGACACTTTCCAAAGAGCACTTTTAGGATTTCACAGGTCATTTTTTACACATTTTGATTTTAAACTACTTACCACACATTAGGGCCCCTAAATTGCCAGGGCAGTATAACTACCCCACAAGTGACCCCATTTTGGAAAGAAGACACCCCAAGGTATTCCGCAAGGGGCATGGCGAGTTCCTAGAATTTTTTATTTTTTGTCACAAGTTAGCTGAAAATGATGATTTTTTTTATTTTTATTTTTTTCTTACAAAGTCTCATATTCCACTAACTTGTGACAAAAAATAAAAACTTCCATGAACTCACTATGCCCATCACGAAATACCTTGGGGTGTCTTCTTTCCAAAATGGGGTCACTTGTGGGGTAGTTATACTGCCCTGGCAGTTGTCTTTTGCCGAGATATTTCTCTCACCCAGCATGGGTATATGTAAAATGACACCTCAAAACACATTCCCCAACTTCTCCTGAATACGGCAATACCAGATGTGTGACACTTTTTTGCAGCCTAGATGCGCAAAGGGGCCCACATTCCCTTTAGGAGGGCATTTTTAGACATTTGGATCCCAGACTTCTTCTCACGCTTTAGGGCCCCTAAAATGCCAGGGCAGTATAAATACCCCACATGTGACCCCATTTTGGAAAGAAGACACCCCAGGCATGGCGAGTTCATAGAAATTGATTTTTTTTGCCACAAGTTAGCGGAAATTGATTTTTTTTTGTTTTTTCTCACAAAGTCTCCCTTTCCGCTAACTTGGGACAAAAATTTAAATCTTTCATGGACTCAATATGCCCCTCAGTGAATACCTTGGGGTGTCTTCTTTCCAAAATGGGGTCATTTGTGGGGTGTTTGTACTGCCCTGGCATTTGAGGGTCTCCGCAATCATTACATGTATGGCCAGCATTAGGAGTTTCTGCTATTCTTCTTATATTGAGCATACGGGTAATGAGATTTTTTTTTTTCCGTTCAGCCTCTGGGCTGAAAGAAAAAATGAACGGCACAGATTTCTTCATTCGCATCGATCAATGTGGATGAAAAAATCTCAGCCAAAAAAAAAAGGAGGGGAAAGGCATCTGCCAGGACATAGGAGCTCCGCCCAACATCTATACCCACATAGCTCGTATGCCCTGGCAAACCCGATTTCTCCATTCACATCAATCGATGTGGATGAATAAATCATTGCCGGGATTTTTTTATTTTTTTTATATACAAAGTGTTTGCCAAAGTATATGAACACCGCCGCCTCCTCAGCTCATATGCCTCGGCAAACGTATCTTTTACTGCAGAGGAGAAATCTCATCTTGCAGCGCCGCATACACTGACTTTTGTGTAATCTGACAGCAGCGCAATGCTTTTGTCAGAATGCACATCAGTGCTGCAGCTAGTCGATCGGTTGGTCCACCTGGAAGGTAAAAAAAAAAAAAAAAACAGGCCGCAACGCAATAAGTTTATTAACTTTATAATAAAATTTGAACGGAACATATAAACTTTATTTAACTTTTTGAACTGAACGTTAACTTTTTTGCTTACCAGTGTTTTTTTTACCTTTTATAGGGCAAACCTCTCCTTCCCCATGGGACAATGTGCAAAGCGCAAATCGCCCAAAGATGTGGCAAAGTACATTATGCACTTTATCCCAGGTGAAAGGAGAGGTTTGCAGCAGCTGTGAGTGTAAGGGCCCTAGGAGCCCTGTGTGCCTGTCCTGTGAGATGCAATCCCTATGCTAAGTGTACCTGTGTGTGGTACTTTCGGAAACACTCCCCTAAGCATAGGGCAGGGTGGTCAGGGCAGTCAGGACAGAAATAGCGGGTGTCACGCCTTATTCCACTCCTGCTACAGACACAACATCTTTTTCGGGGTGACGGTTGGGTTGAGGTACCAGCAACGATATTGGGGAAATGTCGCTCGTGTAGACAGCTCATTACACTGGTGGTTGGGGCCACGGAACCTCCTGGATACAGGAGGTTCGCGATGATCTCTTCCTGAAATTTGAGGAAGGATCCCGTTCTCCCAGCCTTACTGTAGAGAACAAAACTATTGTACATCGCCAATTGAATCAAATATACAGACATCTTCTTATACCAGCGTCTGGTGCGTCGGGAAACTAAATAGGGAGCCAACATCTGGTCATTGAAGTCCACCCCTCCCATGAGCGCATTATAGTCGTGGACTGAGAGGGGCTTTTCAATGACACTGGTTGCCCGTTCAATTTGTATTGTCGTGTCTGCGTGAATGGAGGAGAGCATGTAAACGTCACGCTTGTCTCTCCATTTCACCGCGAGCAGTTCTTGGTTACACAAGGCAGCCCTCTCCCCCCTTGCAAGACGGGTGGTAACGAGCCGTTGGGGTAAGCCCCGGCGACTAGGTCGCACGGTGCCACAACAGCCAATCTGTTCTAGGAACAAATGCCTGAAGAGGGGCACACTTGTGTAAAAATTGTCCACATAAAGATGGTACCCCTTGCCAAATAAGGGTGACACCAAGTCCCAGACTGTCTTCCCACTGCTCCCCAGGTAGTCAGGGCAACCGACCGGCTCCAGGGTCTGATCTTTTCCCTCATAGATCCGAAATTTGTGGGTATAGCCTGTGGCCCTTTCACAGAGCTTATACAATTTGACCCCATACCGGGCACGCTTGCTTGGGATGTATTGTTTGAAGCCAAGGCGCCCGGTAAAATGTATTAGGGACTTGTCTACGCAGATATTTTGCTCTGGGGTATACAAATCTGCAAATTTCTGGTTGAAGTGGTCTATGAGGGGTTGAATTTTGTGGAGCCGGTCAAAAGCTGGGTGGCCTCTGGGACGGGAGGTGGTGTTGTCGCTAAAGTGCAGGAAACGCAGGATGGCCTCAAATCGTGCCCTGGACATAGCAGCAGAGAACATGGGCATGTAATGAATCGGGTTCGTGGACCAATATGACCGCAATTCATGCTTTTTGGTTAGACCCATGTTGAGGAGAAGGCCCAGAAAAATTTTAATTTTGGAAACTTGGACTGGTTTCCACCGGAAAGGCTGGGCATAAAAGCTTCCCGGGTTGGCGGATATAAATTGAGTGGCATACCGATTTGTTTCTGCCACGACTAAGTCCAAGAGCTCCGCAGTCAAGAACAGCTCAAAAAATCCCAGGGCCGAACCAATCTGAGCTGTCTCAACCCGAACTCCAGACTGGGCAGTGAAAGGGGGAACTAATGGTGCGGCTGAAGTTGGTGACTGCCAATCAGGATTTGCCAGCACCTCAGGGACTCTAGGGGGTCTACGGGCCTGTCTGTGGCATGTGCAATAGTTACCCCGTCACAGCCACCGCACCAGCTTCAACTGCCCTTCTGGTGCTCGCCACTTCACCATGTTGTACGGCAGTGCTGGTACTACGTCCAGGGAGGGCTGCGCTGCTGGTGTATGCCTCACCACGTGATCCGACAGCGCCAGCCCCACTCTGCTGCTCTTGAAGCGGATCCTGTGCAACCTGTGGTCTAGCGACACGGGGCCGGATACGCCTGGTTCTATCAGGGACCTCAACCTCCTCATCCGAACTTTGGGTCAGACTGCCACTGCTTTCTACAGGTTCATATTCTGACCCGCTAGATTCGTCAGATGAGGGTTCCCATTCCTCATCCGACTGGGTCAGAAGCCTGTAGGCCTCTTCAGAAGAATACCCCCTGTTTGACATTTGAACTACTAAATTTAGGGGTATTCCCTGAGACTACCCAAGAAAAAAAGCAAGCCTGTCTTACAAATGGGAGGCTAGCAAAGTACCGGAGGCCGCTGCGATTGATAAAAAACATCAAAACTGATTTTTTTTTATCGCCACAGCGCTTGTAAAGTGATTGTGCAGTGATAAAAAAAACACTTTTTTTTTTGTCACTGCGGCGGGGCGGGCGTGGGTGAACGCACGTGTGGGCGACCGATCAGGCCTGATCGGGCAAACACTGCGTTTTGGGTGGAGGGTGAACTAAGGTGACACTAATACAATTATAGATCTGACTGTGATCAGTTTTGATCACTTACAGATACTATAAAAGTACAAATGCTGATTAGCGATACGCTAATCAGCGAATAAGTGACTGCGGTGCGGTGGACTGGGCGCTAACTGACGCTAACTACCTAACCAAGGGACCTAAACTATCCTAAAACCTATCAGTCAATACTAGTGGAAAAAAAAGTGACAGTTTACACTGATCACTTTTTTCCCTTTCACTAGTGATTGACAGGGGCGATCAAGGGGTGATCAAGGGGTTAATTGGGGTGATGGGGGGTGATCTGGGGCTAAGTGTGGTGTTGGTGGCTACTCACTGTGATGTCTGCTCCTCTGCTGGAACCAACCGACCAAAAGGACCAGCAGAGGAGCAGAGAAGCCATTTAACACCTTATATTTATAAATATAAGGTGTTAGATGGCTTCTGATTAGAATTTTAAAAAATCAGCAACCTGCCAGCAACGATCATTGGCTGGCAGGTTGCTGACTAAATACTCCTTGAACTTTTGCCGGCCCGCGATGCGCATGCGAGGGCCGGCTTTGAGCGAAATCTCGCGTCTCGCGAGATGACGCATATATGCGTGACTCTGCCTGCAGCTGCCGCCTCCGGAACGCGATCCTTCGTTAGGCGGTCCGGAGGCGGTTAAAGTGAATGGGGCCCGCCGCGAACTTGCGGTTCGCGAACATTTTATCGCGATCGTCCATCGTCCATGTTTGTCCATCCCTACCCGGCAACCATTCCAGCAAAATCTGCCCTCCAAAAACCATATAGCGCTACTTCTATTCTGATCCCTGCCGTGTGCTCAAACAGCAGTTCATGACCACACATGTTAGCATGTTCATCTGTGACATGGTGCCCAAAATCTATTCCAGCAACATCTGTCCTCCAAAAACAATATGGCACTCCTTCCCTTTTGAGCTGTGCAGTGACCCCCTACATCAGTTTGCGACCACATATGGGATGTTTCTGTAAACTGCAGAATCAGGGTAATAAATATGGAGGTTTCTTTTGCTTCTAACCCTTGCTGCCTTACAGGAAAATTTTATTAAATAGAAAAATCTCCAAAAGTGAAATTTCACCCCATTTTCATTTAATTCTTGTGAAATATGTAAAGGGTTAATAGAGTTTGTAAAATCAGTTTTGAATAATTTAAGGGGTATACTTTCTAAAATAGGGTAATTTATGGGTAGTTTCTACAAGATTACCCCCACAAAGTGACTTCATAACCAAATGAGTCCTTAAAAAAGTGGGTTTTGGAAACTTTCTTAAAATTTTTTCAAAGTGTTTTTAAAATTCTAAGGCTACATGCACACGAACGTTGTTTGTTTCCGTGTCCGTTCCGCTTTTTTTTGCGGATAGGATGTGGACCCATTCATTTTAATGGGTCCGCAAAAAATGCATCAGTGTCTGCATCAGTATGCCCGTTCCGTAGCCCAGCAAAAAAAATCGAACATGTCCTATTCTTGTCTTTTTAGGCATTGTTACAATGGATCCGCAAATAAAAAAATGGATGGCATACTGATGTCATCAGTTTTTTTTTTGCGTATCCACAATTTGTGGACCGCAAAACACATACGATTGTGTGCATGTAGCCTTAGCCTTTTAAAATCCTAAGAAAATAAAATGACATTTACAAAATGATACCTTATACTAATACTATTCCACTGGCGCTTGCACTCTCCTTATCTGCCTCTGCTGCGGTTTCGCAGCAGTACCACACTCTCTGCTGCTTAAAGAAAAAACTTAACAGTATAAATTGTATATGGGATACCACGCACCTCCTCTCCGATAAACACACTGATTCCCCCACTATAGGCAGCCACTAACACATGTCAATCCAAATCCAAGATTACATTGCTGTTGATACTGTATCTGTGGCTAGTATTCTCTTTATCCTTCTCTGTGTGTTTATCGGAGAGAGGTGCGCGGTATCCCATATACTATTTATACTGTGAAGTTTTATCTTTAAGCAGCAGGGAGCATGGTACTGCTGCGATACTGCAGCAGAGACAGATAAGGAGAGCTCAAACGCCAGTGGAATAGTGTTAGTATAAGGTATCCTATTGTTTGCACCGCAATCCACAAAAGGCAGCTAGTTGCTCAGGTTTAACATACTGTACAAAAAAGGAGAAAGATGACATAACTAGGGTTGAGCGAACCCGAACTGTAAAGTTCGGGTTCGTACTGAACTTTAGGATTTTTGGAACCCGAACCCGAACATTTTCGTAAAAGTTTGGGTTCGGGTTCGGTGTTCGCCGCTTTCTTGGCGCTTTTTGAAAGGTTGCACAGCAGCCAATCAACAAGCGTCATACTACTTGCCCCAAGAGGCCATCACAGCCATGTCTACTAATGGCATTGCTGTGATTGGCCAGAGCAGCATGTGACCCAGGCTCTATATGAGCTTGAGTCACGTAGCGCTGCACGTCACTCTGCTGTTACAAGTGTAGGGAGAGGATGCTGCTGGACTTGTGATTTCAGGGAGAGCATAGGAGAGAATCTAACTCAGCGATCTACAGAGAAATAGTTGTGTGGGTGCAGGACACAATCGTTTTACCCTGCCCTGAGCTCATTGACCAAAAATACTAACTTTTAGAATTCTGTTAGTTAGGTGGGTGGCGGCGGCGGCGGCCATTTTATGCATGCTCAGTGCACTAGCACTGCATCTGAGCTTTTGGGACATTGCAAATCACAATTTTTTGGGGGCAATCTACAACATCTGGATTAGTCAGTGTGCAATTTAAGCTAGAAATACACCTATCATTTTCTGGGGTTTGAAAAACACACTTTTTTTTTGCAAAAAACTGTATTTGCCAGATCTGCAAGTGTTAAATTCAAGTTAAATATATACAGCATTCATATTCTGTTAGCAAAAAAAGACTTTTTGGACAATCTACAACATCTGTATTAGTCAGTGTGCAATTTAAGCTAGAAATATACCCATCATTTTCTGGGGTTTGAAAAACACACTTATTTGACAAAAAACGCTATTTTCAGGCCTTGCAGCATCAGCACGTGTGAAATTACAGGCTTATATACTGCTGTCAAATTCAGTTGTTAAACAAACAGTCGTTTTGGCTCCAAAAATTTAGTTGGCAGCCTTTGATGCAGATGTCATTGTGAGATACACCCTTGAAACATTCGGGTTACATTCAGAGATTTTAAATACCGCCATTTGGTGCACCAATATTGAATTCAGGCCTACAGAGGTTCAGGCCCTGTAAGATACCACCTCTACATACAGGGGTTTGAATTAGGCATTTGAAATACAGCCATTTTAAATACCGCCTCTTTGTGCAAAGATATATTTACTTCAGGCCTACACTGATTCAGGGCGTTTGTGATCCCCACTATACATACAGGGGTTTGAATTAGGCATTTGAAATACAGTCATTTGAAATACAGCCTTTTTGTGCAAAGATATATTTACTTCAGGCCTACACTGGTTCAGACCGTGTGAGATACCCCCTTACATACAGGGGTTTGAATTAGGCTTTTGAAATACAGCCATTTGAAATACAGCCTTTTTGTGCAAAGATATATTTACTTCAGGCCTACACAGGTTAAGACCGTGTGAGTTACCCCCTACATACAGGGGTTTGAATTAGGCATTTGAAATACAGCCATTTGAAATACTGCCTTTTTGTGCAAAGATATATTTACTTCAGGCGTACACAGGTTCAGACCGTGTGAGATCCCCTCTATACATACAGGGGTTTGAATTAGGCTTTTGAAATACAGCCATTTGAAATACAGCCTTTTTGTGCAAAGATATATTTACTTCAGGCCTACACAGGTTAAGACCGTGTGAGTTACCCCCTACATACAGGGGTTTGAATTAGGCATTTGAAATACAGCCATTTGAAATACAGTCATTTGAAATACAGCCTTTTTGTGCAAAGATATATTTACTTCAGGCCTACACAGGTTCAGATCGTGTGAGATCTAGAGATGTCGCGATCATAAAATTTTTAGTTTGCGAACAGCGAACGCAAATTTTCTCAAATGTTCGCGAACGGGCGAACCGGGCGAACCGCCATAGACTTCAATAGGCAGGCGAATTTTAAAACCCACAGGGAGTCTTTCTGGCCACAATAGTGATGGAAAAGTTGTTTCAAGGGGACTAACACCTGGACTGTGGCATGCCGGAGGGGGATCCATGGCAAAACTCCCATAGAAAATTACATAGTTGACGCAGAGTCTGGTTTTAATCCATAAAGGGCATAAATCACCTAACATTCCTAAATTGTTTGGAATAACGTGCTTTAAAACATCAGGTATGATGTTGTATTGATCAGGTAGTGTAAGGGTTACGCCCGCTTCACAGTGACAGACCAAACTCCCCGTTTAACGCACCGCAAACAGTCCATTTGCACAACCGTAAACTCCCCATTTGCACAAGGTTGGATACCAAGCTAGCCATGTCCGGTTCCTTGTCCTCACTGATGTCATTGAAGGTCTCTTCCTCCACCCAGCCACGTACAAAACCAAGGGTCCCCGAAAGGTGACAACAAGCCCCCTGGGACGCCTGCTGTGTTTGGTCTTCCACCTCCTCAAAGCCACCTTCCTCCTCTGACTCCTCTTCTTCAGACTCCTCTCTCTGCATTATTATAAGGTGTGTTAAGTAGTACTATTCTTATCAGTTTAATCCCTGTTACGTCCCCTATCAGGGGATGTGTATATGGAATCGATTTTAAGAACCAGGAGATGGAAAAAGATGCTTGGTCGGTCCTCCTACTTCAAATTTGGGGCACTGCGCGTGCAATCTAATGTGCCACCAGATATGAGTGGTGTGTTAAGTAGTACTATTCTTATAAGTTTAATCCCTGTTACGTCCCCTATCAGGGGATGTGTATGTGGAATCGATTTTAGGAACCGAGAGATGGAAAAAGATGCTTTGTCGGTCCTCCTAATTCCAATTTGGGGCACTGCGCGTGCGCTGTGTAATGTACTGTGCAATCCCAATATGTGTGGTGTGTTAAGTAGTACTATTCTTATCAGTTTAATCCCTGTTACGTCCCCTATCAGGGGACGTGTATATGGAATCGATTTTAGGAACCGGGAGATGGAAAAAGATGCTTGGTCGGTCCTCCTACTTCAAATTTGGGGCACTGCGCGTGCAATTTAATGTGCCACCAGATATGAGTGGTGTGTTAAGTAGTACTATTCTTATAAATTTAATCCCTGTTACGTCCCCTATCAGGGGACTTGTATATGGAATCGATTTTAGGAATCGGGAGATGGAAAAAGATGCTTGGTCGGTCCTCTTAATTCCAATTTGGGGCACTGCGCGTGCGCTGTGTAGTGTACTGTGCAATCCCAATATGTGTGGTGTGTTAAGTAGTACTATTCTTATCAGTTTAATCCCTGTTACGTCCCCTATCAGTGGATGTGTATATGGAATCGATTTTAGGAAACGGGAGATGGAAAAAGATGCTTAATCGGTCCTCCTACTTCAAACTTGGGGCACTGCGCGTGCAATCTAATGTGCCACCAGATATGAGTGGTGTGTTAGGTAGTACTATTCTTATCAGTTTAATCCCTGTTACGTCCCCTATCAGGGGACATGTATATGGAATCGATTTTAGGAACTGGGAGATGGAAAAAGATGCTTGGTCGGTCCTCTTAATTCCAATTTGGGGCACTGGGCATGCGCTGTGTAATGTACTGTGCAATCCCAATATGTGTGGTGTGTTAAGTAGTACTATTCTTCTCAGTTTAATCCCTGTTACGTCCCCTATCAGGGAACGTGTATATGGAATCGATTTTAGGAACCGGAAGATGGAAAAAGATGCTTGGTCGGTCCTCCTACTTCAAATTTGGGGCACTGCGCATGCAATCTAATGTGCCACCAGATATGAGTGGTGTGTTAAGTAGTACTATTCTTATCAGTTTAATCCCTGTTGCGTCCCCTATCAGGGGACGTGTATGTGGAATCGATTTTAGGAACCGGGAGATGGAAAAAGATGCTTGGTCGGTCCTCCTACTTCAAATTTGGGGCACTGCGCGTGCAATCTAATGTGCCACCAGATATGAGTGGTGTGTTACCCACACTGAAAGTTGATAGGAAGGGCCTACAGGGAGGTCGGAATTGGTTAACAACTGGGGGTTTTCATAGATGTAGTCGGTGTGGCAACTGTAGATCTACGAATTTCGCAAGGAAAACAATGAGTGTCACCTCTACCCAGAACGCTTTTAGGTTAGACATCAAAGAGTGCCTGACCTGCGACTCGACGGATGTCATTTATTCGTTGCAGTGTGACTGTCGAAAGCAATACATAGGGAGGACAAAGAGAACACTGAAAAAGAGGGTGGCAGAACATGTGGCTAATATTAGGAAGGGATACATGCTACACTCTCTCTCCAAGCATTTCAAAGAAGTGCATAACTGTGATCCTTCCTCCCTCATATTTATTGCATTGGAAAGGGTTAAGAGACCTTGGAGAGGTGGGAATCATATAGCCTCTATGTCCAGACAGGAGTCTCGTCGTATCTTTGAGTTTGAATCCCTCATTCCAAGGGGCCTCAATGCCGAATTAGAGTTATTTGGATTTCTCTGAAGTATGGGGGGCGAGCCGGGTGGTGACGCAGGATCAGAGTCTGGCTGTCTATCAGCACTCTGTTCCTTCCTCCCTGCACAGCTCTCCTCCCCTATCATTCGGAGTCCGATTCTGGTATCGCGGATGACATTTGGTGTGTGCCAACTCTAAACTAGATATTCATACCTCCTAGGTGCTATCTAGATAATTTTAATGGAAAACGCATCGATAACGCAGTGAAAACGCATCCACACTGCATATGTGCTTTTGATGCGTTTTTTATATTTTTGATGTTTTTATGTTTTTTTATATATATTTGTATATTTTTTTATATGTTTTTTTAATATGTTTTATATACATTCATATATGAAGATTGTGATTGACAGTCATATATTGATATTGATTTTAGTTTGATGAGTATTTGACCCAAGTATTGAAGTGCCTATAGAAATATGTAAAGCGCAATTGAAGTCTTTTCCTAAGTCGATTCCGATTAGGTTAGAATGTGGATCATAATGAGAACAGCATTCCGGATCGAGCTTTCCATGGTTTCAATTAGCCCAGTCCCACCCACACTTTGCCTCTGGAGAGGTATAAAAGGTTACTAAGTGCTCACTGTTACCACCACTGAGGAAGGGGTGTATACCCTGAAACGCGTCTGGTTCTGTTGGGACAGTGAGCTTTTTTCCCACTTGCTAGGATCTATCCATGCGATTCGTCTGTGTCTGCGATTATTGCTCCCTTATGGACTATCTAAGTCACCTTGGACTGTGCTTGATCATCTAAGTGGGGGCGCTGGAATACAAAATCCAGGATCGCAGGGAACGTCTGACACCATACTGCTGTGAAGCCGAGGAGTCACGTGAGACGTCACGTTGGAGACTCCATACCACGTGGGACGCCGCGTTGGGTAAGAACGGCAGGAGAATCGAGCTGAGTATCCAGCGTGTGACGGAGTGTGGTAAGGTATATCCTCCACTACTACTACCACCTGGTTATCCTGCTGGGGAAGCGGGACATATCCTAGCTGGTTGGGACATTATAGAGTGCTGATACAGCATTGCCGACAAGAGGTTGAAACAGTTTGTCTTTCCATCTGGCTCTATCGGAGCCCACCGCTGGGCTACAGACAAGGACTGACATCCACATATTACCGTCATCCCTTGCAATTATCTGTTATTAGAGGTTATATTGGGACTACATTCATCCAATGTCCAGATTTATCTGAGACACCGTTTTATTGCATATATGATTTTATTGTTGACATTGTATTAACTGGTCCACCATATTAAATATTTGATATATTTGTATAGCGCTGTTTGTCATTTCCCGAATTTGGAGTGCCCCTCATCATCTTTGCTATTTCTATTTTTCTCTCATACGGTCTGGGTGGACCAGGAGGTGAGCACCCTGATCCATTCGTTCTGTAGGAGCAGCCTTTTTTTCCCATTTTTGCTATTCACTAACTAACCTACACTATCTACCACTAACTATCTGGATTATATATACAGGGAGTGCAGAATTATTAGGCAAGTTGTATTTTTGAGGATTAATTTTATTATTGAACAACAACCATGTTCTCAATGAACCCAAAAAACTCATTAATATCAAAGCTGAATATTTTTGGAAGTAGTTTTTAGTTTGTTTTTAGTTTTAGCTATTTTAGGGGGATATCTGTGTGTGCAGGTGACTATTACTGTGCATAATTATTAGGCAACTTAACAAAAAACAAATATATACCCATTTCAATTATTTATTTTTACCAGTGAAACCAATATAACATCTCAACATTCACAAATATACATTTCTGACATTCAAAAACAAAACAAAAACAAATCAGTGACCAACATAGCCACCTTTCTTTGCAAGGACACTCAAAAGCCTGCCATCCATGGATTCTGTCAGTGTTTTGATCTGTTCACTATCAACATTGCGTGCAGCAGCAACCACAGCCTCCCAGACACTGTTCAGAGAGGTGTACTGTTTTCCCTCCTTGTAAATCTCACATTTGATGATGGACCACAGGTTCTCAATGGGGTTCAGATCAGGTGAACAAGGAGGCCATGTCATTAGATTTTCTTCTTTTATACCCTTTCTTGCCAGCCACGCTGTGGAGTACTTGGACGCGTGTGATGGAGCATTGTCCTGCACGAAAATCATGTTTTTCTTGAAGGATGCAGACTTCTTCCTGTACCACTGCTTGAAGAAGGTGTCTTCCAGAAACTGCCAGTAGGACTGAGAGTTGAGCTTGACTCCATCCTCAACCCGAAAAGGCCCCACAAGCTAATCTTTGATGATACCAGCCCAAACCAGTACTCCACCTCCACCTTGCTGGCGTCTGAGTCGGACTGGAGCTCTCTGCCCTTTACCAATCCAGCCACGGGCCCATCCATGGCCCATCCATCTGGCCCATCAAGACTTACTCTCATTTCATCAGTCCATAAAACCTTAGAAAAATCAGTCTTGAGATATTTCTTGGCCCAGTCTTGACGTTTCAGCTTGTGTGTCTTGTTCAGTGGTGGTCGTCTTTCAGCCTTTCTTACCTTGGCCATGTCTCTGAGTATTGCACACCTTGTGCTTTTGGGCACTCCAGTGATGTTGCAGCTCTGAAATATGGCCAAACTGGTGGCAAGTGGCATATGGCCAAACTGGTGGCAAGTGACTTTTCTCAGTTCATGGGCAGTTATTTTGCGCCTTGGTTTTTCCACACGCTTCTTGCGACCCTGTTGACTATTTTGAATGAAACGCTTGATTGTTCGATGATCACGCTTCAGAAGCTTTGCAATTTTAAGAGTGCTGCATCCCTCTGCAGGATATCGCACTATTTTTGACTTTTCTGAGCCTGTCAAGTCCTTCTTTTGACCCATTTTGCCAAAGGAAAGGAAGTTGCCTAATAATTATGCACACCTAATATAGGGTGTTGATGTCATTAGACCACACCCTTTCTCATTACAGAGATGCACATCACCTAATATGCTTAATTGGTAGTAGGCTTTCGAGCCTATACAGCTTGGAGTAAGACAACATGCATAAAGAGGATGATGTGGTCAAAATACTCATTTGCCTAATAATTCTGCACGCAGTGTATGAGGTATCAGATGTTATATGACACAGCAATTCAGCAAAGCACAATAATCACACTCCTCTCTCTCTCACAACTTCATGAAACAGCACAAAATGGCTGCTGGAAATTTTCTTATACAGTAAGGGGTAGGCAACTTTCCTATTGGTTGCTAGTGATGTTGCTAAGCTCTGACAGAGATATTGCAGCCTTCTCATTGGCCCACAAGCTAGAAGCAGGGAGGGATCATGTGTACTGTTTAAAAAAAACAACAACGAATATTCGAATTTACTAATATATAGCGTTATATTCTAAATATTCGCGAATTCTCAAAGTGCCGATATTCACGATAAAAATTCGCAATACGAATATTCGCGCTCAACACTAAAGAACATCATACCAACAAGCAAACATGATAGTGGTAGCTTAATGGCCTGGCACTGCTTTGCTTCTGCAGGATCTGGACAACTTGTCAGGAATTCTGCTCTCCATTCGAAAGTTCTGAGGAGAATATGCACTCGTCAGTTTGTGACCTGAAGCTCAAGCATAGTTGGACTGTGCAACAAACCAATAATCCAAAGCACACAAACAAGTCCACCTCTGAATAGCTCAAAAGAAACAAAATTAATGTTTTGGAGTGGCCGAGTCACGGTCCTGACAGGCTGACATGATTCCCACTGAAATGCTATGGCAAGAACTTGTTGTTCAAGCAGTTCATGCTCACAAACCTTCCAATGTAGTGGAATTAAAACAAGTTATTGCAAATGTTTGATTGCAGCTGTTACTGCCAGGGGTGACCAGTTATTAGGGGGACTGTTACTTTTTCATATGGTTGAAAAATTCTGAATTCTGTATCTTCAATAAATAGAAAGATCTTTGAAAAGCTGCATTTTGTGTTTACGTGTGTTGTCTTTATCTAATATAAAGATTAATTGAATGATAATGTGACAAATTTGAAAAAAAAAAAGAAGAAATTGAATGAGGGGCAAATACTTTTACAGAAGCACTGCATATCATGAAAAAATATGAATTATATTCATAAAACTAGTAATCAATGTTACCTCTAAAACAGTAAACCTCAGTTGTATCAAACACTATGGTGATTAAAAAATAGGTTTATTGTGAAAACATGTAATTTACTGTAATATGAATGTACTAACAGAATAGGTATGCTTAACCCAGGATGCCAGAAACAGTTGTTAAATATGGCTCCCATTTCTCTGCAAAGTTAGTGAAACATGTTTGAACTTTTGTTGGTAATATAGGGTTTCCAGGTGGACCACACCAGATCTGGTGAGGCTAATCCACAGTATACTCATTTTAGCATACAGCACAGCTCCATGACTATTATCCCGCTATTGCCCTTCTGTCCATGATTCCAGGTGTTCAGTCAGTGGCCCAGAGTGATATTTTGGTTTGTAAAAATCAAAGATTACACTCCTGATCTTTACTAGCTTGTGAAATATGAAAAGCAAAGCAAACTGAACAAATAGCCTCATGAAAATTTTGTTTGGATGTGGTGTGGTATGAGAGGAATCTAGTAATAGATTACAATTGCATTGATTAGACTATTAAAATCGATTTAAAATTTATTGACTATCTACAATAACTATAAGTATGTAATATAAAATAATTTCATGCGCATAAAAACGTTTTTAGGATACAAGTTTTAACAAATATTCCGAAGTAGGACCAATGGGCTTACATGATTTCAAGTGGTGTTACAAGCAGGTGCTACATAAATAAACTTTACTTTTAAATTGGATCGCATAGCGTGAGCTATTCAATGGCCTTTTAGCAGTAATTCACTAAATGCTTTTATCTGCCAATGCACATTTAGTAACATATAAGGCCGAAAAAAGACATTTGTCCATCCAGTTCGGCCTGTTAGCCTGCAAGTTTATCCAAAGGAAGGCAAAAAAAACCTGTGACGTACAAGCCAATTTTCCCCACTTAAGGGGGGAAAAATTCCTTCCCGACTCCAATCAGGCAATCAGAATAACTCTTTGGATCAATGACCCCTCTCTAGTATCTATAGCCTGTAAAATTATTACACTCCAGAAATTCATCCTAGCCCCTCTTGAATTCCTTTATTGTACTCCTCCTCGGGCAGAGAGTTCCATAGTCTCACTGCTCTTACCATAAAGAATTATTTTCTATGTTTGTGTACAAACCTTCTTTCCTCCAGACGTAGAGGATGTCCCCTCGTCACAGTCCTGGGGATATATAGATGATGGGACAGATCTCTGTACTGACCCCTGATATATTTATACATAGTAATTAGATCTCCCCTCAGTCGTCTTTTTTTCTAAAGTGAATAACCCTAATGTCCTCTGAACCCTCTCCAGCTCTGCTATGTCTGCCTTCAATAGCTTATCCAATTGAAGTTAGGGATGATGGCCTACCTTAAATGAGGGTGAGACACCTAACCATATTTTCAGATTAGTGTTGTGGCTTTATTGGTTTAGGCAGGGTGCTGAATCTCCTTAAAGAGACCAGTCCTGTAAGGAGACTTACTGGAAGTACTCCATGGTATTATTGACAATGCTCTATGGGAAACAAATATGCAAAGAAGTATCTCCCAAGGAAGGAGATTCAGTACCTTCCCTAAGCCGCATTCAAGGCATTGCACCTAGCCGTCCAGAATCCTACACTGTACTGATGAGGGGCAAGCACTCTAAAACAGCTGTCTACAGATCTGGCTTGATTATATTCCCTTGTCAAATACCAAGGCTTGTTGGAAATTCAGATTTTGTCTCATTGAGAGCCAGTTCCAAGAAGTGGCGTTAGCGAGATGTTTCTCTTCCTTGGGAGATACCTCTTTGCATAATCGTTTCCCATGGATCTTTGGCAATAAGTATCCATACCATAGAGAATTTAGAGACCAGTAAGTCTACATACAAGACTGGTCTCTAAAGTGGACAGGAGTTTTAAAAACAGTTTGCATAATGGCTGTGCTTCTTTGTACCGTCATAACTGTAAAGGAACAGTTATGTTTGGACATCCCTAAAGTCTCTTTCAGCCATATTATTCCCTGTTAAAGCTGTATAGCTAGAGGAGTTTCTCTCATAAGCAGGAAGTGCCTCCCTTCTGCCAGTACTGTATGCAGTCACTTAACTTCCCTTATTTCCCACTGTGTTTGTTTTCTTCTAGGGAGCTCAGAAAGCTGATAAGGAGGGGTAAACCACACTTACAAAAAATCAGGAGGCTCCTGTGATGTTCGGAAGCTGTGTAGACGCAGTTGTTTTATCAGGCTCATGTTCTTAGTTGGCTTAAACATACCCCCACTTTCTCTCAGCTATATTCTGAGTCTCTGTTAAGCAGGGACAGATCTTGCTTGAGAACAGGCAGTGGACTGCAACTTAAGTGGATGTGAGACTCCTAGTGGCCATGACTTTACAGCTTTTCTTTCAGGTTGATGCAGGCATGTTTTTGTAAATGAAGTGATTTAGAAATTTGATAGTTACACCATTCTCTATTAAATGAAATTAAATTGTGTGAAAGTACTATGACTCCTTAAGTAGATTCAGCACCCTGCCAAAACCAGAATCAATCCAGCCAGCCAACATCATACTCTGTACTGAGAAGTAACAAGCACATAGAAACAGCTGCCTAGAGATGGATATCTGGCTTGGCTATATTATATTGTCAAATCCCAAGGCTTGTTTGAAAGTTGGATTTTGACTCATGGGAAGCTACTTCCAAGAGTTGGCGCTAGTCAGATGGTTCTCTTATTTAGGAGATATCTCTATTTTTATTGGTTAATGATGAGAAATGATGTGTCTGTGAGACAACATTGCTTCCAGTCTTGTGGCTTGTAGATAGCTTCTAGTCTGACACTATATACCATATTAATTATTCATATGCAGGGATGTAACAAGCACTCATGATAGCCAATAACAATGAGGGAAGCCTCACTCTACCAAGACCACCTTCTGTATTAAGTCCAGGAAACTGTTATTGTAGTGGTTGTAGAAACACTGTGCTGACCAATGGATTTGATCACCTTATCCTGGTGGTTCCCTGGTTTTCACCCTTTAAACCCTTTACAGGGATCTGGACTTGCAGGTAATACATAGTTAAAAGGTCAGGGCAAGCAACAAAATGGTCAATGGGGTAATCAGGCACATGTTTGGTCAGACAGCAGAGAGACAGGAATCTGGCACAAGTCAGTACACGGTTAGACAAATGGAAGAGCACACTTTTGCAGGAACGAGCAAGCTAGATTAACCTATTGCTCAGTCACCTTCCCCCAGACAAGGTGCCTTAAGGACCCCAGGTTTGCCAGCCATTGGTTGGTGAAGATCAGAGTTCGCACACTGGCACTTTAAGCACCAGGGAGTGCATGCATGCCATATGGTTAGACTGATGAGACCTAGCTGGCAAACGTCTGGAGCAGAAAACAGGGCAGCAGATCCCGGTGGCAAGATCTGCTGCAAGAAAGTGGACAGAAGTGAAAACCAAGATTAAATCAGGACCTGGCAAGGATTAAGATATTGAGCAGTCTACAGATATGTTAGGTGTCATCTATGTAGATGAATACTGGATGACAGGTGCACTCCAATAGGTGTCTCTATTCTTCAAAAGCCAGTTTAATGGTGAGTAGTTCTCTGTCTCCAGTGGATTAAAGGGCATCTGTCAGCAGATTTTCACCTATGAAACTGGTTGACCTGCTGCATGCGCGCTTGGCAGCTGAAGGCACCTGTGTTGGTTCCTTTTCATATGTGCCTACATTGCTGAGAAAAATGAAGTTACAAGAGGATTTTTTCTGAGTAATAATAGCTCTGGCTCCCACAGTGGACACACCCACCTCAAGGAAGAACTACCTACAGATAACAGGGTGATGTATGATTGAAGCTGGGGAAAAGATCTGTTTGAGGGGCTGGAATGCAGAAGTGTCCACTTGACTCTCTGGCATTCTCCCATTTGTGGGTAAGAGCGGAGATGGGGCAGTCAGAAAAAGGAAAAATGTGGGTGAAATTGCATGTAATAGTTGAAACGGCCTATGGACTATTAGATGGCTCTTAAGTCCAAGGATGTGGACAGATGTTCTGGGTTCATCTCTATACCGTGATTGGAGATTATAGATCCCAGAAAGGGAAGTCTTCTCAAACAGACATTTTTTACATTTAGTATGCAACCTATTTGTCTGGAGCTACCTCAGCACAGTATGGAAAAATTTTTGGTGCAATTTCAAATCTAGGGAAAAAAACAGGATGTTGTCCATTTAAACCACAAAATAAATGTATAGCAAGTCGCAGAAGATATTGTTGACAAATTCCTGAAAAACGGCAGGTATTAAATGCAGCCTTCCATTCCTGGATACGGATAAGGTTGTCAATATAAGAATACATGGACTGCCCTTCTTTTAGATGAAGAAGATTACGGCTCTTGCTGGTGACGAGGACTTCTGGATGAAACCTCTGTCAAGATTCTCCTATATGTAATAAGAAGAAGCCTGGATTTCGGGCAGGGACAGCAGGTAGATAGGACAGTCATAGGGATAATGTGTTGGCAGGGTCTCCCTCTCCTTCTTATCAAAGACATTGATGAAACTGGCATAGGCAGGAGGTTGGCCATATAGAATGGGAACTTGTTAAGCATGAGCAGGTAGTACAGTAACCAGATGAGCATGATAGATAGAAACCCAAAGGAGAATCTGCCCAGAGTTCGGGTCAAGGACAAAAAAGTGTAGACAAAGCCAGTGCAGTCCCAGCAAAAGAGGACTGGTGGACACAGATGGCATATAAAATTTAATTTTTAATGCGTGAAGTATTCCTCCATGGGCATGGTGACATATTGTATGGATATCGGGAGTACCTTTCCATTGACACATGTCAAAACCAAGGACTTCTCTAGATGCAGTGTAGGTATGCAGCATTGGTTTACCAAGGCCTGATGCAGGAATTTTCCTTCCTGCTGACCCAGAGTACAAGAAGGCCTGCACCGTAAACCTAGTCTTGCCACAAGACAGAAGCAAGAGTAGATTTAATTTTGGAAAGCGCTTGTCTTAACCCAGGATTATCTCTACTACCAACCCTTGGGTCTGAAGTTTCCTGCCTTGAGAGGAAAGGTATAAACATAGTATCAATACATGCACATGTCATTACTGCATCTGTGCAGTCTATCATGGGCCACTTGCATAGGTTCTTGGACAGGAGCTGAGGGAGCAGAAACTAGGGGTTTTAAAGTAATTAGGTCATCCAAGTTAGCTGGGACATCACAACCAGATAATACGTCCTTAGTGCAACTGCAGAAGCAGTGAAACAGAAGAGGCCAGGCGACTAGGCTCCTCAAAAACTTTGGGGAAGGTAGTCAGAAAATTACACAGGTTGAATGTTAGTATATCATTACCCTCCCTTAGTTCAGTAGCCCAGGCAAGGGCTTCTCTGGAGAGGATGGAAACCATAAATGCCACTTTAGACCAAACTGTAGGAGACTGGTGGCCCTGTGGTGCAAAGTGTATGCTACACTGGTTGAACCCCTTGTATTTATTAGGGTCTCCATCATAATGGAGAGACAGAGGCAGATTCAAATTTGAGTCACTGGAGGCTGCTGCAGGTGTAGATGATGCTGCAGACATTGTGGCTGGAACTGGTGGTCAGTGCTGGTTTTCTAGCTCCTTGAATCCCTCAGGCAGACTCATTCGGGGTGGATAGTGCTTTCCATGGACTGAGAAAACTGTTATGACATACGGTGTAGAACAATGTGCCAACCAAGGGAATTAACCTAGTGGTTCCTTGGTTTTCACCCTTTAATCCCTACACCAGGATCTGGACCAGGCCGCTACCTTTTGGAGTAGTCTCTGTGTGGTTGGCTGCTGACCCATGGGGATAAAGATATTCCAGTGTATAACACTGAAGGGAGTCGTAGTCAGTAACAGGCCAAAGTCAGGGCAGGCAGAGTATGTGCAAAGTCGTGAAATAGTCCAAAGGTCAGGGCAAGTAGAAAAGAGTCAATATCAGGCACAAGTCGGGTAATGCAGCAGAGAATCAGAGTCAGGAATCGGACAGAAGTCTGTACACAGGTAGACAAGTGAAAGATCACACCTTCTTAGGAACTAACAAACTACATTAACCTATTGCTCAGGCACTTACCCACAGAAAAGATACATACCCAGGTTTGCCAGCCATTGGCTAGTGAAGATCAGAGTGTGGGCTCACTGGCCCCTTAAGAGCCAGGAAGTACATGTGTGCCCTACAGGCAGACTGCATAGGCCTAGCCTGCAAGCACAGAAGACAAGGAAGGAGAATCTGGAGGCCAGACCAGCAGCAAGTAAAGTCACTAGGTTCGCGCCACTGGGGAAGGTCAATGGATATCAATTTTACTGCAGGCCAGTGTACTACAGACCCCAAAAATTATTCATTCACTGTAAAGAAAAGAGCAATTGATAATGTGGCTGGAGGTATAACAATTTTACAGTTGGCCAGTTAGATTACAGGCCCCAAAAATTATGCATTCACCGTACAGGAAAGATCAAGTGATTATGTGGCTGGAGGTACTGTATATTAGACGGTTAATGGATATCAATTTTACTGCAGGCCATTGGACTACAAGCCCCAAAAATGATTCATTCACCGGACAGAAAACATCAAGTGATTTTGTGGCTGGAGGTATAATAGACGGTCAATGGATATCAATTTTACTGCAGGCCAGTGGACTACAGGCCCCAAAAATTATTCATTCAAAGTACAGAAAAGAACAATTGATAATGTGGCTGGAGGTACATTAGGTGGTCACTGTATAACAATTTTACTGTTGGCCAGTTAAATTACAGTCCCCAAAAATTATGCATTCACCGTACAGGAAAGATCAAGTGATTATGTGGCTGGAGGTACTGTATATTAGACGGTCAATGGATATAAATTTTACTGCAGGCCATTGGACTACAAGCCCCAAAAATGATTCATTCACCGGACAGAAAACATCAAGTGATTTTGTGGCTGGAGGTATAATAGACGGTCAATGGATATCAATTTTACTGCAGGCCAGTGGACTACAGGCCCCAAAAATTATTCATTCAAAGTACAGAAAAGAACAATTGATAATGTGGCTGGAGGTACATTAGGTGGTCACCGTACAACAATTTTACTGTTGGTCAGTTAGATTACAGGACCCAAAAATTATGCATTCACCGTACAGGAAAGATCAAGTGTTTATGTGGCTGGAGGTACTGTATATTAGACGGTCAATGGATATCAATTTTACTGCAGGCCATTGGACTACAAGCCCCAAAAATGATTCATTCACCGGACAGAAAACATCAAGTAATTATGTGCCTGGAGGCATATTAGATGGTCACCGGATATCAATTTTAAAGCAGGCCAGTGGAGTACAGGCCCCAAACATTATGCATTCACCGTACAGAAAACATCAAGTGATTATGTGGCTGGAGGTATATTAGACGGTCAATGAATATCAATTTTACTGCAGGCCAGTGGACTACAGGCCCCCAAAATTATTAATTCACCGTACAGAAAAGAACAAGTGATTATGTGGCTGGAGGTATATTAGACGGTCATTGTACAGTATGTCAATTTTACTGCAGGCCAGTACAAATACATGTCAAATACATATGTTTAAAAGTACTAAAAATATTAAATTGGATTAAAAACATGGCTAACAAAATCCCCCCTTTTGAAAAAAAACCAAATGATAATAGTGGCCCCAAACATTAGGCATTCACCGGACAGAAAAGGCCTTATATCCAGCTGTATTTACATAAGGCAGGGACCATTATTTGTTCTGGATGGCTGATATGTGTGTGCTGGCATGAGGAAATTCAATTAAACGTGGTCATCACAAGTGTTGAATTCCTCCGAGATCCATTCCTCATTCATTTTTAGAAATGTGAGGTAGTCCACACTGTCATGAGCTAGGCAAGTGCGCGTATCGGTCACGATCCCCCCTGCTGTGCTGAACTTCCTTTCAGACAGGACACTCGTCGAGGGGCAATTCAAAAGTTCCATGGCAAATTGTGCCAACTCTGGCCACAGGTCAAGCCTGCACAACCAGTAGTCAAGGGGTTCCCCGCTTCTCAGAGTGTCCACATCGGCCGTTAACCCAAAGTAATCGGACACCTGTCAGTCTTGCGTTCCCTGAGGCTGGATTTGGAGGGCCGGCTGTCAATGGGTTGGCTGCAAGAATGATCTCATATCCGAAGTTACCAACACATCTTCAAACCGCCCTCTTCTTGCATGCGCGGTAGGATTGGTACCCGCACCTGGTTCTCTCTGGGTGGAAATTCCTCTGCCAGCGCCCGCAACAGCAGAATGCAGCATCTCTCGAAGAAAGGCCTGGAAATGCTGCATTCTGACAGCCATCTGTGATGCTGGAAACATGTTCGCCATTTTGTGTTTGTACCGGAGGTCTAAGTATGTTGCCACCCAGTACTGGTCCTTGCTCTTTATTCTTTTTATACGGGGGTCCCTCTTCAAACACTAGAGCATGAAGGCCCCCATTTGCACTAAACTGGAAGCAGGGGAGCGGCCTGGCTCCTGATCATCGCCTAGGAGAATGTTGCCCTCGGTCTCCTCCCCCAAGCCACGGACAACACCAGGAATCCCATAAAAGTTTAAAGCCTGCTCCTCTTGCTCTTCCTCCTCCCCCCAGGCACCATCCTCCTCTGACTCCTCTTTAGACTACTGCTGACTTGTCTAAGATGGAGTAGGCTTCCCTGGGAATTCATTCAGCATTGCGACTACCTCATCTTCCTGCTCCTGCTCCTCGATGGCTTGATCAATAACACGACGCAATGCACGTTCCAGAAAGAAGACGTAAGGTACAATGTCACTGATGGCGCCCTTGCTGCGACTGACCAGTTTGGTGATCTCATCAAATGGCCGCTGAAGTCTGCATGCATTGCACATGAACAGCCACTAACGTGGTGAAGAAAAAACAAACTCCCCAGAACCTGTCCTGCTGCAGAGTTTGTACAGGTAGTCGTTAATGGCACGTTTATGCTGGAGCAGCCTATCAAGCATATACAAGGTGTAGGTTCAACGCGTCGGTCAGTCACAAATCAGACATCTGATGGGCAGGTGGTGTCGCCGCTGAACATCAGCAAGGCGAGCCATGGCCGTGTAAGATCTTCTAAAATGGGAAGAGATTTTCCTGGCCTGCTGCAAGACTTCCTGGACCCTGGGCTATTTGGCAACGAAGTCGCTGCACGACTAAGTTCAGGACGTGTGTAATTTTGCCCTGTTTGAGCACGCTCAGCAGATTGGCACAGTTGTCGCACACCACTTTACCAACTGTCACATTGAGCGGGGTTAGCCACTGATCAGCCTGTGACCGCCGAGCAGAAAGCAGTGCAGGACCGGTGTGGCTCTTGGCTTCCAGGCACAACAGACGCAGCACAGCATGGCAAGGTCTTACCTGGCACGTCGAATAGGTTCTGGGGAGCTGGGGGGTTGCAGCGGAAGAGGCGGTAGCAGTGGAAAAGGAGGAGTCAGCCGAGGAGGAGACGGAGGATGGAGTAGGAGCAGGAGAAGAAGAGGCAGGCCTGCATGCAATCCGTGGCGGTAGCACCAAATCCACACGGGTGCCACGGGGTGCATGCTTGACAGCCGTCAGAAGGTTCACCCAGTGGGCAGTAAAAGATTTGCACCTTCCATGCCCGTGTTTGCTAGACCACGTGTCTGTGGTCAGATGTATGTTGGCACTGACACTGTGTGCCAGAGATACATTCACATGCCGCTGAACATGGACACATAGCTCTGGGATGCCCTTCTGGGAGAAATATTTCCTTCCGGGGACCTTCCATTGTGGTGTGTCAATGGCCACAAATTTTCTAAAGGCCTCTAAGTCCACCAGTTCCTATGGCAGTAGTTGGCGGGCTAGCACTTCTGACAATCCGGCGGTCAGCCATTGGGCAAGAGGGTTATCTGGCGTCATTAACTTTTTACGTTCGAACATTTGGGGCACGGAAGCTTGCCTTTTTCCAGATGAACGCGATGACGGCACGGTGGAAGGTGGAGTGGAGGACAAACAGGAGGAGAGAGGAGAAGGAGATGAGGCAGGACGTGGAGTGCCGGGAGTGTGGCTTTGTGGGGTCTGACGGTGTTGCTCTCACTGGATTCGGTGATGGGAGGCCAGGTGCCTTCTTAAGGTGGTTGTCCCTAGGTGAGTGTTAGGCTTACCGCGACTTATGCATGGAAAGCACAGGCTGCAGATGGCAACACTATTGTCGAGCAGCTGACACGTTAAAAAAAGCCCACACTGCGGAGCCATGTGCCGGCGTCCTGGGAGCGCCAGATGTGACCGTGCATGGTGGATGGCTCACTCCAGATACATTTGCAGTCTGCTTTTTGCCTCCTGTGCACTGCGAGTTCTGCCTGCTTCTCCTCCTGCTCCTCCCTCCTGCTCCTCCCTATCTGCCTGCGTTTCTCCCTCTGAACTCCCCTCCTCTTCCTCTCTTGTGGGCACCCATGTGACGTCCATCGACACGTCATCATCGTCACCTTCACCACCACTGACATTAGAGATCTCGGAGTAGACAGCCACAGCGGGGACCACCCTCCTTGGGCTTATCTGGGTACTGTCTACAGACCGCTGGGTGGCAGCCGTTGCTACCTCCTCTTCCTCATCCGATGCCAAGAATGGCTGTGCTTTGGTAAGGTCTGGGAATGGATGGGAAAATAATTCCTCTGACTCGAGTGAAGGGGCTATGGTGGTGGTGGGGGTGTCTTTGTGGGTGCGCACAGCAGAGAGTGAGGAGGGTGCTGATACAGAGGATGAGAAGGGGGCAGAAGCAGAAGGCCGAGTGAGCCACTCAACAAACTCTGGGGCGTCCTTTGACGTAATCGCACGTACCTTCTCCAACTTCTCACTTAGGCTCCGGCCCAGTGCACCTGCCCAACCCCTACAACCTCTGTGGAATGGCCTGCATCTTTCTCTGCCTGTCATTTTCAAAATGACCCTGTGACAAAGTCCCTATAGGAGAGCAATATTTGTGGAAGCAGGTATATCGCAGGCATCAATCAATATTTTGTGGAAGCCGGTATATCAATCCCCTCTATCAGTATATTTTGTGGAAACAGGTATATAGAACCCAATAATGAGTATTTGCTGGAAGTCGTTAAATCAAACCCTAAATCAATATTTGGTGGAAGCTCGTGTATCGCAGGCCTCAATCAATATTTGGTGGAAGCCGGTATATCAATACCCTGTATCAGTATTTTGTGGAAACAGGTATATAGAACCCAATAATGAGTATTTGCAGAAAGCTGGTAAATCAAACCCCTTAATCAATATTTGATGGAAGCCGATATATCGCAGGCCTCAATCAATATTTGGTGGAAGCCGGTATATCAATCCCCTCTAACAGTATTTTGTGGAAACAGGTATATAGAACCCAATAATGAGTATTTGCTGGAAGCTGGTAAATCAAACCCCTTAATCAATATTTGGTGGAAGCTGGTGTATCGCAGGCCTCAATCAATATTTGGTGGAAGCCGGTATATCAATACCCTCTATCAGTATTTTGTGGAAACAGGTTTAAAGAACCCAATAATGAGCATTTGCTGGAAGCCGGTAAAAATCAAACCTCTTAATCAACATTTGGTGGAAGCCGTTATATCAATCCTCTCTATCAGTATTTTGTGGAAACAGGTATATAGAACCCAATAATGAGTATTTGCTGGAAGCCGTTAAATCAAACCCCTCAATCAATATTTGGTGGAAGCCGGTATATCAATACCCTGTAACAGTATTTTGTGGAAACAGGTATATAGAACACAATAATGAGTATTTGCTGCAAGTTGGTAAATCAAACCCCTTAATCAATATTTGGTGGAAGTCGGTGTATCGCAGGCTTCAATCAATATTTGGTGAAAGCTGGTATATCAATACCCTGTATCAGTATTTTGTGGAAACAGATATATAGAACCCAATAATGAGTATTTGCTGGAAGCTGTTAAATCAAACCCCTTAATCAATATTTGGTGGAAGCTGGTGTATCGCAGGCCTCAATCTATATTTGGTGGAAGCAGGTGTATCACACCCCTCAATCAATATTTTGTGGAAGCTGCTGTATCACACCCCTTAATCAGTATTTTGTGGAAGCACCCCTTAATCAGTTTTTGGGGGGGCAACAGGTATATCACACCAATTGCAATTAGTTATTCGAATAGCATTTGTCCCTCTATATTGCTGCAGTATCTTAACAGAGCCGCACACAACTGCTGCACAATACAATAGCACTATAATATACTTTCTATGTTAGAAGGTATATTATAGGCATATCACACCCCTCTATCAGTTTTTTATTTTCAGGCAACAGGTATATCACACCTGTTGCAATTATTTATTCCAATAGCATTCGTTTCTCTATCTAGCTGCGGTATCTCAGCAAAACCGCACACAACTGCTGCACAATACAAATGCACTATATTATACTTTCTATGTTAGAGGTATATTATAGGTATATCACACCCCTCAATCAGATTTGCCCGGCGAAACGACCGCTGGGCAAACCGCAAGGCAATCTCTAATTGGCAATGGGCCAACTACATAACATGTTCCTTGTGTTCTTCCCCACTAAATATCTTTCCCAGTCAAGATGGATCCCATTTACTTTTAGGCCCCATAGCACCTGCTATCATGGTAGTAATGCCCATGTGGCTGTGTTTCATTAGTGAATATTTTAACTGCTGCTGCTACTTGCAAACAATTACAGAACATACTACCACTAATTTATGATAAATATGATCATTTTACTGTGACCATGCCAAAAGGCACGTTAGACAACAGTAGATTTATTTAATTAGAAAGTTATGAATATTCTCTGTCATATGAAATTAAATAAAGGATATCATTATCATTATCATTTCAAACCATAATCTAATTTACTTTCGCATGACATCATCTTTTGTGCTTGATCCAATTTTTATAAAAGTGAAAATATATTTTTTCCTAATATATGTCAATGAGTGGATCTTTGAACTTTCAGCTTAGTTAATTTCAGCTTAATCATCTATTACAAAAAATTTTTAACTATCGTATACAGGCCATAAAGGCACATGTAATGATTTGCTAAACAATGGGAGATGCAATGGCATATGGCTGAAACAAAGCGCTTTAGATTGTAAGCTCTAAAGGCATCCACTCCATACACATTAAATTAATGTTGGCCGTACCCACTATTTTTGGCACAACAGTAGGGAGAGGTTGCTTTGTGGAGCAGGAACAGGCTGTTAGGGACACCAAAAGCTAGCTAATAGGGCCACAAAAGTCCTTTTAAGGACTGGTATAGGTGTGCTATTGATAGGTGTGATATACTGAGGGGTGTGATATACTCAGGCCCGTCGCTAACAGACAGGCAAAACAAGCAATTGCTTGGGGCCCCGAGCTGGCCCGGGGCCAAGCAGAGCCGGGGCTTGTTTTGCTTCCTTTAAGGCTGCAGCTTAACTCAGAAGATCCGATGGTATATTCTAACCCCCAGGCGTTCCCATGGTGACAGGGACGCTTGCCTGGGGGTTAGAATATACCATCGGATCTGAGTTTTACGAGCTCAGTGAGATCGTAAAAACTCAAATCCGATGGTATATTCTAACCCCCAGGCGTTCCCATGGTGACAGGGACGCTTGCCTGGGGGTTAGAATATACCATCGGATCTGAGTTTTACGAGCTCAGTGAGATCGTAAAAACTCAAATCCGATGGTATATTCTAACCCCCAGGCGTTCCCATGGTGACAGGGACGCTTGCCTGGGGGTTAGAATATACAGGGCCACGCCGTTCACAGCAGTATATTTATAAACTAATCAGTAACTACTTTAACTTTAATCATTGCTCATTGCTGAGCTCTTTACTTGGATTATTTGGATATCTTACTTTGTCTTAGCTCTGGTAATAGCAGGCGTCTGCTCCTCCCACTAGGTGGCGCAGGCGCGTGACGTCAGTGAGTGAGCGCCGCCCCCCGCACTGCCTGCTATTACCGGAGCTAAGACAAAGTAAGATATCCAAATAATCCAAGTAAAGAGCTCAGCAATGAGCAATGATTAAAGTTAAAGTAGTTACTGATTAGTTTATAAATATACTGCTGTGAGCGTCGGGGAGGGGGATCTGTGGATGGCACTGTAGGGGGATCTGTGGATGGCACTGCCATCCACAGATCCCCCTACAGTGCCATCCACTGATCCCCCCTCCCCTAAACAGTGCCATCCACAGATCTCCCCCCTAAACAGTGCCATCCACAGATCCCCCCTAAACAGTGCCATCCACAGATCCCCCCTAAACAGTGCCATCCACAGATCCCCCCTCCCCTAAACAGTGCCATCATTGCACTGTTTAGGGGAGGGGGGATCTGTGGATGGCACTGTTTAGGGGGGATCTGTGGATGGCACTGTTTATGGGGGATCTGTGGATGGCACTGTTTAGAGGGGGATCTGTGGATGGCACTGTTTAGGGGGGAGATCTGTGGATGGCACTGTTTAGGGGAGGGAGATCTGTGGATGGCACTGTTTAGGGGAGGGGGGATCTGTGGATGGCACTGTTTAGGGGGTATCTGTGGATGGCACTGTTTAGGGGGGATCTGTGGATGGCACTGTTTAGGGGGATCTGTGGATGGCACTGTTTAGGGGGGATCTGTGGATGGCACTGTTTAGGGGGGAGATCTGTGGATGGCACTGTTTAGGGGAGGGGGATCTGTGGATGGCACGGGGGGGCCCATAATTTTTTTTGCTATGGGGCCCATGCATTTCTAGCTACGCCCCTGCTCAGGCGGCTGCAGCACTCCTGGTTACCTCCCGAGTTCCTCCTCTGCTGACTGCTGCTCTGTAGCGTGGCCGAGCTCTCCTCCTCTACCTCCTGGCTGTCACTCAGTCCGGCCGGGTACCGCGCGGTACAGGAACAGGGGATTCAGTTTCCTGTTCCCGGCCGGACTGACAGGAAGTGTACACTGAGTGCTCACTTCCTTTTAGTCCGGCCGCGGCCGGGAACAGGAATCTGAATCTCCTGACCTGTACCACGCGGTTCCCGGCCGCACTGAGTGACAGCCAGGACTGGAGGTAGAGAGCGAGGAGCTCGGCGACGCTACAGGGTCCAGGGAAGGAGCCGGAGGACTGAATTAACTTAGGAACTTATCTAAGATAGGGTAGGGAGTAAAAAAAAAAAAAAACAGGGAGGGGGAGAGTAAGTAGGACATTTGTTGAAAATGTTCAAATTTCATGCACATTAAATGCAACAGCAGTATTTGCACTGTAAACCTCCTGTTTTATTTATATAAAGTGTGGGTGAACTTAAACTGTATGGCTATACTGTGGTTCCTGTAGGCTTTGCGTGCGTAAGGTGGGGAGGGCGTGGAGGGGGGGCCTCCATGTCTATTTTGCTTGGGGCCCCCAAATTCTTTCAAACGGCCCTGGATATACTTATAATCTACTTTCTAACATAGAAAGTACATTATAGTGCATTGTATTGTGCAGCAGTTGTGTGCGGTTCTGCTGCGATACCGCAGCTATATAGAGGGACAAACACTATTGGAACAACTAATGGCAATGGGTGTGATATACCCAAAAAAAAATGATTGAGTGGTGTGATATACCTTCTTCCACAAAATACTGTTTGAGGGCTGCGATATACCTGTTGCCCCAAATAAACAGGGTGGTGTGATATACACGTTGTGGCAACTTTTTTTTATTGAGGAATGTGATATACCTGCTTCCACAAAATACTTATTAAGGGGTTCGATAAACCTGCTTCCACCAAATATTGATTGAGGCCTGCGATATACCTGTTTCCACAAAATACTGATTAAAGCGAACCTTTCACCTCATTTTCACCTTATAAACCAGCAACAGTACCTTATAGATTATCTTGAGTGTGTTGTTATGCATGTTAGTGCCGCTTTCCTGGGCTCTTTATACTTCAAAAAATCGTCTTATAATCTTCACATTCTGTGCTCCAACAGTCATGCAAACAGTCAAGGGGGTAGCCCTTCCATCTCCTCTGGCCGTACCGCCCCTGCCCTAACCCCTCCTCTATGCTCCTAACTGACAGCCGGCTCAGTCGCCGGGACGGCGCTTCTGAAACCTGCGCATGCGCCGTCCTCCTGATTCGCCGCGCAGTCTCGTCTTTCTTGCTGACAAAAGCGCGATCATGTAAGAGAATCGCGCATGCGCCTTACGCGATGCCGGCCTGTCTGCTCTCCCTCCCGTGTGCGCGCTCCACTATTGTCAGCAAGAAAGACGGGATCGCGCGGCGAATCAGGAGGACGGCGCATGCGCAGGTTTCAGAAGCGCCGTCCCGGCGACTGAGCCGGCTGTCAGTTAGGAGCATAGAGGAGGGGTTAGGGCAGGGGCGGTACGGCCAGAGGAGATGGAAGGGCTACCCCCTTGACTGTTTGCATGACTGTTGGAGCACAGAATGTGAAGATTATAAGACGATTTTTTGAAGTATAAAGAGCCCAGGAAAGCGGCACTAACATGCATAACAACACACTCAAGATAATCTATAAGGTACTGTTGCTGGTTTATAAGGTGAAAATGAGGTGAAAGGTTCGCTTTAAGGGGTTTGATATACCTGTTTCCACCAAATATTGATTGAGGGGTGCGATATACTTGCTTCCACAAAATACTGATTAAGGGGTTTGATATACCTGCTTCCACCAAATATTGATTGAGGCCTGCGATATACCTGCTTCCACAATATACTGATTAAGGGGTTTGATATACCTGTTTCTACAAAATACTGATTGAGGGCTGCGATATACTTGCTTCCACAAAATACTGATTATGGGGTTCGATATACCTGTTTCTAATAAATATTGATTGAGGCCTGCGATATACCTGCTAACACAAAATACAGATTAAGGGGTTTGATATACCTGTTTCCACCAAATATTGATTGAGGGGTGCGATACACCTGCTTCCACAAAATACTGATTAAGGGGTTTGATAAAACTGCTTCCACCAAATATTAATTGAGACCTGCGATATACCTGCTTCCACAGAAAATACAGATTAAGGGGTTTGATATACCTGTTTCCACCAAATATTGATTGAGGCCTGCGATATACCTGCTTCTACAAAATACAGATTTAGGGTTTCGATATGCCTGTTTCCACCAAATATTGATTGAGGGGTGCAATATACCTGCTTCCACAAAATACTGATGAAGGGGTTTGATATACCTGCTTCCACCAAATATTGATTGAGGCCTGCGATATGCCTGCTTCCACAAAATACTGATTAAGGTTTGATATACCTGCTCCCACAAAATACTGATTGAGGGCTGCAATATACCTGCTTCCATAAAATACTGATTAAAGGGTTTGATATACCTGTTTCTACCAAATATTGATATACCTGCTTCCACAAAATACAGATTAAGGGGTTTGATATACCTGTTTTCACCAAATATTGATTGAGAGGTGCGATATACCTGCTTTCACAAAATACTGATTAAGGGGTTTGATAAACTTGCCTTCACCAAATATTGATTGAGGCCTGCGATATACCTGCTTCCAAAAATTACTAATTAAGGGGTTAGCTATACCTGTTTCGACCAAATATTTATTGAGGCCTGCAATATACCTGCGTCCACAAATACTGCTCTTCTCTAGGGACATAGGCACAGGGTCATTTTGAAAATGACAGGCAGAGGAAGAGGCAGGCCATTCCGCAAGGGTGGTAGGGGTCGGGCAGGTGCACGAGGCCAGAGCCTAAGTGGGAAGTGGAGAAGGCGCGTTCGATTACTTCAAAGGGTGCACCAGAGTTGGTTGAGTGGCTCACTCAGTCTTCCGCTTCTGCACCCTCCTCATCATCTCTATCTGCACCCTCCTCACTCTCCCCCAAATACACTACCACCACCATAGTCCCTCCACTCGATTCAGAGAATTTTTTTTCCCATCCATTCCCAGACCTTATCGATGGGCAGCCATTCTTGACATGGGATAAGGAAGAGGAGGTAGCAACGGCCGCCACCCAGCGGTCTGACAACAGCACCCAGATCAGCCCAAGGAGGGAGGTCCCTGCTGTTGCTGCCTACTCAGAGATCTCAAATGTCAGTGGTGGTGAAGGTGCTGATGATGACATGTCGATGGAAGTCATCTGGTTGCCCACAAGAGAGGGAGAGGAGGGGAGTTCAGAGGGAGAGACAGAGCAGCAGATAGGGAGCAGAAGGAGGAGAAGCAGGCAGAACTCGCAGTGCACAGGAGGCAAAAAGCAGACTGCAAATGTATCTGGAGTGAGCCATCCACCATGCACGGTCACATCTTGCAATCCTAGGATGCCGGCACATGGCTCCGCAGTGTGGGCTTTTTTTAACGTGTTAGCTGCTGACAATAGTGTTGCTATCTGCAGCCTGTGCTGTTAACGCATAAGTTAAGGTAAGCCCAACAGTCACCTTGGGATGACCGCCTTAAGAAGGCACCTGGCCTCCCATCATCGAGCCCAGTGGGAGCAACGCCATCAGAACCCACAAAGCCACACTCCCAGAACTATATGGCCACGTTCAGCGGCAAGTGAATATATCTCTGGCACACAGTGTCGGTGCCAAGATACGTCTGACCACAAACACGTGGTGTAGGAAACACGGGCATGAAAGGTACATAACTTTTACTGCCCACTAGGTTAACCTTCTGACGGCCGTCAAGCATGTAATCTGTGGCTCCCTTGTGGATTTGGTGTTACCGCCAAGGATTGCATGCAGTCTTGCCTCTTCTTCTCCTCCTCCAACTTCATCCTCCGTCTCCTTCTCGACTGACTCCTCTTTTTCCACTGCTACCGCCTCTTCCGCTGCGCCCCCCAAGCTCCTCAGAACCTATTCGACGTTCCAGGTGAGACGCTGCCTTGCTGTGCTGCTGTTGTGCCTGGAAGCCAAGAGCCACACCGGTCCTGTACTGCTTTCTGCTCAGCGGTCACAGGCCGATAAGTGGCTAACCCCGCATAATTTGACAGTTGGTAAAGTGGTGTGCGACAAGGGTGCCAATCTGCTGAGCACGCTGAAACAGTGCAAAATGGCACACGTGCCATGCATGGCACACGTCCTGAACTTAGTCGTGCAGTGATTCGTTGCCAAATATCCTGGGGTCCAGGACGTCTTGCGGCAGGCCAGGAAAATCTCTGGCCATTTTAAAAGATCTTACACGGCCATGGCTCGAATTGCTGACGTTCATTGGTGATACCACCTGCCCGTCAGACGTCTTATTTGTTACAGCCCGACACGCTGGTTAACAACTACCTGTACGAACTCTGCAGCAGGACAGGTTCTGGGGAGCTTGGCTTCTTTTCAGCACGCCAGTGGGTGCTCATGCGTGACGCATGCAGACTTCTGCAGCCATTTGATGAGATCACCAAACTGGTCAGTCACAGACAGGGAGCCATCAGTGACCTCATACCTTACGTTTTCTTTCTGGAGGGTGCATTGCGTCGTGTCATTGATCAAGCCACCGAGGAGCAGGAGCTGGAAGATGAGGAAGTCGCAATGCTGAATGAATTCCCAGGGGGGGGGCTACTCCATCTGAGACAAGTCAGCAGGAGTCTGAAGAGGAGTCAGAGGAGGATGGTGGCTGGGGACAGGCGGAGGAGGAGCAAAAAGAGCAGGGTTTGAGGGGGACTTTAAACTTTTCTGGGATCCCTGGTGTTGTCTGTGGCTGGGGGGAGGAGACCACGGGCGACATTCTCCTGGGCGATGAGCAGGAGCCAGGGCCGCTCCACTGCTTCCAATTTAGTGCAAATGGGGGCCTTCATACTCCAGTGTATAAAAAGTATAAAGGGCAAGGACCAGTACTGGGTGGCAACGTACGTAGACCCCCGGTACAAACACAGCATTTCCAGGCCTTGCTGTGAGAGATGCTGCATTTTGCTGTTGCGGGCTCTGGCAAAAAAAATTCCACCCACAGCGAAACAGGTGAAGGCACCAATTCTACCACGTCTGCAAGAAGAGAGCGATTTGAAGCCGCCCTCCGGATCCAGCCTGAGGGAAAGCCTAGACCGATAGATGTCTGACTACATCGGGTTTACGGCCGATGTGGACGCTCTGAGAACCGAGGAACCCCTGGACTACTTGGTGTTCAGACTTGACCTGTGGCCAGAGCTGGCACAATTTGCCATGGAACCCTTGGCTTGCCCCTCATCGAGTGTCCTGTCCGAAAGGAAGTTCAGCACAGCAGGGGGGATCGTGACCAATAAGCGCACTCACCTAGCTCACAACAGTGTGGACTACCTCACATTTCTAAAAATGAATGAGGCATGGATCTTGGAGGAATTCAACACCTGTGATGACCACGTGTAATTGAATTTCCTCATGTCAGCCCACACATATCCCCCACCACCCAGAACAAAGAATGGTCCTTGTCTTATGTATATAGAGCGGCATAAAAGGCCTTTTATGTCAGGTGAATGCCTAATTTTTGGGGCCTGTACTGGCCTACAGTAAAATTTTTATCCAGTGACCGCCTAATGTACCTCCAGCCAGATAATCACAAGTTATTTTCTGTCAGGTGAATGCCTAATTTTTGGGACCTGTACTCCAGTGGTCTACAGCAATATTTTTATCCAGTAACCGCCTAATGTACCTCCAGCCACATCATCACAATTTTTTTTTCTGTCAGGTGAATGCCTAATTTTTGGCGCCTATACTGGCCTACGGTAACATTTTTATCCAGTGACTGCCTAATGTACCTCCAGCCAGATAATCACAAGTTCTTTTCTGTCAGGTGAATGCCTAATTTTTGGGACCTGTACTCCAATGGTCTACAGCAATATTTTTATCCAGTAACCGCCTAATGTACCTCCAGCCAGATAATCACAAGTTATTTTCTGTCAGGTGAATGCCTAATTTTTGGGACCTGTACTCCGGTGGTCCACAGTAAAATTTTTATCCAGTGACTGCCTAATGTACCTCCAGCCACATCATCACAAGTTCTTTTATGTCAGGTGAAGATTAGATTTAAGTGGTTAATCTGTTTTCCCTTAGTCTTGTCAGCAGCATAATAATGGGTTAACAATCCCCCCTGTGAGCTAGCAGGACCAGTGGAATTTTTAATGATTAAGTCTACAAAACCCTGCTGTATAAATGGACCCTGCTGTATAAATGGACCGCTAAGTTATTTAGGACCCTATCTCAAAAACCTCTAGCTTTTAGTATGGGCCTACTAACTTCCAATCTGTTAGATGGAAGGACCTCAGATTGTGACACAATTGAGACAGCTGAGAAATTAGGTCCCAGTGTAGGGGAAGTTCCCAATACATCCCTGGCTCATGGTCATGAGGAGAGAGAACCAAGCTCTATTCGGCCAGAACGGTATTATTGCTATGACCGAGGCTTGCTCCTGCTTGATCTTGGTCAATACTCTCAGTATCATCGCTGTGGGTGGAAATATGTATGCCAGTGTGAAGTCCCAAGAAATCAACATGGCATCTATTGCGAAGGGTTGATCCTCTGCATACAGGGAACAAAACCTTTTTAGCTTGGCATTCAGCCTGGTGGCCATAAGATCTATGTCTGGTAACCCCCACAGATACAAGATCTGATGGAATACCTCTTGAGAGAGGGACCATTCCCCGGGAATGGTCATCTGACGACTTAGGCGATCTGCCAACACATTCAGGGTTCCTCTGATGTTAACTGCTGATAATCTGGTTATCCTGGTTTCTGCCCATGACAAGATCTTGCCCACTTCTACAAGTAGCATCGGCGATCTTGTGCCACCCTGTTTGTTTATGTAGAAAACCGACATGTTGTCCGTCATTATTCGAACTGCTTTCCCGCAAAGGAACAGTTCAAAGTGTTTCAGGGTATAGAATATGGCTCTTATTTCCCTGATATTTGATGAGAGCTGTCTTTCTGTTTGGCTCCAGGTTCCGGACACTGTACAATCCATGAGATGAGCACCCCAACCTGATCCGGAGGCGTCTGTTGTAAGCACCTCCCACGTGGGTTCGATTAAGGACATAACATCCTTGACATGGTTCCACCATTGAAGAGATCTTCTGGTTCTGGAAGAAAGTGTATGGAGTGTGTCTAATTCAATAAATCTGGGAAGGAGGGGAGAAAAAGAACAGACATACCTCTTGCAGATGCAGTTTATCAGCAAACGCCAGAAAAACCAATCTATAGCTGCAGCAAACTGATTGAAGCAGGCTCAAGAGACCTGCTGAATAATACTGCACTGCTTAAATGCCCCAGCTGGAGCTTGAAAGTGTGAAAGCCACGCCCCCAAGACCACCCCCTCCCTTCGTCCTCCTGGTTTTGAAGTTATATACACAGCCCTACTACTGCTGTCTTACCTATAGCAAGCAGCAGGCACATAATATACAGAGAGAAAAAGACAAAAAGGATGCATTGAATGAAGACCGGCCCTGACACGCCCTCTGCAATCAGAGTTCTGACGCCCGGCTGCAAGCACTACAAGACAAGTCGGCAGATGAGAGCTGTTCCTGCAGTCTCCTTCTTATCAAAGGAGGAAGGCAATACACTTGTCCTGCTCACAACTCAATGAGCTGAAGGGGGAAGGTCCATTTATACAGCAGGGTGTTGTAGACTTAATCATTAAAAATTCCACAGGTCCTGCTAGCTCACAGGGGGGATTGTTAACCCATTATTGTGCTGCTGAACGACGCTAGGGAATGCCTAATTTTTGGGGCCTGTACTGGCCTACAGTAAAATATGTGTCCAGTGACTGCCTAATGTACCTCTAGCCACATCATCACAAGTTCTTTTGTGTCAGGTGAATGCCTAATTTTTGGGGCCTGTACTGGCCTACAGTAAAATTTTTATCCAGTGACTGCCTAATGTACCTCCTGCCAGATAATCACAAGTTCTTTTCTGTCAGGTGAATGCCTAATTTTTGGGGCCTGTACTCAAGGGGCCTACAGTAAAATGTTTATCCAGTGACCGTCTAATATACCTCCAGCCACATCTTCACAAGTTGGTGAATGCCTAATTTTTGGGACCTGTACTCCCGTGGCCTATAATAAAAAATCTTTAGGCTCCAGCAGGGCACATTTTTGAGAGTTTTCCTTTAAGACGCATAAAAATGACCCCTGATTAAAATACATATTTTTTGTGGGAATTTTTGCCAATGATCCCCTTCTGGTATGTCACTGTCCATGTTGTGGGACTATTTGTGCACTTCTAGTAAGTATTTGGTGGCTGCAAATATGACCTGAAGGTTTTTCAGGTTCGCCTGACATTAAAGTCAATGGGGCCTGCCGCGAACGCGCGGTTCACGAACATTTGATCGGCCGATGTTTGTCCATCACTACATATAAAGTGTTGCAATATATATACAATAAAAATATTGTTACTTTTTTATGTACATTACTTTTTCCTCTATGTAAGTGCCCTCTTGCCGTTTTTCCCATGTATTTATTGGAGGACTAACATGCTTTGTAGCTCCCCTGCTCACTTCCTCTTCTGAGTGCTAGCTTAGAAATCTTGTGGAGAAACAGGTGAAGCCACCAAGACACCTTACATTGATTCATTCCTACTTTTAAATTCATAGAAATATATAACTATAGCGATCTCTAGACATTCAAGAAGGAAATTGGAGGGAGGGGAACATTACCTATCATAGTGCTATTTATTAGTATAATCACTTGGGCTGTGTGTGAGGGACTATTTGCTATGCAGGGGAGGAAGACAGAAGAGGTTAAATAGCTGGCTGCAATGCACTCCATAGGATGAGTTGCTGCCTTCCTATAGAAAGTTAAAAGACCAGAGCTGCAGAGAGGTGAGTAAAGAAGCAACAATGGGTGAAAATTAGTGTTTTTTGTATTGGTAGAGTTAAAATGAAGGTATGCATTGCATATAAAGATATATTTTCTTTCATTTGTAGGATAACCCCTTTAAGGACACGGTCTCTTCTCCTCTTTTCTTATTGTTAATGTTCACTTGTTTTCATAATTTGCATATTATATATATTTTTTTTTATTCATTCAAGTGATAACAAGTGTGAGGAATATGGATTATAATTTACTGGCAGCCCTGATTGTCATTTGATTCACCTTTTACATTGAAACATAGAAACATAGAATGTGTCGGCAGATAAGAACCATTTGGCCCATCTAGACTGCCCAATATACTAAATACTAGGAATAGCCCCTGGCCCTATCTTATATGAAGGATGGCCTTATGCCTATCCCATGCATGCTTAAACTTCACTGTATTTGCAGATACCACTTCTGCAGGAAGGCTATTCCATGCATCCACTACTCTCTCAGTAAAGTAATACTTCCTGATATTACTTTTAAACCTTTGCCCCTCTAATTTAAAACGATGTCCTCTTGTAGCAGTTTTTCTTCTTTTACCTTGTTGTATTTAAAAGTTTCTATTTTATCCCTCCTGTCTCGTCTTTCTTCCAAGCTATACATGTTAAGGCCCTTTAATCTTTCCTGGTAAGTTTTATCCTGCAATCCATGTACCAGTTTAGTAGCTTTTCTCTGAACTCTCTCCAAAGTATCAATATCCTTCTGGAGATATGGTCTCCAGTGCTGAGCACAATACTCCAAATGAGGTCTCACTAGTGCTCTGTAGAGCGGCATGAGCACCTCCCTCTTTCTACTGGTAATTCCTCTCGCTATACACCCATGCATTCTGCTAGCATTTCCTGCTGCTCTATGACATTGTCTGCCTACCTTTAAGTCTTCTGAAATAATGACCCCTAAATCCCTTTCCTCAGATACTGAGGTTAGGACTGTATCACTGATTTTATATTCTGCTCTTGGGTTTTTACGCCCCAAGTGCATTATCTTGCACTTATCAACATTACATTTTAGTAATAGAATAATGAGCGAGCACTCATACACTTGGCAACCAAATTGACATGTGCAGAAAATATTTATTATATCCCCATAAAATACAAGTAATAAAATTTATAAGAACAATGTAGCAATAATATACAACATTACAATCACATATATTGTGGTAGATATGATCAACACTATATTCATATGACTCAATAGTGTCGATAAATTCAATAATATATATCACACCAAGAAACTTCAAGTATATGCTGTTATTTGGGAAAGAGGGGGTATTATCTTCTAGCGCTCTATGCCAATTTGGGAAACTGAATGTCACTGAAAATGGTGTAAGTGTATTCACTGGGAGCGCAATATGTTCATAAAGTGTCCACAGGAATCCTGATAATGTGAAAAGTCTCTTATAGCATATCCTTTTATAGCATATCCTTTTAAGCTTTTAAGTCTCTTATAGTATATCCTGAGCCACAACTACTTCTTTTTTGACACAATTAATTATAATAGGGAATGTCTCCGACAACTCTCAGATGGGGAGACCTATCAAAAATTGGGGGGAGACCCCCTTGAGAGATTTGAGTTGGAGCTCAGGAGATACAGTATGGTCGGATTGGATAATGGTACGATATCACAGCAGGAACTGGATTTCATTTTGGGCACACAGAGGAGGCTACCATGCTTCTACTGTCTGCCCAAAGTGCACAAAAATCCGAATGATCCCCCAGGACGCCCTATCGTCTCAGGGATTGGATCTATCACATCCAACCTGTCCAAATATATAGATGTGCAGTTACAGCCAATAGTCAAGAAAACCAATTCCTATATTAAAGATACGACCCAAATCATACAGATTCTGGAAAACTTAGATGTCCAGTCTGGATGGATTATGGGTACACTTGATGTTCAGTCACTTTATACTGTGATTGAACATCAGCAAGGAATTGATGCTGTAAAAATGCAATTAATAAGAGATGGCTCGTATGGAGCAATAAAAAAAGAGTTTATAACGAAAGGAATAGAGTATATCCTGAGCCACAACTACTTCTTTTTTGAGGGGGAATTCTTCCTGCAGAAGCGGGGTACCGCCATGGGGACCAGATTCGCCCCCAGCTATGCTAATTTGTTCTAGGCTGAGTGGGAGTACAACCTCATCAAGCCAAGGCTGGGGACGGATCTGGCCCTGTGGCGCCGTTATATAGATGATGTGATCTTCATCTGGAAAAAGAGTAAAGAAGAATTGGAAAAATTCCTAGAAACAATCAATATTAATAATTTAAATCTGGTCTTTACCTCAAACATACAGGCGAGCACCGAATTCTTGGATTTATTAATCACACAATTTGATAATAAATATATATGTGAGACATTTTGTAAATCCACAGCTAGAAATAGTTATATCGATTTTTCTAGCTGTCACCTGCCGAAATGGCTGACAAATGTTCCCTCTGGTCAGTTCCGTTGGATTAAGCGGAACTGCACAGAGGGACATACTTTTGAGATGGAAGCCATTGAGATGAAAAGACAATTTATTGAGAAGGAATATCCTGAAAACTTAGTGGAGGAGTCACTCAACCAAATTAGGAAATTAGATAGAAGAGAGTTCTTTAATAAGGAGGACAATAAAGATAAAAATGAGATGGATAATGAGGAAGATAAAACACAAAATAAAGAAGCCATGAGAGTTGTTCTTCCATTTAATGAGAATTATAGGAAGATTCAGAAAATTATTAAAACCCATTGGCACCATGTGTTGAATGACAAAATTGTGGGACACTTACTCCCGACTGTTCCGACGATTACCTTCACTAGGGCAACCAATCTAGGTATCAAGGTGGCCCCTACCGTAAAACCGTGGAAACAGAATAAGTTGAGTTTTTCAGGAACTTGGCTGAGTTTGAAGGGTTTTTATAAATGTGGAAGGTGTATGGGTTGTAGAATGAATAAAAAACCCCGCCTGACGACTAATGTCCCCTCGACTCAGAACAACTATAATTGGGAGATAGAAGATTGTCTTACATGTGACTCCAGTGGAGTTATCTACCTTCTCCAGTGCCCCTGTAACAGACAATATATAGGACGTACCAAGAGGCCATTCAAAAAAAGAGTGGCCGAACATATTGCCAACATCAGGAAGGGGTACGATAAACATTCCCTATCTAAACATTATAAAGAGATGCATAATCAGGATCCATCAAGTCTGGTGTTTACGGCACTGGAGAAGGTGGAGAAACACTGAAGAGGCGGTGATTTTATCAGACAAATGTCTAGGATAGAATCCAGACGCATTTATGAATTTGGATCTCTACAACCGAAAGGCCTTAATTCGGAGTTGGAAATTTTTGGATTTATGTAGGTTGGATGTCTCGTGGCCGACGGCACGTCGCATGCTAGGCCGTCTATCGGCGCTGCGACGTGTCCTTGGCTCCGAGATACCCACCCTTCTTTCTCTATCAAATCCGAATAATTGTATCAAACTCTAGGATTCCTATGAAACTTTCAAGATTCCTCACATTTATTATTTATTGTTTTATATTCTTATATTGATATTTTAATCTTGAAAATTTGTTTAATAATATTTTATTATAAAAAGTCATTTTATAAGTGTTGGCAATCAGATATCAAGTTTATATTTCACATAATGATATATCACACCAATTGGGACATCTGGGCCAAAAAACGCATGTGTCCCCAAAAAAAACGCATAAAAAACGCATGGAAACTGCAAGAGGGGAAAAAAAAAAAAAAAAATATTATTTTTTTTTAAAAAAAATCAAGGCTGTATAGAATTATCCCTTGATTATGTGGGAGGATTCCCTTGCAAACTGGGAGTAGCATGAACAACAGGTGTCCGAGATTTGGGAAGCAATCAAAGGAATGGATAAAAATGGAGGCAGAGCAGGCAGACACTTGACCACTGAGGAAGGGAGAGTGAATCTACCCGTAACGCGTATGGTGAAACAAGTGATGTACCTGCATTGAAAAGCCTCCGATAATACTGTATGGCCATACAGAAGAAAATCTCTACAGTAAAGGATTAACTATTCTTATCGTCGAAAGCTGCACCAAAGGAAATTGCGGAACAGAGTGGCAACTCCTGCGATCTTTGGAACTCCTGCGAAATTTAAACCAGCTTGCTGTATGGAGCGACTGAATAAGCCGGCAAATATTTAAAGCTCCATTGAAGCAATAGGGAGACAGCAGACGCTAGACGGTAAGCCAAACATCGATTTAAAGTTTTCTCCAATCCAAAGCTCATATCGAGCTTAAAAGGATATGCTATAAGAGACTTTTCACATTATCAGGATTCCTGTGGACACTTTATGAACATATTGCGCTCCCAGTGAATACACCTACAACATTTTCAGTGACATTCAGTTTCCCAAATTTGGATAGAGTGCTAGAAGATAATACCCCCTCTTTCCCAAATAACAGCATATACTTGAAGTTTCTTGGTGTGATATATATTATTGAATTTATCGACACTATTGAGTCATATGAATATAGTGTTGATCATATCTACCACAATATATGTGATTGTAATGTTGTATATTATTGCTAAATTGTTCTTATAAATTTTATTACTTGTATTTTATGGGGATATAATAAATATTTTCTGCACATGTCAATTTGGTTGCCAAGTGTATGAGTGCTCGCTCATTATTCTATTACTACATTTGCCTTTAAGAGAGGGTGGGGTGATTCCCTCTATATGAGCTTGCAGCACCATACCTTAACTACTTGCTAGTGAGCCACCACAACCTACCACTATTTTTTGTAAACATTAAATTTTAGTTGCCAGATTTTTGACCATTCCTCTAGTTTTCCTTAATCCTTTTCCATTTGGTGTATCCCTCCAGGAACATCAACCCTGTTAAAAATCTTTGTGTCATCAGCAAAAAGACACACCTTACCATTGAGGCCTTCTGCAATTTCGCTGATAAAGATATTAAACAATATGGGTCCCAGAACAGATCCCTGAGGTACCCCACTGGTAACAAGACCATGGTCTGAATATACTCCATTGACTACAACCCTCTGTTGTCTGTCCCTCAGCCTCTGCCTAATCTATTCAACAATATGAGAGTCAAAGCCCAAAGACTGCACTTTATTGATAAGCCTTCTATGTGGGACAGTATCAAAAGCCTTACTAAAGTCTAGATAAGCGATGTCTACTGCACCTCCGCCATCTATTATTTTAGTCACCCAATCAAAAAAATCTATAAGATTAGTTTGACATGATCTCGCTGAAGTAAACCCATGCTGTTTTTCATCTTTCAATCCATGGGATTTTAGATGTTCCACAATCCTCTCCTTAAGTATGGTTTCCATCAATTTCCATTAATTGATGTCAGGCTTACTGGCCTATAGTTGCCCGATTCCTCCCTACTACCTTTCTTGTGAATGGGCACAACATTTGCTAATTTCCAATCTTCTGGGGCAACTCCTGTTGCCAGTGATTGGTTAAATAAATCTGTTAATGGTTTTGCTAGTTCACCGCTGAGCTCTTGTAATAGCTTTGGGTGTATCCCATCAGGCCCCTGTGACTTATTTGTATTAATTTTAGACAGCTGACTTAGAACCTCTTCCTCTGTAAAGACACATGCATCAAAAGATTCATTAGTCTTTTTTCCTAACTGAGGTCCTTTTCCTTCATTTTCCTTTGTAAAAACTGAACAGAAGTATTCATTGAGGCAGTCAGCTAGTTCTTTATCTTCTTCCATATACCTTCCTTCTTTTGTTTTTAATTTGGTAATTCCTTGTTTTAGTTTCCTTTTTTCATTTATGTATCTGAAGAATGCCTTATCGCCTTTTTCCCTGACTGAGCTAATTTCTCTTCTGCCTGTGCTTTAGAAGCTCTTATAACTTGTTTGGCCTCTCTCTGCCTAATCTTATAAATTTGCCTGTCATCCTTGTTTTTTTTTATTTTTTATAATTCCTAAATGCTATCTTTTTGTTTTTAATGATTTTGGCCACTTCTGCTGAGTACCACAGTGGTCTCTTCCTTTTTTTGCTTTTACTGACAAGCCTAATGCAATTTTCTGTTGCCTTCAATAGTGCCACTTTTAAGTAGTCCCATTTCTCCTGGACTCCAATGAAACTGTTCCAATCTGATAGGGACTGGTATACCACTAATCTAATTTTAGAAAAGTAAATTTTTCTAAAATCTAAAACTTTTGTTTTTGTGTGATGTGACTGTACTTATAGTAAACCTGTCACCGCCAGTTCTGTGAGAAGATCTGGCAGACGTTTTTCTCTACCTCTTGTATGATGTTCTTTGTTTTGGTTTCACTTTCTCATCTCCTTTCCTTCTGCCAGGTGTCACTTATTTCGACTAATCATCTTCCTTTATAGTCCCTCGCATACTGCCTCACTTTGCGGTTTATACTACTTCCTGGATGAGGTGTTCACTGCTGGAGGCTGTTTCTGCTGTTTGTACAGATAAGTTTTTTTACTTTATTGTGTTTCCTTGCTGGCTTGATTCTAGGTGACCCTGACTCCGTCCGTATTAAGTGCAGGGAGCCGGTGGTCGTGTCCCCTCACTATTATAGGGTTTTCAGGTGTCACACAGTATTAGGTACGCAGGCATGCAATCGTCTACCATACAGACCCTTGCTTGTGCATAGCAGTCAGGGAGAGCTCTTAGGGTTTTATAGGGCTCACCTATAAGCTCCTTAGTTTGGGATCAAGCCAGTCGCTCGTTTATTTATATGTTCCAGCTATCTGCTAACTTCATCCGTGACATTATAACCCGCCATAACCGTCTTAAGCATGGATCCAGTTTCAGCCTTGATTGACCGCATGCAAGGTCTTTCGCTGGAGGTAGCAGATCTCCGTAAAACTGTGTCTCAGTTTCAGGTGACCGGTTCTGCTGGCGTTCATGGAGTTTGTTCCGAGCCTAAGATCTCGCTCCAGGATACGTTCTCCGGGGGTAGTGAGAACTTTGTTCGCTTTAGAGAGGCTTGTAAACTCTATTTTCGCCTACTTCCCCATTCCTCTGGTGATGAGGAGCAGAGGGTGGGGATCATCATCTTGCTGCTCAGGGATAACGCTCAGTCTTGGGCTTTTTCGCTGCTGGTGGGGGCACAGCCCCTCCAATCGGTGGATTAATTTTTTGTAGCCCTGGGGCAGATATATGATGACCCAAACCGTATTGCTCTGGCTGAATCTAAACTGCGTCTTTTATGCCTGGGCAAACAGTCCGCAGAGATATATTGTTCTGAATTTCGGAGATGGGCAGCTGATACTGGTTAAAATGATGATGCACTCCGAAGTCAATTTTGCCATGGTCTTTCGGAAAGATTGAAAGATGCATTCGCTTTTCATGAGAGACCAGCATCGTTAGAGTCAGCCATGTCTCTAGCTGTTCATATTGACAGGCGTCTTAGAGAGAGAGAAGAGACTACTCTTTCCTGTCATATTCAGCCCAAGGACAGTGGGGCTGTCTCATTCAGTGCGCAGGGGTCTCAGTCTGTCTCAATCCCCTCTGAGGAGGAGGCCATGCAGCTGATTTTGCTTGCCTCTGATAGTAGAGGATTCAGCTCTCAGAGGAGGGTTTGTTTCTGTTGTGGGGGTATAAATCATTTGGCTAAGGTTTGCCCCTCTAGGAGATTCATGGCATTATCTGAGGGTAATAAAAACAAAACAGAACAAAAAAAACTCTAAAAACTTTCCATTTGCTACTATTGGCAAGGTTGATGCGGAAATTGAAGGTTTGCCGTTTGCTTGTAGTTCCCGTTTTCTCCTACCTGCCAGGGTAGCGCTAGACAGCAAGAACATTGTTTGTGAGATTTTTGTAGATAGTGGAGCAGCTGTCAATCTCATTGATAATCAATTTGCAACAACGCATGGTTTCCAGGTATGCACTTTGGAAAAGGATATACCTGTTTTTGCTATCGATTCCGCTCCACTTTCTCAAAGATTGTTAAAGGGCATAGTTCACAATATCCGTTTGACTGTGGGTGACGCTCATGTTGAGGATATGTCATGTTTCGTCTTAAGCGGATTACCTACTCCTCTAGTGTTGGGGCTACCCTGGCTCACTAAACATAACCCCACCATTGATTGGCAAGCAAGGCAAATAAATGGTTGGAGTGAGTTTTGCAGAGAGAATTGCCTCACGGCGTCTCTTTCAGAGGTTTCTACCAAGACTGTGCCATCTTTTCTCTCTGAATTTTCGGATGTGTTTTCCGAGAGTGGTTTTCCGAGAGTACGATTGCCCTATTAATCTCATCCCAGGCGCCAAGCTGAAAAATCATGACTATACAATCTCTCCCAACCTGAAAGAGTCGCTATGCGTACTTATATCTCTGAGAGCCTGAGAAAGGGACACATCCGACCCTCGAAGTCACCTGTTGCCGCTGTTTTTTTTTTTGTTAAGAAAAAAGATGCTTCTTTAAGACCTTGTCTGGATTTCAGGGAGCTGAACCGTATCACGATTCGTGACCCATATCGGCTTCCTCTGATCCCGGACCTGTTTAACCAGATTGTTGGGGCTAAAGTTTTTTCTAAGTTGGATTTAAGAGGGGCATACAACCTAGTCAGGAAGGGGACGAATGGAAGGTGGCCTTCAATACCCCTGAGGGTCATTTCGAGAATTTGGTTATGCCCTTTGGTTTGATGAATGCTCCGGCCGTCTTCCAACATTTTGTGAACAGCATTTTTTATCATTTAATGGGGAAATTTGTACTGGTGTATCTAGATGACATTTTGATTTTTTCTCCTGATTTCAAGACTCATCGGGACCACCTATGTCAGGTCTTGCTGATTCTGCGGGAGAATAAATTATGCGCTAAACTGGAAAAATGTGTGTTTGCAGTTCCGGAGATTCAATTTCTTGGTTTTCTTCTCTCCGCTTCTGGTTTTCGGATGGACCCTGAGAAGGTCCGCGCTGTGCTTGATTGGGAGCTTCTTGAGAATCAGAAGGCACTGATGCGGTTTTTGGGTTTTGCCAATTATTACAGAAAGTAAATTTTGAATTATTCCTCTGTTGGTAAGCCACTCACTGATATGACTAAAAAAGGGGTGGATTTTTCCTCGTGGACGGTAGATGCGCTTAAAGCCTTTTCTAGTATTAAAGAGAGTTTTCCTTCCGCTCCCATTTTGGTACAACCTGATGTCTCTCTACCTTTTATTGTTGAGGTGGATGCTTCTGAGTTGGGTGTGGGTGCGGTCTTATCTCAGGGTCCCTCTCCTGCCAAATGGCGACCGTGTGCCTTTTTCTCAAGGAAACTATCCTCTGCAGAGAGAAATTACGATGTGGGAGATAAGGAGTTGTTGGCCATCAAATTAGCTTTTGAGGAATGGCGCCATTGGTTAGAGTGAGCCAGACACCCTATTACTGTGTTTACCGACCATAAGAATCTGGCCTACTTGGAATCGGCCAAGTGTCTGAACCCGAGACAGGCCAGATGGTCTTTGTTCTTTTCTAGGTTTAATTTTGTTGTTACGTTCCGCCCTGGGGTTAAAAATGTGAAGGCGGATGCCCTGTCACTTTGTTTTCCGGGAAGGGGGAACTTTGAAGACCAGGGTCCCATTTTGGCTGAAGGGGTGGTCGTCTCTGCTCTTTTTCCTGATTTGGAGGCAGAGGTTCAGGCAGCCCAGGCAGAGGCTCCTGATCTTTGTCCTCCTGGGAGGTTGTTTGTGCCTCTCGCTTTACGACACAAGGTTTTTAAGAAGCCCCACGATACTGTCCTTGCTGGGCACCCGGGAAGTAGAGCCACAGTGGATCTCATTGCTCGGAGATTCTGGTGGCTGGCTCTAGGTAAGACGGTTGAGGGTTTTGTGGCAGCCTGCGAGACCTGCGCTCGTGCCAAGGTCCCTCATTCACGGCGATCGGGTTCTCTCCTCCCATTACCCATTCCTTCCCGTCTTTGGACGCATCTGTCCATGGACTTCACTACGGACCTGCCTCGTTCCTCGGGGAAAACTGTGATTCTGGTGATAGTGGACCATTTTAGAAAAATGGTACATTTCATTCCCTTTCCTGGGTTACCCAATGCTAAGACTCTGGCGCAAGCGTTTGTTGATCATATTATTAAATTGCATGGCATTCCTTCAGACATCGTTTCTGATAGGGGCACGCAATTTGTTTCCAGATTCTGGAAGGCCTTCTGTTCTCGCTTGGGGGTTCGGCTGTTGTTCTCTTCTGCTTTTCACCCGCAGTTGAATGGTCAGACCGAACGCGTCAATCAGAATCTGGAGGCATATCTGCACTGTTTTGTGGCGGAGAATCAGGAGGATTGGTATTCTTTTTTGTCCCTTGCTGAGTTTGGTTTAAATAACCGTCACCATGAGTCCTCTGATAAGTCACCATTTTTTGGTGCATATGGGTTTCATCCGCAGTTTGGGACATTCTCTGGAGAGGGGTCTTCTGGTTTACCTGATGAGGAGAGATTTTCCTCGTCTTTGTCATTTATTTGGCAAAAGATTCAGGGTAATCTGAAGAGGATGAGTGAGAGATATAAGCGTGTGCCAGATACGAGACGTGTGCCTGGTCTGGACCTGAATGTGGGGGATCTGGTGTGGTTGTCTACAAAGAATATCAAACTGAAGGTTCCCTCCTGGAAATTGGGTCCTAAGTTTTTTGGGCCTTACAAAATCTTGTCCCTCATCAATCCCATTGCCTTCCGTCTTGATCTTCCTCAGACTTGGAAGATCCATAATGTTTTTCACAAGTCCCTATTAAAACCTTATGTCCAACCCACTGTACCCTCCTCTTTGCCGCCTCCTCCGATTATTGTTGATGGTAATCTTGAATTTCAGGTCTCTAGGATTGTGGATTCTCGCATTATCCGCGGTTCTCTTCAGTACCTCGTTCATTGGGAGGGTTATGGTCCTGAGGAGAGGATGTGGGTCCCAGTGGCGGACATTAAGGCCACTCGTCTCATCAGGGCTTTCCATAGGTCTCATCCTGAGAAGGTGGGCTCTGAGTGTCCGGAGTCCACCCGTAGAGGGAGGGGTACTGTCACCGCCAGTACTGTGAGAAGATCTGGCAGACGTTTTTCTCTACCTCTTGTATGATGTTCTTTGTTTTGGTTTCACTTTCTCATCTCCTTTCCTTCTGCCAGGTGTCACTTATTTTGACTAATCATCTTCCTTTATAGTCCCTCCCATACTGCCTCAGTTTGCGGTTTATACTACTTCCTGGATGAGGTGTTTACTGCTGGAGGTTGCTTCTGCTGTTTGTACAGATAAGTCTTTTTACTTTATTATGTTTCCTTGCTGGCTTGATTCTAGGTGACCCTGACTCTGTCCGTATTAAGTGCAGGGAGCAGGTGGTCGTGTCCCCTCACTATTATAGGGTTTTCAGGTGTCACACAGTATTAGGTACGCGGGCATGCAATCGTCTACCATACAGACCCTTGCATGTGCATAGCAGTCAGGGAGAGCTCTTAGGGTTTTATAGGGCTCATCTATAAGCTCCTTAGTTTGGGATCAAGCCAGTCGCTCGTTTATTTATGTTCCAGCTATCTGCTAACTTCATCCGTGACAAAACCACACTGACTGGTGATCACTAGATCCCAAGCTTTCCCCTACAGTAATATCAGATACCAAATTCCCATTTGTGAATACTAAATCTAAAATGGCATCCTTCCGGTTTGGCTCCTCAACTACTTGCTGTAGAGATAGTCCCAGTAGGGAATTTAGAATATCTGTACTCCAGGCAGAACTAGCTATTTTGGTTTTCCAGTTTACATCAGGAAGATTGAAGTCTCCCATAATGATAACTTCCCCCTTCAATGTCATTTTAGCTATTTCCTCAACTAGTAGATCATCTAATTCTTTGACTTGGCTAGGTGGTCTATATATCACACCTACACGAGTTACCTTATGATTATCAAGCTGCAAGGTAACCCAAACTGACTCTAAATTGTTCTCGCTAACTTGTATCAAAATAGATTTTATGCTATCTTTCACATACAGGGCCACCCCTCCCCCTTCTTGCCTTCTCTGTCTTTCCTGTATAGAGAGAACCCTGGTATTGTTATATCCCAGTCATTACTCCCATTGAACCACGTCTCAGTAACAGCCACTACATCTATATTCTCAGATGCCATTATAGCCTCAAGTTCATTGATCTTATTCCCTAAACTGCGAGCATTTGTAGACAAGACTCTGAGCTTGTCATTTCTTAACCTATGTGCTACTGGCATCTTCTGGCATTGTTCCGGGGAAGGGGGGGGGGGGGGGGCAGTTGGACTGCTGGATTATCACTCTTTTGCCCCCCTTTCCTAGTTTAAATGCTCCTTAGCAAATATTTGGAACTGTTCACTGAGGACATTCGTTCCCTTGAGAGAAAGATGCAAACCATCTTTCTTGTACAGTTCTTTTCCATTCCGAGAGCTAACATGAGACACAAAGCCAAACCCTTGGTTCAGACACCATTCACCAAGCCATACATCAAATTCCTTAATGCGCATCTTCCTGTCATGCTAAAGATTATGCACAGGCAAAACTGCAGTTAATGAAACAGTTGATGCAACCTCCCGTATATCATTTCCAAGTGTGTGATAAGCTCCCTTCACCTTTGAAACCTCATTGCAAGCCAGATCATTTGTCCCAAGATGGATAATAACATCCACCTCCCTTTCCTGCTTTGCTTGCCTAACAATATTAAGGATCCGTCGTCTATCCCTGCTAGCGGTAGCACCAGGGAGTCATCCCACAACACCATTCTCCTCAAACTTCACACCTCTTATGATGGAATCGCCCACCAACAGCTGCTTACTATCAGTCCTCACCAAATTCTCCTTTTTGTCTTTGGCTGCAGTCTTGCATACTTTAGGCATGGGAGATGATTGTTCCTCACCCACTGTGCTTAAGCCATCCTCCATGTTGCTCTTGCACTCTGAAAGTGCTGCAAATGAATTATGGAGAGCCACAGACTGTGGGACATGTCTTCTATCCACAACTCTCAATCTATCAGAACCTGCAGTAACCCATCTTCCATTTCTAGGGGGCCTCTTTGGCAGTGGCATTGCAACGTTCTCAGCCTGAGTCTGTTTAACGGTTAATTTACAAATCTCATATTTCAAGAAGGCAATTTCCTGCTGCATTTTGAAGAGCTGTCTACAGATCAGACAGTATCCAAACCTCCGAAGAGTGGAACATGAAATAAAAGCACAACAATTCCTGCACAGAACCAGGGGGATAGCAGAGCAGGGAGAGGCTGGTGCTGCTACTAGGGGGTCATACCATGGGGGAGTAATAAAGCCCACCATAATGCCCTCCCCAGTAGAAATAATTCTCCTTATAATGTGACAGTGCAAAAAATACCTCCTTGTAATGCCCCCAGTTGAGCTAATGTCCCCATAGTGCCCCCATAATGTGCTAGTATAAAATACCCCTATATAGTGACCCAAGTAAATGCCCCCATAGTTCTCCTCTCCCCCCTCCCTCCTAGTGCCCCCCATAATGTACCAGTATAAAATGCCCCATATATAGTGCCCTAGTAGATGCCCTCAGTGTCCGCCATAATTTGTAAGTATAAAATACCCCTTCTCAGTGCCCCTGTAGATGACCCCTTAGTAGTCCTCTCCCCCGTTCCCCATAGTACCCACCATAATGTGTCCCAGTATAAAATGCCCCTATACAGTGCCCCCATATAAAATAACCGTTCTTTGTGGCCTCAGTAGATGCCCCTATAGTGCCCACCAATAATGTGCCAGTAAGAAGTGCCCCAAATAATGTGCCACTAATAAGTGCCCCTATATATGTCCCCCAATAATGTGCCAGTAAAATGTCCCCTTATAGATGCCCCCCAATCATGTGTCAGTAACAAGAGCCCCCCCATCATGTGCAAGTAGCCAGAGCCCCCCTATATCATGTGCAGTAGCCAGAGCCCCCCTATATCATGTTCCAGTAGCCAGAGCCCCCCCTATATCATGTGCCAGTAGCCAGAGCCCCCCCTATATCATGTGCCAGTAGCCAGAGCCCCCCCTATATCATGTGCCAGTAGCCAGAGCCCCCCCTATATCATGTGCCAGTAGCCAGAGCCCCCCCTATATCATGTGCCAGTAGCCAGAGCCCCCCCATATCATGTGCCAGTAGCCAGAGCCTCCCCTATATCATTTGCCAGTAGCCAGAGCCCCCCTATAATGTGCCTGTAGCCAGAGCCCCCCCATCATGTGCCAGTAGCCAGAGCCCCCCCTTTCATGTGCCAGTAGCCTGAGCCCCCCTAGCATGTGCCAGTAGCCTGAGCCCCCCTAGCATGTGCCAGTAGCCTGAGCCCCCCTGTCACGACCGCTAGCCCAGCAGCAGTCGTGTCGCACCAGACGGAGGGGAAGGGGGACCCTTATCTACGGATGGGAAATAGAATGGCCACCCCTGACTAACCCTAAGCTGGCACCTGTCTGCCCTAGACGGGGTGTGAACCCGTGCGGCGAGCAGGATGCCTAAACCCTCAGTCGCCCTAACAAGTCTGGACTGGGGAAAGGCCGATGGGACCGCTAGTCACCATCACTCACGTCTAGGAAAACAACAGGGGAAGACAGCAACAAACAAACAACAGCAGAGATAGACTTATCCAGTCACGAGCAGAGAAGGCGATCCCAAACACGACAGTCCACGCCGGACAAGAGTTCCACAGCAACACCATCAAACGATCTCCTTCCAAGGTCAGAGTAGCACTGGAAGTAAGGACTATATCTGGCAATGACCGCAAGTGAAACTGAAACTAATATAGTAGCTGGGAGTGGCAGACAGGACACACCTGAGAAGGATGCCTACAAACTCCCAGTCAGGACAAAAAGGTTCACAAGGCAAAACCCAGATGACATACCCTGAACCACGGAGCAAACTCACAAGCTATCGCGAGTAGCAAGTCGCTGCGACCTTCTCCTACCAGACCTGTCTGGATCAGTCACAGTCGTGACACCCCCATCAACATGTGCCAGTAGCCATAGGCCCCCCTATCATGTGCCAGTAGCCATAGGCCCCCCGATCATGTGCCAGTAGCCTGAGCCCCCCATCAACATGTGCCAGTAGCCATAGGGTCCCCTATCATGTGCCAGTAACCATAGGGCCCCCCGATCATGTCCCAGTAGCCATAGGCCCCCCCGATCATGTGCCAGTAGCCTGAGCCCCCCATCAACATGTGCCAGTAGCCATAGGCCCCCCTATCATGTCCCAGTAGCCATAGGCCCCCCCGATCATGTGCCAGTAGCCTGAGCCCCCATCAACATGTGCCAGTAGCCATAGGCCCCCCCTATCATGTCCCAGTAGCCATAGGCCCCCCCGATCATGTGCCAGTAGTCTGAGCCCCCCATCATGTGCCAGTAGCCACCAGTATTGTACACAAAAAAACAAAAAAACACTTATACTTACCTCCTGGACCTTGGCAGCGATGCGATGCAGGCCTCTTCCGGCCTGTGTCCCGCGCTGTACGGCTCAGGCGGTGCGATGACGTCATTGCGCTGCCTGCACCGGCCTTTGATAGGCTGCCGGCCTAGTGCCTGCAGCCTATCAGAGGAAGGGGAAGGGACACACCTCTCCCTCGCCTGCCCTGGTGCACCTGCACTGCCATCTGTATCGCGATACAGACGGCGATACAGATGACTATGGAGATGATCGCTTCCACAATGGAAGCTCTCATCTCCGTGTGACACTGACACTGACTGTCCTGCCTGCCTATAGTTAGTTGCGGGCCAGCGCAGGGGGGCCCCTAAGGACTCGGGGGCCCGGGGGAAATTGCCCCCCTTGCCTCTATGGAAGCGCCGGCCCTGGGAGCAGCAGCTGTGGCGGTGACAGCAGCAGCAGCCATACGGTATGGAACATGATGTTAGACAGCCAGACAGAGGAAGTGGTGTGATAGGGCTGGTGACCAATAGTCATCGTCAGCAATGAAAGATATGCTCGTCGGCCTCAGATGGAGGTGTGTGAAAATCCTCATGGATCCATGCCTTATTTTGGAGAACAAGTTTGCACATTTGAGTGTGACAACGACACCTGCCACACTGAAAACCCTTTCTGATATGACGTTGGAGGCTGGAAAAGACAGTACAGCGAGAGCAAACTGGATTGGTTCCAGCCACTGTTCCAATCTGCCTGCTCAGAAGTCCATGCGGTCAGGGAACATGGTCTGTTCTGCAGAAAAGCCACAGTTATTTAGAAAATAATAACATTTTAACCAATTTGTTTAAAACAATTGACAGCTGGGCAGAAGTACGAATATCATACAGCAGAAATAAAGTTTGGTGAAGGCACAGAACTGCTCTACATTTCCAAAATGAGACAATTTTTACGGCCACCTGCCTGGCAAAAAGTTCAACTGATTGCATACAAAAGAATTACATTTTTGTAAAGAATTACATTTTTGTCAAGACTGGAACTGCACCACTACGGACACCTCACCATCTCACCATCTCACCATGGAGCGGAGACCAAGGAGGCGGTTAACTGTTATCGCAGCGCAACTCGTTCAGTACTAATGCACGGTAATATTGACATAGTGCGTTAACAGTTAACTGGTGTATATATATGTGTGGGATTCAGTCAGCACAACCCTGTATGCAGGTGCACATCGCTATGGCGAAATACATATACAAAGAAAAGAACACAAATGCAATAGCACTCTGCAACCAGCACTCCGCCCTGCCTCCATGCTGGATGTTGAATGAGGCATTGGTGTACATTTTGGCCAAAGCGTAATAAGCCACTCACCACGTCAAGGTCGCCTCTATGAGTGGTCCCTAACACTAGTACCTACCCGTTTATGGGCCATGACAGCCACACAAAGTCCAGGGAGCGCAGGTACAACATGAACGCCAGGCACACTCTGCTTTTAACCCCGTCTGGTTCCGTGACAGCTTTCATCGGATCCAGGGATGCAAGTACCAACATGCATGCTGGGCCCACTATATACTTCTCCTGGAGCCAAATGGCTACTGGTAGGCCCTGTAGAAGTAGACTCAGTTTTATACTGACTTTAAAACCAGCCTCCAGGGCAGACTAGCTGGTCAGGTGTGCATGACTGCATGGAGATCGCCACGCCTCCAATATATACTACAAAGAAAAAATGTGTGGGATTCAGTCAGCACAACTCTATATGCAGGTGCACATCTCTATGGCGAAATAAATATACAAAGAAAAGAACACAAATGCAATAGCACTCTGCAACCAGCACTCCACCCTGCCTCCATGCTGGATGTTGAATGAGGCATTGGTGTACATTTTGGCCAAAGCGTAATAAGCCACTCACCACGTCAAGGTCGCCTCTATGAGTGGTCCCTGACACGAGTACCTACCTGTTTATGGGCCATGACAGCCACACAAAGTCCAGGGAGTGCAGGTACAGCATGAACGCCAGGCACACTCTGCTTTTAACCTCGTCTGGTGCCGTGACAGCTTTCATCGGATCCAGGGATGCAAGTACCAACATGCATGCTGGGCCCACTATATACTTCTCCTGGAGCCAAATGGCTACTGGTAGGCCCTGTAGAAGTAGACTCAGTTTTATACTGACTTTAAAACCAGCCTCCAGGGCAGACTAGCTGGTCAGGTGTGCATGACTGCATGGAGATCGCCACACCTCCAATATATACTACAAAGAAAAAATGTGTGGGATTCAGTCAGCACAACCCTATATGCAGGTGCACATCGCTATGGCGAAATACATATACAAAGAAAAGAACACAAATGCAATAGCACTCTGCAACCAGCACTCCGCCCGGCCTCCATGCTGGATGTTGAATGAGGCATTGGTGTACATTTTGGCCAAAGCGTAATAAGCCACTCACCACGTCAAGGTCGCCTCTATGAGTGGTCCCTAACACTAGTACCTACCTGTTTATGGGCCATGACAGCCACACAAAGTCCAGGGAGCGCAGGTACAGCATGAACGCCAGGCACACTCTGCTTTTAACCCCGTCCAGTGCCGTGACAGCTTTCATCGGATCCAGAGATGCAAGTACCAACATGCATGCTGGGCCCACTATATACTTCTCCTGGAGCCAAATGGCTACTGGTAGGCCCTGTAGAAGTAGACTCAGTTTTATACTGACTTTAAAACCAGCCGTCAGGGCCCACTCATAGAGGCGACCTTGACGTGGTGAGTGGCTTATTACGCTTTGGCCAAAATGTACACCAATGCCTCATTCAACATCCAGCATGGAGGCAGGGCGGAGTGCTGGTTGCAGAGTGCTATTGCATTTGTGTTCTTTTCTTTGTGGTGTATATATATGTTGTTATTGCAGCACAACGTGTTCAGTTATAATGCGCAGTAATCTTAACACAATGCAATGCGTTAACAGTTAACTGATATGTAAATGCTTTTATTGAGGCACACAGCATAATAATACACAGTCCAGATGCTTTTATTGTAGCAAGGTATAAATTCAGAGGCACAGTAAGGTTTTTAAAAACAAAAGGGGAAATTGCTTTACGTTTGCATGAGAACGAATAAGCCTATGAACTGAAGAAAAAAAAGCTGACTGGCTGTTTATACAAAAAATATGAGTGTCTCGCAGAATTCTGTATTGCAGACCTTGCCAGGAAGCTGTATGAAACAACTGAGAACGTGGCCAGTCCCTCATTCACTGTCTATGCTAAGCTTTCCCTCACAGAACTCTAAGATCTACCCAAATATATCTCCAGTTCTCTCCCTATATTGTCCCTAAAGTGAACATATAGGGGGGAATTTATCATAAGGGGAATATTTGAAGTCAGTTTTGCTTGAGTCTGTGTTGATGTCCTTTAAGACACAATTATCAAATGTCACATGTTTAATAAACTTATCTTATCCTTAAAACTTCAAACACTCATAAATGCTCTATTTTGCAACTTTTTCAAGCAAGAATTATGGAGTGAAGGGATGATAAATCAGGGCCACAGTGTCCTTAGTAACTGGATTGTCTCTGCAATTGTTCTTTGTCAGACACGACACATACAACTATATCTACAAATATGAAAGGAATGGTGTCTGGCTCATTCTGAACAGATGGACCTGGATGAATACTGACCCCTAATTTGCTGATCAGGCTGTCTGTCAGCAACCGAATGAATCAGGACAAGCCTCCCCCCTCCTTCCCAGGGTCATGTGATCCTCCATCTTCTTACTTCCTGTTGTTTTTTCTACCAATTTTCACAGTAAAATGGCACTATTTGTAATAAATCAGATTATTGTAGAATCGATTTGCTCATCTCTAATCCAGATGTGTTAACAAAGCTGTACTTTGTAACCAAAATTGCAACTGAAAGATAACTAGAGGGTGAAAAAAACTGAAATATGATGAAAGTTAGAATCAGTTTTGACAGCACCACATGCATCCTTCGAGGGATTTTCCAGGTATTTTATTTTGATGACTTATTCTTAAGAATTTGCGCAGCACTGCTGTAACCAGGCATGGCCACCGTTGGTGAATTGGGAACTGAAAGTGGCCCTGGTAAAACATGTAAAAGTGTCCTCAATGTTGTAGGTGGATCCAAATTGACAGAAGATGGGGAAACACAAGTAGATGGGACTAGTACAAGTTGGCAGGGTCAGTAATACAATTATGCAGCACAGAATACCATCCCACAAAATACCTCTGCCGCAACTGTCCCTATGTAGTGGTTATCAATAGTTGCCACGTTCTGTCCTTCTCCAATTGTCTCTAATATGAATATGGAGCAGGGGGCTTAGGAGTTGAGATGTAGGCCACAGCACTAAGCCAGCCCTAACTTCAGCATGCTGCCTGGACTTCCTCTAATAATGATCCCTATAGTTCCACAGTAGTATGTACCTGGCCAGTGGCAGTGAGGAGGGCTTGGGTAGCCCTACAGGTATCAGCCTACTGTGAAAATTCCCTGTAGGGTCTATCCCCAGTCCATCCCTGATGGCCACTAAACAGCGTATGGATCCTGAGCACTGTGCAACTTGGTTGCTGGAAGTCAGACCCCCACCAATATGATATTAATTACTTATCTTAAGGATATGTCATCAATACTCAAGCTCCAGAAACCACCTTTAAGAAGAACTAGCCAGTGGCATAGAGGCATGGCATAGTAATTATCAAAACTGACCATGGCAATAGTCTACAGGCTGCATTTCCTGCATACAACTGGTGGAAATTAGATATCTGTACTGATTATTAATTGGTAAACATCTACTAGATTTAACTTGCACAGGACTCATGATCTGTTGAATCAGATGCCTGTTGTATAAGCTATGCCTTTCAAAAGCATTCAAAAGACATCATTGAACATATGCCATTCAATGATACCCTCTTAGTCTCTGAAACAGGACTAGACAAACACGCATTACAGCCAAAACACAATACCCCTCTCCCCATACAAAAATAATATAAAAAAGTATTCAAAAAAAATATGATACTTTCAGTTTTTTAATAGCATGTACTGAGCTCTTTCCCTGGTCATAACATGTATTTACTGTATTTATTGGCAATACCCTAGTCAATCTGTTCATATACAAACTAAATTTGTCTAAATTATCCTCTTCTGACATATAACTGCTACCTGCAGCACCTATATGAAGAGGTAACACAAAAGCATACTAAAAAAGCTAAAATAATAATAAAAAAAAGCACATTTTCCTAATTTGGAGCGCAGTGTATATTGCATGTATTTAGGACCAATTTAGCTTTTTTTGCTGCCTGAGGGGAAAATTTAAATGGCACCCCTCGAACCCACACATAAAGACACAAACTATGCAAATTCTCACTTCAACCCCTCCCCCAGCTCTACTGCTAAAGAGTTACAATATTTGGATAAACATTACATACAGCACTTTTCAAATATACGGGATAATACAGCACTACATCTTACATCCAGTGATATCTCTGATGTAGACTTTCTCTTATCTCATCTTCCTCATTCGGAGTAGATCACCATGACAAATTATTTTATCTGTGTCTTGTATCTCCAGCATTTGCCACATAGACATCTTAGGTTTCTCATGTTTTCCATTATCTTCACCCTCCTGGTGCCCTAACATTCTGATCCTACAGCCACCCCCAATACTGTGCCCATTGTGCTCCCTATGTCCACAAAACACTATACTGCAGAAATAATAGTAGCATACTAATAGCACCCCCCCCCCCATAGTTATAGTGCTCCCAAAAGTCCCACCAATATTAATAATTCCCAAAAGGCCATCAATAGTAATAGTGTCCCTGTAGAGCCCCAATAGTAATAATGTTTCCCAAGAGTGCCCTATTAGTAGTAGTGCCATCCATATTGTTTCCAATAATAATAATGCCCTCTCAGTTCCCCCAGTAGTAATAATGCAGTTATAATTGTAGTGCCCTCAGTATTTATAATACCCTCTGCAGTGCCCCCTGTAGATATAATGCCACTCCTGTAGTGTCCCCAGTATTTATAATGGTCCCTCTCTGTAGTTTTCCCAGTATTTAGCACGACCCTTTTCTGTAGTGCCCCCATTATGTCTAATGGACTTCTCTGTAGTGCCCCCAGTATTTAGCATGGCCTCTCTCTTTAGTGCACCCAGTATGTATAATGGCCCTACTCTGTAGTGCATCCAGTATTTATAATGGCCCCTCTTTGTAGTGCCTTCAGTATTTATAATGGCCCCTCTCTGTAGTGCCCCCAGTATGTATAATGGCCCACCTCTGTAGTGCCCCTATTATTTATAATAGCCCCTCTCTGTACTTCTCTGAGTATTCATAATGTCACCTCTCTGTAGTGCCCCCAGTATGAATAAAGATCCCTCTTTAGTGCCCCCAGTATTCATAATAGCCTCTCTCTGTAGTGCTCACAGTATTCATAATGGCCACTGTCTAGAGTGCCCCTAGTATTCATAATAGCCTCTCTCTGTAGTACACCTAGTATTTATAATGGCCCCTTTCTATAGTGTCCCCAATAGTCATAATGAACGCTCTCTGTAGTGCTCCAAGTATTTATAATGGCCATCTCTGTATTGCCCCCAGTATTCATCATGGCTTCTCTCTGTAATGCCCCCAGTATTTATAATGGCCCCTCTCTGTAGTAACTCTGGTTATCCTAATGACCCCTCTCTACAGTAATAGAGAGGGGCATTTATGAAAAAAAGGGTTATGAAAAAAATACTCACCTGACTCCAGCTTCATACTACCATCTGCGATGCAAACTACAGGCCACTTCCGGTCTGCAGCTTGAGTTGCCTGCATCCTTATACTGCCTCATATGCTTGAGGCCTATAAGAGCAAACAACGTGGATGGGGGCTATTGACCCCTGTTCCCTCATCGTAAACTGTCGCCCCTCAGAGGCAGGTTGGCCACCAACTGAGGCAAGAGGCTCATCTCGCCTCATGGCAGAAATGGTCCTGCATACACTGAAAAATTCAAAATATATTTTACAGCTAGCAGTCATGCAATTTGCTATTCCATTTCAGCAAGCCTATTTAAAGGAGTTTTGCACGTTTGGGGTGAGGGTTGGAAAATCCATCATCCTGGGCAGACCTGTGAAGAAAAGCATACTTTCCTGCTTCTCGACACTGGCTCCCGACTCCTGCACTCTTTGGCCTCCGCTGCTCCACTCAGGTCTCTGGCTGTGAACTTGACGCTGTTGCAGCCAATTACTGGCTGCAGTAGTGACCTTCTCTTCATGTGTCACATAACCATTTGTCATGAGACAAGGGGAGCAAGTTATCTCTGTGGCCAGTGATTGGCTGCAGCGTTAAAACTGAACTTTACATCCATGGACCTGAGCAGAGCAATGGAGGCCAGAGAGTGCAGGAGCTTCGGGAAGCAGATAAATATGCTTCCTTTCTCAGGTCTGCCCAGGAGGTGCACAATCTATTTAAGCAATTGTGTTCCTATCAGTCTAATATGGAATTTATGCTTCTGTTCAGTATGGAAATTATAGAAACAATTTGCCTGCAAGGAACAGCATTGTTTTGCTGTGTGTTGTTTCTGACCTTTCTTTGGACTCACCCAGACATACCACAGGGAAACCACCCGTCTCTCTCACACACACACATACACGACAGCTTTGTGGCACTTCCCAGTGTGACTCTTGTTTCCCTGCAGCAGAAAACAAAATTTGCACATCATCGGAAAAATATAATGGCAAAAACAAGCTGTAACACAGACACACTAATCCCTTAGCAATTGTGTGCTCTTTCTGATGGCGTTAGAGCATCAATAAGGCTCTGCAACCTTAGCAAAATAGCTAATCTTTTCGGAAGAAAAATGTGACAATTATTTAATGCCACTGACGGGTCCTATGCTAGAATTCTGCTTAGTAATGTTTCATGGAAGTATTAAATAGGAAGTGGCAATCATAGATTTAACTCATTCTGTCCTGAAAATATTTAGCCCCTGGTTAATATACTGACAATCAGTGACAATCCCATATGTTTGAACTGTAATATATAATATTCTATGTTTGTTATAAAAATTGATGCTACATAATATTTCTGATTTTCATTATTGTAGATATTCACCAAACAATATTTAGCCTTTGAACTATTGTACTAAAGACAAAACATTTTCTGCAAGTAGACCCAGCCTCACACACATAACATGTTTTGCAAAAAGCAAAGACATATATATGCACCTTGCTAGAAACTTTTCAAAAAGTTTCTGGTAAAGGAAGCACATTTTTGTATGCTAGTAAAAAAATTACTGAATTAAAGTACCACCCAAGAGGTGCTATAAGAAATCCAAGACACTAAGGGTACAAACACACAGTGCAATTGTGAATCGGGTCACAGACATCTGCAGTCCAGAATCGTCGGCCAATTAGGCCACAGCTGCCTGATATTTAACTAATGAATTTCGCACTGTATAGGTGGTCTAATATAGTTGGTTAGTGCTTCCTGATACCTGGTGTTCCTAAAGTATAAAGTAATAGTACATACGTAATGCATACTGAAGACTTTTATGTGAGGCAAGGAGGTGCCAGGAGACTAGAAAACTTCTAGCTAGGTAACAAATATCTCAGCTCCATTGAGGACATCATCAGAGTAAGGCCTCATGCACACGGACGTTGTTTTGATCCGCATCCGAGCCGCAGTATTTGCGGCTTGGATGCGGACCCATTCGCTTCAATGGGGCCGCAAAAGATGCGGACAGCACTCAGTGTTTTCCACATCCGTTGTTCCGTTCCGTGGTCCGCATATAACCTGTCCTATTCTTGTCCGTTTTGCGGACAAGAATAGGCAGTTATATTAATGGCTGTCCGCCATCTGTGTTTTGCGGACTGCAAAACACACAACCATGGCATGAGGCCTAAGGCTCAGAGATCGCAGCTGCACGCTAATTGTGCAGCTGCAGAGCGATTTGGCCGCTGTCAGTGACAGCAGGGCAACCCAGAGAGAAGGCAGGGACAGTTCCCAGGTGTCCCTGTCTTCTAGATCGCTGTATACACAGAGCTCACCGATATGCGCTTCCTGTTCCGGCACGGTGGTCATGTGACCGCCGGGGCCGGGAGAGTGCAGGTGTTGTCGGGTCTTTCACAGACCTCGATCAGCCCTGCACTGAGGCTGTACACCGTGTATTTCCCCTGTAACTGGGGCTACTATGTCAGCCCCAGTTACAGGAGAAATCAACAGTGAAAAAAAAAATTTGTGAAGTTAAATGTAAAATGTAAATGTAATGCAAAGTTTAAAATACATTTTTTTTAAAAAGTTTCACATGTAAAAAAAAAATCCCCAAGGAATTAAATAAAAATGTTACAAATACAAAAAAATTTATGAAATAGACATATTTGGAATTGCCGCATCCGTGATGGTCGGCTCTATAAATATATCACATGATCCACCCAGTCCGATAAACACCAGTCCGATAAGCTATTTTTGTCACTTTACATTACAAAAAGTGCAACTGTAAATGATCAAAAAAGTGTATGTCCCAAAAAATGGTACCAATAAAACCGTCACCTCATTCTGCAAAAAATGAGCCCCTACATAAGAAAATCGCTCAAAAAATAAAAAAAACTTTAGCTCTCAGAACATGGATAAATTAAAACTTTTTTTGTTTCAAAAATGCTATTATTGTGATAAAGTAAAAGAAATAAAAAAAAGTATACATATTAGGTATCGCCGCATCTGGGACAACCAGCTCTATAAAAATATCACATGACCTAACCCCTTAAAAAATACCTTAAAAAATAAATAAATAAAACTGTGTCAAAAAAAGCCATTTTTGTCACCTTACATCACAAAAAGTGCAACACCAAGTGATCAAAAAGGCGCATGTCCCACAAAATGGTACCAATAAAACCGTCACCTCATCCCGCAAAAAATGAGCCCCAACATAAGAAAATCATTTAAAAAATAAAAAAAACTATAGCTCTCAGAACATGGACACATTAAAACATCATTTTTTTGTTTAAAAAATGCTATTATTGTGTAAAACTTAAATAAATAAGAAAAAGTATACATATTAGGTATTACCACGTCCATAACAATCTGCTCTATAAAAATGTCACATGACCTAACCCCTCAGGTGAACGCTGTAAAAAAAATATATATATATTTGGTCACCTTGCCCCATAAATTGTTATAATGAATGATCAAAAAATCATATCTACCCAAAGATAGTACCAATAAAACTGGCACCTTATTCCCTAGTTTCCAAAATGGGGTCACTTATTGGGAGTTTCTACTGTAAGGGTGCATCAGGGGGGCTTTAAATGGGTCATGGCATCTAAAAACCAGTTCAGCAAAATCTGCCTTCCAAAAACCATGTGGCACTCCTCTTCTTCTGTGCCCTGCCGTGTGCCCTTACATCAGTTTACGACCACATGTAGTGTGTTTCTGTAAACCGCAAAATCAGGGTAATAAATATTGAGTTTTGTTTGGCTGTTAACCCTCGATGTGTTAAAGAAAAAAATTGATTAAAATGGAAAATCTGCCAAAAAAGTGAAATTTAAAAATGTGATCTATATATTCCTTTAATTCTTGTGGAACACCTAAAGGGTTAACAAAGTTTGTAAAATCAGTTTTAAGTAACTCGTGGGGGTGTAGTTTCTACAATTGGGTCATTTATGGGGGTATCCACTATGTAAGCATCACAAAGTGACTTCAGACCTGAACTGGTCCTTAAAAAGTGTGTTTTGGCAATTTTCTTAAAAATTTTAAAAATTGCTTCTAAAATTCTAAGCCTTCTAAACGTCCTAAAAAAATAAAATGAAATTTACAAAATGATGCCAACATAAAGTACATGTAAAAGCGCTCCAAAGCTATTACCACATAAAGTGACATATGTCAGATTTGCAAAATTAGGCCTGGTCAGGAAGGGGGCAAATAGCCCGGATGTGAAGTGGTTAATTGTTGTGCTTTATCAGGTATATTCCTTTTCTGGTGTTTTATGGTGGAAAAAAATAAACTTTGTTAGTGGATCGGAAGGGACGTCGTAGGAGCCACAGTCTCCACATACCCATGCCATGCTCATCCAGACCGCACAGCCATGAGGTGAGACGTGCTGGCTGGACCTTATGTCCACATAGGCCAGGCACACGATTGGTAATCAGAGCAAAGCAATTATTCTACTAGCCTTGTTAGTGTCTCGGGGGCCTCAATTAAGCCATTTTTCTCCCAGCCACTACTCCCTTTATGTGTATGATGACGGGTAGACCCAGTGGTGCCATCCCCACAGGGGGTCTCACAGGTAGTCTCAGATGAGGGGCTTGGCCTCAGGGAAATAGATCCACCAATGCACAGTTAGCATTGAGAGAGGTGTTCCTAGGTGGACGTGATCAAACCTGGGAGCGGCATTGGGATACTTAGGACACTGACTGGGGGGATAAGTGGGTTGCTACTGGTTGGAGTTGGATCCATGTGTTTTGGTAGTGGTGGCCATGGTCTGGATAAGCATAATCTGTAACTGCAATATATACCGGCAGGTGATACTAAAGCTGTGGGAGACAGTGGGTAAAGCCTGGTACGGGACAGTGGAACTACAGGTCCCAGATTGGGATTTCGTAGACTGGGATTTGGAGGGCATCCACCCAAGTGTCCAGGGGTGCAGCTTGTCCCGGTCATCTATCTCCATTTGCTGTATAACTGTGGATTAAAGGATAAAGACAGTTGCATCATTATCCTGCTTAGGAGATTAGTACAACCCACAACCTCAGATCTTCGCACTTACTTTACTAAAGTTTTATGCACATAAGTTGTGCTAAGTCTATTTTTGCCAAATCTTAGCATTCACAATAATATACTCATTCACAGTTAATCTGTCTATACGAAAGCATTAGTAAATCTGCTCATATGTGACTTTATGACTGAAATTATCTTCATTCGCTTGCAAACTGCTGCAAGTTTACTCTCTATATTTTGTACATTCATTTTACCCTGAACTTTCGCAAGTTTTTCAATGGCTTTGTCTTTTCCTTTTATCTCATAAGGCTTTATCTGCATGGGAGTATGAGCTGCAGATTGCAGCATTTTTTATTAGCAGCAAAGTAAAAGATTTATTGTGCTGATCTGTAGATCTTTGTTCTGTATTTTGGATGTGCATGTGCATGTGGATCTGCCCTAAGGCTATAGCTGGTGAATGACTCAAAAAACAGTTAAAGAGGACCTGTCACCAGTCCTGAGATGCATGTTTTAATAGCTTCATGCATTTCCCATGTAATAACAATTCTGGAGCATCTATTCTTATGTCTCTATGTTGTTCTATTCCTTTATTATTTGTACTAGAAGTTATGAATGAATTGCTAGCAGTTTGCAGTAAGGGTACAGAGGGGTGGTAACCAGCTGGGGTGTGTACCTGCACAGTCTGACAATGGCAGCATTGATTGGATATAGGGAGTCTGTGCAGGTACACCACCCCAGCTGGTTACCACCCCTCTGTAACCTTACTGCAGACTGCTAGCAATTCATTCATAACTTTTAGCAGAAATAATAAAGGAATGGCACAATATAGAGCCATAAGAATAGATTCTCCAGAATTGTTATTACATGGAGAATGCATGTAGCTATTAAAACAGGTACAGTACAGACCAAAAGTTTGGACACACCTTCTCATTCAAAGAGTTTTCTTTATTTTCATGACTATGAAGGCATCAAAACTATGAATTAACACATGTGGAATTATATACATAACAAACAAGTGTGAAACAACTGAAAATATGTCATATTCTAGGTTCTTCAAAGTAGCCACCTTTTGCTTTGATTACTGCTTTGCACACTCTTGGCATTCTCTTGATGAGCTTCAAGAGGTAGTCCCCTGAAATGGTCTTCCAACAGTCTTGAAGGAGTTCCCAGAGATGCTTAGTACTTGTTGGCCCTTTTGCCTCCACTCTGCGGTCCAGCTCACCCCAAACCATCTCGATTGGGTTCAGGTCCGGTGACTGTGGAGGCCAGGTCATCTGGCGCAGCACCCCATCACTCTCCTTCATGGTCAAATAGCCCTTACTTTCAAAGTTTTCCCAATTTTTCGTCTGACTGACTGACCTTCATTTCTTAAAGTAATGATGGCCACTCGTTTTTCTTTACCTAGCTGCTTTTTTCTTGCCATAATACAAATTATAACAGTCTATTCAGTAGGACTATCAGCTGTGTATCCACCTGACTTCTCAACGCCACTGATGGTCCCAACCCCATTTATAAGGCAAGAAACCCCACTTATTAAACCTGACAGGGCACACCTGTGAAGTGAAAACCATTTCAGGGGACTACCTCTTGAAGGTCATCAAGAGAATGCCAAGAGTGTGCAAAGCAGTAATCAAAGCAAAAGGTGGCTACTTTGAAGAACCTAAAATATGACATATTTTCAGTTGTTTCACACTTGTTTGTTATGTATATAATTCCACATGTGTTAATTCATAGTTGTGATGCCTTCAGTGTGAATCTACAATTTTCATAGTCATGAAAATAAAGAAAACTCTTTGAATGAGAAGGTGTGTCCAAACTTTTGGTCTGTACTGTATGTCGGGAGTGGTGAAAGGTCCTCTTTAAAGTTATCTGCACATAGCATACTACAGATGCTTGTACTCGTTCAGGGATGTCATTGGCCTTCACTTGCTAGTTCTTCTTTGCTTAGTCTAGTTCTTGAGGATGGCCAGTTTCAGGACAATGCATTGCTTCGCTGTATTTCTTCACTTTCTTAATGCAGATTGTATTCAGAAATATTCAGTAGCTTGAAATGTTATCTATTTTCTGCCTGGTACTTCTCAATAACCTTATCACCGAGTTCAGTGGAGTGGTCTTCTGTTTTTGTGCCAGAGAATTGACTCATAACTAGTTAAACCTTCCAGATGCAGATGAATTTATATTACAAATACTTGAAACATCTTGACTTCACACAGATAGCGTTGTTTGACTAATTATGTAAGTTCTAAAAGTAATTGGTTGTTTCAGTGATTTTAAGCGTGTTCTAGAAACCAAGGTAGGCTTTGCACACATAATGGGGGTCAATTAGAACGGCCCTTATTCCAGAAAAACGGCCATTGTGACTAAATTTTGTTGCAATTAGAGTTTCTACTCCAGCCTCTCCACAATCCTAAAAAGGGGGTATGGTAAGGGAGGGGCGTAAGTAATCTCACTTATCATAATTTATGCCAGTTTTCTGCCATAAATCATGACAAATCTACTCCATCAATGCCAGCTCAATCTAGACATATGAACTGCAGGAAAATACACTTTGGGGGAGATATATCAACACTGGTGGATCTATCCGCCAGTCTTTGTCTCATGCACTGGTGTGAGATGCGCCTGATTTGTTAAGAGGAAGAAGCCTCAAATCAGGTGCATCTCTGCCCTGACCTGCACCAGGAACTGAAGTCTACGCCAGCTACATGCTGGCATAGACTTCAGCTATAACTTCCGCCACTTTCTGGCGAAAGTTATAGTAAATATGGCTGTGTGAAGCCACACCCCCTTCCATCAGGCCATGCTTCTTTTTCTCTGCAACTTTTTTACACCATAATTGTGGCATATAGGCCTTGATAAATGTCCCTCATAATGTGTCCCTTTGCGTTCAACATTCTCAAAAGTACATTTTCTATATTCTAATTGCTGTTAAGGCTGTATTTCACTGGCCAGATGTTGGCCAGACCATCGATCATGTTAGCAATGATCTGGCAGTGTAATAGTGCCGCTGATTACCTGTTGAACGAGCAAACAAGCAATCTTCTGGTAATCCAGATTTTTAAGCATACTTAAAAAATTATCGTTAGTTGGCGTTAGATGATTGCTGGTAAGTAACGCTTCCCTCGCGACAATCGTCTGCTACATGCTGTGAATGCATAGCACCCGCACTGAATCCTGACCCATTCATTTTAATGTGTCTGTGTACATGAGAATTTTTTTTCACGCATCATTTCTGTGTTGCAGGAAAATCGCAGCATGCTCAATATTCTGCATTTTTCATGCAGCCCTGGTCCCATAGAAGTGAATGGGGCTTTAGTGAAAAATGCATTGCATCCGGATTAGTATTAATCGAGCATGCTCGGCCGAACACCAGTTTGGCTCGAGCATCGTGATGCTCGGCACATCGCAGTGTTCGGCCGAATACCGTGTGTGCTCAAGTGCGATGCTCGAGTCTCCTCCCTGCACGTTTGTTGGCTGCTATACAGCCAATAAACCTGCAGGTAAGTACTGCCACTCACTGTAATGCTCTAGCCATGTTGGTTACTGGCATTAGAGTGATTGGCTGTCTGGAACGCATCATCAGGTGCTATAAAGCACCCGATGACATGTGGTTCGGCTCAGTGTTAGTCAGGGAGAGCTGTGCTGTAGAAGGGACAGATAATGTAGGGAATTGATTCAATTGCATTTTATTTTTTTGTTTGGCAGGGATGGTGTTGAGACCCAAAAGACCTTTTAAGGACTATTGTTCTGTCTGGCAGCAATATATATTTTTAGAGCAACCTGCGCAACATTGCGTGCTTTTGTAGAGACCCAAAAGTCCTTTTAAGGATTATTGTTGTATCTGGCAGCAATATATATTATTAGCGCAACCTGTGCTAAATTGCGTGCAATTGTTTGGCTGCTGCATTTCCGCTGCGACATTACCTGCGCTACATCTCCAGTATAACGTTAGCGCTTCCGAAATATCAGTGACAATCAGTCTAATTTTTTTGCTGCTGGTGGCAGCGACATTACCTGCGCTACATCTCCTGTATAACGTTAGCGCATTCAAAATATTAATGACATTGAGTGTCATTTTTTCGCGCTGGTGACAGCGACATTACCTCACCTGTACTACATCTCCAGTATAACGTTAGCGTATCCAAAATATCAGTGACATTCAGTCAAATTTTTTGCTGCTAGTGGCAGCGACATTACCTGCGCTACATCTCCAGTATAACGTTAGCGCATCCGAAATATCAGTGACATTCAGTCAAATTTTTCCGCTGCTGGTGACAGCGACATTACCTGCGCTACATCTCCACTATAACATTAGCGCATCTGAAATATCAGTGACATTCAGTCAAATTTTTCCGCTGCTGGTGACAGCGACATTACCTGCGCTACATCTCCACTATAACATTAGCGCATCTGAAATATCAGTGACATTCAGTCAAATTTTTTTGCTGCTGGTGGCAGCGACATTACTTGCACTAAATCTCCAGTACAACGTTAGAGCATCTGAAATATCAGTGACATTCAGTCTAATTTTTCCGCTGCTGGTGACAGCGACATTACCTGTGCTACATCTCCTGTATAACATTTTCCCATCCTAAATATCAGTGACATTCAGTCTAATGTTTTCGCTGCTAGTGGCAGCAACATTACCTGCACTACATCTCCAGTATAATGTTAGCGCAATCGAAATATCAGTGGCATTCAGTCTAATTTTTTAGCTGCTGGCGTCAGCCACAAAACCTGCGCTACTGTATGTGTGACATACTTGCAAGCATACATAGCATTTAATATGCGGAAGGCGAGCAGTAAGGGACAGGGAAGTGGCTGTGCTGCTGATGGTGCACGCAGAGGCCATGGCCCTGTGCGTGGTAAAACTGTGTCTGCTGCCAGAGCACAAGAAACACATGCATCCACGATACCTACCTTCATGTCCCAGTTTGCAGGGAGGGTTTTTGGAGAGTCTTTGCAAACAAGTGATCCCACACTCGGATATTCCGAGGAGCTCTTTTCATAGCCATTACTTGATTTGGCTCTCTCACCAAGCCCGCTTGAAGAGGGACATGAGGAGATATTCTGCCCTGATTCCCAAACTCTTGAGCATCCACAGTCATAACAAGATGGTGGTGGGGAACTGCAAATAGTGTTTCACGAGGTAGATGATGATGATGAGACACAGTTGTCAATAAGTGAGGTTGTTGTTAGGTCAACAAGTCATAAGAATGACCAGAGTGAGGAAGTGGAAGACGAGGTGGTGGACGATTAAATCACTGAGTCAATCTGAGAAGGTGGCAAGCTGAGCGAGGAAAGCAGCAGAGAGGTGGAGGGATCCGCAGCACCGCAACTGGCTGGAAGAGGCAGTGGGGTGGCAAAATGGAGAAGGCGGGCCACACCAAACAGGTCCGCAGCTGTTCCCCGGAGCACCCTCTTGCAGAAATCTCCCTTGTTAAAGGGTTAGTGTTCCGCAGTCTGGCGCTTTTTTGATGAAAGTGCGGACAATAAAAGAATTGTCATTTGCAACCTGTGCCGTACCAAAATGAGCAGGGACGTAAACACTAGCAACCTCACCACCACCAGCATGATCCGCCACATGGCATCAAAGCACCCTGATAGGTAGACCGAATGCCTGTGTCCACAATCAGTGTCTGTGGGTCACAACACTGCCTCCTCTTCCCCTGTGTTACGTGCTGGTCAATCCCCTATCCAAGACGCAAGTGATGAGTGGGCATGCCTTCCGCCCTGCACCTGGACTTTTGCAAGCACCATCAGCTAGCACATCCACTTATGCGTCCCAGCACAGTGTACAGATGTCCATACCCCAGGGCTTTGAACGAAAACGCAAATACCCACCCACCCACCCACAGGCCATAGCACTACAGGGAGTGCAGAATTATTAGGCAAGTTGAATTTTTGAGGATTAATTTTATTATTGAGCAACAACCATGTTCTCAATGAACCCAAAAAACTAATTAATATCAAAGCTGAATATTTTTGGAAGTAGTTTTTAGTTTGTTTTTAGTTTTAGCTATTTTAGGGGGATATCTGTGTGTGCAGGTGACTATTACTGTGCATAATTATTAGGCAACTTAACAAAAAACAAATATATACCCATTTCAATTATTTATTTTTACCAGTGAAACCAATATAACATCTCAACATTCACAAATATACATTTCTGACATTCAAAAACAAAACAAAAACAAATCAGTGACCAATATAGCCACCTTTCTTTGCAAGGACACTCAAAAGCCTGCCATCCATGGATTCTGTCAGTGTTTTGATCTGTTCACCATCAACATTGCGTGCAGCAGCAACCACAGCCTCCCAGACACTGTTCAGAGAGGTGTACTGTTTTCCCTCCTTGTAAATCTCACATTTGATGATGGACCACAGGTTCTCAATGGGGTTCAGATCAGGTGAACAGGGAGGCCATGTCATTAGATTTTCTTCTTTTATACCCTTTCTTGCAGCCACGCTGTGGAGTACTTGGACGCGTGTGATGGAGCATTGTCCTGCATGAAAATCATGTTTTTCTTGAAGGATGCAGACTTCTTCCTGTACCACTGCTTGAAGAAGGTGTCTTCCAGAAACTGGCAGTAGGACTGGGAGTTGAGCTTGACTCCATCCTCAACCCGAAAAAGGCCCCACAAGCTCATCTTTGATGATACCAGCCCAAACCAGTACTCCACCTCCACCTTGCTGGCGTCTGAGTCGGACTGGAGCTCTCTGCCCTTTATCAATCCAGCCACGGGCCCATCCATCTGGCCCATCAAGACTCACTCTCATTTCATCAGTCCATAAAACCTTAGAAAAATCAGTCTTGAGATATTTCTTGGCCCAGTCTTGACGTTTCAGCTTGTGTGTCTTGTTCAGTGGTGGTCGTCTTTCAGCCTTTCTTACCTTGGCCATGTCTCTGAGTATTGCACACCTTGTGCTTTTGGGCACTCCAGTGATGTTGCAGCTCTGAAATATGGCCAAACTGATGGCAAGTGGCATCTTGGCAGCTGCACGCTTGACTTTTCTCAGTTCATGGGCAGTTATTTTGCGCCTTGGTTTTTCCACACGCTTCTTGCGACCCTGTTGACTATTTTGAATAAAACGCTTGATTGTTCGATGATCACGCTTCCGAAGCTTTGCAATTTTAAGAGTGCTGCATCCCTCTGCAAGATATCTCACTATTTTTGACTTTTCTGAGCCTGTCAAGTCCTTCTTTTGACCCATTTTGCCAAAGGAAAGGAAGTTGCCTAATAATTATGCACACCAAATATAGGGTGTTAATGTCATTAGACCACACCCCTTCTCATTACAGAGATGCACATAGCCTAATATGCTTAATTGGTAGTAGGCTTTCGAGCCTATACAGCTTGGAGTAAGACAACATGCATAAAGAGGATGATGTGGTCAAAATACTCATTTGCCTAATAATTCTGCACTCCCTATAAATGCGCACCTTTCCAAATTGCTGGCCCTGGAAATGTTGCCATTTAGGCTTGTGAACACTGAGGCTTTCTGCAGCCTGATGGTGGCAGCCGTCTCTCGTTACGCAGTGCCCAGCTGCCACTATTTTGCCTGGTGTGCCGTCCCCGCCTTACACCAGCATGTGTTCCGTAACATCACCCGTGCCCTGACCAATGCAGTTATTGGTCCACTTAACGTCTGACACATGGACAAGTGCTTGTGGCCAGGGATGCTACATTTCCCTGAAGGCACACTGGGTGAACGTTGTGGAGGCCGGGAGCGAGTCATACCCTGGGATGGCACAGGTGCTACCGACGCCAAGGATTGCGGGCCCTACTTGCATCAGGATTTCTGCCACCACCTACATTAGTGGCTGCAACCCTCCCTTCTCCTCCTCCACCTTCTCTTCCACTTCCACCTCTGAATTGTCATCTTGCAGCACCATTCAGCCATCAGTCAGTAGCTGGAAGCAGTGTAGCACTGCAGTAGGGAAGCGGCAACAGGCCGAGCTGAAACTTATTTGCTTAGGTGACAAACAGCACACCGCCACAGAGCTATGGCAGGGTATAAGGGACCAGACTGAGCTGTGGCTCTCGCCACTCAACCTACAACCAGGCATGGTTGTGTCTAATAATGGCCATAACTTGGTGGCGGCTTTGGAGTTCGGCAAGCTCACACACATAGCATGCCTAGCCCACATGTTAAACTTAGTGGTTCAGTGGTTTCTCAAAACCTACCCCAATTTGCCTGAGCTACTGGTGAAGATGTGCCGCATGTCTGCCTATTTCTGAAAGTCATCTACAGCTGCTGCTGGTCTGGCAATGCTGCAGCAGCGCTTGCAATTGCCAGCTCACCGACTGTTGTGCAACGTGAGCACGCGCTGGAACTCCACGTTCCACATGTTGGCCAGGTTTTGTGAGCAGCAGAGGGCAGTAGTGTAATACCAGCTGCAGCATGGTCGTCGCCTTTCCAGTCGGCTTTCGCTCTCCACAAGCGATGAGTGGGCATGGATGTCTGACCTCTACTTTGAGGAATCAACACAGATGGTGAGCGGCAATGCTGCTATTATCAGCGTAACCATCCAACTTCTGTGTCTACTGAAACGCTCGCTGCTCACAATGAAGCTGGACGCTTTGCATATGGAAGAGGTGGAAATGGGTGAAGACAGTACACAGGGTAATAGCCAGACCACCCTCATTTCGTCTTCTCTGAGCGAATTGGATGAGGAGGAGCAGGAGACGGTTGTCTCCGCTACAGAGGGTAGTACCCATAGCAGGTTTATTCCATCTGTTCAGCGTGGATGGGCAGAAGAGGAGGAAGAGGATGAGGAGATTAAGAATCATTCTCCTGATGAGGACAGCGAAGTCTTGTCTGTTGGGACTCTGGCACACATGGCTGACTTTGTTATGCTGCCTTTTCCGTGACCCTCGCATTGTAGGCATTTTGGCCAACACGGATTACTGGTTGTTCACCCTTCTTGACCCCCGCTACAAAAAGAACTTCTCATCTCTCATTGCTGTGGTGGAGAGGACTAGCAAAATGGTGCAATACCAGAAGGTCCTTGTGGAAAAATTTCTAGCTGACAACGTTGGTGGCAGAGTACGTAGTTCCTTGGGAAACCAAGGAGGGGAGACGAGGGGAGCACACAGCAGTTCCAAAAGAGGCAGGGCAACACTCTCCAAGGCCTGGTACAGTTTCATGACACCCCGCCAGTACCCTCACCCTGATGCGCAGCCTACTGTCACAAGGAGGGAAACATTTTGGAAGATGGTGAAGGAGTACATAGCAGACTGTGTCTGCATCCTCAATGATCCCTCTGTGCCTTACAACTATTTGGTGTCCAAGCTGGACACGTGGCACAAGCTGGCGCTCTACGCCTTGGAGGTGCTGGCCTGCTCTGCCGCCAGCGTTTTTTCAGAGCGGGTATTTAGTGCTGCTGGGGGCATAATAACTGATAAGCGCATCCACCTGTCAACTGAAAATGCTGACCGGTTGACTCTTATCAAAATGAGCAAGGCCTGGATTGCCCCTGACTTCTCTGCTCCACCAGAGGTAAGCGGGTGAACATAAAGGCACTTTAAATGTGGCTTTTATGGTGTATTGAATACACTGTATTCCCATGCACCCCTTACACCACAAAAAAGGGTATATGGTTCAATCTTCCTTTTCTCTTCCTCCTCCTCCTCCTCCATCATATCAACATGCTTATTAGGCTGCCCTCACTCCTAATGTTTTAGAGGGTCAGCTCAGCAGCAGGCCCTCAACCATAATTTTTTTGATGGTCAGCTCAGCAGCAGGCTCTCGCCCATAACTATTTCCATGGTCAGATCAGCAGCAGGCAATCGCCCCTAATGCTTTAGAGAGTTAGCTCGGCAGTAGACCCCCACCCCTAATGTTTTAGATGGTCAGCTCAGCAGCAGGCCCTCGCTCATAATTTTTTAGATGGTCAGCTCAGCAGGAGACCCTCACCCCTAATGTTTTAGAAGGTCCGATCAGCAGCAGACCCTCACCCCTAATGTTTTAGAAGGTCAGATCAACAGCAGACCCTCACCCCTAATTTTTTAGATGGTCAGCTCAGCAGCAGACCTTCACCACAAATTTTTTTAGATGGTGAGCTCAGCAGCAGACCCTCACCCCTAATTTTTTAGATGGTTAGCTCAGCAGCAGACCCTCACCACTAATGTTTTAGAAGGTCAAATCAGCAACAGACCCTCACCCCTAATGTTTTAGATGGTCAGCTCAGCAGCAGACCCTCACCCCTAATGTTTTAGATGGTCAGATCAGCATTAGGCCCTCGCCCATAATGTTTTAGAGGGTCACCAGCAGGCCCTTGCTCCTAATGTTTTTGAAGATCACCATCAATCATAATTTTTCAAGGGTGTGTATGATGCCCTCCTTTATGTGTAATAAAGGGTGTATTGGAGTGTCGGTTCCTTGTAATTTTTGGCAGCCCTTTCACTTAGTGCATAGGCTTAATGAGTCCCACTACCTGAACAATTGTATCACAATCTGAATGAGGCCCTCCTTTATGTGATATACAGGTTTTATCGGAGTGACTCTTCCTTGTAATGTTTGACAGCACTTGCACTTTATATACAAGTAAATATACATGAAAGAATGTTTCCTAACAATTTTTCCTCTAAAATAGATTTTATCTTCGGTTTTGTGAGTATTATTGTCAGTCTGTAAAATAATAATAATAATAAGAAGAAGAAAATACCTTTATTGTCCCTCAGTGGGGAAATATTGGCATAACAGCAGCAATCACATTCACAACAGGAACAAAAATAAGAGTAATTAGAAATTAAAAAGTAAAATGCAAGAAAAACATAACACAGAATTTACTTAAAAAATTCACTACTGGGTTTCTGGGAACAGTGGCGGTTATAAATCCTAACCGCTGCTGGGAGGAAGGATCTCCGATAACGTTCCTTCGTGCACCTAAGATGCAGCAGTCTGTCACTGAAGGAGCTCTCCAGCTCCACAACAGCTTCGTGCATGGAGTGGGAGACATTGTCTAATAGTCTGCATATAAGTGGTCATTGACCTGTAGCTCCTGATAGCAATGGACATGTTGTGTTAGACAACTGTTCACATGGTGCAGTACTGCGTGGTGGCCTTTGTGGCGCTGTGGGACCCAGTGCCATGGGTGGCATTGTCAGACAGCAGAGGTGCTGTTTGACTCCTGGGTCCCGCCGCCTACTAGGGCAGTGCCGCTTTGTCACCGCATTGTCGCTGCGTCTTTTTTCTCAGAGTAGGTCCCACTCAAAGAGACGACCTTGGCGTGGTGAGTGGGCTTATGCCTTTTGATCAAAATGTACACTAATGCCTCTTGTACAGCATGAAGTATGGGGGGCTGTACACTTTAATATAGCGCTGAGAAGTGAGTTTAATTAGATCAAAGCATAGCATTGTGGATGTGCGATCCAGTTCTGTTTTCTCCCCCTGATTATTGTCTAACAGTGATGTTAATTTCTTCTGTCACCCACCTCCTGCACTGGATCAAGGGGACAACTTAGGACAGAGCTGGCCTACTTAATGAGCTTATCTAATCTCTGTCTCTCAACCACAGATAAGCTGCTCCCCCAGCAAACCACACCATAGAATATTGCTGATGCTGAGTCAAAGAAGGTCTTTAGCAGCATCCCCTGCACTCCAAAGGACCTCAGTCTCCTCAACAGATAGAGTCTGCTCTGACCCTTTTTAAAAAAAGCATCAGTGTAATGACTCCAGTCCAGTTTGTTGTTCAGGTGAACACCCAGGTACTTATAAGAGTCCACCACCTCAATGTCCGTTCCCTGTATGTTCACCGGAACCAAAGCAGAGGGCCTGTGTCTGCGGAAATCCACCACCAGCTCCTTGGTTTTGCCCGCGTTGATCTGGAGCTGGTTTCGCTGACACCAGTCCACAAAATCCTGTGCCCCCTGTCTGTACTCTGAGTCGTCATCACCTGTGATAAGGCCGACTATGGCAGAGTCATCAGAGAACTTCTGTAGGTGGCAGCCTGGGGAGTTGATGGAGAAGTCTGCAGTGTAGAGGGTGAAGAGGAACAGTGCCAGCAGAACAGCTTGTCAGAGACAAAAAATAGGCGTACTACTCGGATAACATCGTTCCCAGCAGCTACATTGTAGTCCAAGATGCATCCAGACATCCTCCCCTTGCTGTTCCTGAACCATTTCAGTGGTCTTTCCATCAATTTCTGACCTTTTCATGTGAACCATATACCCTCCCCTCTTCAGAGCAGGGGGTACCTGGTTTAATGCTCTGGTTCTCCCATTGACTTCCATTGTGCTCGGTAGAGCACCCGAGCATCCTGAGGTGTTCTCCTCGAGTACCCGAGGACTTTGGTGCTTGATCAAAACTAATTCGGATACAATCCCGCTGCAGTAGTTTTTACAAAACAAAAAATTTAAAAACTATAAAATATTACAAATTCAAATCACTCCATTTCCAAAATTTTACACATAAATATAAACAATAAAAAGCATTATTGATGTCACCAAGATCCATATTAATAAATTATTAAAATATTGAATAAAAATTCTTAAAAATATTATACCCCCCAAAAAACTACAGCTAGCCCCGCAAAAAAAGATGCAACTCTGTAGGCAGAAATATAAAAAAGCTATGGTTGTCAGAATATGGCGATGCAAAGAAAAAATGTTTTTTTGAACGGTTATTTCTTAAAATGTTAACAGGATATAAATTTATTATCGCTGGAATTGTACTGACCTGAAGAATTGTCATTTATTTCCAGTTCACCTCATGAAAACTATTTTTTTTCTGTTTTCCTATACAAGGTCTGGTAAATTAAATATTAAAAATACAACTTATCTCCAAGAAAACAAGCCCTCATACAGCTATGTGAACAGAAAACTACCAAAAAAAATTGGCCCTTGGAAGGCAGGGAGGAAAAAAAATTAACAAAAAAACTGTCTGTGCCCTGAATGGATTAAAACTGGCATCTGCCACATAGGTTTCTTTTTCTTTCTTCTAGATAAACATGGTAGGTTTATAGGTTGGATTCATGTCTTTTTCCAACCTTACCAAATGTGTATCTATAAAGCTAAGGAAATCTTAAATTACTGTTTATTATGGCTAACTACCAGGAGTGTGCTTTATAGTTCTTGTATGTCCAGCGGCATGCAGTTCTGTTAGCCATATCTAACTATATTTAGAGTCCAAAACTGGAAACAAAGTAAGTTATGCTATGATAGACCCAATGCCCCAGGACAATTGTGCCCAGACTCCAACATGACTATGTCCAAAGTCTGACCTCTTAAAGGTGGATTTACAGGTTCTGAGGTAAGCCAATTATCAGGAAGTAAGTGTTCAAGCAGCGATCACCTCCACAGTATGACAACAAGCGGTCAATATTGCAATCGCCCGTCCTCATACAGCTGCATTGTTTCTGGGCAGCGGAGTGCTGTTTAGACCGCACCATCTGCTGCCCAGAAACAATAATTTACTTGTAAGCACTAACAACACTTTCACCCGATGAACAAGCTTTTCGCTCGTTCATGGGGTGATCAGCTGCATCTTTAGACAGATTCGTTCCCGATAATCTGCCTGAACATATGGTCATGTAAATCCATCTTAAGGTCTACAAGATGAAAATAGACCACTGCATCATTAGGAATGTTGGAAAAATTGTTACAATTCAACTTCTTTACAAGGTTTGATTTTTTTTTTGTTATACACTACTACAGCAATTTTACAATTGACTAATTATGATGGCATCTCTTAGGCCTCTTTCATGTGAGTGAGTTTTTTACCATCCGGGTGTAATGCGTGAAGCAAACGCATAGCATCCGGACTGAATCTGGACCCATTCGTTCCAATGCCTTTGTGCACATGAGCGTTGTTATTCACGTATCATTTCTGCATTTTTCATGCAGCCCTGGCTCCATAAAAGTGAATGGGGCTTGTGTGAAAAATGGAAGGCATCCAGATGGAATCCGAATGCAGTCTGGGTGCAATGCTTTTTTTTAACTGATGGTTGCTAGTAGAAGTATATTGTCATTTGTTTTTTTCTTTACGCACGTGAAAAACACATCCAAACTGATTGCAAAATACTGCAAAATACTGAAACACTGAATGCAACTGCAGACAAAACAGTTTGAACTTGCGTGCAAAACCATCAGTTCTTTCCTGGACAGATCCTGACACAATCTGTGTTGCTTGTGTGAAAGAGGCCTTAGGATGTGTTCAGGATGCAGTCTGTGAAACTAGCACCATTTCGCAAGTAAGTTCAGTCAATTTTGTATGCAATTGTGTTCAGTGTTTCAGTTTTTTCTGCGCTGGTGCAATCAGTTTTGATGCGTTTTTCATGCACGTGAAAAAATATATATATTTACAAGCGACATCTCCTAGCAACCATCAGTGAAAAACGCATTGCATCCGGACTGCAGGCTGCATACTCTAACAGGCTGCATATTTTCAGGTCATATTAAGTTACCCACACAATATCGTATAACTATTAGATCTGTGGGGGTTCTACTGCTGGGATCACAGATCACAATAATAGGGGCCCCGTACCCCATGGAGCCACCTGCCGAAATGAATGGAGTGGCCAGTCGGGTATGCACTCATAATACGGCTTGACCGGCAGTTTCCTATGACAGGACTGGGAGCCTTTACAAGGAGATAGGCTGTCATAGCAGCCTTTCAGAGCCCCGTGGTTTTGCAGAGGGGGCTCTGATTAGAGGACAGAGGCAGTCCCTTCCCTCTGAATAACCCCTCAGATGCTGCGGTCACTATTGGCCAAGCATCTGAGGGGTTAGATGACTGAGATTGTCTGTGAGCCTGTTTCATGCACTTATGCTGCACCAACTATATACAATTATCAGAAATCTAGTACCCATAATCTTCAATATTAAATTTTTTCATTCAAGAAATGTATCTAAGCTCCTCTTGAACTTGTTCAGTGAATCAAACATCACAACATTCTGTTGCAGATATGTCCATAATCTCGCTACTCCTACATCCTCATCTATGATAATGGTGAAACCTTCTTTTCTCCAGACATAGAGGATCCCCACTTGTCATCATGCTTACAGGCCTACTGTAGGTATTAAAAAATCATTAGAAAAATCTCTGTACTGTCCATTGATATATGTGTACATCATAATTAGATTTCCCCCAAGTCATCTTTTTTCTAGAATAAACAAACCCAAGTTTGATAACATCTTGGTACTGCAAACCACCCTTCCCTTAATTGCCTTGGTTTCCTTCCACTTCACCCGCTCTAGCTCAGCTATGTCCTACTTATACGCAGGTGCCTAGAATTGTACACAATACTCCATGTGTGGTCTGACAAGTAATTTGTCAAAGCATGTAATTGTCATGAGCATCTATGCATTTTTGATGCATCCCATTATTTTATTTGCCACTAATTTTATTTGTCACTAAAGTTAAAGGAGTTATCCTGAAAAAGATAATAATGACCTAACCTCAGGATAGGTCCTCATTACCACATTGGTGGGGGTCTGAGTCCCAGTACCCCCGCCAATCAGCTGTTTCAGGGAGCTGCCATGTTTACAAAAGCTTTCCAAGCACAGCTCTGTACATAGTATAGAATCTGTGCTTAGTATTTCAGCTCAGTCTCATTGACTTGAATGGGGCTAAGCTGCAACCAAGCCATGTGACCGATATACGGTGATGTCACTGGCCTAGGAAAAGGCCATGGCACTCACAGATCATGCAGCCTCTTCTAACAGCTGATCACGAGGGTCCAGGGTGTGAGACCCCCACAGATTTGAAATTGAGGCCTATACTCAGAATAGGTCATCGATATTTTTTCCCAGATAACCCATTTATGATTATTAACTAGCAATATCCATTTTTCAGTGGCAGTCTTACCAATTGTTTTACTATTTAATACATGATTGTACTTTTTCTTGTATTGACTCAAATTCATGACCTTACATTTACGACTTTGAACTTCATTTGCCAATTCTTCACTCAACCCTTCATCGCCCCCATATCTCTCTGCAATGTTATATTATTCTCCTTTGTGTTGATTACTTTGCAGGGCTTAGTATCATCTGCACATATTAAAATTCTACTCTGTAAGTCCTCTACCAGGTCATAAATAAATATAATAAAAAGAAGATAACCCAATACTGATGCCTGTGGCACCTCACTGGTGGCTGTCACCCAACCTGAGACTGCATCATTAATAACTACCCTCTATTTCCTACCATTCAGTTAGTTGTAGCTTATGTGGTGCACACTATCACTTACAGTTAAATCTTGTTCCTGCCCATGTTCTGATATTGTGTGCCATAGTTCCATCCCTCATCTTTTTTATAAAAGAAATAAAATTGTTGCTCTTGTCCGGCTGCACTTTCTCTTCACAGCTTGTTGATATTGGCATCACAGAAAGAAAAATTAAGTTGTTACGGCTACAAAAATAGAAATCTGTTGGCTTAGCTGTCTTTGAAAATAGCGAGGATTCATTTGTTTGACAAGCAGGGGATTAATTTCTACTTCTCCTAATGTTTATTTAGATGTAGTTTCCACAGCCGTCTATATTTAATTATTTGAAGTCACAGGGAGGAGAAGTCAGGGTCATGGTGGGATGTTATTGGGAATTATTAGATTATTACCAATGCAGTTCTCTTTGAAGAAGTACTTAGAAATCTATCAAGTTCCCTTCAGTTCTTGAACTCAAAGGAGAGCACATCCAGATCTACACCAAAATTTCAATCTCCAAATAATAAGTAGATGATCATTTTATGAGTTTTACTACATTTCTATTCTTTTATTTTTATTTTGAAGTGTACCTTTGGTTTCTGAAAGCTTCTGAAAAGTCATAGTGGTATGACAAACGTTTTACTCTAAGGGAGTCCAGGTGCTGGATTCATAGACTTTTGATGAACCCATGCGGGAGTTCTCCAAGGGGAGAGTGTCTTTCAAAGAATAGCAGAGGAGCTAGGGTTCACTATTGCATGATTATGTACATTGGTACTGTATGTGTCCTCAGTCCAAGTCCTGATGATGGAAGAACATTAATTTAAGGGTTTGGTCACTTTCTGGCTACTATTGACTAATCTGCTTGTAAGATAACTATATGGCACTACTAATATAGCCTTTGTAGAAATTGTAAACTTTTGTATATTTCCTATAGTATGCCCCTTGTTTTATGCTGTCCACGGGGAGGTCCTGTCCATAAAATGGCTGCAAATCATGTGACCAGACCACTGAGCTTTCTCCTTTCAAACATAGCACCTGCACTAAACTTCCAACAGTGCAAGTGCAGATGACAGGTACAGTGTATTTGAATGGAAGAGACATCACATGGAGGTCACATGACCTGCCATCAGCAGCTATTTTATGGACAGGACCTCCACGTGAAAAGCACAAAAGATTTGTCCAACAAGGGGACATACCTTAGAAAATGGCACAGAATTTCAACAAAGACTATATTAGTAAGTACCATATAATCATCTACAAATACAGTTGCAAGAAAAAGTATGTGAACCCTTTGGAATGATATGGATTTCTGCACAAATTGGTCATAAAATGTGATCTGATCTTCATCTAAGTCACAACAATAGACAATCACAGTCTGCTTAAACTAATAACACACAAAGAATTTAATGTTACCATGTTTTTATTGAACACACCATGTAAACATTCACAGTGCAGGTGGAACAAGTATGTCAACCCTTGGATTTAATAACTGGTTGAACCTCCTTTGGCAGCAATAACTTCAACCAAACGTTTCCTGCAGTTGTAGATCAGAGGTGCACAGCAGTCAGGAGAAATTCTTGACCATTCCTCTTTACAGAACTTTTTCAGTTCAGCAATATTCTTGGGATCTCTGGTGTGAATCGCTTTCTTGAGGTCATGCCACAGCATCTCAATCGGGGTGAGGTCAGTACTCTGACTGGGCCACTCCAGAAGGCGTATTTTCTTCTGTTTAAGCCATTCTGTTGTTGATTTACTTCTATGCTTTGGGTCGTTGTCCTGTTGCAACACCCATCTTCTGTTGATGTTCAGCTGGTGGACAGATGGCCTTAAATTCTCCTGCAAAATGTCTTGATAAACTTGGGAATAAATTTTTCCTTCGATGATAGCAATCCGTCCAGGCCCTGATGCGGCAAAGCAGCCCCAAACCATTATGCCCCTACCACCATACTTCCCAGTTGGGATGAGGTTTTGATGTTGGTGTGCTGTGCCTCTTTTTCTCCACACATAGTTCCAAACAACTCAACTTTGGTTTCATCTGTCCACAGAATATTTTGCCAGTACTGCTGTGGAACATCCAGGTGCTCTTGTGCAAACTGTAAACGTGCAGCAATGGGTTTTTTTTGGACAGCAGTGGCTTCCTCTGTGGTATCCTCCCATGAAATCCATTCTTGTTTAGTGTTTTAAGTATCGTAGATTCGCTAACAGGGATGTTAGCATATGCCAGAGACTTTTCTAAGTCTTTAGCTGACACTCTAGGATTCTTCTTCACCTCATTGAGCAGTCTATGCTGTGCTCTTGCAGTCATCTTTACAGGACGGCCACTCCTAGGGAGAGTAGCAGCAGTGCTGAACTTTCTCCATTTATAGATCATTTCTCTTACCGTGGACTGATGAACAGCAAAGCTTTTGGAGATACTTTTATAACCCTTTCCAGCTTAATGCAAGTCAACAATTCTTAATCGTAGGTCTTCTGAGAGCTCTTTTGTGCGAGGCATCATTCACATCAGGCAATGCTTCTTGTGAAAAGCAAACCCAGAACTGGTGTGTGTTTTTTATATGGCAGAGCAGCTGTAACAAACACCTCCAATCTCATCTCGTTGATTGGGCTTCAGTTGGCTGACACCTCACTCCAATTAGCTCATGGAGATGTCATTAGTCTAGGGGTTCACAGACTTTTTCCACCTGAACTGTGAATGTTTACATGGTGTGTTCAATAAAAACATGGTAACATTTAATTCTTTGTGTGTTATTAGTTTAAGCAGACTGTGATTGTTTGTTGTTGTCACTTAGATGAAGATCAGATCACATTTTATGACCAATTTGTGCAGAAATCCATATCATTCCAAAGGATCACATACTTTTTCTTGCAACTGTACATTGGTGAAAAGTAGAGACAAAGTTACCAACCCCTTTAACAGCATTGACTAATTATTACCTTATATATCTCCTTTTTAAAGTAACCAAGTAGCTAATAGCAAAACAGGGGCTGCTGGTTCAGCTCCACATGAGCCTGTGGAAAGAGAGGGGCCCATGCACCCCGCAGTATGAAAGATGCAGTAATTAAGTTTCCTCTTGTTTAGAGAAGGCATAATTATTGAGTCCAGTAGCTGGTAGCAACACACATTAATTCTTCTTCTTCCTGGTATGAAACATGAGCTATATAGGATGAGTGATGGAGGAAGAAGGAATACACAGAGAGAAAGTTGTTAGCTGTTCCTCCATCCCTTCCAACCAGGAGAGGCTGCCAAAGGGACTCATTTGCAGTGCCGAGCAGACTATACTGGTCAGTTCCTTCTCAAGTGAATGGGTCCGCATCCGTGATGCGGTGCAAAAACGACCGGGGCCCGTATATTGCAGACCCGCTGTTTGTGGACCATAATACGGGCCCGGTCGGCACACAGTTGTGTGTATGAGGCCGTAGACTTTATTATAATCAGTCTGTACTTATCATCTCAAAGAGACATAAGCATCCATTCATTTTTTCCAGTCTGTGTTATCTGTTTCTTATGAATCACATATTTTAGAGTTACACACATTATTTTTACTTGAACACTTTGTTTCCTAGGATAAAAAAAAACAACACATGCTATTTGTGTCTTCATAGACCGGCATTTTCTTTGAATTACCAGGAAACACCAACTGGAAATTCACAGGACTGACATCTGAGCCAGATAGGACAAGAAATGTAAACCAAGCAATCTGGTTCAAGTGAAGAGATATGGCCACAGTTTATCCAAAGAGTTATGCAGTATTGTGCCAATATCCTGTTCTTCATTGAAGAAATCAGTGCAGGTCTACCATGTAAACCGACAGACTCAGGTCATAAGCATATTGTGGGAATAGCAATTTTTGGAAGATGTCCTACTACTGAGTGAAGAACATGGAAGGGGATGACGTTTCTTTGCCCATATTCCACTAGATGCCAACACATGCTTACCACATTTGGATATGTTGTGGTCTCAGTTAAACTGACAACATGCTAGTTAAATTAAATAGACAACACTGTTGATTACAAAGTGACAGATAATCAGCTGGATATAAGATGTTCCCTTTGAAGGGGGAAACCCTTAGGCAGGTTTAGAAAACACAGTGGTGGTTTGAGTTGATCAAGTTCAAGCAGAGAGACCTTTGTTAGTGCTTTGTAATGCTGTCCAGCAACTCTAGAACATACTGAGGACAGCGAACAGATCTCCCAATAACTGCATCATACTATTGTAAGGTCATGTGGGGAAAAGACCATATATGCTCATCATACTAATATATAAAAGGCAAGCTCTGTTGCTGACTTACTTCTATGATTGGCTGCGGTTGTCACAAGATGTAAACATACAATGTAAACATATTGTACATTATCAACAACAAAGACTGTACATGGATAATATACATAAACAGTATAGTAGATGTAATTTACATAATGAGCTGAATACATAGTAAGAACAATGTCAGATACATAATGAGCTGAATACGTGGTGGAAACAATGTCATATACATAATGAGCTGAATACATGGTAAGAACAATTGACTTCTAAGGCAACAATGCATTACTGGTGTTTAAAGTTTCTGTGAACCCTCCATCTAGCCCTGAAGCTTCCCAAGCTGCTATTTCTGTGAAGAAGAAATAGCAGCTTGGGAAGCTTCAGGGCTAGATGGAGGGTTCACAGAAACTTTATCGCGTCTGTTTTTCCTATCCAGCGCTCATGTGAAGGAAGTTCAGTTGATAACCAGTAGCATGGTATAAGGAGGCAGGCCGCCATAAGGAGGTTGTCGAATAAGGTTGGAACATTAGGGGTCTTGTCTGATAAAGAAAGGCCCAACAGAGCCAGTTGGGGGAGGGGGAGATGGATGTTCTACGTATAGCATTACTTTTCCGGAACAATTCTCCCCACCAGTTTAGAATAGGTGGGCAGGACCACCAAACATGGAAGAAAGTACCACTATCCTTCCCACACCGCCAACAAACATCAGAATATGAGCTATTGTATCTAGACGTGATATCTGGGGTTTTGTACCATCTTGTGAGAATTTTGTATTCATTCTCCTGCATATGCACACATCTCGACGAGGTGTATGATACTAAAAAAAGCTTGGACTGTTCAGATGTAGACAGGGAAACCTTCAGATCTCTCTCCCAGAGACCAATGAAAGCTGGTTTTGGCATCAGGATAGGAGTGCTGAGTCTTTTGTATATTTGTGAGATTGGTTTGGAGGGAGGGACATGATGACAGATCCAACCCTCAAACCATGTAATAGGCCGTAGTAGGGCCTGATGAGGGATGTGCTTGGATATATAAGAATGGAGGAAAGAAGTCAGAGAAGGGAATGCCATGGATTGAGGTAATAGAGTGAGTATATTTTCTCTATTTATCAATCCCCCTTCATCCTTAAAAAAGATAGAATTGGGAGCTGGGACAAGTGTAGCGAAGAAGGGAGGCTCTGTCTCAACTGTATTGAGGCCAGATTTATCAGATCTCTCACCTGGATAAGTGGGGAGGGAAGTGGGATCCCCCATGCCGAGTCCTGAAACCATTTCCACACATTGAGCGTAGCTTTAACTGTTGGGTTTGGGCCTAGAATATTAGGGGAATTTTTGGTTTCCCCTATCAGCAATGTTCTAAAGCAGGGATGCTCAACCTGCGGCCCTCCAGCTGTTGTAAAACTACAACTCCCACCATGCCCTGCTGTAGGCTGATAGCTGTAGGCTGTTCAGACATGCTGGGAGTTGTAGTTTTGCAACAGCTGGAGGGCCGCAGGTTGAGCATGCCTGTTCTAAAGGATGATTGGAAATTCGAGGATAACATTTCTACCCAGGATTTATGTGCTGGCCGGCGGAACCAGTCCAAAGCTCTTGACATGTGAATATCTCTGTTGTATAATAGAGGATCAGGCAAGCCTATGCCCCCCATTGCCCTAGGTCTCTGGAGGGTTGTTGTAGCTATTCTTGGGCTTTTCTTCCTCCATATAAACCTTCGTATCTGCTTCATAAGAGTTATGTAGAAAGTTTTTGGTATAGGTATGGGTAATACTTGTTGCAAATAATGAAGTAACCAGATTTTTTCGCCCGAACCATGACAGTGCTGGGGAATCTAATAGGGTCAGTTGTTCAAGTATGGATTGTAGTAATGAACTATAATTAAGTTTAAAAAGGTTGTGCGGGTCTGTGCCAATCCTGATCCCCAAGAAGGTGATAAACGGGGCATCCCAGTTAAAAGGTGAATGAGTTGCTATAAAGGCTGAGCACTCACCACCTGGACCACACAGAGAAACACACAAATCTGGGCAGTGGTAACACTTGAATGATTTATTATTACACAAAATGCAGATATGACAACCTAAAAATATATAATCATTAAAAGACAATAGTAATTAGTATATAACCAATATGTTACAATAACTAAGGTACATTAAATCTAAAATCGTGGCTGAGGTAGTAATAATGTGGACGTCATAGATAAAATCACCATTCAAATATATAACATTATAGGTCTTCTTAATAGAATGTAACATCAGTATTGGATAGGAATGATGATCTTATCTTCTATATTCACGGTCTCCAGTTGCCTTCCGGACTGTCTCCAACCGTAGGGAGTATTCAGGTGAAATCTCACGATTAGCAGGACCGAATGTTTAAAATCGGGACGTTTCTTATATGCCAGGTAAAGATCGAACTTCTATAATCGAGGACTCTACATAAATGAGGGTCCAATTCCAAAGTAAATGGATAGATATTTGTCCATCAGCTGATGTGCGGGTCTCAAAACAACCAGACGCGTTTCGGGGTCTTTTCCTGGCCCCTTCCTCAGTGGCTTTTCAAGGCCATCTTTAACGAAGGTCATAGATCTACACTCAAGATTTGGGATTTTTTCATATCAATCTTGAAGTTAGAGAGGGGACTGAAGTTTTCTAATAAGGTATATATATGAGGCAATGAGACTGTCGGATTTGTCGTTATTATCAACAAATCATCTGCGAAAGCTGCGGCCTTATGTTCTTGGTTGCCTAATTTAATGCCTTCTATCTTGTCTTCCTGTCTGATAGCTTGGAGAAATGGTTCCATTATCATCACAAACAGAAGGGAGAGTGGACATCCCTGTCTAATTCCGTTCCGAATACCAAATGTAGGAGATACATTATCATTCACCAACACTGCCGCTGAGGCATTGGAATACATGGAGAATATGGCATTGATAAAGGTCTCTGGGATATAGGCCTTATAGCTGCTACATAGACAGGATTTGTTGTGCATCTCATTTTTCCTTACTTCTGAAAGATCAGAAGAAGGGTCAAATAAATTGTAATGTCAACCAGGCCAAAAAGGCAAAACAGTGGCCCAGTCATGGAGTGGGGAGGATGGGAACAGCATGAGAAGTCCACAGAGTTGCTCAATGACAGAGTTTTGAGGTGGCAGCAGCATGAGGAGACCACAGAGTAATGAAGTGGCAGCAGCATGAAGAGACCACAGAGTGGCCCAGTGACATAGTGTTGAGGTGGCAGCAGCATGAAGAGACCACAGAGTGGCCCAGTGACATAATGGTGAGGTAGTAGCAGCATGAGGAGACCACAGAGTAGTGATGTGGAGGCATGAGGAGACCAAAGAATGTCCCAGTAACATAGTACACTGCTCTAAAAAATAAAGGGAACACTTAAACAACACAAGTCAATCACACTTCTGTGAAATCAAACTGTCCACTTAGGAAGCAACACTGAGTGACAATCAATTTCGCATGCTGTTGTGCAAATGGGATAGACAACAGGTGGAAATTATAGGCAATTAGCAAGACACCCCCAATAAAGGAGTGGTTCTGCAGGTGGTGACCACAGACCACTTATCAGTTCCTATGCTTCCTGGCTGATGTTTTGGTCGCTTTTGAATGCTGGCGGTGCTTTCACTCTAGTGGTAGCATGAGACGGAGTCTTCAACCCACAAAAGTGGCTCAGGTAGTGCAGCTTATCCAGGATGGCACATCAATGCGAGCTGTTGCAAGAAGGTTTGCTGTGTCTGTCAGCGTAGTGTCCAGAGCATGGAGGCGCTACCAGGAGACAGGCCAGTAAATCAGGAAATGTGGAGGAGGCCGTAGGAGGGCAACAACCCAGCAGCAGGACCGCTACCTCCGCCTTTGTGCAAGGAGGAACAGGAGGAGCACTGCCAGAGCCCTGCAAAATGACCTCCAGCAGGCCACAAATGTGCATGTGTCTGCTCAAACGGTGAGAAACAGACTTCATGAGGGTGATATGAGGGCCCGACGTCCACAGGTGGGGGTTGTGCTTACAGCCCAACACCGTGCAGGACGTTTGGCATTTGCCAGAGAGCACCAAGATTGGCAAATTTGCCACTGGTGCCCTGTGCTCTTCACAGATGAAAGCAGGTTCACACTGAGCACATGTGACAGACGTGGCGGAGTCTGGAGACGCAGTGGAGAACGTTCTGTTGCCTGCAACATCCTCCAGTATGACAGTTTTGGCATTGGGTCAGTAATGGTGTGGGGTGGCATTTCTTTGGAGGGCCGCACAGCCCTCCATGTGCTCGCCAGAGGTAGTCTAACTGCCATTAGGTACCGAGATGAGATCCTCAGACCCCTTGTGGGACCATATGCTGGTGCGGTTGGCCCTGGGTTCCTCCTAATGCAAGACAATGCTAGACCTCATGTGGCTGGAGTGTGTCAGCAGTTCCTGCAAGACGAAGGCATTGATGCTATGGACTGGCCCGCCCATTCCCCAGACCTGAATCCAATTGAGCACATCTGGGACATCATGTCTCGCTCTATCCACCAACGTCACGTTGCACCACAGACTGTCAAGGAGTTGGCAGATGCTTTAGTCCAGGTCTGGGAGGAGATCCCTCAGGAGACGGTCCGCCACCTTATCAGGAACATGCACAGGCGTTGTAGGGAGGTCATACAGGCACGTGGAGGCCACACACACTACTGAGCCTCATTTTGACTTGTTTTAAGGACATTACATCAAAGTTGGATCAGCCTGTAGTGTGTTTTTCCACTTTAATTTTGAGTGTGACTCCAAATCCAGACCTCCATGGGTTGAAAAATTTGATTTCCATTTTTTTTTTTTTTGTGATTTTGTTGTCAGCACATTCAACTATGTAAAGAACAAAGTATTTCAGAAGAATATTTAATTAACTCAGATCTAGGATGTGTTATTTTTGTGTTCCCTTTATTTTTTTGAGCAGTGTATATAAGGCCGAAAAAAGACATTTGTCCATCCAGTTCGGCCTGCTATCCTGCAAGTTGATCCAGAGGAAGGAAAAGATAAATGTGAGGTAGAAGCCAATTTTCCCCACTTAAGGGGAAAAAAATTCCTTCCCGACTCCAATCAGGCAATCAGAATAACTCCCTGGATCAACGACCCATCTCTAGTAGCTATAGCCTATAATATTATTACACTTAAGAAATACATCCAGGCCCCTCTTGAACTCTTTTAGTGAACTCACCATCACCACCTCCTCAGGCAGAGAGTTACATAGTCTCACTGCTCTTACCGTAAAGAATCCTCTTCTATGTTTATGTACAAACCTTCTTTCCTCCAGACGCAGAGGATGTGCCCTTGTCACAGTCCTGGGAATAAATAGATGATGGGAGAGAGCTCTGTACTGACCCCTGATATATTAGTAATTAGATCTCCCCTCAGTCGTCTTTTTTCTAAAGTGAATAACCCAAATGTTGATAATCTTTCAGGGTACTGTAGTCCCCCCATTCCAGTTATTACTTTAGTTGCCCTCCTCTGTACCCTCTCCAGCTCTGCTGCTATGTCTGCCTTGTTAACAGGAGCCCAGAAATGTACACAGTACTCCATGAGTGGTCTTACTAGTGATTTGTAAAGTGGTAGGACTATGTTCTCATCAAGGGCATCTATGCCCCTTTTGATGCAACCCATTATCTTATTGTCCTTGGAAGCAGCTGCTTGACACTGGTTTCTACAGCTTAGTTTGCTGTTCACTAAAATTCCTAGGTCCTTTTCCATGTCAGTGCTACCCAGTGTTTTGCCATTTAGTATGTATGGGTGACTTGCATTATTCCTTCCCATGTGCATAACCTTACATTTGTCAGTGCTAAACCTCATCTGCCACTTATCTGCCCAGGCTTCTAATTTATCCAGATCCATCTGTAGCAGTATACTGTCCTCAATTACTTTACACAGTTTAGTGCCATCTGCAAAAATTGATATTTTACTGTGCAAGCCTTCTACAAGATCATCAATAAATACATGGAAGAGAATAGGGCCCAACACTGACCCCTGAGGTACTCCACTAGTGACAGTTACCCAATCTGAGTGTGTACCGTTTTCTGTCACTGAGCCAGTTACTTACCCACATACAGACAGTTCTCCCAGTCCAGGCATTCTCATTTTATATACTAACCTTGTATGTGGTACAGTGTCAAATGCTTTGGAGAAGTCCAGATATACGACATTCATTGATTCGCCGCTGTCAAGTCTAGAACTTACCTCCTCATAGAAACTGATTAAATTTGTTTGGCATGACCGATCCCTCATGATATGGCGTTATTTGCTTATTTTCATTGAGGTACTCCAAGATAACCTCTCTTAGAAAACCTTCAAACAGTTTACCCACAACAGATGTTAAACATACCGGCCTATAGTTTCCAAGCTCTGTTCTTGGACTCTTTTTTGAATATTGGCACCGCATTTGCTATGCGCCAATCCTGTATAGAGTCCTTATATATCAGAAATAAGGGTCTGGCTATGACATTACTTAATTCTCTTAGGATACAGGGGTGTATGCCATCTGGTCCTGGCGATTTGTCTATTGTAATCTTTTTAAGATGCCACTGTACTTTTTCCTGGGTCAGCCAGAGCACTTTTAATGGGGAATTTACTTTTACATCCTGAAAATGTAAATGGAGGGGCACTCAAATATCAGGGAGCCCCGGACAACAAAGTATGTGCAAAAAATATCATTTAATAAACATCAATAAAACCTAGAACAATGGCACATATATATAAAAATGCTAAAAGCATGCGCAGTGGTGCACCACACATAAAGCTCCATTCTACAGCCAAGGATAGTGGGTGGATGGCTGATATGTCCCTGTGGAGCAGAATAGGTAATGTATCGCCTGATTTGGGGACGCAATGAGCAGATATCCCATGTGCGGGTCGATCCTTGGATAGCAGTGTCACTTGAATACGTAGCACCTAGGGTATGACTCTTGCAAGGTAGATATTAAAGATGGAAAAATGCCACTTGAGATCGTGTCATCTAAAAAATAACTCTTGTAGGGTGGATGTGTCCATATCTCTAATATCTCAACCATAAAATATCAGAAGTAAATGGTGTTAACGTTATACATTACCTCCTGGTGACTCGCCAGTTGTCGGGTGCCTAGTTGGCACTATGAATATCATACGTTACCGCCAGGTTGGTAGGTAATTGTCGGGTATCTCCTCTCTCTCTACCGTCCGGACTCACTACGGCGTCCCGTGTGGTCTTGCGATCCTGGCGTCCCACGTGACTTGATGGTGGTTCACGTGACTGTGTGCGTTCACGTGATTAGGTGCGTTCCTGTGATCGGTGGAACGAAACTGGGAGGAATAGAATTTTAGTTCTGCATCACCAGGTGGATGAGTGCACGAGAGGATGTTTGTTTCTCCTATGTCGTCAATAGATGAACAATCAAAGACCTTATCATAAGCAAAATGGGGTACAGTCCATAACGATGTGTTGCTTGCTACTCCGACCAAACCATACGCGTTTCGATGTGCCTCCCCTTCTTCAGTGGTGATGCTTAGCAAGCAGGAAATGCAACCTATTTATACTCAATTGTGGCATGGGATGATGGGTAAATGGTCCATCTTAAATCCTGGCACGGAGTAGTTATCGCAGAATAAAAAACGCATATGCGTTTCTTCCATAAAATCTCTCTCGGTCTCTAGTTTGGCTGCTTTTATTTGTTTTTTACATATTCTATTTTTTTCCTTAGCTTTTCAGTGCTTCCTCGCTACCCTCCTGTTTTAGTAATTTAAATGCTTTCTTTTTGTCATTTATTGCTTCATTTACAGCTCTATTTATCCACATTGGTTTTTTCTTGTTCCTTAACCTTTTATTCACATAAGGTATGTACCCCTCACAATTAGATTTTAAGATGCATTTGAAAATATCCCATTTTGTGGCTGTATTTTATTTTTGAGGAGTTTGTCCCAGTTAGTTAGATGCTTTTGAAAATATCCCATTAGCTGGCTGTATTTTATTTTTGAGGAGTTTGCCTATGCCCTCTCTTTAGCTAAATTTAGCTTTTTTGAAGTTTGCTATTTTTGTTCCTCCCTGAAAAAAAAACACTCTTTTGAATGATAATTGGAATGTTATTACTTTATGGTCACTATTTCAAAGGTGTCCCCCAACCTGCACATCTGTTGTTCTGAAGGTCTATTGGTTAATACTAAGTCCAGTATTGCTGTCCCTCTAGTCCAGTCCTGAACCAGTTGGGAAAGGTAATTGTCTTTGGTTATTGCCAAAGTTTCCTTTATGAGATATTCAAGTTTCAGTTTCCCAGTCTATATCTGGGTAGTCCCCCATAATGACCACCTCATTATGATTTGCCACCTCAACTATTTCATTTAGTAGTAGATTTTCTGTGGACTCTGGTATATTAGGTGGCTTATAATAAACTCCTATTAGTAATTTATTATTGTTTTTGCCTCCATGTATTTCTATCCATAGTGACTCCACATGTTCATGTCCCTCATTTATATCTTCTCGGACTGTGGGCTTTAGACAGGACTTTACATAAAGGCAGACCCCTCCCCCTCTCCGGTTTTGATGATCCTTTCTAAATAGACTGTAACCCTGTACACTAACCGCCCAGTCATAGCTATCATCCAGCCATGTCTCCGTTATTCCCACTATGTCATAGTCCTCCTCACACATCACTAATTCCAGTTCCCCAGTTTTATTAGTCAGGCTTCTGGCACATTTCCCTCTGAGCTGTTCTAGTTCCTCCTTCCAGACCCTAGTTTAAAAACTCTTCCACCCTTCTAGCCATCTTCTCCCTCAACACAGCTGCCCCTTCCCCATTGAGGTACAGCCCATCCCTACGATAGAGCCTGTAGCCAACAGAGAAGTTGGCCCAGTTCTCCAGGAACCCAAACCCCTCCTTCCTATACCAGTACTTGAGCCACTTGGTAACCTCCCTAATCTCACGCTGCCTTTCTTGTGTGGCTCGTGGTACTGGTAGTATTTTGTAAAATACTACCTTTGAGGTCCTTGCCCTAAGCTTTTGACCTAAATCCCTAAAATCTTTTTTAAGGACGCTCCACCTACCTCTAACTTTGTGATTGGTTCCGATATGGACCAGGACTGCTGGATCTTCACCAGCCCCTCCCAGTAATCTGTCAACCTGATCCGCGATGTGTCAAGCTCGAGCGCCAGGAAGACAACACACTGTTCGACGATCCTGGTCTTTGTGACAGACCACCCTATCTGTACCCCTAATAATTGAGTCTCCCACTACCAGCACCTGTCTGACCTGCCATGCTCTCCTAGTCCTCTGCTTACTGGAGCTGACATTCCCCTGACTGGCAGAGGAAGTGTCTGGCTGTAGCAGTGCTCTCCCTAAACTGACATTCCCCTCATCTGCCAACCGTGCAAACTTGTTGGGGTGTGTCAAATCAGGGCTAGCCTCCCTGGCACTCTTCCCTCTACCATGCTTTCTAACTGTTACCCAGCTAGCTACCTCACTTTCCTGAGCCTCCTCGCTACCACCCTCCCCCACATCTACACCATAAAGTGATTGCTCAGTGAGCAGCAAACTCTTTTCCAAATTTTCAACGCTTCTCAGTGTTGAAATTCGCCCTTTAAGATACTCGATGTGCGATTCCAAGCGGGAGATTTGCTCACATTTTTAACAAAGATATGCACCCTCAAACGGCTGTTCCAGGACTGCATAAATTAGACAAGATGTGCACTGGACTCCGCTGTCAATAATGGAACACATACTAAATGGGGATTATGCAAGAAAAGAGAAAAATACAATATAGTGCAGTGATAAGAATCTAACTTACTGTAGTCGCCTCCTAAAGTCCCTGAATCTCAAGTCACGTAATCTAAAGTTACACAATTTATACAAACACACACACACTTGAAATCTTGCATTATTTGCTTGATTGTATAAATGCAGATCTCAAACCAGTCTGCTTTTTTTCCCTCTGGATTCAAAGGACTGAGCTGCCCTCAAGGCTGGCTATTTAACTTTTCCTAATTAGACAGCGACACCCTAATTACTCACCTGTTCAACATTCTGGAGAAGGAAGAGAATTTTTTTTTTTTATCACAGTATACTCTCAGCTGCTATGCAATAAATGTCAGGGATCAGAGAGGAAGGAAAGAGGGTGCACTCTGACTCCACCCTCAACCTTTGTCCCTGCCTACTTACCCTACCCACCCTAGGCGACGGGGCGTAACTGGGCGACGGTCCCTTACTTACGTAAGTGCACAGAGGAAATATACGGAAGGTCAACAAGCCAAGGGTCAGAACCAGGAGTACAAATGGAGTGGGCAAATGTAAGGTCAACAGTCAGAGCCGAGGTCAATCCAGGAGAGCAAATACGTACAAAGGATGAGACGAAGTCGAGGTCAAAGAACAAGCCAAGGTCACAAGGTCAGGAGGTCAATAAGAACAAGCAGCCGCAGACAAGGAACAAGGAAGCACAAATGGACCAGTATCACAGGCAACCTGTAGCCAGCAGGTTGCCTGTATTTATAGTGGGGAGAGAGGGTCATGTGACGTGGCCAGAGTCACATGACTGACAGACAAACAAGTCGAGCACCGAGTGATCAGCTCGGCGCTCAAGGCAGACCTAGGAGCAGGGAGCCTCCCAGCTAGCAAAGACGCCCTGGGAACGAGGCCGAACACAGATCCTCGCTCCCGAAGCTAAGCAGCAAGTCTGCGGCTGATGGGAGACCGAGTGCACCTTCGGTGCCCCGTTACAATAAATCTGGCAGTAAAAGCAAGTCACAGGGTACAATAAAGTCAGGCACAACTACTCAGCAATGCACACAAATAATTTAGCTCTCAGGGATACTCCCTCAGGTAATCTAAAGTCAGACACTTAATACAAACACGCAAACACTCACAAACTCGCATTATTTGCCTGCTTGTATAAATGCAGATCTCAAACCAGCCTGCTTTTTCCCCCCTCTGGATTCAAAGGGGTGATATAAAGTTAAGGTGGCAGCATCATGAGGAGACCACATAGTGGTCCAGTGACATATTGTTGAAGTAGCAGCAGCATGAGAAGACCACAGAGTGGTGAAGTGGCAGTAGCATGAGGAGAACACAGAGTGGTGATGTGGCAGCAGCATGAGGAGACCACAGGCCAGTGATGTGGCAGCAGCATGAGGAGACCACAGAGTGGTGAAGTGGCAGCAGCATGAGGAGACAACAGAGTGGCCCAATGACATAGTGTTGAGGTAGCAGCAGCATAAAGAGACCACAGAGTATTGATGTGGCAGCAGCATGAGAAGACCACACTTTGAAGTGGCAACAGCATGAGGAGACCACAGAGTGGCCCAGTGACATAGTGTTGAAGTGTTGGCAGCATGAGGAGACCACAGAGTAGCCCAGTGACATAGTGTTGAGGTAGCAGCAGCATGAGGAGACCCCTGAGTGGTGATGTGGCAGCAGCAAGAGGAGACCACAGAGTGGCCCAGTGACAAGTGGGAAGGTAGGGGGCAATACCAGTACCTACTAAAGATGGTGGATGGCAGTAGGAGCACCTGGCAGCAGGCGTGGCATCAGGTGGGTGGCAGCATAACAATAGTAGCTTAACCAGGTAGTCAGAAGAAACAGGTTTCTTTTATCAAAGTGTTGGCTGATCCATGCCTGATTCATCTTCACAATAGTCAGTTTCTCCACATTTTGGGTGGACAGGTGAGTTCTCCTTGGGGTAACTATGGGCCTCTCCGCACTAAACACTCACTCTGATGCCACACTCCTGGCCGGGGAGGAAAACTTGTCCAGGGCAAACTTGGCCAGTTGCAGCCACAAATCGAGTTTGGCTGTCCAGTAGTCCAGGGGTTCTCCCATGTGGGGTGGCAGGGTGCATCCCAAGTATGCCACAATCTGCTGGTTCAGGTTCTGCTCTATGTCTAGCTGCTGCTGCTGGTGAGTAATTTCTTCAGTAGACAGGTGAAGAAAACTGCTCATCAGCGACTCTAGACTTAAGTTGCTGCTGATGGAGCAGCCATGGTAGTGGAACGTGAGCACAGAGGGCCTCCCCCAATCAGACCTGCGTGAGGATGGGCAATGGCGCACATAGGCAGCAGCCAACTGACTACACAGGATGTCTCGGTAGTAGTTCAGTTTGTACTCCCTCTCAGCGGGTGTAAAAAGGCCCCCATTTTGTACTGGTAACGAGGGTCTAACATGGTGGAAACATCTCAAATCAGCCCACCTTCTGTTCTACATATGTGTGCAGGGCTGATGCTGCCTTTTTGGCAATGACGGCTTGGGACTCTCCACCTCGGCTCAGCAGAAGCCATCAGTTCTCTGAAACGTGCAGAGTCCACCACTTGGAAACAGAGGGACTGCAGCACCAGCAACTTGGACAGGAGCACGTTCAGCTTCTGCGCCGTTGGATGAGTGCACGCATACTGTTGTTTCTTGGCAATTGCTTTGGTGATCAATTGCTGACTAAATGACTGACGAGGAGGAGGAGGAGGAGGAGCAGGAGCATCAGGACCAGCAGATGATGGGAAGGACAGACAGCTCCCTTCAGCTGAGCTGGTGGAGCCTTGACTGGCTAAAACCAGGTGCGTGCCACTGGGTGATGCAGCAGTTGCTGCGGCAGGCTGGACCACCACATCGGAACAGATACAGTATTGTGGTCTGGGTATGGGTATTTGGGGCTCCGTACTGGGTCCCCCAATAAACCAAAATAGACCATAAAAAAATGTGACCCACTAGAAGGCGCCACTCTTCCGCCAAAATATTCACACCCACTGTAGTGTATGGTGAAGTAGGAGTGATCCCTCCTTATAATTAGAATAAGTAGAATAAAACCTCTGTATAGAAATTCAGATATGACTGTTTAAAAAATATATAAGTAGCACTCATTTTACTGGGGAGGATGTCTGTTGGATAAAGCTCAAGACACCTCCAGACAGAGCACCCCTGAGCCAGGTTCGCTTCTAAAATGTTGGAAAATGATGGCCGCTGTAGGTCCAGCATCAGATCAATTTTCTTTATTCAAAACACACGGCACTCAACGCGTTTCGGGGGTATCAAGTGGCCCACTTCTTCAGGAGTAGTACAATACCTGACACACCGCCGAGTAGGTTGAACCTGTGCACCGCTATTTCCCAGGCAGGTAAGCTCCTGCGAATCGTGGTCTACCCAGGGCACGTTTTGCTCCCGACCTCCCACTGCTGCCACCCCGCTGACTCCCGGCCACGCTAGCGACTTGCTGGTTCCGCCGCTGCCTCACGGGCAAGCTGCCAACCTCTTCTCCCGATAATGATGAAGCCACTTCGTCACCCGGCTCCCAAGTGCGATCAGCTACATTCTCGTGATCGAGTACTGTCTGCTCGTCACTGATGTCCTCCTCAACCGTCTCTGGGTCCTAATACCCAGGCTGTAACCTCCCTTACTGAACCGTCTTCAATATAAATGCTGCGGAATGATTCCTCCCTATCCTTTCTCTACACCTTGAATAATTTTTCCCTGCACTTGTAAATCATTTTTTTAGCACAATTACGTTTTTTCTAGCACTGCCTCTAGCGCCTGCCGACATCTATCCCTGCACTAAGTAAACTGGAAAATGGCAGAATCCAAGATGGCTGAGGGTATTTATAGGGCTGTGACATCACAGGGCTGACTGGCTGCTGATTGTCAGAATGCATGGCATTATGGGTGATCCCGCCTTCCTTGAGTTCCTTGCTCCATGTCCTCACACGTGCAGCAGCCATTTTAGGACAAAATTTGTTACCACGAAGCGTGAGTAAATTTGGATTTGGTGCGAATCGAATAATTCCTGAAATTCAGATCGAATTCCACTTAGTCAGCTTCGATTCGCTCATCTCTACCGCCGAGTTTGGCATTTTCTCCCCAACACTCCGCGCTGACTGCCTGCTACTGCTGCGTCCGTGAAACCCTGCACTGCTACTTTATGGGCCGGTAGTCTCCTGCGAAGCGGGCGGTCTACCCCGGGCATGTTTGGCTCCTGACCTGCCACTGCTGCCATCCTGCTGACTCACTGCCACGCTGCCACGCTGCTGGCTCAGCCGCTGCCTCACGCTCAAGCTGCCACCCTCTTCTCCTAATGATGATGAAGCCCCTTCTTCACCCGGCTCCCAAATGCGATCGACTACATATCATCATCATTCGCTACTGTCTGCAAGTCACTGACGTCCCCCTCAACGGTTTCAAGGCCCGGAGCCTGACTGCTCACAACACCTGCTCCCATGTGACTCTCATCATTACTATTTGCCCGCCTTCTGGAGGAAGCAGCAGATGTCTCCTCCAGATCTTGGCTGGGCAGCAGCTCCAGATCTTTGCTGGGGGTATCTAATGTCACTTGTTAACCATTCACCCTGCTGCCACCCCCCCTTTTTCTGCTGCCTGCTACAGAAACATTTTGCCCACTACCTGTTCCCTTTGAAGGGCCTGTCAACTGTCTGTCTGAAATACTGTATAATAAAATAATTAAATTTAAATAATAACCCCAAAAAAAGGCTGTAGTACAATGTTACTTTGCCGCTGAATGGCAATTAAGACATTTTTTTTTTTTCGGAGTAATAAACCCCCCCCCCTTAAAATAATAAGCACAATTCACTGCAGAAGGTCAATTAAGACGTATTCTTTTTCCTACAACTACACCCCATAAAAAGAAATATAACAATCACAATTCACCGCAGAATGGCTAATGGGACGTACGTATATTCCTTTTTCTACACCACGTAGTACAATGTAACTTCACCGCTGAATGCCAATTATGATATATTTTTTCCTTTTTTTCCTATTTCTACACCCCAAAAAAAGAAATATAACAATCACAATTTACTGCAGAATGGCTAATGGAACGTACGTATCTTTCCTATTAATATACCCCATAAATGGCTGTAGTACAATGTTACTTTACCGCTGAATGGCAATTAAGACATATAATTCTTTTTTATGATAAATAAACTCCCCCCCCCAAAAAAATAATAATCACAATTCACCGCAGAACGGCAATTAAGACGTATTCTTTTTCCTATAACAACACCCCAAAATAAGAAATATAACAATCACAATTCACCAACGAACGGCTAATGGTAGGTACGTATATTTCCTTTTTCTACACCCGGTAAATGGCTGTAGTACGATGTAGCTTCACCGCTGAACGGCAATTATGACATATTTTTCCCTTTTTTTTTCTATTAATAAACCCCAGCCCCAAAAAAAGGAAAACAATGTTAAATTAATGCAGAACGACTCCTTTTATAGTGTAGATAATGTCTCCTTATCCTTTCCCTACAACTTGACCAGTCTTTCCCTGAACGTGTAAATTGTTTTTTCAGCACAATAAAGTATTTTCTAGCACTGTCCCTAGCGCCTGCTGACATCTTTCCCTGCCCTAAGCACACAGAAAAATGGCAGAATCCAAAATGGCTGAGGCCATTTATAGGGCTGTGACATTACAGGGGCTGGCTGGCTGCTGATTGGGTTTATTGGCTTCATGCATGGCATTGTGGATGATCCCTCGTTCCCAGAGTTCTTTGCTCCATGTCCTAACACGTGCAGCAGCCATTTTAGTAAAAAAAACACGATTCATTACCACGAAGCGTGAGGAAATTCGGAGCGAATCAAATTTTTCCTGAAATTTGGGTCGAATTCCACTTTGTCAACTCCGATTCGCTTATCTCTAGCTTTGACTTAAAATAATGAAAAATACATTTTTTGTAGAATATATGCATATTCAGATGAGTAAGTGCACGCACACTTGACCTCACTTATTGAAGTTGTCTAAAAGAAAAAAATTGTATTTTTTGCTGATAGCAATCAATCACAACAGATTAACTTTTTATTTTACAGGAGCAGTTTAAGAAATGAAGGCTGAGCTCTGATTAGTTGTGATGGGTAACACAGTTTTTTTTTTTTTTTATTTTAGATAGCTTTGATAATGAGGCCTAGTGTTTCTTAATAGATAAAACTAATAGGATTGGATCACAAGCATTTTGGATGCATTTTACAAAGTTTCTGTGCTCAACCTGGATGACAGACGGCACAGCCACAAACTGCTTAAACTTCTTTAGAAGTCATGGCTGCATCGCCGCACTTGCATAGATATGTGCTAGTCACTAGGTATAGAATTATACAAAAGCCATTCAAGGACCTTAAGGCTGGGTTCACACTTGAGCGTTTTACAGCGCGTTCAAACGCGCTGTAAAACGCTCAACACATGAAAACCAATGCTTCCCTATGGCCCTGGTTCTCACTTGAGCGTTTTACAGCGCGTTTGAACGCGCTGAAAAACGCCCTACGCTCAAACAAGTTCTTGAGCTTCTTTGGGGCGTTTTGACGCGCGTTTGTGGCCATAGGACACTGCAGTCAATCACACAAACGCGCGTCAAACGCGCGTTTACTATTGCAAAAAACGTGCATAAAAACGCGCGACAAAAACGCGCGTTAAACGCGCATATCAAATACGCTCAGGTCTGAACCCAGCCTAACAGTGAAGTCACATGCCCTCTGTTCATTGGCGACTCTAGGAACAATATATAGGGGGGGCACATAAGATACCACAGTCAAAAATGGGGGGGCACTAATAATTTTCACCACTTAATCATACTACTGAAAAAAAGAAATAAGTATATATAAATAAGATAAAATACGAGAGTATTGCGGTATGCAAGGATACTTTTTTATTGTACTAACCTAATAATTAAAAAGACATACTTTCAAGTGTTTTCGTCCTCGGTACGCTTGAGTATTCAGAAACAATCTATTCCTGAGGGTGGGTTCACATCTGCATTATGCCATTCCGTTATAGGTTCCATATAAAACGGAATATAACGGAATGGCCAGATGGAATGCACACACTGGATGACACACACTGTTATGGGGCATCTGTGGATGACACTGTTAGGGGGCATCTGTGGATGACACTGTTATGGGCATCTGTGGATGACACTGTTATGGGCATCTGTGGATGACACTGTTATGGGGGATCTGTGGATGATACTCAACCACAACCACGCTCAAACCCAAGTGGTCAAACTTGTTAAATGGCTCCCAAACACAATATGCACAATAACACCCCCCACACCCTCCAACACTTAATTAACCCCTTCATGGACTAAAAAAAGTTCAAAGCATAACACACAGCAAAATGGGCTGGGTGGGCTGGCAAAGGAGGGGTTAATAACAATAAGTGATGGAGGATGGCCCTGTGTTCGCCCCCAGTCCTGCCAGACAACTCAAGACAATGCAATTAATAGCAGCACCCCTTCCCCCTCACAATGTTAAATGCACAGCACTCTACTCAGTCAGCAGTATGCCACCACACCAGGCAGTGAAAGCTGCAATCAGGCTGTCTGCTGTCATATAGATACATTTTATAATTATATATACTATATCTCATATACTATATCAATTATAATCATATACTCCTGAGGAGATTATAGTATATATAATTGCCCCTCTGTGGAGACGCCTTTGCGACACCTCCATCTTTATTCCCAGCCCAGAGGATCAAACCCCGTCTATCCCACTTTAATAGAATGTATAAAAACTTGATAGAGGAGATTCTCCTCAGTCCTCAACTTAAATTATCTGATTACCACCTCAGCTCAGCTGTCGCGCTGCGCTCCTGTGTACTCTGGTCGTTGTCAATTGGTCTGTCTGGTTCCTCCTAGTCCTGGCTTACACTTCTAAAGGCGGCGTGCGTCTGACGTTACGTCAGTGCGCTCTGACACTGCACATCACTGATGATTCGGATCGGAGTCTTAGCCTTACGTTTTAAAGGGAAAGGCAGCGGAACGGCCGGGAATCAGCGGTGGGCAGGGCCGTCTTTAATATTGATTGGACCCTGGGCAAGAATTTACTTGGGCCCCCTGGATCCCGCCTTCCCACACCTTAAAAAAAAAAATCGAAATCTTATAAAAGCGAAAATCTTATACTCACCTGTTTCCTTTCACTGGCGCTCACTAGCTGCTGGTACGGCGAGGGATGGTGCAACGCAGACGCGCACACCTCACCGCGTCCTGGCACAGGCGGGCGTGATGACATCATCACGCCTGCCTGCGCTGGGATTTCACTACCAAATAGACCTCAGGCCTGTAGCCTATGACAAGTCTTGTCGCCATCTGCAAATTTTAAGGCGCATTGGCGACCATTTTGGTCGCCATCTGGAGCGCTGTATTGCATCAGTGACATGAACACTCTCCACATATAATGTGATTTTACATCAGTGACATCACAGCTCTCCACATATAATGTTATATTACATCAGTGACATCACAGCTCTCCACATATAATGTTATATTACATCAGTGACATCACCGTTCTCCACATATAAGTGATAGATTACATCAGTGACATCACCGCTGTCCACATATAGGCGATATATTACATCAGTGACATCACCGCTCTCCACATATATGTGATGAGCGGTGATGTCACTGATGTAATATATTACTTACTGGTATATGTGGACAGCAGTGATGTCACTGATGTAATATATTACTTATGTGTGGAGAGTGGTGATGTCACTGATGTAATATATCACTTATAAGTAAGGCTACTTTCACACTAGCGTTCGGAGCGGATCCGTCTGATGTTTCATCAGACGGATCCGCTCCGATAATGCAGACGTTTGCATCCGTTCAGAACGGATCCGTCTGCATTATAACTTAGAAAATTTTCTAAGTCAGAAAGTAGCCTGAGCGGATCCGTTCAGACTTTACATTGAAAGTCAATGGGGAACGGATCCGCTTGAAGATTGAGCCATATAGTGTCATCTTCAAGCGGATCCGTCCCTATTGACTTCCATTATAAGTCTGGACGGATCCGCTCGCCTCCGCACGGCCAGGTGGACACCCGAACGCTGCAAGCAGCGTTCAGGTGTCCGCTCACTGAGCGGAGTGGAGGCTGAACGCTGGCAGGCGGATGCATTCTCAGTGGATCCGCCTCCACTGAGAATGCATTAGGGCCAGACGGATACATTCGGGGCCGCTCGTGAGCCCCTTCAAACGGAGCGCACGAGCGGACACCCGAACGCTAGTGTGAAAGTAGCCTAATATATTACATCTGTGACATCACCGCTCTCCACATATAAGAGGCATATTACATCAGTGACGTCATCCCTTGGCGCTGGGGTGCGCAGCCAGGGCCGGCCTTAGGTGTTCAGGCGCCATGTGCGAGCTAACCTTGTGGTAGTGTTACCTGCAGTCCTATGTAAAACCACAGATAACACTAGTGCTAAATAATGTAGTAGTGTTACCTGCAGTCCTATGTAAAACCACAGATAACACTAGTGTAGATCATGTGGAAGTGTTACCTTTGTCCTTAGTGTGCCTCCCTGTGTCTATCGCACGGACTCCATGCTGGCGCTGCCTCCTCTTCCATCTTCTTCCTCTTGCCCCGCACAGAACGTTCTGAAGCAGCTGCGTCAAGACATAGGAACACTGTGGGCATGGTGATACACACAGGGACGGACACACACACAGGGACGGACACACACACAGGGACGGACACACACACAGGGACGGACACACACACACACACACAGGGACGGACACACACAGGGACAGACACACACACACAAAGGGACGGACACACACACACACAAAGGGACAGACACACACACACGAAGGGACAGACACACACACACAGGGACAGACACACACACACAGGGATGGACACACACACACACAGGGACGGACACACACACACACACACACAGGGACGGACACACACACACACACACAAAGGGACAGACACACACACACAGGGACGGACAAACACACACAAAGGGACGGACACACACACACAGGGACGGACACACACAAAGGGACAGACACACAGGGACGGACACACACAAAGGGACAGACACACACACAGGGACAGACACACACACACAAAGGGACAGACACACACACACACAGGGACAGACACACACACACACACACACAAAGGGACAGACACACACACACACAGGGACAGACACACACACACACACACAAAGGGACAGACACACAGGGACGGACACACACAAAGGGACAGACACACACACACAGGGACAGACACACACACACACAAAGGGACAGACACACAGGGACGGACACACACAAAGGGACAGACACACACACACAGGGACAGACACACACACACACAAAGGGACAGACACACACACACACACACACAAAGGGACAGACACACACACACACAGGGACGGACAGTCACACACACAGGGACGGACACACACACTGGCACACTCAACATCAGCAGCAAGGAGTTAAAGTCCAACCCTTAATGGCCCCCAAAATCCCTGGGGGGGGGGGGGGGGTTGATGTAGTATCAGGAAAGCACACACTGTCCCCCTGTCCTATATTTTTTTTCTTTAATGCATGTTCTGGCAATCCAAACATGCTTTTTAATCCCTTCTGTTAGCTGTAGATTTACTGTGCGTCAGTATTACAGATCACTGTTGCAGTCAGGTCTAATTTATCAATGTGAACTTAACCATGCAGTGCTCCAAGATTCAAGTAATGGCCCCATGACACAGTGGGGAGGGTGGCAACAGCACCAGTGGCAGTAACAGTGACAATAGTAACCCCATGAAAGCGTGGGGAGGGTGGCAGCAGTGGCAGTACCAGTGACAGTAGTGGTCTCATAACAGAGTGAGGAAGGTTGGCAATAGCAGTGGCAGTAAGGCTGTGTTCACTTCACTGTTTATTTTTCCATTCTTCTGAGCCATCAGATGAGCAGAAAACTAAAACAAAACAAAGCCTGTATTTTGAGCATCCATAATTTCCATAAAGCCACTTTCAGACGGTCAGTATTTGATCAGTAATTGTAAGCCAAAAGAGTGGGTCCAAAAGAGAGATAAAATGTAATAGAAATATTTGCTTTTCTTCTGTGTTTTGGACCCCATCCTGCTTTTGGCTTTTAAAAACGGATGAAATACTGATGCAAAATACTGACCATGTGAAAGAGGTTTTATAAGGGCTTTTTTCCTGGCGGAACGCACCGGAACGGCGTTCCGCCACCTTTTGACATTGCAGCTTGCCATGCTCCAGCATCGCAGGCTGTGATGTATCAGCGGGGAGGGACTGGGAGGAGGAGCTGGGGGCCGGTGCGTTCACTGTGCTCCGGCCCCGCCGCTCCAGTACAGTTATAAAATGTGTAATTCAATTAATAATGATTCATGCTGCCCCCTCTGTAGTATAACATTCAATATATCCTACTCACAGGGCTACTGTTATATCGTAATGCAGGCCGGCCGGGCAGATGAGCGGCAGAGTGACTGACTGACGTCACGTGCCTGCCCGGCCTACTTTATAAATGAAGCAGGCGGCGCAGGCACGTGACGTCAGTCAGTCACTTTGCCGCTCGTCTGCCCGGCCGGCCTGCATTACGATATAACAGTAGCCCTGTGAGTAGGATATATTGAATGTTATACTACTGAGGGCGCAGCATGAATCATTATTAATTGAATTACACATTTTATAACTGTACTGGAGCGGCAATGGGGGGATCTGTGGATGACACTGTTAAGGGGTGGGGGGGTCTGTGGATGGCACTGTTAAGTGGTGGGGGGGTCTGTGGATGGCACTGTTATGGGGTGAGGGGGTCTGTGGATGGCACTGTTATGGGGTGGGGGGGGTCTGTGGATGACACTGTTATAGGATGGAGGGGGGTCTGTGGATGGCACTGTTATAGGATGGGGGATCTGTGGATGCCATCCACAGATCCCCCATAACAGTGCCATCCCCAGATCCCCCATTAACAGTGCCATCCCCATCTGGGGGGTTTCTTTGCTGGGCTGGACTGTTATAGCCTCCCCAAATTTTACTTGCATCCCTGTTCTGTAAAGGGTCGCGGTTTTAGGGGGCGGTCCTAGGGGTGGGTAGGGGCGTGGCCAGGGGAGGGGGGGGGGGGAGTTCCACCACCTTTTCTCTGAGAAAAAAAGCCCTGGGTTTTATGGATGCTCAAAATGCAGAATCCTTTTTTTTTCCTTCAAATTTTTCTGTTCCTCTGACGAGTAAGAAGAACAGAAAAATAAACGGTGATGTCAACACGGAAAAACAGGAAAATAGTGGCAACATAACAGAGTGGGGATAGGGGCCAACAGCAATGGCAGTAACAAGGACAATAGTGGCTGAGTGAGGAGGGGGGTGGTCAGCAGCATTGACAGTGACAATAATTTCCCCATGACAGAGTGGGGAGGGGGGCAGCAGCAGTGACATACAGCACAACATGGTGGCAGAGAACAGTAGTAGCAGAACCCCAAAACAGCAGTGTGATATTAAGGCCCCAGTGGCATACTTATCCTTTTAAAAATGTGACATGTACATATCAGTAGACCAAGAATCCCCAGTGTAGGAATAGCAGTAGAGGCAGCAGGCGGGTGGCATCAGGTGGGAGGCAGCATCAGAATGTGGGCAGTAGCACGTAGCCAGAAGTAAAGGTCCAATTTGAGGAATATTTCGGTGTGGCAGCACACTACAGTGTGATCAGTAGTGGCAGAATACATCAGGCACTGGCATCTTGGAGTCCGGGTTGATCCACACTTGATTTTATCTTTATGGAAAAGGCGAGTTCTCTTAGGGCTAAATATTCCCACCACTGCACTAAACACCCACTCTGATGCTACACTACTGGCTGGGTAGGAAAGCATACCCATGGCAAACTCAGCCAGTTACAGTCACACTTCAAGTTTGTATGCTCAGTAATCCAGGGGATCTTGGATCATGGGTAACAGGGTGCAGTGCAAGTATGCCACCACATGCTGGTTGAGATTCTGCTGCATTCCCTGCTGCTGCTGGGTGGTTTGTTCAGTCACTGGCTGAATAAAATTGCCCATTATAGACTCCAGATTGAAGTTGTTGCATATGGAGCTGGTGCTGCTCCTGCCCACCACCACCACTCATTTCAGTGGAGCGTAAGCGCAGAGGGCCCCCCTGGTCAGACCTTCCTAAGCGCAGTGGATCCCCCTTGGTCAGAGCTTCCTAAGGACGGTCATCGGCAGCAACCAACGGACTACACAGCATGTCTTTATAGAAGTCCATTTTTGGATCCCTCTCAGAAGGTCTTAAAAATGCCCCCATTTGTGACTGGTAGCAAGGCTCTAACAATGTGGATAGCCAGTAGTCATGCCTCTGCTCAATCATGACAATGCGGCACATGTCACGCATGAGCAGCCACTGGCTAACGTGGAAGATACACAGGGGAGCAGACCTGTCTGTCTGCAGCATTAAGAAATCGTTGACCGCCTTCCTCTAGACAGGCGGTCTAACATTTGGATTGTGGAGTTCGAATAGGTGGAAGGATCGTATATCAGGCGATGTTGGGGAAGGGCATTTTGCCTTTGCAGCTTCAGGAGGACGTGTTTTGCACGGTACGAGTGGCTGAAGTGCATGCGCAGTATCTTAGATGAAGAGGCAGTGGAGGACAATGGCGCAAAAAGCAGGCATTATAACGTGCAGGCGGCATTGCCACCTGGCCAAGATTCTGGTGTGCCTGGCCCAGAACGACATTTACCCAGTAGGCTGTGAACAACATGTATTGTCCTTGACCATAGTTACAACTCTATACGTCAGCCCTGGCTTGAACTCTTCCAGACACCGAGAGGCCCAATGACTGGCCCACCTTCTGCTCAACATACGTTTTCAGGGCTGGAACAACTTTTTTTGGAAAAGTAATGTCGGCTTGGGACTCTCCACCTTGGGTGGGCACAAGCCATCAGTTCTCTGAAATGTGCAGAATCAACTACATGGAAAGGGAAGGAATGTAGTAACAACAACTTGGCCAGGTGCCTGTTCAGCTTCTATGCCGTTGCATGAGGGCACACATACTGTTGTATTTTTGCAATCACCTTGGTGATTGATTGCTGTCAAACAAGTTACCAGGAGGAGGAGAATCAGGAATAGTGATGGACGAACATCGGCCGGGACGGTTCGAGAACGCGATGGCGCGATGGCGCGATAGCGCGATCAAGTGTTTGCGAACTACAAGTTCGCGGTGGGCCCCGATCACTTTAATGGCAGGCTAACCTGAAAAACCTTCAGCTCATATTTGCAGCCACCAAATACTTAGAAGTGTACAAATAGTCCCACAACATGGACAGTGACATAGTAGAGGGGGGTCAATGACAAAAATTCCAACAAAAAATATGTATCCTAACCGCCTCCGGACCGCCTAACGCAGGATCGCGTTCCGGAGGCGGCAGCGCTGCCAGAGTCACGCATATACGCGTCATCTCGCGAGACGCGAGATTTCGCTCATGCGCATCGCGGGCCGGCAAAAGTTAGAGGACAAGTTCGTCACCAGCCTGCCAGCCACGATCATTGGCTGGCAGGTTGGCGATTTTCAAAAAAACGAATAACAATCCATATAACAGATCATATTAGTAAATATGATCTGTTATATGGCTTGTCTGCTCCTCTGCTGGTCCTTTTCGTCGGTTGGATCCAGCAGAGGAGCAGGCTTCACAGTGAGTAGCACCAACAGTACACTTTAGCCCCAGATCACCCCCTGTACCCCAATTAACCCTTTGATCACCCCTTTGATCGCCCCTGTCAATCACTAGTGAAAGGAAAAAAGTGATCAGTGTAAACTGTCATTTTTTTTTTTTCACTGGTATTGACTGTTAGGTTTTAGGGATAGTTTAGGCCCCTTGGTTAGGTAGTTTAGCGTCAGTTAGCGCCCAGCCCACCGCACCGCAGTCCCTTATTCGCTGATTAACGTATCGCTAATTAGCATTTGTACTTTTATAGTATCTGTAAGTGATCAAAACTGATCACGGTCAGATCTATAATAGTATTAGTGTCACATTAGTTCGCCCTCCACCCAAAACGCAGTGTTTGCCCGATCAGGCCTGATCGGTCGCCCACACGTGCATTCACCCACGCCCGCCCCACCGCAGTGACAAAAAATATATATTTTTTGATCACTGCACATTCACTTTACACGCGCTGCGGCGATAAAAAAAATCAGTTTTGATATTTTTTATCAACCGCAGCGGCCTCCGGTACTTCGCTAGCCTCCCCTTTGTAAGACAGGCTTGCTTTTTATCTTGGGTAGTCTCAGGGAATACCCCTAGATTTAGTAGTCCAAAATGTCAAACAGGGGATATTCTTCTGAAGAGGCCTACAGGATTCTGACCCAGTCGGATGAGGAATGGGAACCCTCATCTGACAAATCTAGCGGGTCAGAATATGAACCTGTAGAAAGCAGTGGCTCTCTGACCCAAAGTTCGGACGAGGAGGCTGAGGTCCCTGATAGCACCAGGCGTACCCGGCCCCGTGTCGCTAGACCACAGGTTACGCAGGATCCGCTTCAAGAGCAGCAGAGTGGGGCTGGCGCTGCCGGATCACGTGGTGAGGCATACACCAGCAGCGCAGCCCTCCCTGGACCTAGTACCAGCACTGCCGTACAACATGGTGAAGTGGCGAGCACCAGAAGGGCAGTTGAAGCTGGTATGGTGGCACGTGCAGTAGTTACCCCGTCGCAGCCACCGCACAGACAGGCCCGTAGAGCCCCTAGAATCCCTGAGGTGCTGGCAAACCCTGATTGGCAGTCACCAACTTCAGCCGCACCATTAGTTCCCCCTTTCACCGCCCAGTCTGGAGTTCGGGTTGAGACGGCTCAGATCGGTTCGGCCCTGGGATTTTTTAAGCTGTTCTTGACTGCGGAGCTCTTGGACTTAGTCGTGGCAGAGACAAACCGGTATGCCACACAATTTATATCCGCCAACCCGGGAAGCTATTATGCCCAGCCTTTCCGGTGGAAACCAGTCCAAGTTTCCGAAATTAAAATTTTTCTGGGCCTTCTCCTCAACATGGGTCTAACTAAAAAGCATGAATTGCGGTCATATTGGTCCACGAACCCGATTCATCACATGCCCATGTTCTCTGCTGCTATGTCCAGGGCACGATTTGAGGCCATCCTGCGTTTCCTGCATTTTAGCGACAACACCACCTCCCGTCCCAGAGGCCACCCAGCTTTTGACCGGCTCCACAAAATTCGGCCCCTCATAGACCACTTCAACCAGAAATTTGCAGATTTGTATACCCCAGAGCAAAACATCTGCGTAGACGAGTCCCTAATACATTTTACCGGGCGCCTTGGCTTCAAACAATACATCCCAAGCAAGCGTGCCCGGTAAGGGGTCAAATTGTATAAGCTCTGTGAAAGGGCCACAGGCTATACCCACAAATTTCGGATCTATGAGGGAAAAGATCAGACCCTGGAGCCGGTCGGTTGCCCTGACTACCTGGGGAGCAGTGGGAAGACAGTCTGGGACTTGGTGTCACCCTTATTTGGCAAGGGGTACCATCTTTATGTGGACAATTTCTACACAAGTGTCGCCCTCTTTAGGCATTTGTTTCTAGAACAGATTTGCGCCTGTGGCACCGCGCGAACTAGTCGCGTGGGCTTCCCCCAACGGCTCGTTACCACCCGTCTTGCAAGGGGGGAGAGGTCTGCCTTTTGTAACCAAGAACTGCTTGCGGTGAAATGGAGAGACAAGCGTGACGTTTACATGCTCTCCTCCATTCACGCAGACACGACAATCCAAATTGAGCGAGCAACCCGTGTCATTGAAAAGCCCCTCTGTGTCCACGACTATAATTTGCTCATGGGAGGCGTGGACTTCAATGACCAGATGTTGTCTCCGTATTTAGTTTCCCGACGCACCAGACGCTGGTATAAGAAGGTGTCTGTATATTTAATTCAATTGGCTCTGTACAATAGTTTTGTTCTCTACAGTAAGGCTGGGAGAACACGATCCTTCCTAAAATTCCAGGAGGAGATTATCGAGAACCTCCTGTATCCAGAAGGTTCCGTGGCCCCATCCACCAGTGTAGTTAGCCGTCTACACTAGCGACATTTCCCCAGTGTCGTTCCTGGCACCTCAACCCAACCGTCACCCCGAAAAAGATGTCGTGTCTGTAGCAGGAGTGGAATAAGGGGTGACACCCGCTATTTCTGTCCTGACTGTCCTGACCACCCTGCCCTATGCTTTGGAGAGTGTTTCCGGAAGTACCACACACAGGTACACTTAGCATAGGGATTGCATCTCACAGGACAGGCACACAGGGCTATTAGGGCCCTTTTACTCACAGCTACTGCAAACCTCTCCTTTCACCTGGGATAAAGTGCATAATGTACTTCGCCACATCTTTGGGCGATTTGCGCTTTGCACATTGTCCCATGGGGAAGGAGAGGTTTGTCCTATAAAAGGTAAAAAAAAAAAAAAAAAAAAAAAAGAAGGTAAGCAAAAAAGTTAACTTCAGTTCAAAAAGTTAAAAAAAGTTTATGTTCTGTTCAAAAGTTATTATAAAGTTAATAAAATTTATTGTGTTGCGGCCTGTTTTTTTTCTTTTTTTTTTTTTTTTTTTACCTTCCAGGTGGACCAACCGATGAACCAGCTGCAGCACTGATGTGCATTCTGACAGAAGCATTGCGCTGCTGTCAGATTACACACAAGTCGGTGTATGCGGCGCTGCAAGACGAGATTTCTCCTCTGCAGTAAAAGATACGTTTGCCGAGGCATATGAGCTGAGGAGGTGGCGGTGTTCATATGCTTTGGCAAACACTTTGTATATAAAAAAAATAAAAAATCCCGGCAATGATTTATTCATCCACATCGATTGATGTGAATGGATAAATCTGGTTTGCCAGGGCATACGAGCTAAGTGGGTATGGATGTTGGGCGGAGCTCCTATGTCCTGGCAGACGCCTTTCCCCTCCTTTTTCTTTTTTTGGCAGAGATTTTTTCATCCACATTGATCGATGCGAATGAAGAAATCTGTGCCGTTCATTTTTTTCTTTCAGCCCAGAGGCTGAACGAAAAAAAAAATCTCATTACCCGTATGCTCAATATAAGGAGAATAGCAGAAACTCCTAATGCTGGCCATACATGTAATGATTGCGGAGACCCTCAAATGCCAGGGCAGTACAAACACCCCACAAATGACCCCATTTTAGAAAGAAGACACCCCAAGGTATTCGCTGAGGGGCATATTGAGTCCATGAAAGATTGAAATTATTGTCCCAAGTTAGCGGAAAGGGAGACTTTATGAGAAAAAAAACAAAAAAATCAATTTCCGCTAACTTGTGCCAAAAAATTTTTTTCTATGACCTCGCCATGCCCCTCATTGAATACCTTGGGGTGTCTTCTTTCCAAAATGGGGTCACATGTGGGGTATTTATAATGCCCTGGCATTTTAGGGGCCCCAAAGCGTGAGAAGAAGTCTGGTATCCAAATGTCTAAAAATGCCCTCCTAAAAGGAATTTGGGCACCTTTGCGCATCTAGGCTGCAAAAAAGTGTCACACATGTGGTATCTCCGTACTCAGGAGAAGTTGGGGAATGTGTTTTGGGGTGTCATTTTACATATACCCATGCTGGGTGAGAGAAATATCTTGGTCAAATGCCAACTTTGTATAAAAAAATGGGAAAGGGGCCCACATTCCAAAGAGCACCTTTCGGATTTCACCGGTCATTTTTTACACATTTTGATTTCAAACTTCTTACCACACATTTGGGCCCCTAGAATGCCAGGGCAGTATAACTACCCCACAAGTGACCCTATTTTGGAAAGAAGACACCCCAAGGTATTCCGTGAGGGGCATGGCGAGTTCCTAGAATTTTTTTTTTTTTGTCACAAGTTAGCGGAAAATGATGATTTTTTTTTTTCTTACAAAGTCTCATATTCCACTAACTTGTGACAAAAAATAAAAACTTCCATGAACTCATTATGCCCATCACAAAATACCTTGGGGTGTCTTCCTTCCAAAATAGGGGTCACTTGTGGGGTAGTTATACTGCCCTGGCATTCTAGGGGCCAAAATGTGTGGTAAGAAGTTTGAAATCAAAATGTGTAAAAAATGACCGGTGAAATCCGAAAGGTGCTCTTTGGAATGTGGGCCCCTTTGCCCACCTAGGCTGCAAAAAAGTGTCACACATGTGGTATCTCCGTACTCAGGAGAAGTTGGGCAATGTGTTTTGGGGTGTCATTTTACATATACCCATGCTGGGTGAGAGAAATATCTTGGCAAAAGATAACCTTTCCCATTTTTTTATACAAAGTTGGCATTTGACCAAGATATTTATCTCACCCAGCATGGGTATATGTAAAATGACACCCCAAAACACATTGCCCAACTTCTCCTGAGTACGGAGATACCACATGTGTGACACTTTTTTGCAGCCTAGGTGGGCAAAGGGGCCCATATTCCAAAGAGCACCTTTCGGATTTCACCGGCCATTTTTTACACATTTTGATTTCAAACTACTTACCACACATTTGGGCCCCTAGAATGCCAGGGCAGTATAACTACCCCACAAGTGACCCCATTTTAGAAAGAAGACATCCCAAGGTATTTGCTGATGGGCATAGTGAGTTCATAGAAGTTTTTATTTTTTGTCACAAGTTAGTGGAATATGAGACTTTGTAAGAAAAAAAATAAAAATAAATCATCATTTTCCACTAACTTGTGACAAAAAATAAAAAGTTCTATGAACTCACTATGCCCATCAGCGAATACCTTCGGGTGTTTACTTTCCGAAATGGGGTCATTTGTGGGGTGTTTGTACTGTCTGGGCATTGTAGAACCTCAGGAAACATGACAGGTGCTCAGAAAGTCAGAGCTGCTTCAAAAAGCGGAAATTCACATTTTTGTACCATAGTTTGTAAACGCTATAACTTTTACCCAAACCATTTTTTTTTTTTACCCAAACATTTTTTTTTTATCAAAGACATGTAGAACAATAAATTTAGAGAAAAATTTATATATGGATGTCGTTTTTTTTGCAAAATTTTACACCTGAAAGTGAAAAATGTCATTTTTTTCCCAAAAAATCGTTAAATTTCGATTAATAACAAAAAAAGTAAAAATGTCAGCAGCAATGAAATACCACCAAATGAAAGCTCTATTAGTGAGAAGAAAAGGAGGTAAAATTCATTTGGGTGGTAAGTTGCATGACCGAGCAATAAACAGTGAAAGTACTGTAGGTCAGAAGTGTAAAAAGTGGCCTGGTCATTAAGGGTGTTTAAGCTATAGGGGCTGAGGTGGTTAATCAGGGGACATTTTTATGCGTCTTAAAGGGAAATTCTCTGAAATGTGTCCTGTCGGAGCCTAGAAATTCTTTATTTTAGGCCACGAGAGTATGGGCTTTAAAAATTAGGCATTCACCTGACATAAAATAAATTCTGATTATGTGACTCGAGGTACATTATGGGTTCAATGTATAAATATTTTACTGTAGGCCACTGGACTACAGGCCCCAAACATTAGGCATTCACCGGACAGAAAAGATCAAGTGATTATTTGGCCAGAGGTATATTACACGGTCAATGGATATCAATTTTACTGCAGGCCAGTACAAATCCAGGTCAAATACATATTTTTAAAAGAACTAAAAATATTAAATTGGATTAAAAACATGGCTAACAAAATCCCCCCTCTTGAAATAACCCCTAATGATAATAGTTGAAATTTGATAACACGTATTCGTCACTGGTGTTGAATTCCTCCGAGGCCACAACAATTATTCATTCAGCGTACAGTAAAGAACAAGTAAATATGTGGCTGGAGGTTGATTACACGGTCATTGGATATACATTTTACAGCAGGCCAGTGGACTACAGGCCCCAAAATTTATGCATTCAGCGTACTGAAAAGAACAAGTAAGTATGTGGCTAGAGGTAGATTACACAGTCATTGGATATCAATTTTACAGCAGGCCAGTGGACTACAGGCCCCAAAAATTATACATTCAGAGTACAGAAAAGAACAAGTAAGTATGTGGCTGGAGGTAGATTACACGGTCATTGGATATCAATTTCACAGCAGGCCAGGGGACTACAGGCCCCAAAAATTAGGCATTCAGCATACAGAAAAGAACAAGTAAGTATGTGGCTGGAGGTAGATTACACGGTGATTGGATATCAATTTCACAGCAGGCCAGTGTACTACAGGCCCCAAAAATTAGGCATTCAGCGTACAGAAAAGAACAAGTAAGTATGTGGCTGGAGGTAGATTACACGGTCATTGGATATCAATTTTACAGTAGGCCAGTGGACTACAGGCTCCAAAAATTATGCATTCAGCGTACAGAAAAGGTCAAGTAAGTATGTAGCTGGAGGTAGATTACATGGTCATTGGATATCAATTTCACAGCAGGCCATTGGACTACAGGCCCTAAAAATTATGCATTCAGCGTACAGAAAAGGTAAAGTAAGTATGTGGCTGGAGGTAGATAACGCGGTCATTGGATATCAATTTTACAGCAGGCCAGTGGACTACAGGCCCCAAAAATTATGCATTCAGCGTACAGAAAAGGTCAAGTAAGTATGTGGCTGGAGGTAGATTACACGGTCATTGGATATCAATTTTACAGCAGGCTAGTGGACTACAGTGTCACGGAAGGGCAGAGCGTGCACAGCCCTGAGCTAAACTCACACCTCTGTCCCTGCCTACTTGCACAGTCCACCCTAGGCGACGGTGTACAACTGGACAACGTTCCCTAAACTGCTGGGCCTTAAAGTGAACAATCAAACTGGAGAAAATAATAAACAACGTGACAGGCAGGCACAGAGGGGTAAATACACAAACAATGCAAATATAAGCAGCGGTCAAAATACAGGACAAAAGATACATATAAAAGAGTAAGCAAGGTCAAAACAAGCCGAGGTCAGTACCTGTAGGTCACGTCAGTACAAAAGAATAACCAAATCACAAGAAACACAAGCCGAAGTCCGAATGCCAGGAGGTCACGTCAATTCAGAGGAAACAGCAGAAGCGAGGGTCAAGGAAACAGAGCCGAGGTCAAGGTACAATGCAAGCCAATACAGAGAACTTGGTAAATGAAAAGACCTTACTCACAGTCAACCTGTGTCCAGCAGGCTGCCTGTTTAACCTCTTGGGGACATATGACGTACCGGTACGGCATGATGTCCTGTACTTAAGGACACATGACGTACCGGTACGTCATGTGTAGTTTCCTATCACCGCCGAGCGGCGGGCGGTATTCGGAACTGAGTGCCTGCTAAAATCAATCTGCAGGCATCCTGGGACAATGCGTGGGGGGTTCCTGTGACCCCCCACCGTATCGCCAATTGCCCGAAACTGCTGGTCAACTTAGACTTGCGGTTTTCAGCTTTTACGGGTCGTTGCGGTGGGCGGTTGGCGGTGCCATCGGGTCCCCGTGCGACTATAATGGGGACCCGATGGCATGTAAGGCAGCGCGATGCCCAAAAAAAAAACAAAAAACTATGGCTCAGAATATGGAGACACTAAATCATCATTTTTTTGGTTTTAAAAAAGCTGTTATTGTGTAAAACTTAAGTAAGTTTAAAAAAAATACATATTAGGTATCGCCGCGTCCATAATAACATGCTCTATAAAAATATCACATGACCTAACCCCTCAGATGAACACTGTAAAAAAAAAAAAAAGTGTACATCACTTACATCACTAAAAGTGTAAAAGCAAGCGATCAAAAATTCATACGCACCCCAAAATAGTTCCAATCAAACCGTCATCTCATCCTGCAAAAATCATACCCTACCCAAGATAATCGCCCAAAAACTGAAAAACTATGGCTCTCAGACTATGGAGACACTAAAACATGATTTTTTTTGTTTCAAAAATGAAATCATTGTGTAAAACTTACATTAAAAAAAAGTATATATATTAGGTATCGCCGCGTCCATAATAACATGCTCTATAAAAATATCACATGACCTAACCCCTCAGATGAACACTGTAAAAAAAAAAAGTGTACATCACTTACATCACTAAAAGTGTAAAAGCAAGCGATCAAAAATTCATACGCACCCCAAAATAGTTCCAATCAAACCGTCATCTCATCCTACAAAAATCATACCCTACCCAAGATAATCGCCCAAAAACTGAAAAACTATGGCTCTCAGACTATGGAGACACTAAAACATGATTTTTTTTGTTTCAAAAATGAAATCATTGTGTAAAACTTACATTAAAAAAAAGTATATATATTAGGTATCGAAGCGTCCATAATAACCTGCTCTATAAAAATATCCCATGACTTAACCCCTCAGGTGAATACCGTAAAAAAATAAAAACGATGTAAAAAAAGCTATTTTTTGTCACCTTACATCACAAAAAGTGTAATAGCAAGTGATCAAAAAGTCATACGCACCCCAAAATAGTGCCAATCAAACCATCATCTCATCCCCAAAAAAAATTGCCCCTACACAAGACAGTCACCCAAAAAATAAATAAAACTATGGCTTTCAGAATGAGGAGACACTAAAGAATCATAAAAAAAATAAATGCTTTGTTATGTAAAACTGAAACAAACAACCGAAAAAGTAGTCATAATTGGTATTGTCGCGTCCGTGACAACCTGCTCTATAAAAATACCACATTATCTAACCTGTCAGATGAATGTTGTAAATAAAAAAATATATAAACGGTGCCAAAACAGTTATTTCTTGTTACCTTGCCTCACAAAAAGTGTAATATAGAGCAAACTAAAATCATATGTACCCTAAAATAGTACCTGCAAAACTGCCACCATATCCTGTAGTTTATAAAATTGGGTAAATTTTTTGGAGTTTCTACTCTAGGGGTGCATCAGGGGGGCTTCAAATGGGACATGGACAAAAAACCAGTCCAGCAAAATCTGCCTTCCAAAAACCGTATGGCATTCCTTTCCTTCTGTGCCCTGCCGTGTGCCCGTACAGCAGTTTAAAACCACATATGGGGTGTTTCTGTAAACTACAGAATCAGGTCCATAAATATTGAGTTTTGTTTGGCTGTTAACCCTTGCTTTGTAACTGGAAAAAAATTATTAAAATGGAAAATCTGTCAAAAAAGTGAAATTTTGAAATTTTTTCTCTATTTTCCATTAATTCTTGTGGAACACCTAAAGGGTTAACAAAGTTTGTAAAATCAGTTTTGAATACTTTGAGGGGTGTAGTTTCTAAAATGGGGTCACTTTTTTGAAGTTTCTACTTTAGGGGTGCATCAGGGGGGCTTCAAATGGGACATGGTGTCAAAAAAACAGTCCAGCAAAATCTGCCTTCCAAAAACCGTATGGCATTCCATTCATTCTTTGCAATGCCGTGTGCCCGTACAGTAGTTTACGACCACATATGGTGTGTTTCTGTAAACTACAGAATCAGAGCCATAAATATTGAGTTTTGTTTGGCTGTTAACCCTTGCTTTGTAACTGGAAAAAAATCATTAAAATTGAAAATCTGCCAAAAAAGGTCGTTTCTATTATGTAAGCCTCATAAAGTGACTTCAGACCTGATCTGTTCCTTAAAAAGTGGGTTTTTGAAAATTTCTGAAAAACTTCTAAGCCTTGTAACATCCCCCAAAAATTTAATGTCATTCCCAAAATGATCAAAACATGAAGTAGACATATGGGGAATGTAAAGTAATAACTATTTTTGTAGGTATTACTATGTATTATAGAAGTAGAGAAATTGAAACCTGGAAATTTGAAAATATTTCAAAATTTTTGGTAAATTTAGGTATTTTTTTATAAATAAAAATGAATTTTTTTGATTCCATTTTAACAGTATCATGAAGCACAATATGTGACGGGGGAAAAAAATCTCAGAATGGCCTTGTTAAGTCAAAGCGTTTTAAAGTTATCACCACATAAAGTGACACTGGTCAGATTTGCAAAAAATTGCCTTGTCCTTAAGGTGAAATATGGCCGTCTACTTAAGGGGTTAAATAGTCCTGGCTAGTCAGTGAGATGGACTGAACCGTCACTGGGGCTGCTGGAGAATCCCGAGGGCTAGCCGCTTACCTACTGACTATGGACACAGAACTATGGAGACCCCCTCAGACCTTTTGGGGTTACAAGGAACTATGAACCCTGATTTATGTGTGGAGTTTATATGCCACATATTTCCTATTGCCCACTAAAGGTGCAGGGTGTGAATCCAGAAACACAAAAGGAGTTAACTCTGCACTGAGACTCCCACTGATTGTGTTAGTGATGGGATTAAGATAGCTTACTCTAGGAGTAGCCGACTCCGGTGTAGATGAGTAGATAACCCTATGATACACTCAGGAGATAATCCCATCACATGTGTCTCCTCTCTCCCTATTCCTTCATTAGGGAGGGGAGGAAGATGTCTGTTTGTATGTTGTTCATGGTTGATTGATTTATGTTGTTAGACTTCTTGAACTGTATATATACTGAGTTGGTCTTCAATAAAGTCAGTGCCTGTTTTACACTCAACATGGAGTGTCATCTCATGCGGGGGGGGGGGGGGGAAAACTATATTTACTCTGGGGATTGTTATTGGTATTATACTCGCCCTGGAATTACAACACTGTTCTACCCACTGGAAGCTGGACCCTGGTCTTGGGCCCAGGGTGGGTGTAAGACGGCGAGATCCCAACCAAGCTGCGGCCCCAAAAATTATGCATTCAGCGTACAGAAAATAACAGGTAAGTATGTGGCTGGAGGTAGATTACACAGTCATTGGATATCAATTTTACTGCAGGCCAGTGTGTTACAGGCTCCAAAAATTATGCATTCAGCGTACAGAAAAGATCAAGTAATTATGTGGCTGGAGGTCTATTAGACGGTCAATGGATATCAATTTTACTGAAGGACAGTACAAATACAGGTCAAATACATATTTTTAAAGGAACTAAAAATATAAAATTGGATTAAAAACATGGCTAACGAAATCCCCCCTCTTGAAAAAAAACCTAATGATAATAGTTGAATCACGTGGTCGTCACAGGTGTTGAATTCCTCCGAGGCCCAAAACATTAGGCATTCACCGGACAGAAAAGGCCTTTTATGCCGCTGTATTTACCTAAGACAGGGACCATAATTTGTGGGCTATCATGAGGAAATTCAATTAAACGTGGTCGTCGATTCGTCACATGTGTTGAATTCCTCCGAGAACCATGCATCATTCATTTTTAGAAATGTTAGGTAGTAAACACTGTCGTGACCTAGGCGAGTGCGCTTATCGGTCACGATCCCCCCTGCTGCGCTGAATGTCCTTTCGGACAGGACACTGGACGAGGGGCAAGCCAACAGTTCCATGGCAAATTGTGCCAGCTCTGGCCACAGGTCAAGCCTGCACACCCAGTAGTCCAGGGGTTCCTCGCTTCTAAGAGCGTCTACATCGGCCGTTAACCCGATGTAGTCGGACACCTGTCGGTCTAGGAGTTCCCTGAGGCAGGATCCGGAAGGCGGCTGTCGATGGGTTGACTGCAAGAATGATCTCATATCCGAAGTGACCAACACATCTTCAAACCGCCCTCTTCTTGCATACGCTATTGGATTGCTACCCGCAACTGTTTCCCTGTGAGTGGAAATTCCTCTGCCAGTGCCCTCAAAAGCAGAATGCAGCATTTCTCGAAGCAAGGCCTGGAAGTGCTGCATTCTGACAGCCCTGTGTGATGCTGATAACATGTCTGCCATTTTGTGTTTGTACCGGGGTCTAAGTACGTTGCCACCCAGTACTGGTCCTTGCCCTTTATGCTTTTATACGGGGGTCCCTCTTCAAACACTGGAGCATGAAGATCCCCATTTGCACTAAACTGGAAGCAATGGCGCGGCCTGGCTCCTGCTCATCGTCCAGGATAATGTCGTCCTCGGTCTCCTCCCCCCAGCCGCAGACAACACGAGGGATCCCAGAAAAGTTCAAAGCATGCTCTTCTTGCTCCTCCTCCGCCCCAGCACCATCCTCCTCTGACTCCTCTTCAGACTCCTGTTGACTTGTCTCAGATGGAGTAGCCCCCCCTGGGTATTCATCCAGCATTGCGACTTCCTCATCTTTCTGCTCCTACTCGTCACTGGCTTGATCAGTGACACGACGCAATGCATGCTCCAGAAAGAAGGTATAAGGTACGATGTCACTGATGGCGCCCTGGCTGCAACTGACCAGTTTGGTGATCTCATCAAATGGGCGCAGAAGTCTGCATGTGTCGCTCATGAGCATCCACTGGCGGGGTAAAAAAAAAAAAAAGCTCCCTAGAACCTGTCCTGCCGCAGAGTTCGTACTGGTAGTCGTTAACTGCACGTTTCTGCTGGAGCAGCCTATCAAGCATATACAAGGTGGAGTTCCAGCGTGTCGAGCAGTCACAAATCAGACGTCTGACGGACAGGTGGTGTCACCACTGAACATCAGCAAGGCGATTCATGGCCGTGTAAGATCTTCTAAAATGGCCAGAGATTTTCCTGGCCTGCCGCAAGACATCCTGGACCCCGGACTATTTGGCAACGAATCGCTGCACGACTAACTTCAGGACGTGTGCCATGCACGGCACGTGTGTCATTTTGCCCTGTTTCAGCGCTCTCAGCAGATTGGCACCGTTGTCGCACACCACTTTACCAACTATTAAATTGAGCGGGGTTAGCCACTGATCGGCCTGTGAACGCAAAGCCGAAAGGAGTGCAGGAACGGTGTGGCTCTTGGCTTCCAGGCACAACAGCCACAGCACAGCATGGCAACGTCTCACCTGGCACGTCGAATAGGTTCTGGGGAGCTTGGGGGGGCGCAGCGGAAGAGGCGGTAGCAGTGGAAAAGGAGGAGTCAGTCGAGGCGGAGACGGAGAATGGAGTAGGAGGAGGAGAAGAAGAGGCAGGCCTGCATGTAATCCGTGGCGGTAACATTAAATCCACACGGGTGCCATGGGTTGCATGCTTGACGGCCGTCAGAAGGTTCACCCAGTGGGCAATAAAAGTTATGTCCCTTCCCTGCCCGTGTTTGCTAAACCATGTGTCTGTGGTCAGATGTAGCTTGGCACCGACACTGTGTGCCAGAGATACATTCACTTGCCGCTGAACGTGGCCATATAGCTCTGGGATGCCCTTCTGGGAGAAATATTTCCTTCCGGGCACCTTCCATTGCGGTGTGCCAATGGCCACAAATTTTCTAAAGGCCTCTAACAAATAATTTCTACTGGTGTGATATAACAGTTGCCCCCAAAAAAAAGTAATTGAGGCAGGGGTGTTATATAACAATAACATACTTTCAATATAGTGCATTTGGGTAGTGCAGCATTTGTTAGCGGTTTTGCTGCGTTACCGCAGCTACACAGAGTGACAAACGCTATTGGAACAAATAATTTCTACTGGTGTGATATACCAGTTGCTCCCCCAAATAAGTGATTGAGGCAGGGTTGTGATATGCCTTCTTCCATAAATACTGCTCTTCTATAGGGACTTGTTCTTTTATGTGCGCTGAATGCATAATTTTTGGGACCTGTAGTACATTGGCCTGCTGGAAAAATGATATCCAATGACCGTGTAATCTACCTTCAGCCACTTACTTGTTCTTTTGTGTATGCTGAATGCATAATTTTTGGGACTTGTAGTACACTGGCCTGCTGGAAAATTGATATCCAATGACCGTGTAATCTACCTTCAGCCACATACTTACTTGTTCTTTAACCCCTTAAGGACACGGACATATTTCACCTTAAGGACCAGGCCATTTTTTGCAAATCTGATCAGTGTCACTTTAAGTGGTAATAACTTTAAAACGCTTTGACTTATCCAGGCCATTCTGAGATTGTTTTTTCGTCACATGAAACTGGTAAAATGAAGTAAAAAAAAGTCATTTTTTGGAAGGCAGGTTTTGCTGGACTGTTTTTTTTGACACCATGTCCCATTTGAAGCCCCCCTGATGCACCCCTATAGTAGAAACTCCATAAAAGTGACCCCATCTAAGAAACTACACCCCTCAAGGTATTCAAAACTGATTGTACAAACGTCGTTAACCCTTTAGGTGTTCCACAAGAATTAATGGAAATAGAGATACAATTTCAAAATTTCACTTTTTTGGCAGATTTTCCATTTTAATAATTTTTTTCCAGTTACAAAGCAAGGGTTAACAGCCAAACCAAACTCAATATTTATGGCCACATCATTTACACAATGATTTCTTTTTTTAAACCAAAATAAATCATGTTTTAGTGTTTCCATAGTCTGAGAGCCATAATTTTTTCAGTTTTGGGGCGATTACCTTGGGTAGGGTATGATTTTTGCGGGATGAGATGACGGTTTAATTGGCACTATTTTGGGGTGCGTGTGACTTTTTGATCGCTTGCTATTACACTTTTTGTGATGTAAGGTGACAAAAAATAGCTTTTTTTACACCTTTTTTTTTTTTACGGTATTCATCTAAGGGGTTAGGTCATGTGATATTTTTATAGAGCAATATATTACGGACGCTGCGATACCTAATATGTATCCTTTTTTTTATTTATGTAAGTTTTACACAATGATTTCATTTTTGAAGCAAAAAAAAATCATGTTTTAGTGTTTCCATAGTCTGAGAGACATAATTTTTTTCATTTTTGGGCGATTACCTTGGATAGGGTATGATTTTTTTGGGATGAGATGACGGTTTGATTGGCACTATTTTGGGGTGCATATGACTTTTTGATCGCTTGCTATTACACTTTTTTACGGTGTTCATCTGAGGGGTTAGGTAATGTGATATTTTTATAGAGCCGGTCGATATGGACGCAGCGATACCTAATATGTATACTTTTTCTTAAATTTATGTACAGTACAGACCAAAAGTTTGGACACACCTTCTCATTCAAAGAGTTTTCTTTATTTTCATGACTATGAAAATTGTAGATTCACACTGAAGGCATCAAAACTATGAATTATTATTATTTTTTTTTAATATTTATTTTTATTTTAGAAATCATAATATTAATACATGAACCAATATTGATCACATCGGTGTACATAGTATGACAATCATGAACATCATTATAAACAAATTATACAAATCATCCTAAGTTCACACCTAAAATAGTAGGAAATCTAAGTATATCCCCCCCCATTGGCTGTCGTCCACTCCATTCAATCAAGTATAAAATAGTATCAATATTAAATATATTAAATATAGCTACGTAGTTCTGCGTGCAACTCTCCGTTTCCTTTCAATATCCTCATATATTCTAATTTGTTGAAGGTATAAACCCCACTCCCTTGTCAAGGGCGAGGAGACAGAGCCCCAATACTTGATCAATATAGCTTTAGCCACCATCAATCCCCTCATCCAAATCTGTCTGACCTGGGGCGGGACTTCCATTTCTGACAGATAATCTCCCAAAATCACTATCAAGATCCCCGGGTTATAGTTCGTTAAAGACTCCTTTTGTAGGGTAGAGAAGACCTCATCCCAATATTTTCTTATTTTACTGCAGCTCCAAAGCAAATGGACATAGTTCACATTAACATATCCACATTTAGGGCAGCAACAATCCCGGGCTTTATTTTGGGGAAATTTTCCTTGGATTTTTGGCGTATAGTACAATCGATGGAGGATCTTAAATTGGATTAATCTATGAGCGCTGGAAACTGTCGCCTTTCTCACGTTCCTATAGATAGTGGACCACTGCAGTGGAGAGCAATTCAACTCTTGCTCCCACTTACTTGGGCTTTTAAAAGTTGTTACAGTTGCCAGTGCCATTCGGAGTTTAGCGTATAATCTAGATATCTTCACCTTCTCATACTTCTGAGCGTCACAATAATCAAAGAATATATTCTCTCGTGGAAAAATACGACCCCTATTCCTAGAGGCTTCAAATATATGTTTCAAGCGTGAATACATAAATAAATCTAATGGTGAACTGTAGGTAAAACCAAATTCCGAAAGTGATTTAAAACGACCCAAATAAAAAAGGTGAGACACCCTGTTGATACCCTTACTTGACCAATAACCAAAATCTGTAATTTTGAAGAATTCCTCCAGCCCCCTGTTCTCCCACAGAGGGGTGAAAGCAAACGGACCGGAAACTTTAAGGATCTCCTTCAGCTTGTTCCACACCCTCTGTAGTGAGCAAGGGATCAGCAAAGACTTCCTCATTCCCATATACCCAGTCTCCAAACATGCAAAAATATTCTCTATTGGTTTATCGATAACTTTAGTCAAATACCGTGAAAGTAAGCTCTCTTTCAAATAACAACAACGCTGAATCTGTGCACATAAATAATAACCTTGAAAAAAAAGGTAGTGACAGCCCACCATCTGCCTCCGACAACCATAAATATCTCTGCTTTATACGCACCCTCTTCCTTCCCCAAATTAGATCGTTAATCAAGGTCTCCAGTCTATGAAAGAAGATATCATCGATCCAAATGGGGGAAGCACACATCGGGAACAAGACTATAGGTAAAATAATCATCTTAATCAGTGCTATTCAATATGTCTGTGCCAGTATCAATTTCCTCCAAGCGCTTATTTTGGCCTTAACTTTATTCAGAACCGGGGCCAGATTAAGCTCGTAAAACCTATTTATAGGAACCCCAATCTCAACCCCCAAATAATCCAAGGTATCGTTAGGGACCAAAACACGGACTCGCTTCCCTTCATCTACAGCTTTCCGGATCAGCGGGAGGAGTGATGACTTTGTCCAGTTGATCATATAGCCTGATAATTTACCATAGTCTTCTATTACCTCTATCACGTACGGGAGAATTTTCCAACCCTGATCCAAGAACAGAATCACATCATCAGCATATAGGCTTATTTTATCACTCACTCCCGCCACCCTGAAGCCATCTATACAATTATCTGAACGAATCCGACAAGCCAACAGTTCAATAAAAAGAGCGAAGAGGAGGGGAGACAGGGGGCAACCCTGTCTCATCCCTCTCCGCATCATAACAGGGGGAGAACTAATACCGTTGATATTGATACATGCAACCGGCTGTTCATATAGCATTTGGGTCATTTCCAGAAATAAATTCCCAAGGCATCGTAGCCCACAAAAAAGGCCACTCCATCCTGTCAAACGCCTTTGCGGCGTCTAAAGACAGGATGGAGTGGTCTATACTGCCCCCAACAGACAAATTTACAAGGGCAGTTAACAGCCTGTTGACAGATTAGCAGGGCAAGTGACAGTAATTTAAATGGATTATGTTATGATTACTGTAAAAAATGAAAAGAGTTTTCTTTATTTTCATGACTATGAAAATTGTAGATTCACACTGAAGGCATCAAAACTATGAATTAACACATGTGGAATTATATACATAACAAACAAGTGTGAAACAACTGAAAATATGTCATATTCTAGGTTCTTCAAAGTAGCCACCTTTTGCTTTGATTACTGCTTTGCACACTCTTGGCATTCTCTTGATGAGCTTCAAGAGGTAGTCCCCTGAAATGGTTTTCACTTCACAGGTGTGCCCTGTCAGGTTTAATAAGTGGGATTTATTGCCTTATAAATGGGGTTGGGACCATCAGTTGCGTTGAGGAGAAGTCAGGTGGATACACAGCTGATAGTCCTACTGAATAGTCCTACTGAATAGACTGTTAGAATTTGTATTATGGCAAGAAAAAAGCAGCTAAGTAAAGAAAAACGAGTGGCCATCATTACTTTAAGAAATGAAGGTCATTCAGTCAGCCGAAAAATTGGGAAAACTTTAAAAGTAAGGGCTATTTGACCATGAAGGAGAGTGATGGGGTGCTGCGCCAGATGACCTGGCCTCCACAGTCACCGGACCTGAACCCAATCGAGATGGTTTGGGGTGAGCTGGACCGCAGAGTGAAGGCAAAAGGGCCAACAAGTGCTAAGCATCTCTGGGAACTCCTTCAAGACTGTTGGAAGACCATTTCAGGGGACTACCTCTTAAAGCTCATCAAGAGAATGCCAAGAGTGTGCAAAGCAGTAATCAAAGCAAAAGGTGGCTACTTTGAAGAACCTAGAATATGACATATTTTCAGTTGTTTCACACTTGTTTTTTATGTATATAATTCCACATGTGTTAATTCATAGTTTTGATGCCTTCATAGTCATGAAAATAAAGAAAACTCTTTGAATGAGAAGGTGTGTCCAAACTTTTGGTCTGTACTGTATGTTTTACACAATAACAGCTTTTTTAAAACCAAAAAAATTATGTTTTAGTGTCTCCATATTCTGAGCCCTAGTTTTCTTATTTTTTGGGTGATTGTCTCAGGTAGGGGCTCATTTTTTGCGGAGGGAGGTGACAGTTAGATTGGTACTATTTTGGTGCGCAAATGCCTTTTTGATCGCTTGCTATTGTACTTTTTGTGATGTAAGGTGACAAAAAAATTGTTTATTTATCACAGTTTTTATTTTTTATTTTTTACGGTGTTTATCTGAGGGGTTAGGTCATGTGATATGTTTATAGAGCCGGTCAATACGGATGCGGCGATACCTAATATGTATACTTTTTTTTTTCCCCCCTATTTTTTACCAATTTTTTTTAACTTTATTTGGGGAAAATGACGTTTTTGTTTATTTTTACTTGAAACTTTACATTTTTGGGGGGGAAAACTTTATTTTTTCAACTTTTTTTTCACTAAATTTTTTGTCCCACTTTGGGACTTGCACTTTTGGGGGTCTAATCCTTTACAATGCATTCCAATACTTCTGTATTGGAATGCATTGGCTGTATGAGTAATACTGTGTGTTACTCATACAGCTTCCGGCCTGTGAGATCCAGGGGGCTGGATCTCACAGGCTCGTCACCGGAAGGCAGCGCGATGCCTTCCTTGGGCATCGTGCTGCCTTCCATGCCATAGGGTCCCCCCTACAGCTGCATGGGGACCCGATGGCACCGCCATTCGCCGCCGCAAACCGAAGGTAAAGCTGCAGACCGCAGGTCTGAATTCACCTGCGGTTTGCGGCGATCGCCGACATGGGGGATTACGGGACCCCCCCGCGCATTTAGCCAAGGTGCCTGCTCAATGATTTGAGCAGGCACCGGGTTCCGATCACCACCCGCCGGGCGGCGGTGATCGGAAATACACAGGACGCACCCGTACGCCCTGTGTCCTTAAGTACCAGGACATCAGGGCGTACCAGTACGCCCTGTGTCCTGAAGAGGTTAATGTACGCTGAATGCATAATTTTTAGGACCTGTAGTCCACTGGCCTGCTGTAAAATTGATATCCAATGACCGTGTAATCTACCTTCAGCCACTTACTTACTTGTTCTTTTATGTACGCTGAATGCATAATTTTTGAGGCCTGTAGTACACTGGCCTGCTGGAAGATTGATATCCAATGACAATGTAATCTACCTCCAGCCACATACTTTCTTGTTCTTTTATGTACGCTGAATGAATAATTGTTGCGGCCTCGGAGGAATTCAACACCAGTGACGACCGCGTGTTATCGAATTTCAACTATTATCATTAGGGGTTCTTTCAAAAGGGGGGATTTTGTTAGCCTTTTTTTAAATCCAATTTTATATTTTTAGTTCTTTTAAACATATGTATTTGACCTGTATTTGTACTGGCCTGCAGTAAAATTGATATCCATTGACCGTGTAATATACCTCTGGCCACATAAACACTTGATCTTTTCTGTCCGGTGAATGCCTAATGTTTGGGGCCTGTAGTCTAGTGGCCTACAGTAAAATTTTTATCCATTGACTGCATAATGTACCTTGAGCCACATAATCAGAACTGCTTTTATGTCATGTGAATGCCTAATTTTTAAAGCCCATACTCCCGTGGCCTAAAATAAAATTTTTCTAGGCTACAAAAGGGCACATTTAGAGAATTTCCCTTTAAGACGCATAAAAATGTCCCCTGATTAAGATACATATTTTTTGCTGGAATTTTTGTCATTGATCCCCCTCTAGTATGTCACTGTCCATGTTGTGGGACTATTTGTACACTTCTACTAAGTATTTGGTGGCTGCAAATATGACCTAAAGGTTTTTCAACTTCGCCTGCCGTTCGCGCTATCGCGTTTGCTAACTGTCCCAGCCGATGTTCGTCCATCGCTAATTATTTGTATATAACACCCCTGCTTCAATAATTTTTTAAGGGGGAGCAACTGGTATATCACACCCGTTGAAATTATTTGTTCCAATAGCGTTTGTCACTCTGTGTAGCTGCGGTAACGCAGCAAAACCGCAAACAAATGCTGCACTACCCAAATGCACTATATAGAAAGTATATTATTGTTAAATGCACTATAATATACTTTCTATGCTAGAAAGTATATTATAAGTATATCACACCTAAGTATAGAACACCTATAGCAGTCCTTAAAAGGACTTTTGTGGCCCTATTAGCTAGCGTTTGGTGATCCTAACATTCTGTCCCTGCTCCACAGAGCAACCTCTCCCTACACTGGCAAAAGACGGAATATAAAATGGCGGCCAGATCGAGTTTATTTATAAGGTAGGGGGTATGTCCATGTGCTGAAACGTCTCAATTGGCTGTCCTGTACCACCTGATGGATGTGTCATGGGTCAAAGTTCTTGACAATGTAAAAGAATATGTCATCGGCGGACATCGCCATATGTTTGCCAGTTCGGCGAACCACGAACGAGCAAAGTACACCGCGAACCGACCGCCAGGCCATCTCTAATCAGAAACAATAGACAACACTGAAGTCAATGAGAAAGACGACAGCTTCCTTCTGCTGATGCTGTCAAGTCCTGACTGCTGGAGAAGGGGTGCGGGCTGCTGAGGATGCAATGGTTACTGCATCAGGCTGTGACACGGCATGGTTTTCCCAAACCACTTTATGGTGACACTCATGTGTTGATGCAGGGCCGTCATGCCAACATTAGCACCTTGGCCACAACTCACCTTCTGCCCACAAATCCTGCATACCACAACACTAATATTCCCCAGCGACTTGGTGAAAAATTCCCACAGTGGTATGTATGGCATTTTCCCTCTACCACTGCGTGATTCCTGACTGCCGCTGCTTTGATGAACCTGCACACTGCTAGTGTGTTCCTAACAGGGTCTCCCAAGTAGCAAATGGTGTACCTCTTACTTGTTTGGCTGCAGATCTTCTACTGCTTCCACCCAGCTGCCTCACTGGCACACTGCCACCCTCACACCCTGATGATGATGATGCCCCCTCTTTACCCCACTTGCAAGTGCGATTGGCTACATCATCAACTACATCTGTTTGGTCATCACGTGTGTCAACCTCACCTGTCTCTTGCGCATGTCCTGGACCTTTCGCAACTTGTGCTCCCACCCGTCATCATCGATGGTTACACACTACAGGAGTCCGCAGCGGACCTCTCCTCCAAGTCTGTGCTGGCCTTTAACTGCTGACTGTCATCACGGAGCAGAGATGATGGCATACCTTACTTGTCTAGCAGAAGGAGCAACAAAAGCAAGGGACAGGTTCAGGACAGGTGAGGGCACTGAGGCAGTTCCTGGGCAAAGCGTGGTGTCAGAAGAATCCACTGATTCCTGGTTGTGTGTATCTGTCACTTGAGATGACTATGAACAGCTAGTCAACAATTCCAGTACAGCTGGATTACTGGTCAAAACACGACCGCTGGATGAGAGTGGCAGCTCTGGGTTGTTGCTGCGACTCCTGCTTCCAACACCCCTTACTTAGGGATGAGCGAACCCGAACTGTATAGTTCGGGTTCGTACCGAATTTTGGGGTGTCCGTGACACGGACCCGAACCCGAACATTTTCGTAAAAGTCAGTGTTCGGGTTCGGTATTCGGCGCTTTCTTGGCGCTTTTTGAAAGGCTGCAAAGCAGCCAATCAACAAGCGTCATACTACTTGGCCCAAGAGGCCATCACAGCCATGCCTACTATTGGCATGGCTGTGATTGGCCAGTGCAGCATGTGACCCAGCCTCTATTTAAGCTGGAGTCACGTAGCGCCGCACGTCACTCTGCTATGATCAGTGTAGGGAGAGGTTGCAGCTGCGACGTTAGGGCGAGATTAGGCAGATTAACTCCTCCAAAAGACTTCATTCTGTGATCGATCTGCAGCTGTGGATCATTGAAATGCTATTATTGACTTGCTCACTTTTTTGAGGCTGCCCAGAGCGTTTTTAGATCACTTTTTTTCTGGGGTGATCGGCGGCCATTTTGTGACTTGTGGTGCGCCAGCACAAGCTATCACCAAGTGTATTTAACCATCGATAGTGTGGTTATTTTGTGCTATATCCTACATCAGCTGCAGGCTGAGCCTGTGTCACCGAAGTGCATTTAACCATGAACAGTCTGGTTATTTTTTGGCCATATACTACATCAGCTGCAGGCTGAGCCTGTGTCACCCAAGTGCATTTAACCATCAACAGTCTGATGATTTTTTGGCCATATACTACATCTGGTGCAGGCTGAGCCTGTGTCACCCAAGTGCATTTAACCATCAACAGTCTGATTATTTTTTGGCCATATACTACATCTGGTGCAGGCTGAGCCTGTGTCACCCAAGTGCATTTAACCATCAACAGTGTGGTTATTTTTTGGCCATATATTACATCAGGGGCAAGTTGAGCCTGTCACCCAGCGCCTAAAAAATAGACCTGACATTTCTATTCAACCAAATCTGTACTGTTTTATCTGGTCAAGTTATTTGTAGCGACCGTAAAAGCCCTATTTTTTTTCTGGGTTGAAAAACTATTCCCAAATTTGCCATTCTCAAAATAACTAGTTTCTGGTATTTGAGGCCTACTTGAAATCTATCCCAAAAAGGATATCTTACATTGAAGGTACTGATAGTGTCATTCAGAAAAACCTAAGACACACGCTAGCGTGCAGATAGAAGTCTGATTCTGAGATTAAACCTTAACCTGTCACACAGTGCAAAAAAAAACAGGTCTCACATTTCTATTCAAGCAAATCTGTACTGTTTTATCTGGTCAAGTTATTTGTAGCGACCGTAAAAGCCCTATTTTTTTTCTGGGTTGAAAAACTATTCCCAAATTTGCCATTCTCAAAATAACTAGTTTCTGGTATTTGAGGCCTACTTGAAATCTATCCCAAAAAGGATATCTTACATTAAAGGTACTGATAGTGTCATTCAGAAAAACCTAAGACACACGCTACCGTGCAGATAGAAGTCTGATTCTGTGATTAAACCTTAACCTGTCACACAGTGCAAAAAAAAAACAGGTCTCACATTTCTATTCAATGGTCTGCCGGGTGTTCACTCCAAGGTCATGGAAGTCACGCCTGCGGCCACCCTGTTCTCCGAGGGATATCTCCTGAAATCCAGCTGAAAGCTGCAGAACATCAGTCGGAGGTCTCTCCACTACTGGCGGGCCTCTCTGGCGCCCTCTTCCCACAAGCAAAGGCTCGGCTGGTGGCTGCTGGGGTCTTTCAATGCGTCTAGGTTCTTGAGCCTCTTGCTCCTGTCCAGGCTGTCCTTGGCTGGGCTGCCCCCTGGCACGTGCTCTTCCGCGGGCTCTGGCTCGTCCACTCATCTTCTATTCCTGAGAGGATATAAACCGCTAATAAGGTCAATCTGCCGCCTAGCAGCTCCGCCGTGGCACAATCACCTCAGAACTCGCACACTGGTGACTTTAGGTATCTTCACTGGTCACTTTGAGCAGAATGATGACATCCGAGTCACGGCACCAAATGTACCCCTCTTTTCCTTGCACCATCTGCGACACCTCCAGCTTTCACACTCACTCGGTCACCAGCTCCTCCAGGCATAAACTCTAAGTGGACTCTAAGGGACGACACTCAGGTCTTCTGTGGTTTAAAGCTTTATTGAGGTGGAGTGCACTTGGCTGGAGCCTGTAATACAACAGGGAAACACTGCCACTATGTGGTATACAGCCAGGTCACCAGCCCACCTATATCATAACAGGCAGTCATTATATTACATTCCCACATACATGTTACAGGATATAACAAAGCATACAGAAAAATGAACAAGAGAAAATCATTTACAAAGATATTGCAGCAGGGTGACCTGGAATACAGCATGTCTTGCAGCCATTTTAGGAAGAACACATGTCTCTTTAACTGTACATCATCTACTCAGCCTAGCATGTGCTGCAGGGTTTAAAGGCTGCTAAAAAACATACAGTCACCTCTTTACATTCTACAGAACTATTATGGGTATATATTATAACTTTTTACAATAGATAAATGAACTTTAGCTTTAGAGAACTTAGACAGAGATCCTACCTCCTTCACAGTAAATGTCTGCACTGAGGAGACCAAACCAAGTAGCAGACTACACAGGGGGCTTTCTGGAAGAGTCCACTGTAAAGACTCTGTCTGTTAAAACTTTCCTCAGTTACCTAATAGCACATTTGAAGAGGTTTATTTAGCATGTCCTGACTCTCTGCTAACAGCTTATGAATATATGGAACTATATTTAACAAGTGATCATTGCTGCAGCTCCTGTATATTGGTATGACCCTATTGCAAACCTGCAGACTGGATATTTGGTGAAACTTCATGTGGTTCATATCGACTGTACTACACCACTGACTTGGTGCCTGGGCCTAAATATGTGACAGTGGCCTGTTCCAGTGGTGGGTGACGTGATGCCTGATTCTCTGCTATGACATGAAGACAGATTCTGTGCTGACATAAGGCCAGATTCTCTGTTACGGGACCTCTCTCCTCTGCCTGGGCCTAAATGTGTGACAGTGGCCTGTTCCAGTGGTGGGTGACGTGAAGCCTGATTCTCTGCTATGACATGAAGACAGATTCTGTGCTGACATCAGGCCAGATTCTCTGTTACGGGACCTCTCTCCTCTGCCTGGGTGCCTGGGCCTAAATGTGTGACAGTGGCCTGTTCCAGTGGTGGGTGACGTGATGCCTGATTCTCTGCTATGACATGAAGACAGATTCTGTGTTGACATAAGGCCAGATTCTCTGTTACAGGACCTCTCTCCTCTGTCTGGGTGCCGGGGCCTAAATGTGTGACAGTGGCCTGTTCCAGTGGTGGGTGACGTGAAGCCTGATTCTCTGCTATGACATGAAGACAGATTCTGTGCTGACATAAGGCCAGATTCTCTGTTACGGGACCTCTCTCCTCTGCCTGGGTGCCTGGGCCTAAATGTGTGACAGTGGCCTGTTCCAGTAGTGGGTGACGTGATGCCTGATTCTCTGCTATGACATGAAGACAGATTCTGTGCTGACATAAGGCCAGATTCTCTGTTACAGGACCTCTCTCCTCTGTCTGGGTGCCGGGGCCTAAATGTGTGACAGTGGCCTGTTCCAGTGGTGGGTGACGTGATGCCTGATTCTCTGCTATGACATGAAGACAGATTCTGTGCTAACATAAGGCCAGATTCTCTGTTACGGGACCTCTCTCCTCTGCCTGGGTGCCTGGGCCTAAATGTGTGACAGTGGCCTGTTCCAGTGGTGGGTGACGTGAAGCCTGATTCTCTGCTATGACATGAAGACTGATTCTGCGCTGACATAAGGCCAGATTCTCTGTTACGGGACCTCTCTCCTCTGCCTGGGTGCCTGGGCCTAAATGTGTGACAGTGGCCTGTTCCAGTGGTGGGTGACGTGATGCCTGATTCTCTGCTATGACATGAAGACAGATTCTGTGCTGACATAAGGCCAGATTCTCTGTTACAGGACCTCTCTCCTCTGTCTGGGTGCCGGGGCCTAAATGTGTGACAGTGGCCTGTTCCAGTGGTGGGTGACATGAAGCCTGATTCTCTGCTATGACATGAAGACAGATTCTGTGCTGACATAAGGCCAGATTCTCTGTTACGGGACCTCTCTCCTCTGCCTGGGTGCCTGGGCCTAAATGTGTGACAGTGGCCTGTTCCAGTGGTGGGTGACGTGATGCCTGATTCTCTGCTATGACATGAAGACAGATTCTGTGCTGACATAAGGCCAGATTCTCTGTTACAGGACCTCTCTCCTCTGTCTGGGTGCCGGGGCCTAAATGTGTGACAGTGGCCTGTTCCAGTGGTGGGTGACGTGAAGCCTGATTCTCTGCTATGACATGAAGACAGATTCTGTGCTGACATAAGGCCAGATTTTCTGTTACGGGCCCTCTCTCCTCTGCCTGGGTGCCTGAGCCTAAATGTGTGACAGTGGCCTGTTCCAGTGGTGGGTGACGTGAAGCCTGATTCTCTGCTATGACATGAAGACTGATTCTGCGCTGACATAAGGCCAGATTCTCTGTTACGGGACCTCTCTCCTCTGCCTGGGTGCCTGGGCCTAAATGGTTGACAGTGGCCTGTTCCAGTGGTGGGTGACGTGATGCCTGATTCTCTGCTATGACATGAAGACAGATTCTGTGCTGACATAAGGCCAGATTCTCTGTTACAGGACCTCTCTCCTCTGTCTGGGTGCCGGGGCCTAAATGTATGACAGTGGCCTGTTCCAGTGGTGGGTGACGTGAAGCCTGATTCTCTGCTATGACATGAAGACAGATTCTGTGCTGACATAAGGCCAGATTCTCTGTTACGGGACCTCTCTCCTCTGCCTGGGTGCCTGGGCCTAAATGTGTGACAGTGGCCTGTTCCAGTGGTGGGTGACGTGAAGCCTGATTCTCTGCTATGACATGAAGACTGATTCTGCGCTGACATAAGGCCAGATTCTCTGTTACGGGACCTCTCTCCTCTGCCTGGGTGCCTGGGCCTAAATGTGTGACAGTGGCCTGTTCCAGTGGTGGGTGACGTGATGCCTGATTCTCTGCTATGACATGAAGACAGATTCTGTGCTGACATAAGGCCAGATTCTCTGTTACAGGACCTCTCTCCTCTGTCTGGGTGCCGGGGCCTAAATGTGTGACAGTGGCCTGTTCCAGTGGTGGGTGACGTGAAGCCTGATTCTCTGCTATGACATGAAGCCAGATTCTGTGCTGACATGAAGCCAGATTCTCTGCTATGGCATGAAGAGACTGATTCTGTGCTGACATGAAGCCAGATTCTTTGCTATGGCATGAAGAGACTGATTCTCTGCTGACGTGAAGCCAGATTCTCTGCTATGGGACCTCTGTCCAATTGATATTGGTTCATTTTTATTTTTTTTATTTTTATTTTAATTCATTTCCCTATCCACATTTGTTTGCAGGGGATTTATCTACATGTTGCTGCCTTTTGCAGCCCTCTAGCTCTTTCCTGGGCTGTTTTACAGCCTTTTTAGTGCCCAAAAGTTCGGGTCCCCATTGACTTCAATGGGGTTCGGGTTCGGGACGAAGTTCGGGTCGGGTTCGGATCCCGAACCCGAACATTTCCGGGAAGTTCGGCCGAACTTCTCGAACCCGAACATCCAGGTGTTCGCTCAACTCTACCCTTATTCTGTTGCTACTTGAGGCAGCCACAGTGCCTTGCAAAAGTATTCACCCCCCCCCCCCCTTGACTTTTTTCATATTTTGGTACATTACAACCTTAAATTCAATATTTTGTTAATCTGAATTTTATTTGATGGATCACAACACAATAGTCTAAGTTGGTAAAGTGAAATGAGAAAAATATATAAATAAAACTATTGTTTAGAAATAGAAAACAGAAAATTGGCATGTGCATATGTATTTAACCCCTTTGTTAGGAAGCCCATAAAAAGCTCTGGTGTAAGCAATTACCTTTAGAAGTCACATAATTAGTGACATGATGTCCAGCTGTGTGCAATCTAAATGTCACATGATCTGTCACTACAAATACACACCTTTTTTGAAAGGCCCCAGAGGCTGCAACACCTAAGCAAGAGGCATCACTAACCAAACACTGCCATGAAGACCAAGGAACTCTCCAAACACGTAGGGGACAATTTTGTTGAGAAGTACAAGTCAGGGTTGGGTTATAAAAAAAATATCCAAATCTTTGATTATAACCAGGAACACCATCAAATCTATCATAACCAAATGGAAAGAAGATGGCACAACAGCAATCCTGCCAAGAGACGGCCGCCCACCAAAACTCACGGATCGGGCAAGGGGGGCATTAATCAGAGAGGCAGCACAGAGACCTAAGGTAACCCTGGAGGAGATGCAGAGTTCCACAGCAGAGACTGGAGTATCTGTACTTAGACGACAATAAGCCGTACACTCCATAGAGTTAGGCTTTATGGCAGAGTGGCCAGAAGAAATCCATTACTTTCATCTAAAAACAATAAGGCACGTTAAGAGTCTGCGAAAAGGCATCATGGGAGACTCCCAAAATGATGCAAATCCTCAAACAATCCATGCTAATTCCAGGTTGTGAGGCACCAAAATACAAAAAAAGTCAAAGGGGTGAATACTTTTGCAAGGCACTGTACATCAACATTTTTGCCACTACCTTTTCCTTTGGAGGGCCCAGGCAACTGTCTTTTGACCATAGTGTACAGTAACTATCAGTAATGTAATGAATAAACTAAGAATGTAACAGCAGTTCAACATGGCATATTAGACAACTCTTTAAGGGTCCATTCACATGTCCGTTGTTTCTTTCCTGATCTGTTCCGTTTTTTGCGGAACAGATCTGGACCAGTTCTGTACCCATTCATTTTCAATGGGTCCTGAAAAAAATCGGACAGCTCAATGTCAGATTTTTTTTCAGGACCCATTGAAAACGAATGGGTACAGAACTGGTCCAGATCTGTTCTGCAAAAAACGGAACAGATCAGGAAAGAAACAACGGACGTGTGAATGGACCCTAATACTGAGGCATAGTAATTATATTTATAAACTAACAGATTAAGGGTACTTTCACACTTGTGGCAGGACAGATCCGACATGCTGTTCACCATGTCGGATCCGTCCTGCCACTATTTCGCCGTGCTGTCGCTCTGTCCCCATTGACTATAATGGGGACGGGGGCGGAGCTCCGGCGCAGCATGGTGGTGCGCCGGACTAAAAAGTCCTGCATGTCCGACTTTTTAGTCCGGCGGCTTTCGCCGTGCTGCGCCGGAGCTCCGCCCCCGTCCCCATTATAGTCAATGGGGACGGAGCGAAATAGCGGAAGGACGGATCCGACATGGTGAACAGCATGTCGGATCCGTCCTGCCGCAAGTGTGAAAGTACCCTTACAGAGATTGTGGCAGCAATTCAAAAAGATGCACATTGCAATATATTGGACCACCCTTTACTACTGAGGCATAGTAATTCTATGCATAAACTAACAGATTAACGGAAATTGTGGCAGCAGTCCAACAAGATGCACACAGTGATATACAGTATTACACTGTTCTTTAATACTGAGGCACAGTAATTCTATGTATAAACTAGCAGATTAACTGGGAATGTGGCAGTTTAACAAGATCCATGCGGCGATATATTAGACTGCCCTTTAATACTGATGCACAGTAATTCTAGGGATTGTGGCAGCAGTTCAACAAGATGCATGCTGCAATACATTATAAATTACCAGAAAGTAGCCGGCACTCTGACCCAAAGCGTACCCAATCGGGAAGGACACAAGACCACAGCGTGATGAATAAATCCCAGCGAGTGCTTGTAATCTTCAGTTCATCTATTCTTTATTTTCATCTCAAGAAGATATAATACATTACGACGCGTTTTGGCCCATCCAGCCTTTGTCAGCTCAAATTAATCAAATAACTTCACAAACTTATATCACAGTATCCATATCACGTGCAGTGACGTCAGACGCCCAACCAAGGGCGGTGAACATCAATCAATAAACAGCTTCATGTCATATCCTGATTACAAATCAACAAGGCAAATAAATGATAAACACAAAATAGACACATAATATTAAAGATCGATGCAACTTATATCGCAGTATGTCATCTTAAGTTCACTGTCTGCAAAGAAAGCGGAGAAAATAATTATAATCATTGTTCATTAATAGGGATGAGCGAACCCGAACTGTATAGTTCGGGTTCGTACCGAATTTTGGGGTGTTCGTGACACAGACCCGAACCCGAACATTTCGGGTTCGGTGTTTAGCGCTTTCTTGGCGCTTTTTGAAAGGCTGCAAAGCAGCCAATCAACAAGCGTCATACTACTTGCCCCAAGAGGCCATCACAGCCATGCCTACTATTGGTATGGCTGTGATTGGCCAGTGCAGCATGTGACCCAGCCTCTATTTAAGCTGGAGTCACGTAGCGCCGCAAGTCACTCTGCTCTGATCAGTGTAGGGATAGGATGCAGCTGCTGCTGTTAGGGCGAGATTAGGCAGGGATTTACTCAGCAAAAACCCTTAATGAAGTGATCGATCTACAGCTGTGAATCATCCAACTTCTGCTAGTTAATTGCTCACTGTTTTTAGGCTGCCCAGAGCGTTTTTCTGTCACTTTTTTCTAGGGGGATCGGCGGCCATTTTGTGTCTTGTAGTGCGCCAGCACAAGCTGCCACCAAGTCCATTTAACCATAAATAGTGTGTTGTTGTTTTTTGCTATATCCTACATCAAAGGCTTGGCTGTGCTTATTGTCACCCCTTGAAACTCAGGATAGAATTTTCTATATTTTATTGAGGGGTGAAATTCACTTGCAAAAATAGCAATCCCCTAAATCTGGTGTTCCAGCTGTGGCTAGCCAAGTGTAATACTGTCTGCTGTCTGGCAAATTATATATTTTTTTCTGGGGTGAAATTCAATTGCCAAAATAGCAATACCCTAAATCTGGTGTTCCAGCTGTGGCTGGACAAGTTTTTTAGTGTCCGTCAAAGCATAGTTTTTGTTCTGGGTTAAAATTCAATTCCCAAAATAGCAATACCCTAAATCAGTAGTTTCAGCTGTTGCAGGCCAAGTGTAAATCTGTCCGTAAAAGGGGATATTACACTCAGCGTGCATCTCCAAGTGGATTTTTTTTTACGTAAAAGGGTATATTACACAAAGGGTTAAATTACAATTGCTGATAGCATAAGCCTTTAAATTTGCACGCACTATTGTGCATCTCATACTGTATTTCTGTCCGTAAAAGGGTAAATTACACTCAGGGTGCAAATTCAAGTGCTGATAGGGTCATCCTCAATAACTTCACACGCTACCGTGCATCTCCAAGTGTAATTCTGTCAGTAAAAGGAAACCTTTCATCCAGGGCCTAAATACTAGGCCTACAATTGATATTCAGCTAAATCTGTGTGTCACGAGTTGGAGGTCCCAGGAGAGACCACCGCGTCGTCAAGCAATAAACAAACGGAAATCAGGAACAGACACACAAGAGTTTATTGCACAAACAAAAAACAGGGAAGGCAGCACAGACAAAACATGAGCTCTATGTATCGTCAGCACAGTAGGAGAAAACCCCCACTGCGCCACTGTCTAGTAATACTCCAGAGGGGCATGACTAAGCAACTTCTGGTATTCACTAGGGCCACAGAAGGTAGGGTTAGGCTTTGCCGCAGGAAGTTGCCAGGGTCCACTCTGGAGCGTGAACTAGACAGTGACAGCAGGAACGAATGGACAACAGGTACCAGAAGGTACCGATGGCACATAGGCAAACATAACAGACAGGCAAATACAAAACAGGGAAACTAATAACACAAGCAGAAATACATAGCAAGGAAACAGGAGTGACAATGAGCAGAAAAGGACTAGCTCCACCAGTAGTATACTGCGTGGCCTTGCGCATAGCACTCTGCAGCTAGGCGCACTGCAGCAAGGGCTTGCTGAACAGAGACATATGAATACACACAAGATAACTAAAAATACAAGCAGGAGTTCACGCAAGAGAGCAGGAGTGGCAATGAACAGAGAAGGACTTGCTCCACCAGTAGTAAACTGCATGGCCTTGCGCATGCCACTCTGCTGCAAAGAAAGGTGCAGCAAGGGCTTGCTGAACAGAGACATCTGAATACACACAAGGTAACTAAAACATAACTGGCAGAACAGATAACAGAAAGACAGGAAAGAGGACGCGAGAGAGGACGTCAATGAACAAGTAGGGAAACCCACAGAGCACAGACAGACAGGGATCCCATGGGTCAGCAGCATGGGAGAGAGAGTACAAACCAGGAGCAGGACAGGACAGGACAAGACAACACACACCAGGAGAGCTGACCCAGAACTGAGGAAACCTCAGCCTTATATACAGGTTCCATGGGTGCAGCAGAGAGACCACACCCATGGAGCAGACAGAAAGGATTAACTCCTAATAGGAACACAGGGGAGTTAACCCATACAGAACCACAAATAACACACAGAAACAAAACTTCAGCGAGGAGCGCCGAACGAGCAAGGACGGAAGGTCACAGCCAGAGATAGTGGCTGCGACACTGTGGTTACTGCTGTGCCTGTATTAGTGTAATACGGGACATAAATAGATAGCCACATAGTTAGGTGCCTGTAAAAAAAGGCCTGAATTTGAATTCAATACATTGGGCCAAATAATTTTTTTCTTATTGTGGTGAACGGTAACAATGAGGAAAACATCTAGTAAGGGACGCGGACATGGTCGTGGTGGTGTTAGTGGACCCTCTGGTGCTGGGAGAGGACGTGGTGGTTCTGCCACAGCCACACGTCCTAGTGAACCAACTACCTCAGGTCCCAGTAGCCACCAGAATTTACAGCGATATTTGGTGGGGCCCAATGCCGTTCTAAGGATGGTAAGGCCTGAGCAGGTATAGGCATTAGTCAATTGGGTGGCCGACAGTGGATCCAGCACGTTCACATTATCTCCCACCCAGTCTTCTGCAGAAAGCGCATAGATGGCGCCTGAAAACCAAGCCCATCAGTCTGTCACATCACCCCCATGCATATCAGGGAAACTATCTGAGCCTCAAGTTATGCAGCAGTCTCTTATGTTGTTTGAAGACTCTGCTGGCAGGGTTTCCCAAGGGCATCCACCTAGCCCTTCCCCAGCGGTGGAAGACATAGAATGCACTGACGCACAACCACTTATGTTTCCTGATGATGAGGACATGGGAATACCACCTCAGCATGTTTCTGATGATGATGAAACACAGGTGCCAACTGCTGCGTTTTTTTGCAATGTGCAGACTGAACAGGAGGTCAGGGAGGAAGACTGGGTGGAAGATGATGCAGGGGACGATGAGGTCCTAGACCCCACATGGAATGAAGGTCGTGCCACTGACTTTCAGAGTTCAGAGGAAGAGGCAGTAGTGAGACCGAGCCAACAGCGTAGCAAAAGAGGGAGCAGTGGTCAAAAGCAGAACACCCATCGCTGAGAGAGTTCGCCTGCTACTGGCCACCGCCACCTGGGACCGAGAACCCCAAAGGCAGCTTCAAGGAGTTCCCTGGCATGGCACTTCTTCAAACAATGTGCTGACGACAAGACCCGAGTGGTTTGCACGCTGTGCCATCAGAGCCTGAAGCGAGGCATTAACGTTCTGAACCTTAGCACAACCTGCATGACCAGGCATCTGCATGCAAAGCATGAACTGCAGTGGAGTAAACACCTTAAAAACAAGGAACTCACTCAGGCTCCCCCTGCTACCTCTTCTTCTGCTGCCTCGGCCTCTTCCTCGGCCTCTGGAGGAACGTTGGCACCTGCCGCCCAGCAAACAGAGGATGTACCACCAACACCACCACCTCCGTCACCAAGCATCTCCACCATGTCACACGGCAGCGTTCAGCTCTCCATCTCACAAACATTTGAGAGAAAGCGTAAATTTCCACCTAGCCACCCTCGATCCCTGGCCCTGAATGCCAGCATTTCTAAACTACTGGCCTATAAAATGCTGTCATTCAGGCTGGTGGACACAGACAGCTTCAAACAGCTCATGTCGCTTGCTGTCCCACAGTATGTTGTTCCCAGCCGCCACTACTTCTCCAAGAGAGCCGTGCCTTCCCTGCACAACCAAGTATCCGATAAAATCAAGTGTGCACTGCGCAACGCCATCTGTGGCAAGGTCCACCTAACCACAGATACGTGGACCAGTAAGCACGGCCAGGGACGCTATATCTCCCTAACTGCACACTGGGTAAATGTAGTGGCAGCTGTGCACCAGGCGGAGAGCTCTTTGGCGCACGTCCTTCCGCCCCCAAGGATCGCAGGGCAACATTCTTTGCCTCCTGTAGCCTCCTCCTCCTACTCGGCTTCCTCCTCCTCTTCTTCCACCTGCTCATCCAGTCAGCCACACACCTTCACCACCAACTTCAGCAAAGCCCGGGGTAAATGTCAGCAGGCCATTCTGAAACTCATATGTTTGGAGGACAGGCCCCACACCGCACAGGAGTTGTGGCGGGGTATTGAACAACAGACCGACGAGTGGTTGCTGCCGGTGAGCCTCAAGCCTGGCCTGGTGGTGTGCGATAATGGGCGAAATCTCGTTGCAGCTCTGGGACTAGCCGGTTTGACGCACATCCCTTGCCTGGCGCATGTGCTGAATTTGGTGGTGCAGAAGTTCATTCACAACTACCCCGACATGTCAGAGCTGCTGCATAAAGTGCGGGCCGTCTGTGCGCGCTTCCGGCATTCACATCCTGCCGCTGCTCGCCTTTCTGTGCTACAGCGTAACTTCGGCCTTCCCGCTCACCGCCTCATAAGTGACATGCCCACCAGGTGAAACTCCACCTTGCACATGCTGGACAGACTGTGCGAGCAGCAGCAGGACATAGTGGAGTTTCAGCTGCAGCACTCACGGGTCAGTCGCACTGCGGAACAGCACCACTTCACCACCAATGACTGGGCCTCCATGCGAGACCTGTGTGCCCTGTTGCGCTGTTTCGAGTACTCCACCAACATGGCCAGTGGCGATGACACCGTTATCAGTGTTACAATACCACTTCTATGTCTCCTTGAGAAAACACTTAGGGCGATGATGGAAGAGGAGGTGGCCCAGGAGGAGGAGGATGAGGGATCATTTTTAGCACTTTCAGGCCAGTCTCATAGAAGTTTCTCCCAGAAGACCAATCGTTGCCTCTACAGAATCTATCCTATCCCCTCTCTTCATCTACTTAGATCGTATACTTACCCCACTTATCAAGACGTCACGATCATTTCTATTAGACACCAATGATTTCATTTCCAAAATCAAACAGATTCAACCAGAACCAGATACTATTCTGTTGACTATGGATGTCAACAGTTTATATACGTCCATCGAACATGACAAAGGCATCAAAGCCACAGCACACTTACTTTCTACTACCTCTACCTTAACTCCTGCACAACAGGAATTCTTCGTATCTCTGCTTACTCTAGTGTTACAGGAAAACTACTTCCTCTTTGGCGATCAGTACTATGTTCAAAAACGGGGTACAGCAATGGGGGCTAACGTAGCCCCGCCCTATGCAAACGCCTTCATGATCCACTTTGAGGAACAGTTTGTCTACACACATCATCTTTTTCAACAGCATGCGAAAATATGGCTACGATTTATCGATGATATTTTCTGTTTGTGGAGAGGTCCCATATCAAGTGCTTTGCACTTTCATCACTACCTTGACTACATTTACCCAGAACTTGGCTTTACTGTCATAACCAATACCGAGAGAATTAGCTTTTTAGATAGCTTAGTCCTCAAAGATCCATCAGGTCACATTCAATTTGACCTTTACAATAAACCAACAGACAGGAACAGCTTACTACATTATACTAGTAACCACTCTAGAGCCACCAAAGCGTCACTTCCCAAATCTCAACTCACAAGGTTAGAAAGAATAGTAACAGATCCATCAACATTACAACAGAGACAATTAGATATGAAATCCAAATTCAGACAAAGAGGCTACCCTGACCAATTGATTACCAATAAACCGACAATATGCAAGCAGACTACCTCACAAATTACCATTCCCCCACCACGGATACCATGCATTCTCACATATCACCCCCTTGCTCCAAAAATCCAACAAACAATTAGAAAACAATGGTCTATACTGTCACAAGCATACCCCGAGATTCCAGAGTTTCAGTCTCCTCCTATCACTTGTTACAAAAGATCACAAAACATTAGGGACCACCTCATCCGTGCAGATATTGGACCTCTAAATAAAATACCCAAACAACGTTTTTTACAGAATCCGAAATATGGCACTTTCCCGTGCCTACATTGTGCACAGTGCTCGAGTGTGATTAAGGGTAACTTTATTGCACATCCACACACTGGCAAAAGATTCCCTATCAAAGGATACTATACTTGTGATTCCTCATTTGTCGTTTATCTAATTAAATGCCCGTGTGGACTTTGTTATGTGGGCGAAACCACGCAACAAATAAGGAACCGTATTTCCAAACACAAATCCACCATTAGGACCGAACAATTTTTGTTACCAATCCCAGCACATTTTAAGGAACACAACCACCAGATTTCATCCTTACGCTATCAGGTCTTGGAACAAGTTAATACCCCACGGAGAGGCGGTAACAGGATTAAAACATTGAAATAAAGAGAAAGTTTTTGGATACACCGACTGGACACCTTATCCCCGAGAGGCCTTAACCGGGAATGTGACTTTTACTGTGATCTTTAAATACTCAATCTTTAAACATTTATTTTTATTTTTCAGTATTGTGGACTGATATGGTGCCATAATGTTATTTCATTGATATTAATATGTATATACTTCTCCTTTATTTCAGGCTCCCTAGTTGGATTATAATCATAGTCAATATACAAGTTGGTGAGAAAACAACCCCCCCCCTTTCCCTTCCCCCGCATTTTCCTCCCATCCTTTTCCCTTTCCTCTCCCTCCTCTCCTTCCCTTCCCCCCCCCTCTCTTTTCCCCTTTTTCCTTTTCCCGCCCCTTTCGTCCACCCCTCCTCCTTCCTACCCTCCCTCTCATCATTGATTAGAATATAGTATAAGATTATAGCACACATAGATACCTATATGCCTAGATGCTTATTCATAAAATCTAGAACTATATAATGTGATTTTTTCGCCGTTTGTTTTTTGTCTTTTGTTTTTTGTTTTTTGTCTTTTTATTTCTCCATTCCTTATATTCTAGTATGACGAGAATCGAAGTATTTGTTTAATTATGCTTTAAATTACTCCATCTACACATGTATGTGACCCCTTTCTACTTGATATAACTTTCTCTATTCTCTTTAACTAAAGCGCCAGCATAGAACTATATATACTCTTTATCTTAAATATCCTTAATATCCTTTATATAACTTTTCTTCCTCCTTTTAAATCAACCAGCGGACTGATCTCTAGCCCATTATTCCCTTTTTGCAGGTATAACATGGTACACATCCCCAGCACAAAGCAATTCCCTATTCTCTGTCCCAGTACCTAGTGCGCATGCGCACACTATGTCCTGCGATCACGCGGCTCACATGACGTCACTGGCGATCATGTGACCCGCTGAACCCGGGCATAGGTCAAAGCGCACACATGACTTCCGGCCCCAAGGCTAAAATCGCAAACAGGCAGACACATCCACAGCGCCTGTATCATGCCGTTTGCTACCCGGCCATGGTAAGTTCATGTACTATATACTTATGCACTATATACCCATATTCAATCCGCTGTTCGATTTATTTATATATATCTTTCTCTATGCTTACCATACTAATCTAACTTATCTACTACATTGATTCCTGACTTAATCTTATGTCCTATTGATGAGTAATGGTTCATGCTGTAGCCCTGTTCTGATCATTATGTCCTCCCTCTATTAGAGACGGTATCTGCTCAACCAGTCTCATATCCCTCTTACTTTACCTACCTTCTACTCTCTTTTTACTTATGTCATGAATCTGAGACGTGTATGTATATATATACATGTATATACACTGCGTGCAGAATTTTTAGGCAAATGAGTATTTTGACCACATCATCCTCTTTATGCATGTTGTCTTACTCCAAGCTGTATAGGCTCGAAAGCCTATTACCAATTAAGCATATTAGGTGATGTGCATCTCTGTAATGAGAAGGGGTGTGGTCTAATGACATCAACACCCTATATTAGGTGTGCATAATTATTAGGCAACTTCCTTTCCTTTGGCAAAATGGGTCAAAAGAAGGACTTGACAGGCTCAGAAAAGTCAAAAATAGTGAGATATCTTGCAGAGGGATGCAGCACTCTTAAAATTGCAAAGCTTCTGAAGCGTGATCATTGAACAATCAAGCGCTTCATTCAAAATAGTCAACAGGGTCGCAAGAAGCGTGTGGAAAAACCAAGGCGCAAAATAACTGCCCATGAACTGAGAAAAGTCAAGCGTGCAGCTGCCAAGATGCCACTTGCCACCAGTTTGGCCATATTTCAGAGCTGCAACATCACTGGAGTGCCCAAAAGCACAAGGTGTGCAATACTCAGAGACATGGCCAAGGTAAGAAAGGCTGAAAGACGACCACCACACAAGCAGAAACGTCAAGACTGGGCCAAGAAATATCTCAAGACTGATTTTTCTAAGGTTTTATGGACTGATGAAATGAGAGTGAGTCTTGATGGGCCAGATGGATGGGCCCGTGGCTGGATTGGTAAAGGGCAGAGAGCTCCAGTCCGACTCAGACGCCAGCAAGGTGGAGGTGGAGTACTGGTTTGGGCTGGTATCATCAAAGATGAGCTTGTGGGGCCTTTTCGGGTTGAGGATGGAGTCAAGCTCAACTCCCAGTCCTACTGCCAGTTTCTGGAAGACACCTTCTTCAAGCAGTGGTACAGGAAGAAGTCTGCATCCTTCAAGAAAAACATGATTTTCATGCAGGACAATGCTCCATCACACGCGTCCAAGTACTCCACAGCGTGGCTGGCAAGAAAGGGTATAAAAGAAGAAAATCTAATGACATGGCCTCCTTGTTCACCTGATCTGAACCCCATTGAGAACCTGTGGTCCATCATCAAATGTGAGATTTACAAGGAGGGAAAACAGTACGCCTCTCTGAACAGTGTCTGGGAGGCTGTGGTTGCTGCTGCACGCAATGTTGATGGTGAACAGATCAAAACACTGACAGAATCCATGGATGGCAGGCTTTTGAGTGTCCTTGCAAAGAAAGGTGGCTATATTGGTCACTGATTTGTTTTTGTTTTGTTTTTGAATGTCAGAAATGTATATTTGTGAATGTTGAGATGTTATATTGGTTTCACTGGTAAAAATAAATAATTGAAATGGGTATATATTTGTTTTTTGTTAAGTTGCCTAATAATTATGCACAGTAATAGTCACCTGCACACACAGAAATCCCCCTAAAATAGCTAAAACTAAAAACAAACTAAAAACTACTTCCAAAAATATTCAGCTTTGATATTAATGAGTTTTTTGGGTTCATTGAGAACATGGTTGTTGTTCAATAATAAAATTAATCCTCAAAAATACAACTTGCCTAATAATTCTGCACTCCCTGTATATATATATATATATATATATATATATATATGTATGCATATATATATATACAGGGAGTGCAGAATTATTAGGCAAGTTGTATTTTTGAGGATTAATTTTATTATTGAACAACAACCATGTTCTCAATGAACCCAAAAAACTCATTAATATCAAAGCTGAATATTTTTGGAAGTAGTTTTTAGTTTGTTTTTAGTTTTAGCTATTTTAGGGGGATATCTGTGTGTGCAGGTGACTATTACTGTGCATAATTATTAGGCAACTTAACAAAAAACAAATATATACCCATTTCAATTATTTATTTTTACCAGTGAAACCAATATAACATCTCAACATTCACAAATATACATTTCTGACATTCAAAAACAAAACAAAAACAAATCAGTGACCAATATAGCCACCTTTCTTTGCAAGGACACGCAAAAGCCTGCCATCCATGGATTCTGTCAGTGTTTTGATCTGTTCACCATCAACATTGCGTGCAGCAGCAACCACAGCCTCCCAGACACTGTTCAGAGAGGTGTACTGTTTTCCCTCCTTGTAAATCTCACATTTGATGATGGACCACAGGTTCTCAATGGGGTTCAGATCAGGTGAACAAGGAGGCCATGTCATTAGATTTTCTTCTTTTATACCCTTTCTTGCCAGCCACGCTGTGGAGTACTTGGACGCATGTGATGGAGCATTGTCCTGCATGAAAATCATGTTCTTTTTGAAGGATGCAGACTTCTTCCTGTACCACTGCTTGAAGAAGGTGTCTTCCAGAAACTGGCAGTAGGACTGGGAGTTGAGCTTGACTCCATCCTCAACCCGAAAAGGCCCCACAAGCTCATCTTTGATGATACCAGCCCAAACCAGTACTCCACCTCCACCTTGCTGGCGTCTGAGTCGGACTGGAGCTCTCTGCCCTTTACCAATCCAGCCACGGGCCCATCCATCTGGCCCATCAAGACTCACTCTCATTTCATCAGTCCATAAAACCTTAGAAAAATCAGTCTTGAGATATTTCTTGGCCCAGTCTTGACGTTTCAGCTTGTGTCTTGTTCAGTGGTGGTCGTCTTTCAGCCTTTCTTACCTTGGCCATGTCTCTGAGTATTGCACACCTTGTGCTTTTGGGCACTCCAGTGATTTTGCAGCTCTGAAATATGGCCAAACTGGTGGCAAGTGGCATCTTGGCAGCTGCACGCTTGACTTTTCTCAGTTCATGGGCAGTTATTTTGCGCCTTGGTTTTTCCACACGCTTCTTGCGACCCTGTTGACTATTTTGAATGAAACGCTTGATTGTTCGATGATCACGCTTCAGAAGCTTTGCAATTTTAAGAGTGCTGCATCCCTCTGCAAGATATCTCACTATTTTTGACTTTTCTGAGCCTGTCAAGTCCTTCTTTTGACCCATTTTGCCAAAGGAAAGGACGTTGCCTAATAATTATGCACACCTAATATAGGGTGTTGATGTCATTAGACCACACCCCTTCTCATTACAGAGATGCACATCACCTAATATGCTTAATTGGTAGTAGGCTTTCGAGCCTATACAGCTTGGAGTAAGACAACATGCATAAAGAGGATGATGTGGTCAAAATACTCATTTGCCTAATAATTCTGCACGCAGTGTATATATAATTCCTCCTATTTCTTCATTGTCCCCTTTTCTATCATGTGTCAATAGTAGACTATGGTCGCCGCATTGACAAGCCAATAAAACCTTTATATTTATACTCCTTTACAGATCCCTTGAGAAAGGTCTTTGACAGGACCGAAACGTTGGGACTAGAGTTGAGCGAACACCTGGATGTTCGGGTTCGAGAAGTTCGGCCGAACTTCCCGGAAATGTTCGGGTTCGGGATCCGAACCCGACCCGAACTTCGTCCCGAACCCGAACCCCATTGAAGTCAATGGGGACCCGAACTTTTGGGCACTAAAAAGGCTGTAAAACAGCCCAGGAAAGAGCTAGAGGGCTGCAAAAGGCAGCAACATGTAGGTAAATCCCCTGCAAACAAATGTGGATAGGGAAATGAATTAAAATTAAAATAAAAAAAATAAAAATGACCCAATATCAGAGCTCCCATAGCAGAGAATCTGGCTTCACGTCAGCAGAGAATCAGTCTCTTCATGCCATAGCAAAGAATCTGGCTTCATGTCAGCACAGAATCAGTCTCTTCATGCCATAGCAGAGAATCTGGCCTTATGTCAGCACAGAATCAGTCTTCATGTCATAGAAGAGAATCAGGCTTCACGTCACCCACCACTGGAACAGGCCACTGTCACACATTTAGGCCCAGGCACCCAGGCAGAGGAGAGAGGTCCCGTAACAGAGAATCTAGCCTTATGTCAGCACAGAATCTGTCTTCATGTCATAGCAGAGAATCAGGCATCACGTCACCCACCACTGGAACAGGCCACTGTCACATATTTAGGCCCAGGCACCCAGGCAGAGGAGAGAGGTCGCGTAACAGAGAATCTGGCTTCATGTCAGCACAGAATAAGTCTTCATGTCATAGCAGAGAATCAGGTATCACGTCACCCACCACTGGAACAGGCCACTGTCACACATTTAGGCCCAGGCACCCAGGCAGAGGAGAGAGGTCCCGTAACAGAGAATCTGGCCTTATGTCAGCGCAGAATCAGTCTTCATGTCATAGCAGAGAATCAGGCATCACGTCACCCACCACTGGAACAGGCCACTGTCACACATTTAGGCCCAGGCACCCAGGCAAAGGAGAGAGGTCCCGTAACAGAGAATCTGGCCTTATGTCAGCGCAGAATCAGTCTTCATGTCATAGCAGAGAATCAGGCTTCACGTCACCCACCACTGGAACAGGCCACTGTCACACATTTAGGCCCAGGCACCCAGGCAGAGGAGAGAGGTCCCGTAACAGAGAATCTAGCCTTATGTCAGCACAGAATCTGTCTTCATGTCATAGCAGAGAATCAGGCATCACGTCACCCACCACTGGAACAGGCCACTGTCACATATTTAGGCCCAGGCACCCAGGCAGAGGAGAGAGGTCGCGTAACAGAGAATCTGGCTTCATGTCAGCACAGAATAAGTCTTCATGTCATAGCAGAGAATCAGGTATCACGTCACCCACCACTGGAACAGGCCACTGTCACACATTTAGGCCCAGGCACCCAGGCAGAGGAGAGAGGTCCCGTAACAGAGAATCTGGCCTTATGTCAGCGCAGAATCAGTCTTCATGTCATAGCAGAGAATCAGGCATCACGTCACCCACCACTGGAACAGGCCACTGTCACACATTTAGGCCCAGGCACCCAGGCAAAGGAGAGAGGTCCCGTAACAGAGAATCTGGCCTTATGTCAGCGCAGAATCAGTCTTCATGTCATAGCAGAGAATCAGGCTTCACGTCACCCACCACTGGAACAGGCCACTGTCACACATTTAGGCCCAGGCACCCAGGCAGAGGAGAGAGGTCCCGTAACAGAGAATCTGGCCTTATGTCAGCGCAGAATCAGTCTTCATGTCATAGCAGAGAATCAGGCTTCACGTCACCCACCACTGGAACAGGCCACTGTCACACATTTAGGCCCAGGCACCCAGGCAGAGGAGAGAGGTCCCGTAACAGAGAATCTGGCCTTATGTCAGCACAGAATAAGTCTTCATGTCATAGCAGAGAATCAGGCTTCACGTCACCCACCACTGGAACAGGCCACTGTCACACATTTAGGCCCAGGCACCCAGGCAGAGGAGAGAGGTCCCATAACAGAGAATCTGGCCTTATGTCAGCGCAGAATCAGTCTTCATGTCATAGCAGAGAATCAGGCTTCACGTCACCCACCACTGGAACAGGCCACTGTCACACATTTAGGCCCAGGCACGCAGGCAGAGGAGAGAGGTCCCGTAACAGAGAATCTGGCCTTATGTCAGCACAGAATCTGTCTTCATGTCATAGCAGAGAATCAGGCATCACGTCACCCACCACTGGAACAGGCCACTGTCACACATTTAGGCCCAGGCACCCAGGCAGAGGAGAGAGGTCCCGTAACAGAGAATCTGGCCTTATGTCAGCGCAGAATCAGTCTTCATGTCATAGCAGAGAATCAGGCTTCACGTCACCCACCACTGGAACAGGCCACTGTCACACATTTAGGCCCAGGCACCCAGGCAGAGGAGAGAGGTCCCGTAACAGAGAATCTGGCCTTATGTCAGCACAGAATAAGTCTTCATGTCATAGCAGAGAATCAGGCTTCACGTCACCCACCACTGGAACAGGCCACTGTCACACATTTAGGCCCAGGCACCCAGGCAGAGGAGAGAGGTCCCATAACAGAGAATCTGGCCTTATGTCAGCGCAGAATCAGTCTTCATGTCATAGCAGAGAATCAGGCTTCACGTCACCCACCACTGGAACAGGCCACTGTCACACATTTAGGCCCAGGCACGCAGGCAGAGGAGAGAGGTCCCGTAACAGAGAATCTGGCCTTATGTCAGCACAGAATCTGTCTTCATGTCATAGCAGAGAATCAGGCATCACGTCACCCACCACTGGAACAGGCCACTGTCACACATTTAGGCCCAGGCACCCAGGCAGAGGAGAGAGGTCCCGTAACAGAGAATCTGGCCTTATGTCAGCGCAGAATCAGTCTTCATGTCATAGCAGAGAATCAGGCTTCCCGTCACCCACCACTGGAACAGGCCACTGTCACACATTTAGGCCCAGGCACCCAGGCAGAGGAGAGAGGTCCCGTAACAGAGAATCTGGCCTTATGTCAGCGCAGAATCAGTCTTCATGTCATAGCAGAGAATCAGGCTTCACGTCACCCACCACTGGAACAGGCCACTGTCACACATTTAGGCCCAGGCACCCAGGCAGAGGAGAGAGGTCCCGTAACAGAGAATCTGGCCTTATGTCAGCACAGAATAAGTCTTCATGTCATAGCAGAGAATCAGGCTTCACGTCACCCACCACTGGAACAGGCCACTGTCACACATTTAGGCCCAGGCACCCAGGCAGAGGAGAGAGGTCCCGTAACAGAGAATCTAGCCTTATGTCAGCACAGAATCTGTCTTCATGTCATAGCAGAGAATCAGGCATCACGTCACCCACCACTGGAACAGGCCACTGTCACATATTTAGGCCCAGGCACCCAGGCAGAGGAGAGAGGTCGCGTAACAGAGAATCTGGCTTCATGTCAGCACAGAATAAGTCTTCATGTCATAGCAGAGAATCAGGTATCACGTCACCCACCACTGGAACAGGCCACTGTCACACATTTAGGCCCAGGCACCCAGGCAGAGGAGAGAGGTCCCGTAACAGAGAATCTGGCCTTATGTCAGCGCAGAATCAGTCTTCATGTCATAGCAGAGAATCAGGCTTCACGTCACCCACCACTGGAACAGGCCACTGTCACACATTTAGGCCCAGGCACCCAGGCAGAGGAGAGAGGTCCCGTAACAGAGAATCTGGCCTTATGTCAGCACAGAATAAGTCTTCATGTCATAGCAGAGAATCAGGCTTCACGTCACCCACCACTGGAACAGGCCACTGTCACACATTTAGGCCCAGGCACCCAGGCAGAGGAGAGAGGTCCCATAACAGAGAATCTGGCCTTATGTCAGCGCAGAATCAGTCTTCATGTCATAGCAGAGAATCAGGCTTCACGTCACCCACCACTGGAACAGGCCACTGTCACACATTTAGGCCCAGGCACGCAGGCAGAGGAGAGAGGTCCCGTAACAGAGAATCTGGCCTTATGTCAGCACAGAATCTGTCTTCATGTCATAGCAGAGAATCAGGCATCACGTCACCCACCACTGGAACAGGCCACTGTCACACATTTAGGCCCAGGCATGTCATAGCAGAGAATCAGGCTTCACGTCACCCACCACTGGAACAGGCCACTGTCACACATTTAGGCCCCGGCACCCAGACAGAGGAGAGAGGTCCTGTAACAGAGAATCTGGCCTTATGTCAGCACAGAATCTGTCTTAATGTCATAGCAGAGAATCAGGCATCACGTCACCCACCACTGGAACAGGCCACTGTCACACATTTAGGCCCAGGCACCCAGGCAGAGGAGAGAGGTCGCGTAACAGAGAATCTGGCTTCATGTCAGCACAGAATCTGTCTTCATGTCATAGCAGAGAATAAGGCATCACGTCACCCACCACTGGAACAGACCACTGTCACACATTTAGGCCCAGGCACCCAGGCAGAGGAGAGAGGTCCCGTAACAGAGAATCTGGCCTTATGTCAGCGCAGAATCAGTCTTCATGTCATAGCAGAGAATCAGGCTTCACGTCACCCACCACTGGAACAGGCCACTGTCACATATTTAGGCCCAGGCACCCAGGCAGAGGAAAGAGGTCACGTAACAGAGAATCTGGCTTCATGTCAGCACAGAATAAGTCTTCATGTCATATCAGAGAATCAGGCATCACGTCACCCACCACTGGAACAGGCCACTGTCACACATTTAGGCCCAGGCACCCAGGCAGAGGAGAGAGGTCGCGTAACAGAGAATCTGGCTTCATGTCAGCACAGAATCTGTCTTCATGTCATAGCAGAGAATAAGGCATCACGTCACCCACCACTGGAACAGACCACTGTCACACATTTAGGCCCAGGCACCCAGGCAGAGGAGAGAGGTCCCGTAACAGAGAATCTGGCCTTATGTCAGCGCAGAATCAGTCTTCATGTCATAGCAGAGAATCAGGCTTCACGTCACCCACCACTGGAACAGGCCACTGTCACACATTTAGGCCCCGGCACCCAGACAGAGGAGAGAGGTCCTGTAACAGAGAATCTGGCCTTATTTCAGCACAGAATCTGTCTTCATGTCATAGCAGAGAATCAGGCATCACGTCACCCACCACTGGAACAGGCCACTGTCACACATTTAGGCCCAGGCACTCAGGCAGAGGAGAGAGGTCCCGTAACACAGAATCTGGCCTTATGTCAGCGCAGAATCAGTCTTCATGTCATAGCAGAGAATCAGGCTTCACGTCACCCACCACTGGAACAGGCCACTGTCACACATTTAGGCCCAGGCACCCAGGCAGAGGAGAGAGGTCCCGTAACAAAGAATCTGGCCTTATGTCAGCGCAGAATCAGTCTTCATGTCATAGCAGAGAATCAGGCTTCACGTCACCAACCACTGGAACAGGCCACTGTCACACATTTAGGCCCAGGCACCCAGGCAGAGGAGAGAGGTCCCGCAACAGAGAATCTGGCCTTATGTCAGCACAGAATCTGTCTTCATGTCATAGCAGAGAATCAGGCATCACGTCACCCACCACTGGAACAGGTCACTGTCACACATTTAGGCCCAGGCACCCAGGCAGAGGAGAGAGGTCCCGTAACAGAGAATCTGGCCTTATGTCAGCGCAGAATCAGTCTTTATGTCATAGCAGAGAATCAGGCTTCACGTCACCCACCACTGGAACAGGCCACTGTCACACATTTAGGCCCCGGCACCCAGACAGAGGAGAGAGGTCCTGTAACAGAGAATCTGGCCTTATGTCAGCACAGAATCTGTCTTCATGTCATAGCAGAGAATCAGGCATCACGTTACCCACCACTGGAACAGGCCACTGTCACACATTTAGGCCCAGGAACCCAGGCAGAGGAGAGAGGTCCCGTAACAGAGAATCTGGCCTTATGTCAGCGCAGAATCAGTCTTCATGTCATAGCAGAGAATCAGGCTTCACGTCACCCACCACTGGAACAGGCCACTGTCACACATTTAGGCCCCGGCACCCAGACAGAGGAGAGAGGTCCTGTAACAGAGAATCTGGCCTTATGTCAGCACAGAATCTGTCTTCATGTCATAGCAGAGAATCAGGCATCACGTCACCCACCACTGGAACAGGCCACTGTCACACATTTAGGCCCAGGCATCCAGGCAGAGGAGAGAGGTCCCGTAACAGAGAATCTGGCCTTATGTCAGCGCAGAATCAGTCTTCATGTCATAGCAGAGAATCAGGCTTCACGTCACCCACCACTGGAACAGGCCACTGTCACACATTTAGGCCCCGGCACCCAGACAGAGGAGAGAGGTCCTGTAACAGAGAATCTGGCCTTATGTCAGCACAGAATCTGTCTTCATGTCATAGCAGAGAATCAGGCATCACGTCACCCACCACTGGAACAGGCCACTGTCACACATTTAGGCCCAGGCACCCAGGCAGAGGAGAGAGGTCCCGTAACAGAGAATCTGGCCTTATGTCAGCACAGAATCTGTCTTCATGTCATAGCAGAGAATCAGGCATCACGTCACCCACCACTGGAACAGGCCACTGTCACACATTTAGGCCCAGGCACCCAGGCAGAGGAGAGAGGTCCCGTAACAGAGAATCTGGCCTTATGTCAGCGCAGAATCAGTCTTCATGTCATAGCAGAGAATCAGGCTTCACGTCACCCACCCCTGGAACAGGCCACTGTCACACATTTAGGCCCAGGCACCCAGACAGAGGAGAGAGGTCCAGTAACAGAGAATCTGGCCTTATGTCAGCACAGAATCTGTCTTCATGTCATAGCAGAGAATCAGGCATCACGTCACCCACCACTGGAACAGGCCACTGTCACACATTTAGGCCCAGGCACCCAGGCAGAGGAGAGAGGTCCCGTAACAGAGAATCTGGCCTTATGTCAGCGCAGAATCAGTCTTCATGTCATAGCAGAGAATCAGGCTTCACGTCACCCACCACTGGAACAGGCCACTGTCACACAATTAGGCCCCGGCACCCAGACAGAGGAGAGAGGTCCTGTAACAGAGAATCTGGCCTTATGTCAGCACAGAATCTGTCTTCATGTCATAGCAGAGAATCAGGCATCACGTCACCCACCACTGGAACAGGCCACTGTCACACATTTAGGCCCAGGCATCCAGGCAGAGGAGAGAGGTCCCGTAACAGAGAATCTGGCCTTATGTCAGCGCAGAATCAGTCTTCATGTCATAGCAGAGAATCAGGCTTCACGTCACCCACCACTGGAACAGGCCACTGTCACACATTTAGGCCCCAGCACCCAGACAGAGGAGAGAGGTCCTGTAACAGAGAATCTGGCCTTATGTCAGCACAGAATCTGTCTTCATGTCATAGCAGAGAATCAAGCATCACGTCACCCACCACTGGAACAGGCCACTGTCACACATTTAGGCCCAGGCACCCAGGCAGAGGAGAGAGGTCCCGTAACAGAGAATCTGGCCTTATGTCAGCGCAGAATCAGTCTTCATGTCATAGCAGAGAATCAGGCATCACGTCACCCACCACTGGAACAGGCCACTGTCACACATTTAGGCCCAAGCACCCAGGCAGAGGAGAGAGGTCGCGTAACAGAGAATCTGGCTTCATGTCAGCACAGAATCTGTCTTCATGTCATAGCAGAGAATCAGGCATCACGTCACCCACCACTGGAACAGACCACTGTCACACATTTAGGCCCAGGCACCCAGGCAGAGGAGAGAGGTCCCGTAACAGAGAATCTGGCCTTATGTCAGCACAGAATCAGTCTTCATCTCATAGCAGAGAATCAGGCTTCACGTCACCCACCACTGGAACAGGCCACTGTCACATATTTAGGCCCAGGCACCCAGGCAGAGGAAAGAGGTCACGTAACAGAGAATCTGGCTTCATGTCAGCACAGAATAAGTCTTCATGTCATATCAGAGAATCAGGCATCACGTCACCCACCACTGGAACAGGCCACTGTAACACATTTAGGCCCAGGCACCCAGGCAGAGGAGAGAGGTCCCGTAACAGAGAATCTGGCCTTATGTCAGCGCAGAATCAGTTTTCATGTCATAGCAGAGAATCAGGCTTCACGTCACCCACCACTGGAACAGGCCACTGTCACACATTTAGGCCCCGGCACCCAGACAGAGGAGAGAGGTCCTGTAACAGAGATTCTGGCCTTATGTCAGCACAGAATCTGTCTTCATGTCATAGCAGAGAATCAGGCATCACGTCACCCACCACTGGAACAGGCCACTGTCACACATTTAGGCCCAGGCATCCAGGCAGAGGAGAGAGGTCCCGTAACAGAGAATCTGGCCTTATGTCAGCGCAGAATCAGTCTTCATGTCATAGCAGAGAATCAGGCTTCACGTCACCCACCACTGGAAGAGGCCACTGTCACACATTTAGGCCCCGGCACCCAGACAGAGGAGAGAGGTCCTGTAACAGAGAATCTGGCCTTATGTCAGCACAGAATCTGTCTTCATGTCATAGCAGAGAATCAGGCATCACGTCACCCACCACTGGAACAGGCCACTGTCACACATTTAGGCCCAGGCACCCAGGCAGAGGAGAGAGGTCCCGTAACAGAGAATCTGGCCTTATGTCAGCACAGAATCTGTCTTCATGTCATAGCAGAGAATCAGGCATCACGTCACCCACCACTGGAACAGGCCACTGTCACACATTTAGGCCCAGGCACCCAGGCAGAGGAGAGAGGTCCCGTAACAGAGAATCTGGCCTTATGTCAGCGCAGAATCAGTCTTCATGTCATAGCAGAGAATCAGGCTTCACGTCACCCACCCCTGGAACAGGCCACTGTCACACATTTAGGCCCAGGCACCCAGACAGAGGAGAGAGGTCCAGTAACAGAGAATCTGGCCTTATGTCAGCACAGAATCTGTCTTCATGTCATAGCAGAGAATCAGGCATCACGTCACCCACCACTGGAACAGGCCACTGTCACACATTTAGGCCCAGGCACCCAGGCAGAGGAGAGAGGTCCCGTAACAGAGAATCTGGCCTTATGTCAGCGCAGAATCAGTCTTCATGTCATAGCAGAGAATCAGGCTTCACGTCACCCACCACTGGAACAGGCCACTGTCACACAATTAGGCCCCGGCACCCAGACAGAGGAGAGAGGTCCTGTAACAGAGAATCTGGCCTTATGTCAGCACAGAATCTGTCTTCATGTCATAGCAGAGAATCAGGCATCACGTCACCCACCACTGGAACAGGCCACTGTCACACATTTAGGCCCAGGCATCCAGGCAGAGGAGAGAGGTCCCGTAACAGAGAATCTGGCCTTATGTCAGCGCAGAATCAGTCTTCATGTCATAGCAGAGAATCAGGCTTCACGTCACCCACCACTGGAACAGGCCACTGTCACACATTTAGGCCCCGGCACCCAGACAGAGGAGAGAGGTCCTGTAACAGAGAATCTGGCCTTATGTCAGCACAGAATCTGTCTTCATGTCATAGCAGAGAATCAGGCATCACGTCACCCACCACTGGAACAGGCCACTGTCACACATTTAGGCCCAGGCACCCAGGCAGAGGAGAGAGGTCCCGTAACAGAGAATCTGGCCTTATGTCAGCGCAGAATCAGTCTTCATGTCATAGCAGAGAATCAGGCTTCACGTCACCCACCACTGGAACAGGCCACTGTCACATATTTAGGCCCAGGCACCCAGGCAGAGGAGAGAGGTCCTGTAACAGAGAATCTGGCCTTATGTCAGCACAGAATCTGTCTTCTTGTCATAGCAGAGAATCAAGCATCACGTCACCCACCACTGGAACAGGCCACTGTCACACATTTAGGCCCCGGCACCCAGGCAGAGGAGAGAGGTCCCGTAACAGAGAATCTGGCCTTATGTCAGCGCAGAATCAGTCTTCATGTCATAGCAGAGAATCAGGCATCACGTCACCCACCACTGGAACAGGCCACTGTCACACATTTAGGCCCAGGCACCCAGGCAGAGGAGAGAGGTCGCGTAACAGAGAATCTGGCTTCATGTCAGCACAGAATCTGTCTTCATGTCATAGCAGAGAATCAGGCATCACGTCACCCACCACTGGAACAGACCACTGTCACACATTTAGGCCCAGGCACCCAGGCAGAGGAGAGAGGTCCCGTAACAGAGAATCTGGCCTTATGTCAGCACAGAATCAGTCTTCATCTCATAGCAGAGAATCAGGCTTCACGTCACCCACCACTGGAACAGGCCACTGTCACATATTTAGGCCCAGGCACCCAGGCAGAGGAAAGAGGTCACGTAACAGAGAATCTGGCTTCATGTCAGCACAGAATAAGTCTTCATGTCATATCAGAGAATCAGGCATCACGTCACCCACCACTGGAACAGGCCACTGTCACACATTTAGGCCCAGGCACCCAGGCAGAGGAGAGAGGTCCCGTAACAGAGAATCTGGCCTTATGTCAGCGCAGAATCAGTCTTCATGTCATAGCAGAGAATCAGGCTTCACGTCACCCACCACTGGAACAGGCCACTGTCACACATTTAGGCCCCGGCACCCAGACAGAGGAGAGAGGTCCTGTAACAGAGAATCTGGCCTTATTTCAGCACAGAATCTGTCTTCATGTCATAGCAGAGAATCAGGCATCACGTCACCCACCACTGGAACAGGCCACTGTCACACATTTAGGCCCAGGCACTCAGGCAGAGGAGAGAGGTCCCGTAACACAGAATCTGGCCTTATGTCAGCGCAGAATCAGTCTTCATGTCATAGCAGAGAATCAGGCTTCACGTCACCCACCACTGGAACAGGCCACTGTCACACATTTAGGCCCAGGCACCCAGGCAGAGGAGAGAGGTCCCGTAACAAAGAATCTGGCCTTATGTCAGCGCAGAATCAGTCTTCATGTCATAGCAGAGAATCAGGCTTCACGTCACCCACCACTGGAACAGGCCACTGTCACACATTTAGGCCCAGGCACCCAGGCAGAGGAGAGAGGTCCCGTAACACAGAATCTGGCCTTATGTCAGCGCAGAATCAGTCTTCATGTCATAGCAGAGAATCAGGCTTCACGTCACCCACCACTGGAACAGGCCACTGTCACACATTTAGGCCCAGGCACCCAGGCAGAGGAGAGAGGTCCCGTAACAAAGAATCTGGCCTTATGTCAGCGCAGAATCAGTCTTCATGTCATAGCAGAGAATCAGGCTTCACGTCACCCACCACTGGAACAGGCCACTGTCACACATTTAGGCCCAGGCACCCAGGCAGAGGAGAGAGGTCCCGTAACAGAGAATCTGGCCTTATGTCAGCACAGAATCTGTCTTCATGTCATAGCAGAGAATCAGGCTTCACGTCACCCACCACTGGAACAGGCCACTGTCACACATTTAGGCCCCGGCACCCAGACAGAGGAGAGAGGTCCTGTAACAGAGAATCTGGCCTTATGTCAGCACAGAATCTGTCTTCATGTCATAGCAGAGAATCAGGCATCACGTCACCCACCACTGGAACAGGCCACTGTCACACATTTAGGCCCAGGCACCCAGGCAGAGGAGAGAGGTCCCGTAACAGAGAATCTGGCCTTATGTCAGCGCAGAATCAGTCTTCATGTCATAGCAGAGAATCAGGCTTCACGTCACCCACCACTGGAACAGGCCACTGTCACATATTTAGGCCCAGGCACCCAGGCAGAGGAGAGAGGTCCTGTAACAGAGAATCTGGCCTTATGTCAGCACAGAATCTGTCTTCATGTCATAGCAGAGAATCAAGCATCACGTCACCCACCACTGGAACAGGCCACTGTCACACATTTAGGCCCAGGCACCCAGGCAGAGGAGAGAGGTCCCGTAACAGAGAATCTGGCCTTATGTCAGCGCAGAATCAGTCTTCATGTCATAGCAGAGAATCAGGCTTCACGTCACCCACCACTGGAACAGGCCACTGTCACACATTTAGGCCCCGGCACCCAGACAGAGGAGAGAGGTCCTGTAACAGAAAATCTGGCCTTATGTCAGCACAGAATCAGTCTTCATGTCATAGCAGAGAATCAGGCTTTAAGTCACCCACCACTGGAACAGGCCACTATCACACATTTAGGCCCCGGCACCCAGACAGAGGAGAGGTTCATTCAACTTAGGGTTGCCCCGCAATATAATGGTAAAATGAAATTAAAAATAGGATTGAATGAGGAAGTGCCCTGGAGTAGAATAATATATTGTTAAGGGGAGGTAGTTAATATCTAATCTGCACAAGGGATGGACAGGTCCTGTGGGATCCATGCCTGGTTCATTTTTATGAACGTCAGCTTGTCCACATTGGCTGTAGACAGGCGGCTGCGTTTGTCTGTAATGACGCCCCCTGCCGTGCTGAATACACGTTCAGACAAAACGCTGGCCGCCGGGCAGGCCAGCACCTCCAATGCATAAAAGGCTAGCTCTGGCCACGTGGACAATTTGGAGACCCAGAAGTTGAATGGGGCCGAACCATCAGTCAGTACGTGGAGGGTTGTGCACAGGTACTGTTCCACCATGTTAGTGAAATGTTGCCTCCTGCTAACACGTTCCGTATCAGGTGGTGGTTCACTTAGCTGTGGCGTGTTGACAAAACTTTTCCACATCTCTGCCATGCTAACCCTGCCCTCAGAGGAGCTGGGCGTGACACAGCTGCGTTGGCGACCTCTTGCTCCTCCTCTGCCTTCGCCTTGGGCTTCCACTGGTTCCCCTGTGACATTTGGGAATGCTCTCAGTAGCGCGTCTACCAACGTGCGCTTGTACTCGCGCATCTTCCTATCACGCTCCGGTGTAGGAAGTAAGGTGGGCACATTGTCTTTGTACAGGGGATCCAGCAGGGTGGCAACCCAGTAGTCCGCACACGTTAAAATGTGGGCAACTCTGCTGTCGTTGCGCAGGCACTGCAGCATGTAGTCGCTCATGTGTGCCAGGCTGCCCAGAGTTAAGGACAAGCTGTCCTCTGTGGGAGGCGTATCGTCATAGTCCTGTGTTTCCCCCCAGCCACGCACCAGTGATGGGCCCGAGCTGCTTTGGGTGCCACCCCGCTGTGAACATGCTTCATCCTCATCCTCCTCCACCTCCTCCTCATCCTCGTCCTCCTCGTCTTTCAGTAGTGGGCCCTGTCTGGCCACATTTGTACCTGGCCTCTGGTGTTGCAAAAAACCTCCCTCTGAGTCACTTCAAAGAGACTGGCCTGAAAGTGCTAAAAATGACCCCTCTTCCTCCTCTTCCTCCTGGGCCACCTCCTCTTCCATCATCGCCCTAAGTGTTTTCTCAAGGAGACATAGAAGTGGTATTGTAACGCTGATAACGGCGTCATCGCCACTGGCCATGTTGGTGGAGTACTCGAAACAGCGCAACAGGGCACACAGGTCTCGCATGGAGGCCCAGTCATTGGTGGTGAAGTGTGTCTGATCCACAGTGCGACTGACCCGTGCATGCTGCAGCTGAAACTCCACTATGGCCTGCTGCTGCTCGCACAGTCTGTCCAGCATATGCAAGGTGGAGTTCCACCTGGTGGGTACGTCGCATATGAGGCGGTGAGCGGGAGGGCGGAAGTTATGCTGTAGCGCAGACAGGCGAGCAGCGGCAGGGTGTGAACGCCGGAAGCGCGAACAGACGGCCTGCACTTTATGCAGCAGCTCTGACATGTCGGGGTAGTTGCGAATGAACTTCTGCACCACCAAATTCAGCACATGCACCAGGCAAGGGATGTGCGTCAAACCGGCTAGTCCCAGAGCTGCAACGAGATTTCGCCCATTATCGCACACCACCAGGCCGGGCTTGAGGCTCACCGGCAGCAACCACTCGTCGGTCTGTTGTTCTATACCCCGCCACAACTCCTGTGCGGTGTGGGGCCTGTCCCCCAAACATATGAGTTTCAGAATGGCCTGCTGACGTTTACCCCATGCTGTGCTGAAGTTGGTGGTGAAGGTGTGTGGCTGACTGGATGAGCAGGTGGAAGAAGAGGAGGAGGAAGCTGAGTAGGAGGAGGAGGAGACAGGAGGCAAAGAATGTTGCCCTGCGATCCTTGAGGGCGGAAGGACGTGCGCCAAACAGCTCTCCGCCTGGGGCCCAGCCACCACTACATTTACCCAGTGTGCAGTTAGGGAGATATAGCGTCCCTGGCCGTGCTTACTGGTCCACGTATCTGTGGTTAGGTGGACCTTGCCACAGATGGCGTTGCGCAGTGCACACTTGATTTTATCGGACACTTGTTTGTGCAGGGAAGGCACGGCTCTCTTGGAGAAGTAGTGGCGGCTGGGAACAACATACTGTGGGACAGCAAGTGACATGAGCTGTTTTAAGCTGTGTGTGTCCACCAGCCTAAATGACAGCATTTCATAGGCCAGTAGTTTAGAAATGCTGGCATTGAGGGCCAGGGATCGAGGGTGGCTAGGTGGGAATTTACGCTTTCTCTCAAATGTTTGTGAGATGGAGAGCTGAACGCTGCCGTGTGACATGGTTGAGATGCTTGGTGACGCAGGTGGTGGTGTTAGTGGTACATCCCATGTTTGCTGGGCGGCAGGTGCCAACGTTCCTCCAGATGCAGAGGAAGAGGCCGAGGCGGCGGCAGCAGCAGCAGAAGAGGCCGAGGCGGCGGCAGCAGCAGAAGAGGCCGAGGCGGCAGCAGCAGAAGAGGCAGCAGGGGGAGCCTGAGTGACTTCCTTGTTTTTAAGGTGTTTACTCCACTGCAGTTCATGCTTTACATGCAGGTGCCTGGTCATGCAGGTTGTGCTAAGGTTCAGAACGTTAATGCCTCGCTTCAGGCTCTGATGGCACAGCGTGCAAACCACTCGGGTCTTGTCGTCAGCACATTGTTTGAAGAAGTGCCATGCCAGGGAACTCCTTGAAGCTGCCTTTGGGGTGCTCGGTCCCAGATGGCGGCGGTCAGTAGCAGGCGGAGTCTCTTGGCGGCGGGTGTTCTGATTTTGCCCACTGCTCCCTCTTTTGCTACGCTGTTGGCTCGGTCTCACCACTGCCTCTTCCTCCGAACTGTGAAAGTCAGTGGCACGACCTTCATTCCATGTGGGGTCTAGGACCTCATTGTCCCCTGCATCGTCTTCCACCCAGTCTTGACCCCTGACCTCCTGTTCAGTCTGCACACTGCAGAAAGACGCAGCAGTTGGCACCTGTGTTTCGTCATCATCAGAGACGTGCTGAGGTGGTATTCCCATGTCCTCATCATCAGGAAACATAAGTGGTTGTGCGTTAGTGCATTCTATCTCTTCCACCCCTGGTGAAGAGCTAGGTGGATGCCCTTGGGAAACCCTGGCAGCAGAGTCTTCAAACAGCATAAGAGACTGCTGCATAACTTGAGGCTCAGACAGTTTCCCTGATATGCATGGGGGTGATGTGACAGACTGATGGGCTTGGTTTTCATGCGCCTTCTGTGCGCTTTCTGCAGAAGACTGGGTGGGAGATAATGTGAACGTGCTGGATGCACTGTCGGCCACCCAATTGACTAATGCCTGTACCTGCTCAGGCCTTACCATCCTTAGAACGGCATTGGGCCCCACCAAATATCCCTGTAAATTATGGCGGCTACTGGGACCTGAGGTAGTTGGTACACTAGGACGTGTGGCTGTGGCAGAATGGCCACGTCCTCTCAAAGCACCAGAGGGTCCACTAACACCACCACGACCATGTCCACGTCCGCGTCCCTTATTAGATGTTTTCCTCATTGTTCCCGTTCACCACAATTTTGAGAATGGCAAATTTGGGAATAGTTTTTCAACCCAGAAAAAAAAGTGTGCTTTTACGGTCACTACAAATAACTTGACCAGCTAAAACAGTACAGATTTGCTTGAATAGAAATGTGAGACCTGTTTTTTTTTGCACTGTGTGACAGGTTAAGCTTTAATCTCAGAATCAGACTTCTATCTGCACGGTAGCGTGTGTCTTAGGTTTTTCTGAATGACACTATCAGTACCTTCAATGTAAGATATCCTTTTTGGGATAGATTTCAAGTAGGCCTCAAATACCAGAAACTAGTTATTTGGAGAATGGCAAATTTGGGAATAGTTTTTCAACCCAGAAAAAAAAGTGTGCTTTTACGGTCACTACAAATAACTTGACCAGCTAAAACAGTACAGATTTGCTTGAATAGAAATGTGAGACCTGTTTCTTTTTGCACTGTGTGACAGGTTAAGGTTTAATCTCAGAATCAGACTTCTATCTGCACGGTAGCGTGTGTCTTAGGTTTTTCTAAATGACACTATCAGTACCTTCAATGTAAGATATCCTTTTTGGGATAGATTTCAAGTAGGCCTCAAATACCAGAAACTAGTTATTTGGAGAATGGCAAATTTGGGAATAGTTTTTCAACCCAGAAAAAAAAGTGTGCTTTTACGGTCGCTACAAATAACTTGACCAGCTAAAACAGTACAGATTTGCTTGAATAGAAATGTGAGACCTGTTTTTTTTTGCACTGTGTGACAGGTTAAGGTTTAATCTCAGAATCAGACTTCTGTCTGTACGGTAGCGTGTGTCTTAGGTTTTTCTGAATGACACTATCAGTACCTTCAATGTAAGATATCCTTTTTGGGATAGATTTCAAGTAGGCCTCAAATACCAGAAACTAGTTATTTGGAGAATGGCAAATTTGGGAATAGTTTTTCAACCCAGAAAAAAAAGTGTGCTTTTACGGTCGCTACAAATAACTTGACCAGCTAAAACAGTACAGATTTGCTTGAATAGAAATATGAGACCTGTTTTTTTTTTGCACTGTGTGACAGGTTAAGGTTTAATCTCAGAATCAGACTTCTATCTGCACGGTAGCGTGTGTCTTAGGTTTTTCTGAATGACACTATCAGTACCTTCAATGTAAGATATCCTTTTTGGGATAGATTTCAAGTAGGCCTCAAATACCAGAAACTAGTTATTTGGAGAATGGCAAATTTGGGAATAGTTTTTCAACCCAGAAAAAAAAGTGTGCTTTTACGGTCACTACAAATAACTTGACCAGCTAAAACAGTACAGATTTGCTTGAATAGAAATGTGAGACCTGTTTTTTTTTGCACTGTGTGACAGGTTGAGGTTTAATCTCAGAATCAGACTTCTATCTGCACGGTAGCGTGTGTCTTAGGTTTTTCTGAATGACACTATCAGTACCTTCAATGTAAGATATCCTTTTTGGGATAGATTTCAAGTAGGCCTCAAATACCAGAAACTAGTTATTTTGAGAATGGCAAATTTGGGAATAGTTTTTCAACCCAGAAAAAAAAGTGTGCTTTTACGGTCGCTACAAATAACTTGACCAGCTAAAACAGTACAGATTTGCTTGAATAGAAATGTGAGACCTGTTTTTTTTTGCACTGTGTGACAGGTTAAGGTTTAATCTCAGAATCAGACTTCTATCTGCACGGTAGCGTGTGTCTTAGGTTTTTCTGAATGACACTATCAGTACCTTCAATGTAAGATATCCTTTTTGGGATAGATTTCAAGTAGGCCTCAAATACCAGAAACTAGTTATTTGGAGAATGGCAAATTTGGGAATAGTTTTTCAACCCAGAAAAAAATGTGTGCTTTTACGGTCACTACAAATAACTTGACCAGCTAAAACAGTACAGATTTGCTTGAATAGAAATGTGAGACCTGTTTTTTTTTGCACTGTGTGACAGGTTGAGGTTTAATCTCAGAATCAGACTTCTATCTGCACGGTAGCGTGTGTCTTAGGTTTTTCTGAATGACACTATCAGTACCTTCAATGTAAGATATCCTTTTTGGGATAGATTTCAAGTAGGCCTCAAATACCAGAAACTAGTTATTTTGAGAATGGCAAATTTGGGAATAGTTTTTCAACCCAGAAAAAAAAGTGTGCTTTTACGGTCGCTACAAATAACTTGACCAGCTAAAACAGTACAGATTTGCTTGAATAGAAATGTGAGACCTGTTTTTTTTTGCACTGTGTGACAGGTTAAGGTTTAATCTCAGAATCAGACTTCTATCTGCACGGTAGCGTGTGTCTTAGGTTTTTCTGAATGACACTATCAGTACCTTCAATGTAAGATATCCTTTTTGGGATAGATTTCAAGTAGGCATCAAATACCAGAAACTAGTTATTTGGAGAATGGCAAATTTGGGAATAGTTTTTCAACCCAAAAAAAAAAAAGGGCTTTTACGGTCGCTACAAATAACTTGACCAGCTAAAACAGTACAGATTTGCTTGAATAGAAATGTGAGACCTGTTTTTTTTTGCACTGTGTGACAGGTTAAGGTTTAATTTTAGAATCAGACTTCTATCTGCACGGTAGCGTGTGCCTTAGGTTTTTTTGAATGACACTATCAGTACCTTCAATGTAAGATATCCTTTTTGGGATAGATTTCAAGTAGGCCTCAAATACCAGAAACTAGTTATTTGGAGAATGGCAAATTTGGGAATAGTTTTTCAACCCAGAAAAAAAAGTGTGCTTTTACGGTCGCTACAAATAACTTGACCAGCTAAAACAGTACAGATTTGCTTGAATAGAAATGTGAGACCTGTTTTTTTTTGCACTGTGTGACAGGTTAAGCTTTAATCTCAGAATCAGACTTCTATCTGCACGGTAGCGTGTGTCTTAGGTTTTTCTGAATGACACTATCAGTACCTTCAATGTAAGATATCCTTTTTGGGATAGATTTCAAGTAGGCCTCAAATACCAGAAACTAGTTTTTTGGAGAATTGCAAATTTGGGAATAGTTTTTCAACCCAGAAAAAAAAGTGTGCTTTTACGGTCACTACAAATAACTTGACCAGCTAAAACAGTACAGATTTGCTTGAATAGAAATGTCAGGTCTATTTTTTAGGCGCTGGGTGACAGGCTCAACTTGCCCCTGATGTAGTATATGGCCAAAAAATAACCACACTGTTGATGGTTAAATGCACTTGGGTGACACAGGCTCAGCCTGCACCAGATGTAGTATATGGCCAAAAAATAATCAGACTGTTGATGGTTAAATACACTTCGGTGACACAGGCTCAGCCTGCAGCTGATGTAGTATATGGCCAAAAAATAACCAGACTGTTGATGGTTAAATGCACTTCGGTGACACAGGCTCAGCCTGCAGCTGATGTAGGATATAGCACAAAATAACCACACTATTGATGGTTAAATACACTTGGTGATAGCTTGTGCTGGCGCACCACAAGTCACAAAATGGCCGCCGATCACCCCAGAAAAAAAGTGATCTAAAAACGCTCTGGACAACCTCAAAAAAGTGAGCAAGTCAATACTAGCACTTCAATGATCCACAGCTGCAGATCGATCACAGAATGAAGTCTTTTGGAGGAGTTAATCACTGCCTAATCTCGCCCTAACGTCGCAGCTGCAACCTCTCCCTATGCTTGAATCAGCAGAGTGACGTGCAGCGCAACGTGACCCAAGCTTATATAGAGGCTGGGTCACATGCTGCACTGGCCAATCACAGCCATGCCAATAGTAGGCAAGGCTGTGATGGCCTCTTGGGGCAAGTAGTATGACGCTTGTTGATTGGCTGCTTTGCAGCCTTTCAAAAAGCGCCAAGAAAGCGCCGAACACCGAACCCGAACACAGACTTTTACGAAAATGTTCGGGTTCGGGTCCGTGTCACGGACACCCCAAAATTCGGTACGAACCCGAACTATACAGTTCGGGTTCGCTCATCCCTAGTTGGGACATATTATGGTCTACAAATATATGTGATTTATGCTCATATTATAATCATGGCGCGACTAGTCATATATTGACAAATCTTGTGAATATTTTTTTGTACCTAAAATAAATTTGCAAAGTAAAAGACATTGGTGCGCCGTGGATTATCTCTACACTGTCTCTTAGAAGTGACTCAGAGGGAGGTTTTTTGCAACAGCAGAGGCCAGGTTCAAATGTGGTCAGACAGGGCCCACTACTGGAGGACGAGGAGAACGTGGATGATGAGGAGGTGGAGGAGGATGAGGATGAAGCATGTTCACAGCGGGGTGGCACCCAACGCAGCTTGGGCCCATCACTGGTGCGTGGCTGGTGGGAAACGGAGGACGATGACAATACGCCTCCCACAGAGGACAGCTTGTCCTTACCTCTAGGCAGCCTGGCACACATGAGCGACTACATGCTGCAGTACCTGCGCAATGACAGCAGAGTTGCCCACATTTTAACGTGTGCGGACTACTGGGTTGCCACCCTGCTGGATCCACGGTACAAAGACAATGTGCCCACCTTATTTCCTGCACTGAAGCGTGATAGGAAGATGCGCGAGTACAAGTGCACGTTGGTAGACGCGCTACTGAGAGCATTCCCAAATGTCACAGGGGAACAAGTTTAAGCCCAAGGCGAAGGCAGAGGAGGAGCAAGAGGTCGCCAACGCAGCTGTGTCACGGCCAGCTCCTCTGAGGGCAGGGTTAGCATGGCAGAGATGTGGAAAAGTTTTGTCACCACGCCACAGCTAACTGCACCACCACCTGATACGGAACGTGTTAGCAGGAGGCAACATTTCACTAACATGGTGGAACAGTACGAGTGCACATCCCTCCACGTACTGACTGATGGTTCGGCCCCATTCAATTTTTGGGTCTCCAAATTGTCCACGTGGTCAGAGCTAGCCTTTTATGCCTTGGAGGTGCTGGCCTGCCTGGCGGCCAGCGTTTTGTCTGAACGTGTATTCAGCACGGCAGGGGGCGTCATTACAGACAAACGCAGCCGCCTGTCTACAGCCAATGTGGACAAGCTGGCATTCATAAAAATGAACCAGGCATGGATCCCACAGGACCTGTCCATCCCTTGTGCAGATTAGACATTTATAACTACCTCCCCTTAACCATATATTCTTGTACTCCAGGGCACTTCTTCATTCAATCCTCTTTTTTTAATTTTACCATTATATTACGGGGCAACCCAAAGTTGAATGAACCTCTCCTCTGTCTGGGTGCCGGGGCCTAAAAATATCTGACAGTGGCCTGTTCCAGTGGTGGGTGACGTAAAGCCTGATTCTCTGCTATGACATGAAGCCTAAATTCTCTGCTATGCCATGAAGCCTGATTCTCTGCTATGGGACCTCTCTCCTCTGTCTGGGTGCCGGGGCCTAAACATATCTGACAGTGGCCTGTTCCAGTGGTGGGTGACATGAAGCCTGATTCTCTGCTATGACATGAAGCCTGATTCTCTGCTATGGGACCTCTCTCCTCTGTCTGGGTGCCGGGGCCTAAGAATATCTGACAGTGGCCTGTTCCAGTGGTGGGTGACATGAAGCCTGATTCTCTGCTATGACATGAAGCCTGATTCTCTGCTATGGGACCTCTCTCCTCTGTCTGGGTGCCGGGGCCTAAATATTTCACAGTGGTCTGTTCCAGTGGTGGGTGACATGAAGCCTGATTCTCTGCTATGGGACCTCTCTCCAATTGATATTGGTTAATTTTTTATTTTATTTTTTTAATTCATTTCCCTGTCCACATTTGTTTGCAGGGGATTTACCTACATTTTGCTGCCTTTTGCAGCCCTCTAGCCCTTTCCTGGGCTATTTTACAGCCTTTTTAGTGCCGAAAAGTTCGGGTCCCCATTGACTTCAATGGGGTTCGGGGTGAAGTTCGGGTCGAGTTCGGATCCCGAACCCGAACATTTTCGGGAAGTTCGGCCGAACTTCTTGAACCCGAACATCCAGGTGTTCGCTCAACTCTATTCATTAACACAGTATAAACTACATATGCATGATCTCATACTCTCTATTGAGTCCCTTGGGTTGTAGCGTACCCAGGGTATGTATCCAGCATGCCTCTCTACCTAACAGTTGAGATTTAATATCTCCACCTCTCCTATGTCGCTTTACTTGTTGCAATTTCTGAAACCTTAATTGTGGAAATGGATTGCTGGAATTTATGAAAATGTGAGGGCAATGGTAATAGTAGGTTACCTGTTCGAATATCAGATTTATGTTTTCTGATGCAATCCTTTACAGATTGCATAGTCTCTCCAATATACAACAGTCCACAGGGGCACTTTATCGAAAAGACAACATTAGATGAATCACAGGTAAAGAAGACCTTCACCTTAAAGTCTTTCCCTGTATATGGATGGTAAAAGAATTCTCCTTTGATCACATGGGAACACTGCACACAATGTAAACACGGGTAAGTACCGTTTTTCTGACTGCCAATCGTTTTTTGTGTCCAAGAGGCTTCCATAGTACCAATGTCCACGTGAACCAGTTCGTCACGATAAGTGGGACCAGGTTTATTACAAATCAAAGGTATATTACGAAACTCTGGAACCTGGGGCTATGCCTTACCCAGAAATGACCAATGCTTACGTATGATCTGATCAAAATGTATCATTAAATGGGTGAAATGTATGTACAAGTGCAATACGGGGGTCTTTAACATGTTTAGATGATTGTGCAGACACCACAGCTTCTCTTAATTCCTGGGGTGGATAACCCCTAGATTCAAATCTCTGTACTATTTCCTGCACCCTTTGTTCCAAAATAAAGGATCAGAAACAATCCTTTTAACCCTTTGTATTTGAGACTTTGGAATAGCTTTCTTCAGTGCAGGAGGATGTGCACTAGAGAAATGTAGCACACTGTTTCTGTCCGTTTCTTTTCTACATAAATCAGTTTGCAAATTGCCCTCTGTATCTTTAATCACCACGGTGTCCAAAAAGCTCACCTTTGTTTGATATGTAATTGTAAACTTAAGCTCAGTCAGCTCACACAGCTAGAACCAGCCCTGTACCTCACATTGATCCAGAGATCTCCACATTCATTGCTCCAATTGTTTTGTTAGATTTATTTCAAGCTGGCAGCCCACGGGGTGCATCCTTTCTCAGGGGTGTGACTTTTCTGCTGCAGCTGGTGGCAGTTGAAAGATGGACCTGAGCATGTACAACCACTTAAGTGAGCAGGCCAGAGAACTTTGAAAAAGAGCAAACAGCAGGTGGCGCCATACAGATAGATTTTGTTGAATAACAAAATCTAAGTAGTTGTAATACATTTTTAATCACATTAATTACAAAAGTATTCAGATCCAGGTGCTGATTTGAAAACTGTAGAATATTTTAGTGGGACAACGCCTTTAATTATTGTTTTTTTGTGAGGAACAAAGACCTGAACTTCAACTTCAATGTATCAATATGAGGCTTATTGCAGTGTTAGCAAGGTCACACACTACTAATTTGTTGTTCTGATAAGGACACTATGCCAAGATTTTACTGTGACCAAGCGACATTGAAGATCCCTGGCCTAAATTTACAGTGTCAGTGGAAAAATTGATGCCAGGGAGGAAGAGGGATAAATTCTGTAGAATCTCTATTTCCCATCTACCACTATCAATGAGGTAATATTGGAATGATCACAGGGGTACCAGACCATTGAACTGTATAAGGTGAACATTTTTTGCTGGCTGCCATGACTTTCTCACTCTGCCATATACTGCTCTTGCGGCGTATCTACTGCCTGGTTGCTCAACCTAGCTCAGTGTTAGCTACCAGACAGTTCTAAATGTAGTATCGTACCTGCATGTGTCTCCCATTATCAAACCCATGTGCCTCACATTAGTACCACTAACATGAGGTATATGTGGTTACTAATGTGAGGTACATGGGGTTAGTAATGGGAGGTAGATGGAGTTACTTTACTTACAGCAAATGTGAGGAACATGGTGGTTATTAAATTACTGATTATTAACCCCTTGTGGCTTTCATTAGTAACCGTATTGAGCTTTACTTTAGTAACTCAATTGGGGTGATTTATCAAACTGGTGTAAAGTAGAACTGGCTTAGTTGCCCATTGCAACCAATCAGCTGCACATCCCACAGCTGCTGGAGGGTGCATTGGGGGTTTGTCTTGCTGGAAGACCCAATCCGCCCCAGGGAAGACAACCAGCACGTATGGGTGTACATGATCTGCAAGGATGGATTCATACCTAAATTGGTGGATATGTCTTCCACATGGATAAGTGGGCCCAGAGAATGCTACAAAAACGTTCCCCAGACCATAATGCTGCCACCACCAGCTTGTGTTCTTTCAGCAATGGTTACAAGGTGATTGCTCTCTGATGATTCTCGCCTGATACGCCAATGGCTATCTATTCAATGAAGCAGAAAACATGACTCATCAGAGAACTCAACTCTTCGCCAATCAACAGAGGTCCAGTTTCGGTACTGCTACAAATTGAAGCCTTTTCTGCCTATGCAACTTTGTTAGCACAATTGCATTGACCATCCATCTGCTTTGGAACCTATACGCAATAGGAGTCAACTAAACTGTTGTTAGGAGCCCCCTGGTTCATTTTGGAGGTGAGCTTCTCCACTGCTTTGTATGTCTGTGTGCTCTCACACGCCTTCGTAGCTGATGTCCACCTCTCACATGAGTGGCACATGGTGCTCTGCAGTTTCCACGCCGCTTATTCGCAATGATGCCATTTGTCCATTCACTATACAGTTTCACAACAGTATGCCAACAGTTCACTAACTGCGCAGTTTCAGAAATATTGCCACCATTGGCCTGTAAGCCAATAATCATCCTTTTTTGCAACTCTGATAAATCGCACACCTTATATACCCACCAATCCAGCTCATGACATGTGACTTCCTTCATGAGCTACGGGCTGCTGACAGCCAAAGCAAGAAGTGGACATAATAATGTGACTCGTCTGTGTAATTTAGTAACCCCATTTGCCTCACAATAATAAGTAACATTACAAAACTCATTTTAGCTCAGTGTTAGGCTCCCTTATCATGCCGCTCAGCAGTTACAAAATGTGTATATACAGCATTAACCTATACAAATATATAAATGGGCCATACAAAAAATACAGTGAAAAACTGTTCCATGTCAAATGCCCTCAAAAGACAAGGGGCACTGCCTCCAACTGGAGAAGAAAAAGTTCAGTCTCCAGAAGCGTCAAAGCTTCTTTACTGTAAGAACTGTGAATCTGTGGAATAGACTTCCTCAGGACGTGGTCACAGCAGGAACAGTGGACAGTTTCAAAAAGGGTTTAGATGAATTATTAAAAGTAAACAACATTAATGCTTATGAAAATGTGTAGAAATCTGAGTCTCACTTCCTTCTGGGATTCGCGTCCCCACCTATACCTTGGTTGAACTTGATGGACTTTTGTCTTTTTTCATCCGTATTAACTATGTAACTATGTAAGTAGATCCAAACTGTAAAGTGAAAGAACTACAAGCAAAAGGCTAGAATTGAAACTGTGAAAGATTTGTTGCAGACATCTCTCTGACTGTCCCATTCATTTGAATGGGACTTGCAGAAATCCATATGCTTTCTTCTAAAACAACCTAATTCAGATAAATGGAACTGATTTTCAGACTTTGTCATGCAAATGTAGGAAATATAAAGGCCTGGTAGGAACACTGAATAATACAAAATTGAATATGGTAATTAATAAAAGTAACTCATTTTACAAAACTAATGTAAAAAATCACAATAAATGCAAAAAATAAAAACACTATAATAAATATCTGTATGTACACATAGAATGCATATATTCCTGTACAAAAGTCTTAGAAAGACAATCCTGTCTTTCCTTATAGCCAGTTTTGTTTTTCCTCACCTTATGGTTTCCTTCAGCTCCGCTGGATAAAAAACAAAGCTGCCAATGTCAGCAGAACATTAACAAGCATCATAAATTTGCCTAGTCTTTAGAAAGAGTTTTTGGAGATTGTTAAGACTATTACACATCCATAAATAATTGTCTAAATCTGTATCTGTTTTTTCATACTTGGATGGAACAAGTGCTGTTTTATCTTAAATTAGAATTCTTACTGTGGAAATGAAACTGAGACATTTCCCGGCTGCATAGAAGTGTTAAGCAATGACTGTCTAATCATTCTTAACATGGAAAGCCACAAAGGAAATGTCACATTTTTGTCTCATATTTTTACCTTTTTTTAGCATTCAGTTGAATTGAATGTTCACAGGAAATACTATAGCTTTATCATCCACTAAACTCATTTACTAGAACATCTGAAACATCTGACTGTAAGTGTATGTTCACACAGGATGGATACACTGAATTTCCCAAACGGATTTGCATGCACTGTATAAAATTCACTGCATGTTACAGTAGCAGAACAGTGGATTCAATTTATACAAAACTACAGTGGGTATTATATATACTGGGGCACAACGGGAGGCCATTATAACTACTGGGATGTTATAGGGTGCATTATACTTACATGCGGCACTACAGGGACATTAAACCTACTGGGGGAAGTATAGGGGGAATTATAACTAATGCTGGCACCAGGGCACATTATACCTAATGGTGATACTACAGGGGGCATTATAACTGCTAGGAGCATTACAGTGGGCTACTATAGACACTATAGTCGGCATTATATCTACTAAGGCTACTAGAGGGGACATTATAACTATTGAGAGCACTATATGGGTGCAATATAGGGTTCATTATAACTACTGTTGTCACTATTGGCAGCATTATAACTACTAGGGCACTACAGGGGAACATTATAATTATTGGGGACGTTACATCTACTGGGAGTACTAAAGAGAGCATTATAACTACTGGTGGCTATATAGGAGGTATTATGACTACTGGGCTATACAAGGGGCTATTTTAACTACTGAGGGCTCTACAGGGGGAATTATAACTATGGGGTAATGATAGGAGGCATTATAACTACAGGGGGCTGTGTTGAGGGGATCTTATGGAGGGGCCTTATTACTATTGCAGGAACTGTAGGGGCCCTGTTGCTACTGGGGTAAATTTGGGGAGATTTATCACTACTGAAGGCATTATGGGGCATTATTACTATTATTACAGGGATTATGTGAGGGGTTTATTAGCGCCACAATATGGGGGCACTACTACCAACAGGAGCAATTTCGGAAAGCCTTTTTATTGTAAGGGGCACTATTACTAATGACAGCACTCTTACTATTGGTGGGACTTTTAAGAGCACTTTGGAGACAATATTATGGCAGGAATCATAGCACTGTATTCGGGGTAGGAGCAGGATAACACTGTTGGGGCACCAGAAAGATGATAGAAAAGTCAGGAACCCAAGTTGTCTATGTGGCAAACTCTGCAGAGACAAGCCATGGCCGCAAGAAGTTATCATGTGTTGTCTGGGCCGAATGGAGAAAATGAGGAAAGACAACGTCTACATCAGAGGAAATGTCACTGGATGCAATAGGTACAGTCAGGTCCATAAATATTGGGACATCGACACAATTCTAACATTTTTGGCTCTATACACCACCACAATGGATTTGAAATGAAACGAACAAGATGTGCTTTAACTGCAGACTGTCAGCTTTAATTTGAGGGTATTTACATCCAAATCAGGTGAGCGATGTAGGAATTACAACAGTTTGCATATGTGCCTCCCACTTGTTAAGGGACCAAAAGTAATGGGACAGAATAATAATCATAAATCCAACTTTCACTTTTTAATACTTGGTTGCAAATCCTTTGTAGGCAATTACAGCCTGAAGTCTGGAACGCATAGACATCACCAGACGCTGGGTTTCATCCCTAGTGATGCTCTGCCAGGCCTCTACTGCAACTGTCTTCAGTTCCTGCTTATTCTTGGGGCATTTTCCCTTCAGTTTTGTCTTCAGCAAGTGAAATGCATGCTCAATCGGATTCAGGTCAGGTGATTGACTTGGCCATTGCATAACATTCAACTACTGTCCCTTAAACAAGTCTATGGTTGCTTTTGCAGTATGCTTTGGGTCATTGTGCATCTGCACTGTGAAGCGCCGTCCAATGAGTTCTGAAGCATTTGGCTGAATATGAGCAGATAATATTGCCCGAAACACTTCAGAATTCATCCTGCTGCTTTTGTCAGCAGTCACTTCATCAATAAATACAAGAGAACCAGTTCCATTGGCAGCCATACATGCCCACGCCATGACACTACCACCACCATGCTTCACTGATGAGGTGGTATGCTTAGGATCATGAGCAGTTCCTTTCCTTCTCCATACTCTTTTCTTACCATCACTCTTGTACAAGTTGATCTTGGTCTCATCTGTCCATAGGATGTTGTTCCAGAACTGTGAAGGCTATTTTAGATGTCGTTTGGCAAACTCTAATCTGGCCTTCCTGTTTTTGAGGCTCACCAATGGTTTACATCTTGTGGTGAACCCTCTGTATTCACTCTGGTGAAGTCTTCTCTTGATTGTTGACTTTGACACACATACACCTACCTCCTGGAGAGTGTTCTTGATCTGGCCAACTGTTGTGAAGGGTGTTTTCTTCACCAGGGAAAGAATTCTTCGGTCATCCACCACAGTTGTTTTCCGTGGTCTTCTAGGGCTTTCAGTGTTGCTGAGCTCACCGATGCGTTCCTTCTTTTTAAGAATGTTCCAAACAGTTGTTTTGGCCACGCCTTATGTTTTTTCTATCTCTCTGATGGGTTTGTTTTGTTTTTTCAGCCTAATGATGGCTTGCTTCACTGATAGTGACAGCTCTTTGGATCTCATCTTGAGAGTTGACAGCAAAAGATTCCAAATGCAAATAGCACACTTGAAATGAACTCTGGACCTTTTATCTGCTCATTGTAATTGGGATAATGAGGGAATAACACACACCTGGCCATGGAACAGCTGAGAAGTCAGTTGTCCCATTACTTTTGGTTCCTTAACAAGTGGGAGGCACATATGCAAACTGTTGTCATTCTTACACCGTTCACCTGATTTGGATGTAAATACCCTCAAATTAAAGCTGACAGTCTGCAGTTAAAGCATATATTGTTCGTTTTGTTTTCAAATAAATTGTGGTGGTGTATAGAGCCAAAAATTATACAATTTTGTCAATATCCCAATATTTATGGACCTGACTATTTTTCATTTTACTTCATGGAGTGCTGCCCGTTTTTTTTTATATATATATATATATATATATATACAGTACAGACCAAAAGTTTGGACACACCTTCTCATTCAAAGAGTTTTCTTTATTTTCATGACTATGAAGGCATCAAAACTATGAATTAACACATGTGGAATTATATACATAACAAACAAGTGTGAAACAACTGAAAATATGTCATATTCTAGGTTCTTCAAAGTAGCCACCTTTTGCTTTGATTACTGCTTTGCACACTCTTGGCATTCTCTTGATGAGCTTCAAGAGGTAGTCCCCTGAAATGGTCTTTCAACAGTCTTGAAGGAGTTCCCAGAGATGCTTAGCACTTGTTGGCCCTTTTGCCTTGACTCTGCGGTCCAGTTCACCCCAAACCATCTCGATTGGGTTCAGGTCCGGTGACTGTGGAGGCCAGGTCATCTGGCGCAGCACCCCATCACTCTCCTTCATGGTCAAATAGCCCTTACTTTCAAAGTTGTCCCAATTTTTTTGGCTGACTGACTGACCTTCATTTCTTAAAGTAATGATGGCCACTCGTTTTTCTTTACTTAGCTGCTTTTTTCTTGCCATAATACAAATTCTAACAGTCTATTCAGTAGGACTATCAACTGTGTATCCACCTGACTTCTCCTCAACGCCACTGATGGTCCCAACCCCATTTATAAGGCAAGAAATCCCACTTATTAAACCTGACAGGGCACACCTGTGAAGTGAAAACCATTTCAGGGGACTACCTCTTGAAGCTCATCAAGAGAATGCCAACAGTGTGCAAAGCAGTAATCAAAGCAAAAGGTGGCTACTTTGAAGAACCTAGAATATGACATATTTTCAGTTGTTTCACACTTGTTTGTTATGTTTATAATTCCACATGTGTTAATTCATAGTTTTGATGCCTTTATAGTCATGAAAATAAAGAAAACTATTTGAATGAGAAGGTGTGTCCAAACTTTTGGTCTGTACTGTATGTAAGTAACGGGAGTTCAGGGCAGCACACCTTGCAACAAGTACTGGGTGCCAGCGATGTCAACACTCTACCACTGTGTCGAATTCAGAATAAATAAATACACCGCAGCACATCCATGGATGTGCTGCGGTGTATTTAATTATATATATATATATATATATATATATATATACCCAAAATGGGTAAATTTAAAAATTACATTTATCAGAATGATTAAAGGATAGCAAAAATTTTACATTATTTTTAATAATTCAATAGTATAAGTGATAATAGTGAACTTTGCACTATAATTCATCAAAGAAAGGTGCCTGTTTCTGCAATATTTTCGACCCCCCCCCCAACCCCACCCCCATAGGCTTACTGTTTCTAAATTGACTGATGAAATCCATACACAGAAGTCCTTACAAATCCAACAGAAGTATATGGAGGGGGAAATAGGACAAGCTGCCTAAATAGACAGAAGGCAGAGAGACCAGACACGGCAGCAGCTACTACTGAATGGATTTTCTCTCCCCAGAGCTGGATTATCAGGTGAAATATTAACCAGCTCTGGGCTGAAATAAGTCCCTCTCTCGATGCTGCATCCGCATCTGCTCTCTCTATGTCCTCTGCCTGGTGTAGCCTGTTCTTTTTTGTGTATGGACTTCCATGTATGGATTTCAGTCAATTCAGAGACAGTGATCAGGGCTGGAGAAAGCAGAAAATATATTTTATTAAAATATATTACAGTGTTAACTATTTTCACCTATACTATTGAATTATGAAAAATAAAATAAAACTTTAGGTACATGTGACACATTGATTTTTATCACAAAGTTTGGATTCGGTGATAAATAAATGGGTTATATTAGAGAATAGCATCAATGACAGCTCTCTAATAGAAGCTTAGTATTTTAAATATTAGAAGGCTGTCCCGTGTAAAATATTCAAAATTTTTCCAACCAAATCTAAATACTTTTGTAATTACATGTGATTAAAAATGTATAGCACCATCTGCTATTTTATTATTTTTGTAATCTCTCTGTCCACCTGACTGAGGTGGTCGCACATGCTCATTTCCATCCTTCAACTGCGGCCAGCTCTGTGCCCTGTTAGAAGCATTGACAGTTACAGGCAGAAAGATGTAGCAGAAATGGCACACTCCCTGAGTATCGGCACACCCCCTGAGCTGCCCGCTTGAAATAAATCTAGCAGAGCAGTTGGAGCAATGAATGGAAGCAGTGCTGGATCCATGTGAGGTACAGGACTGATTCTAGCTTTGTTAGAAAGAGAATGTCATGTACGTACCATATGATGTCTGATTTTCATTTTTTACAGTAATCATAACATAATCCATTTAAATTACTGTCACTTGCCCTGCTAAGCATATATTGTTCGTTTTGTTTTCAAATAAATTGTGGTGGTGTATAGAGCCAAAAATTATACAATTTTGTCAATATCCCAATATTTATGGACCTGACTATTTTTCATTTTACTTCATGGAGTGCTGCCCGTTTTTTTTTATATATATATATATATATATATATATACAGTACAGACCAAAAGTTTGGACACACCTTCTCATTCAAAGAGTTTTCTTTATTTTCATGACTATGAAGGCATCAAAACTATGAATTAACACATGTGGAATTATATACATAACAAACAAGTGTGAAACAACTGAAAATATGTCATATTCTAGGTTCTTCAAAGTAGCCACCTTTTGCTTTGATTACTGCTTTGCACACTCTTGGCATTCTCTTGATGAGCTTCAAGAGGTAGTCCCCTGAAATGGTCTTTCAACAGTCTTGAAGGAGTTCCCAGAGATGCTTAGCACTTGTTGGCCCTTTTGCCTTGACTCTGCGGTCCAGTTCACCCCAAACCATCTCGATTGGGTTCAGGTCCGGTGACTGTGGAGGCCAGGTCATCTGGCGCAGCACCCCATCACTCTCCTTCATGGTCAAATAGCCCTTACTTTCAAAGTTGTCCCAATTTTTTTGGCTGACTGACTGACCTTCATTTCTTAAAGTAATGATGGCCACTCGTTTTTCTTTACTTAGCTGCTTTTTTCTTGCCATAATACAAATTCTAACAGTCTATTCAGTAGGACTATCAACTGTGTATCCACCTGACTTCTCCTCAACGCCACTGATGGTCCCAACCCCATTTATAAGGCAAGAAATCCCACTTATTAAACCTGACAGGGCACACCTGTGAAGTGAAAACCATTTCAGGGGACTACCTCTTGAAGCTCATCAAGAGAATGCCAACAGTGTGCAAAGCAGTAATCAAAGCAAAAGGTGGCTACTTTGAAGAACCTAGAATATGACATATTTTCAGTTGTTTCACACTTGTTTGTTATGTTTATAATTCCACATGTGTTAATTCATAGTTTTGATGCCTTTATAGTCATGAAAATAAAGAAAACTATTTGAATGAGAAGGTGTGTCCAAACTTTTGGTCTGTACTGTATGTAAGTAACGGGAGTTCAGGGCAGCACACCTTGCAACAAGTACTGGGTGCCAGCGATGTCAACACTCTACCACTGTGTCGAATTCAGAATAAATAAATACACCGCAGCACATCCATGGATGTGCTGCGGTGTATTTAATTATATATATATATATATATATATATATATACCCAAAATGGGTAAATTTAAAAATTACATTTATCAGAATGATTAAAGGATAGCAAAAATTTTACATTATTTTTAATAATTCAATAGTATAAGTGATAATAGTGAACTTTGCACTATAATTCATCAAAGAAAGGTGCCTGTTTCTGCAATATTTTCGACCCCCCCCCCCCACCCCACCCCCATAGGCTTACTGTTTCTAAATTGACTGATGAAATCCATACACAGAAGTCCTTACAAATCCAACAGAAGTATATGGAGGGGGAAATAGGACAAGCTGCCTAAATAGACAGAAGGCAGAGAGACCAGACACGGCAGCAGCTACTACTGAATGGATTTTCTCTCCCCAGAGCTGGATTATCAGGTGAAATATTAACCAGCTCTGGGCTGAAATAAGTCCCTCTCTCGATGCTGCATCCGCATCTGCTCTCTCTATGTCCTCTGCCTGGTGTAGCCTGTTCTTTTTTGTGTATGGACTTCCATGTATGGATTTCAGTCAATTCAGAGACAGTGATCAGGGCTGGAGAAAGCAGAAAATATATTTTATTAAAATATATTACAGTGTTAACTATTTTCACCTATACTATTGAATTATGAAAAATAAAATAAAACTTTAGGTACATGTGACACATTGATTTTTATCACAAAGTTTGGATTCGGTGATAAATAAATGGGTTATATTAGAGAATAGCATCAATGACAGCTCTCTAATAGAAGCTTAGTATTTTAAATATTAGAAGGCTGTCCCGTGTAAAATATTCAAAATTTTTCCAACCAAATCTAAATACTTTTGTAATTACATGTGATTAAAAATGTATAGCACCATCTGCTATTTTATTATTTTTGTAATCTCTCTGTCCACCTGACTGAGGTGGTCGCACATGCTCATTTCCATCCTTCAACTGCGGCCAGCTCTGTGCCCTGTTAGAAGCATTGACAGTTACAGGCAGAAAGATGTAGCAGAAATGGCACACTCCCTGAGTATCGGCACACCCCCTGAGCTGCCCGCTTGAAATAAATCTAGCAGAGCAGTTGGAGCAATGAATGGAAGCAGTGCTGGATCCATGTGAGGTACAGGACTGATTCTAGCTTTGTTAGAAAGAGAATGTCATGTACGTACCATATGATGTCTGATTTTCATTTTTTACAGTAATCATAACATAATCCATTTAAATTACTGTCACTTGCCCTGCTAATCTGTCAACAGGCTGTTAACTGCCCTTGTAAATAAGATTTAAAGAAGCACTCTGGGATTTTACAGGCTCTTGTACATATCTCCTTTATTTGATGTGTCATTTGTGGGTTGGCAGCCACCTTGATTCCTTTTCCCCTCAGATATGGTTTTCCTAAAGAATCCTACTTTTTCCCATTATGCCTGGCTTTGCAGAGACAGAGGGTGTAGCATCTCACTCCACTCCACTGCTCTGTGTCCGTTAAGGTCAGCCATGACAGATTAGTGACACAGCTGCTCTCCCTTCACACTGCAGGGTCTCCATGTTATCCTATGTGATATTGCTTGAGCCTGTTTGCCCTCTCTGCTCTGTCATCTCTCTATCCTTGTCAGCTTTTACATGCAGGGGTCAGGGAGACCAGTGTGAAGCTACATCTCATAGAACTACACTGGAGAGTCAGCACACACAGATAGTACAGACAGGCAGGCTTAGTTATGAGGATTATATAACTACAGCTAATCACTGCATATGCAGCAAACCGGACACCCTAGGGGTGATATGTGATAAGTGTACTAGTGATGAGGTGCCGAGGATAGTAGTACTCACATTTCAGTTGTCCCCTGGGGCCGGCGTGTAGTGGACATAAAGACAGCACTAAATCCTCTGGGGCACTCTATTACAGTGAACATCAGCCAGATGGAAGCTGAGGTGCCCTTGATGGTATAGGTGTTTAGGGTGCTTGGGTGGCTTGGCCCCTGTGTTGAGTTCATGACGCCAGCACCGTTCGTTGCAATATGGAGTGGAATGATGAAGGAGGCAATGGTTGAGCCAAACAGGAACTTTACTTCTAAATTGTAGTCTTGCAATCAATATCATTCATTAGCAGCACTTTCTCATAAATACAGATGGTAAAGCTATAAATTTCCATACCAGGCTCAGTGAGGTGGTGTCTATAGGTTCCAGCTCCACTGTATAGAAGTGATGGTCTTACTGGTACATGGTTCCCGATCTTTCTTTTGTTACTCAGCCTTTCAATAGTAGTTTAGATCTTCTGTAAGTAAGTATTCTGACAGATGGCCTTTCTGTCCTTGGTTATTGTGGGCAGCCTGTAGCTTAGAAACTCTCCACCTAATGCAAAGGTGACTAAAACCTGATAAACGGCAGTTATCTTGCTTTGCCAATAGTCTTTAGTTCAGTAATCCAGCAACCCAAACTCTGCTCCATTCTTTGAAGAGGTTGCAGTAGATACAGCAATTATTCCCTAAGTCCCCGGAAGGGTTCCTAGTAGGGATATTACAGTTACAGATCAATAAGTCCTAGGCTTGAACTACATGGGCTGAAGTAGCTTCACTCTCTGGGGCAAGGCCTGGAGGAAAGAGCCAAGCCTGGCTCCTCTCCTCTTAACTCTTCACTCCTAAACTCCCATTGCTTCCTGTGTGCTAACCTATATAGAAGGTGTGAGGGTGACACCTAGTGCTGGATGTATGTAGTGCATCCATCAGCCTGTCATAGGAACTTAGCAGCTGTGACAAAGGAAAAATACATTCAACAATGAGTAAATGACATAGAGTGGCATATAAACATTTTGGAGTGGCCCATTCTCACGTAAGTGGGACATTACACATCCACTCACCTACTATATATATCTGCACTCCTGGTCCTTTAGATATATACAGTATTCCTCAACAGAATACAGAGATATAAAGAGGAATATGGAGAGTGGGGGAGGTATTTGATTGGCAATGATGTCATCCTGTAATTGACAGGAAGTCAGCCACAAGGAGAGACTGAGTTCCTGCTTACACATTATAGCAAGCAGTCAGACTTGAGATCACATAAACAGGCTCCCAAAATGTATGTATGAATGCAACTAAATTAGGGTATAAAAAATTATACTGCTAGAATACAGGTGGGGAGTTAGTAATACATGTAAAAAAAAAAAAAAAAAAAGGGAGTGCTTCTTTAACATAACAAAGTCAGGAATGTTTCCAGTGAATGGTTAAATTTCAATGCTACAATTATAAAAGTGGTGACAGAACATGAGGAATTTGGTACTAAATTTACATTTGCAGCTGTTTCCAGATCTGAAAGAAAATACACATAAATAATTAACATATTTTAATAATTTAATATGTTCTTCTGAAATAGGAAAATAGTGTATGTTATAAATGGCCAATCACTAAAGTTTCATCTTTTTTGGCTGAGATGATATTTCCATGGGTCAATTGACGCATGATGTTTGCTTTTTCCATCATTGCCGAGAATACACAAGTTCAACCCTGTACTGACATATGGCTTAAATCCATTTCTACCATGTTTGGTTAGTGTCTATGTAGAGTTAGGAGTTACACTGCCCTTACTGACTTTATTTAATATCCAAAATAGTCTGTGGTAGAAGAAAATGTATGCTTGTGCAATTCTGGGGTTTTGGTATAAACTTTCAAATATGTATTTCAAGTACAAAAAAATCTGATTAGTGTCATCCTTAATTTTTTTTTTATTAATTAGAGGAACAGATGAAGAATACAAGAAGACTTGTACATGTGATCTTGTCACGCTCGTGTGTGGGAGGAAAACACCACACCGAGAATAGAAGGGAATGGGGATACCGGAATAAGGCCTGGAAACTAGGGAAGAAAGAAGGACACCTCCTAGAGAAAACCATAACTCCAGTCCTGACAGACCACCAGTCTGGCCCCAAAGGTAGGCAAGTTCATACACTGCGTAAATACCAAACAAAAAAGAAGGGGCACACTCAAAAGGGATACACTTGATGAAAATAATGCGCACTTTATTTAAGCTAAAACACAACCCATAAAATCTATAAAACATACAAAGGGCTCAAATGACATAGATGCCCTCTAAACTGTGAGGAATAGGTCCCATATATCGAAACACCTATCCCAAGGTGATTGCTACACCTCGATGAATAGTAGGCTGCCGCACAAATCTGTGTGTAATATAGAACTGCGTCCCATATACAAATGCTCCTATCCCAAAAAAGCTACAGGATTAATGATGGCAGTGATCTTATATGGACCAATAAACCTGGGACCAGACTTCCAAGAAGGAACCTTCAACTTAATATTTCTTGTGGATAGCCACACAAAATCACCCACGCTTAGGTCCGGACCATTCATACGTTTCCTGTCAGCCACACATTTATACTGTTGCCCATATTCATCAAGACAATGATGACGAAAAACGCCACAGGGATACCGGAAGTATCCGAACCAGAGAATGTGCCAAATTGCGGATGAAACCCATATGCCCCAAAAAACGGCGACTTACCAGTGGACTCCTGTCTACGATTGTTTATGGCAAACTCTTCTAAAGACAAAAACGAGGACCATTCCTCCTGGTTCTCAAAGACATCTTAAGTAAGTTTCCAGAGTCTGATTAGTGCATTCCGTCTGTCCATTCGTCTGAGGATGAAAAGCAGAAGAAAAAGACAGTTGTACCCCCAGCTGAGTACAGAACGCCTCCCAGAATCTGGACACAAACTAAGTCAAGTGTTTTAGCATTAGGTAGGCCAGGCAATGCTATAAAGTGCACCATTTTACTAAAACGATCAACTACCACCAGAATAACTGTCTTTCCAGATGAATTAGACAGTAATAGAATCCATAGAAAAGTGAGTCCATGGTCTGGACGGAATGGGCAACGGAAGTAGAGATCCAGATGGTCGAGTATGTGTCACCTTAGCGCATGCACAGATACTGAAGGCCAACACATAGTCCTCAACACACTTACACAACCCCAGATACCAGAATCTACAAGAGATGAGGTCGGCAGTGGATCTATTCCCAGGGTGTCATGTAAGAACTGTACAGTGATGTTCCTCAAACACCTTATAACGCAATTCTGATAGAATAAATAATTCCCCAGAGGGGCAAGACTCCAGTGCCTCTCCCTGAACCTCTAACACATTCACCTCTAGGTCAGGGTATAGAGCAGATATCATCACCCCTTCCAACCGTATCGAACTCGAATTTACAAAGTCACCATCTTCAGGAAAACTATGTGACAAATCATCTGCCTTGGCCTTCTTAACCCCAGGACGATGTGACATGCCTCGGGTTCAGTCGTTTTGGCGGCTCCAGGTAAGACGTGATCTGTGAACACTGTGATCGGATGAATCGCCCCTTCCAACCAATGACGCCACTCCTCAAAAGCCAACTTAATGGCCAGCAACTCTGTTACCCACATCTTAATTTCTCTCTGCGGCAGAGAGCTTTTTTTTGAGAAGAATGCACATGGACACCATTTACCAGGTTATGGTCCCTGCGATAACACTGCTCCTACCCCAACCTCGGACGCGTCAACTTCCATAATTAAAGGTTGTGATACATCCGGATGCACCAATATAGGGGCAGAAGAGAAGCAATTCCCTTTCCTTTGTGTACTCAACTAATTTAGATGCAGACTCCAAAAGGAATTCCTGCTCCAGACATTATACCCCAAAAATTAAGCTGTTGTTCAAAAATCAACACTTATCTGATCTCTGGGAATGCAGCAGCTTGGACTCCATGATCACTAGAACAATCTCATAGACTTTGAAGTGGCAGTGCGCATGTACAACTGTCTCTCCATTCAAATGGGCACACATAATCCCCGTTCTTTTGATCAGTAGGGTCCTAGCAGCCAAACCCCCAGTGATGAGACACAGGATGTGTTGATTATTTGTACTTAATTCAGACTCCATGCAACAAAATTAATTTAGACTCCATTATTAATTCAGAGATAAGACCCAAAAATAAATATAGACTCCTGAGTAGGGATGAGCGAACCCGAACTGTATAGTTCGGGTTCGTACCGAATTTTGGGGTGTCCGTGACACGGACCCGAACCCGAACATTTTCGTAAAAGTCCGGGTTCGGGTTCGGTGTTCGGCGCTTTCTTGGCGCTTTTTGAAAGGCTGCAAAGCAGCCAATCAACAAGCGTCATACTACTTGGCCCAAGAGGCCATCACAGCCATGCCTACTATTGGCATGGCTGTGATTGGCCAGTGCACCATGTGACCCAGCCTCTATTTAAGCTGGAGTCATGTAGCGCCGCACGTCACTCTGCTATGATCAGTATAGGGAGAGGTTGCAGCTGCGACGTTAGGGCGAGATTAGGCAGATTAACTCCTCCAAAAGACTTCATTCTGTGATCGATCTGCAGCTGTGGATCATTGAAGTGCTATTATTGACTTGCTCACTTTTTTGAGGCTGCCCAGAGCGTTTTTAGATCACTTTTTTTCTGGGGTGATCGGCGGCCATTTTGTGACTTGTGGTGCGCCAGCACAAGCTATCACCAAGTGTATTTAACCATCAATAGTGTGGTTATTTTGTGCTATATCCTACATCAGCTGAAGGCTGAGCCTGTGTCACCGAAGTGCATTTAACCATCAACAGTCTGGTTATTTTTTGGCCATATACTACATCAGCTGCAGGCTGAGCCTGTGTCACCCAAGTGTATTTAACCATCGATAGTGTGGTTATTTTGTGCTATATCCTACATCAGCTGTAGGCTGAGCCTGTGTCACCGAAGTGCATTTAACCATCAACAGTCTGGTTATTTTTTGGCCATATACTACATCAGCTGCAAGCTGAGCCTGTGTCACCCAAGTGCATTTAACCATCAACAGTCTGATTATTTTTTGGCCATATACTACATCTGGTGCAGGCTGAGCCTATGTCACCCAAGTGCATTTAACCATCAACAGTGTGGTTATTTTTTGGCCATATATTACATCAGGGGCAAGTTGAGCCTGTCACCCAGCGCCTAAAAAATAGACCTGACATTTATATTCAACCAAGTCTGTACTGTTTTAGCTGGTCAAGTTATTTGTATTGACCGTAAAAGCACACTTTTTTTTCTGGGTTGAAAAAGCATTCCCAAATTTGCCATTCTCAAAATAACTAGTTTCTGGTATTTGAGGCCTACTTGAAATCTATCCCAAAAAAAAAATCTTACATTGAAGGTATTGATAGTGTCATTCAGAAAAACCTAAGACACACGCTAGCGTGCTGATAGAAGTGTGATTCTGTGATTAAACCTATACCTGTCACACAGCGCAAAAAAAAACAGGTCTCACATCTCTATTCAACCAAATCTGCAGTGTTTTATCTGGTCAAGTTATTTGTAGTGACCGTAAAAGCAGACTTTTTGTTCTGGGTTGAAAAAGCATTCCCAAATTTGCCATTCTCAAAATAACTAGTTTCTGGTATTTGAGTCCTACTTGAAATCTATCCCAAAAAGAAAATCTTACATTGAAGGTATTGATAGTGTCATTCAGAAAAACCTAAGACACACGCTAGCGTGCTGATAGAAGTGTGATTCTGTGATTAAACCTATACCTGTCACACAGCGCAAAAAAAAACAGGTCTCACATCTCTATTCAACCAAATCTGCAGTGTTTTATCTGGTCAAGTTATTTGTAGTGACCGTAAAAGCAGACTTTTTGTTCTGGGTTGAAAAAGCATTCCCAAATTTGCCATTCTCAAAATAACTAGTTTCTGGTATTTGAGGCCTACTTGAAATCTATCCCAAAAAGAAAATCTTACATTGAAGGTATTGATAGTGTCATTCAGAAAAACCTAAGACACACGCTAGCGTGCTGATAGAAGTGTGATTCTGTGATTAAACCTATACCTGTCACACAGCGCAAAAAAAAAACAGGTCTCACATCTCTATTCAACCAAATCTGCAGTGTTTTAGCTGGTCAAGTTATTTGTAGTGACCGTAAAAGCAGACTTTTTGTTCTGGGTTGAAAAAGCATTCCCAAATTTGCCATTCTCAAAATAACTAGTTTCTGGTATTTGAGGCCTACTTGAAATCTATCCCAAAAAGAAAATCTTACATTGAAGGTATTGATAGTGTCATTCAGAAAAACCTAAGACACATGCTAGCGTGCTGATAGAAGTGTGATTCTGAGATTAAACCTATACCTGTCACACAGCGCAAAAAAAAACAGGTCTCACATCTCTATTCAACCAAATCTGCAGTGTTTTAGCTTGTCAAGTTATTTGTAGTGACCGTAAAAGCAGACTTTTTGTTCTGGGTTGAAAAAGCATTCCTAAATTTGCCATTCTCAAAATAACTAGTTTCTGGTATTTGAGGCCTACTTAAAATCTATCCCAAAAAGAAAATCTTACATTGAAGGTATTGATAGTGTCATTCAGAAAAACCTAAGACACACGCTAGCGTGCTGATAGAAGTGTGATTCTGTGATTAAACCTATACCTGTCACACAGCGCAAAAAAAAACAGGTCTCACATCTCTATTCAACCAAATCTGCAATGTTTTAGCTGGTCAAGTTATTTGTAGTGACCGTAAAAGGCGACTTTTTGTTCTGGGTTGAAAAAGCATTCCCAAATTTGCCATTCTCAAAATAACTACAGTAGTTTCTGGTATTTGAGGCCTACTTGAAATCTATCCCAAAAAGAAAATCTTACATTGAAGGTATTGATAGTGTCATTCAGAAAAACCTAAGACACACGCTAGCGTGCTGATAGAAGTGTGATTCTGTGATTAAACCTATACCTGTCACACAGCGCAAAAAAAAACAGGTCTCACATCTCTATTTAACCAAATCTGCAGTGTTTTATCTGGTCAAGTTATTTGTAGTGACCGTAAAAGCAGACTTTTTGTTCTGGGTTGAAAAAGCATTCCCAAATTTGCCATTCTCAAAATTGTGGTGAACGGGAACAATGAGGAAAACATCTAATAAGGGACGCGGACGTGGACATGGTCGTGGTGGTGTTAGTGGACCCTCTGGTGCTGAGAGAGGACGTGGCCGTTCTGCCACAGCCACACGTCCTAGTGAACCAACTACCTTAGGTCCCAGTAGCCAGCAGAATTTACAGCGATACTTGGTGGGGCCCAATGCCGTTCTAAGGATGGTAAGGCCTGAGCAGGTACAGGCATTAGTCAATTGGGTGGCCGACAGTGGATCCAGCACGTTCACATTATCTCCCACCCAGTCTTCTGCAGAAAGCGCACAGATGGCGCATGAAAACCAAGCCCATCGGTCTGTCACATCACCCCCATGCATATCAGGGAAACTGTCTGAGCCTCAAGTTATGCAGCAGTCTCTTATGCTGTTTGAAGACTCTGCTGCCAGGGTTTCCCAAGGGCATCCACCTAGCCCTTCCCCAGGGGTGGAAGAGATAAAATGCACTAACGCACAACCACTTATTTTTCCTGATGATGAGGACATGGGAATACCACCTCAGCACGTCTCTGATGATGACGAAACACAGGTGCCAACTGCTGCAACTTTCTGCAGTGTGCAGACTGAACAGGAGGTCAGGGATCAAGACTGGGTGGAAGACGATGCAGGGGACGATGAGGTCCTAGACCCCACATAGAATAAAGGTCGTGCCACTGACTTTCAGAGTTCGGAGGAAGAGGCAGTGGTGAGACCGAGCCAACAGCGTAGCAAAAGAGGGAGCAGTGGGCAAAATCAGAACACCCGCCGCCAAGAGACTCCGCCTGCTACTGACCGCCGCCATCTGGGACCGAGCACCCCAAAGGCAGCTTCAAGGAGTTCCCTGGCATGGCACTTCTTCAAACAATGTGCTGACGACAAGACCCGAGTGGTTTGCCAGCTGTGCCATCAGAGCCTGAAGCGAGGCATTAACGTTCTGAACCTTAGCACAACCTGCATGACCAGGCACCTGCATGCAAAGCATGAACTGCAGTGGAGTAAACACCTTAAAAACAAGAAAGTCACTCAGGCTCCCCCTGCTACCTCTTCTGCTGCTGCCGCCTCGGCCTCTTCTGCTGCTGCCGCCGCCTCGGCCTCTTCCTCTGCCTCTGGAGGAACGTTGGCACCTGCCGCCCAGCAAACATGGGATGTACCACCAACACCACCACCTGCGTCACCAAGCATCTCAACCATGTCACACGGCAGCGTTCAGCTCTCCACAAACATTTGAGAGAAAGCGTAAATTCCCACCTAGCCACCCTCGATCCCTGGCCCTGAATGCCAGCATTTCTAAACTACTGGCCTATGAAATGCTGTCATTTAGGCTGGTGGACACACACAGCTTCAAACAGCTCATGTCACTTGCTGTCCCACAGTATGTTGTTCCCAGCCGCCACTACTTCTCCAAGAGAGCCGTGCCTTCCCTGCACAAACAAGTGTCCGATAAAATCAAGTGTGCACTGCGCAACGCCATCTGTGGCAAAGTCCACCTAACGACAGATACGTGGACCAGTAAGCACGGCCAGGGACGCTATATCTCCCTAACTGCACACTGGGTAAATGTAGTGGTGGCTGGGCCCCAGGCGGAGAGCCGTTTGGCGCACGTCCTTCCGCCGCCAAGGATCGCAGGGCAACATTCTTTGCCTCCTGTCTCCTCCTCCTCCTACTCAGCTTCCTCCTCCTCTTCTTCCACCTGCTCATCCAGTCAGCCACACACCTTCACCACCAACTTCAGCACAGCCCGGGGTAAACGTCAGCAGGCCATTCTGAAACTCATATGTTTGGGGGACAGGCCCCACACCGCACAGGAGTTGTGGCGGGGTATAGAACAACAGACCGACGAGTGGTTGCTGCCGGTGAGCCTCAAGCCCGGCCTGGTGGTGTGCGATAATGGGCGAAATCTCGTTGCAGCTCTGGGACTAGCCGGTTTGACGCACATCCCTTGCCTGGCGCATGTACTGAATTTGGTGGTGCAGAAGTTCATTCGCAACTACCCCGACATGTCAGAGCTGCTGCATAAAGTGCGGGCCGTCTGTTCGCGCTTCCGGCGTTCACACCCTGCCGCTGCTCGCCTGTCTGCGCTACAGCGTAACTTCGGCCTTCCAGCTCACCGCCTCATATGCGACGTACCCACCAGGTGGAACTCCACCTTGCATATGTTGGACAGACTGTGCGAGCAGCAGCAGGCCATAGTGGAGTTTCAGCTGCAGCACGCACGGGTCAGTCGCACTGCGGATCAGACACACTTCACCACCAATGACTGGGCCTCCATGCGAGACCTGTGTGCCCTGTTGTGTTGTTTCGAGTACTCCACCAACATGGCCAGTGGCGATGACGCCGTTATCAGCGTTACAATACCACTTCTATGTCTCCTTGAGAAAACACTTAGGGCGATGATGGAAGAGGAGGTGGCCCAGGAGGAAGAGGAGGAAGAGGGGTCATTTTTAGCACTTTCAGGCCAGTCTCTTCGAAGTGACTCAGAGGGAGGTTTTTTGCAACACCAGAGGCCAGGTACAAATGTGGCCAGACAGGGCCCACTACTGGAGGATGAGGAGGACGAGGATGAGGAGGAGGTGGAGGAGGATGAGGATGAAGCATGTTCACAGCGGGGTGGCACCCAAAGCAGCTCGGGCCCATCACTGGTGCGTGGCTGGGGGGAAACACAGGACGATGACGATACGCCTCCCACAGAGGACAGCTTGTCCTTACCTCTGGGCAGCCTGGCACACATGAGCGACTACATGCTGCAGTGCCTGCGCAACGACAGCAGAGTTGCCCACATTTTAACGTGTGCGGACTACTGGGTTGCCACCCTGCTGGATCCCCGGTACAAAGACAATGTGCCCACCTTACTTCCTACACTGGAGCGTGATAGGAAGATGCGCGAGTACAAGCGCACGTTGGTAGACGCGCTACTGAGAGCATTCCCAAATGTCACAGGGGAACCAGTGGAAGCCCAAGGCGAAGGCAGAGGAGGAGCAAGAGGTCGCCAACGCAGCTGTGACACGGCCAGCTCCTCTGAGGGCAGGGTTAGCATGGCAGAGATGTGGAAAAGTTTTGTCACCATGCCACAACTAACTGCACCACCACCTGATACGGAACGTGTTAGCAGGAGGCAACATTTCACTAACATGGTGGAACAGTACCTGTGCACACCCCTCCACGTACTGACTGATGGTTCGGCCCCATTCAACTTCTGGGTCTCCAAATTGTCCACGTGGCCAGAGCTAGCCTTTTATGCCTTGGAGGTGCTGGCCTGCCCGGCGGCCAGCGTTTTGTCTGAACGTGTATTCAGCACGGCAGGGGGCGTCATTACAGACAAACGCAGCCGCCTGTCTACAGCCAATGTGGACAAGCTGACGTTCATAAAAATGAACCAGGCATGGATCCCACAGGACCTGTCCATCCCTTGTGCAGATTAGACATTAACTACCTCCCCTTAACAATATATTATTGTACTCCAGGGCACTTCCTCATTCAATCCTATTTTTTATTTCATTTTACCATTATATTGCGGGGCAACCCAAAGTTGAATGAACCTCTCCTCTGTCTGGGTGCCGGGGCCTAAATGTGTGACAGTGGCCTATTCCAGTGGTGGGTGACGTGAAGCCTGATTCTCTGCTATGACATGAAGACAGATTCTGCGCTGACATAAGGCCAGATTCTCTGTTACGGGACCTCTCTCCTCTGCCTTGGTGCCTGGGCCTAAATATGTGACAGTGGCCTGTTCCAGTGGTGGGTGACGTGAAGCCTGATTCTCTGCTATGACATGAAGACAGATTCTGCACTGACATAAGGCCAGATTCTCTGTTACGGGACCTCTCTCCTCTGCCTGGGTGCCTGGGCCTAAATATGTGACAGTGGCCTGTTCCAGTGGTGGGTGACGTGAAGCCTGATTCTCTGCTATGACATGAAGACAGATTCTGCGCTGACATAAGGCCAGATTCTCTGTTACGGGACCTCTCTCCTCTGCCTGGGTGCCTGGGCCTAAATATGTGACAGTGGCCTGTTCCAGTGGTGGGTGACGTGAAGCCTGATTCTCTGCTATGACATGAAAACCAGATTCTGCGCTGACATAAGGCCAGATTCTCTGTTACGGGACCTCTCTCCTCTGCCTGGGTGCCTGGGCCTAAATGTGTGACAGTGGCCTGTTCCAGTGGTGGGTGACGTGAAGCCTGATTCTCTGCTATGACATGAAGACAGATTCTGCGCTGACATAAGGCCAGATTCTCTGTTACGGGACCTCTCTCCTCTGCCTGGGTGCCTGGGCCTAAATGTGTGACAATGGCCTGTTCCAGTGGTGGGTGACGTGAAGCCTGATTCTCTGCTATGACATGAAGACAGATTCTGCGCTGACATAAGGTCAGATTCTCTGTTACGGGACCTCTCTCCTCTGCCTGGGTGCCTGGGCCTAAATGTGTGACAGTGGCCTGTTCCAGTGGTGGGTGACGTGAAGCCTGATTCTCTGCTATGACATGAAGACAGATTCTGCGCTGACATAAGGCCAGATTCTCTGTTACGGGACCGCTCTCCTCTGTCTGGGTGCCGGGGCCTAAATATGTGACAGTGGCCTCTTCCAGTGGTGGGTGACGTGAAGCCAGATTCTATGCTATTGCATGAAGAGACTGATTCTCTGCTGACATGAAGCCAGATTCTTTGCTATGGCATGAAGAGACTGATTCTCTGCTGACGTGAAGCCAGATTCTCTGCTATGGGACCTCTGTCAAATTGATATTGGGTCATTTTTATTTTTTTTATTTTTATTTTAATTTATTTCCCTATCCACATTTGTTTGCAGGGGATTTACCTACATGTTGCTGCCTTTTGCAGCCCTCTAGCTCTTTCCTGGGCTGTTTTACAGCCTTTTTAGTGCCCAAAAGTTCGGGTCCCCATTGACTTCAATGGGGTTCGGGTTCGGGACGAAGTTCGGTTCGGGTTCGGATCCCGAACCCGAACATTTCCGGGAAGTTCGGCCGAACTTCTCGAACCCGAACATCCAGGTGTTCGCTCAACTCTACTCCTGAGTCCTGACCCAAAATTAATTCAAACCTCAGACCAGACTTCTAAATTAATTCAGCCACCCATACCAGACCTCTAAATTAATTCGGACCAGCAAAGCAGACTACCTAATTAAGACTCCAACATTAGTAAATGTAAATAATTGCACATAGTTAGATGCATACAATGTAATTTTTCTTTAGTATTCGCTCTACCCAGTGATTGCAGTCTATCGGTCCCTCAACTGTGAAATGATATTCTCCAGACAGCTCTGAGCCTGCAGTTCCCATCAGCTGGGGCAGCGTCCACTTTTGTGAGTGTGGCTAGAGGTGAGCAAAGTTTTCAAAAATTCAATTTGAACACTTTGCCGAATTATTCCAAATAATTTGCTTCGTTCCGAATCAATTCATCACGAAGTGCATTGAATCAGCTATATTCTGGCCTGCAGGGAGAGTGTATGTTGGTGTACATCACTGTTCATTGCAGCAACATGCGTAGCTAGTCGTTTCTGGTAGTGAAACAGTTACTGTGACAGGCATGTGGACACCCTAATAACAGTAGAATTATGAAACAGTAGAACAAGACAGGTTATTCACCCCAATTTCAGACTCAAGACATTATACAATTGCTTATCTCTTAAACAAGGTGGACACCCCAATAACAGTAAAATTAGGAAGCTTATTCACCCCAATTTGAGAATCAAGACGTAATAGAATTGTTTATCTATTAAACAAGGTGGATACCCCAATAACAATAGAACTAGACAGCTTATTCACGCCAATTTGAAAATCAAGGCATAATATAATTGTTTATCTATTAAACAAGGTGGATACCCCAATAACAGTAGAACTAGAGAGTTTATTCACCCCAATTTGAGAATCAAGGCATAATATAATTGTTTATTTATTAACCCTTTCACGACTGCAATCTGTATATATACGTGATAGCTGCACATGCCCCGTGCAGCTACCACGTATATACACGTTCTGGCAGCTCTTTAATCCAAGCGCTGCAAAGCGCTTGGATTTAAGCTTCTGCCCCTGTCCTGCTGCTGTCACGGACAGCATACAGTGCGGTAATGCCGGCAAGGGGCCAATCAGAGTGGCCCCTTGCCGGCAATCGATCCGATTGGTTAGTCTGTGCAGACTAACCAATCGGATCGCGGCAGTGTTAAAATGCCGGTTTCAGGCTCTGATCTGCGCTCTGCAGATCAGAGCCTGAAATCGGTAATGTGTCCTGAAGCCCCCGATCTGTGCCCCCTCCTTGTTCATGTCCTGCCCCCGATGCGGTCCTGCCCCGATCTGTGCCCCCTCCTTGTTCTTGTCCTGCCCCCGATGCGGTCCGCCCCCTCCTGCACCGATCTGTGCCCCCTTCTTGTCCATCATCTTATCCTGCCCCCCCGAAGCGGTCCGCCCCCTCCTGCCCTGATCTGTAAGTAAAATGCTGCCCCCCTTCTCCCGTTTCCAGCGCTGCCCCCTGCCCCCGATGCGGTCCCCCTTGTGTGTGTGATGGCGGCGGCTCCATTCCTGAGCCGCCGCCATCAGCAGCGTGTGTCAGCTCTATGCTGACACTGCTGTAACCCATAGATGCCGCAGTAGCGGCATCCATGGGGGTAATAGAGGGAGGGGGCCCCCTCTCTCTCAACCATCAGGGCTGCTGCGATCGCAGCGCCCGATGGTTGCCATGGCAACCAGACGCTTTGCAAAGGCGTCCGGTTGCCATGGTATAGGCGTCCAGTGCTGCCACCTACAGGCATCTGATTGTATTATACTTTGCAATGCAAGAGCATTGCAAAGTATAGTACAACCATCAGCCCCACTGGATCTTCAAGATCCAAGAGGGAACTGATAAAAAAAAAATTGAAAATAATAAAAGTAAAAATAAATAAATAAAAATGTAAAAATTAAATTTCCTTTTCCTATAAAAAACAAAAAAAACAAACAGAAAACCACACATATTAGGTGTCACCGCGTCCGTAATGACCATCTCTATAAATATATCACATCATCAACCCCATCCAATAAACACCATAAAAAATAAAAAATAAAAACGGTGTAAAAAAATAAGCCATTTTTGTCACCTTACATCACAAAAAGTGCAACACCAAGCGATCAAAAAAGGCGAATATACCCCAAAATAGTACCAATCAAACCGTTACCTCATCCCGCAAAAAATGAGCCCATATTTAAGACAATCGCCCAAAAAATAAATAAGCTATGGCTCTCAGACTATGGAGACACTAAAACATCATTTTTTTAGTTTCAGAAATGCTATTATTGTGTAAAACTTAAATAAATAAGAAAAAGTATACATATTAGGTATTGCCACATCCGTAATGATCTGCTCTATAAAACTGTCACATGACCTAACCCCTCAGATGAACGCTGTAAAAAAAAAAAAAAAAAACAGTTCCAAAACAGCCAATTTTTTGGCCACCTTGTCCCATAAAGTGTAATAATGAATGATCAAAAAATCCTATGTACCCAAAAATGGTACCAATAAAAACCTCAACTCTTTCTGCAAAAAATGAGCCCCTGCACAAGACGATCGGTAGAAAAATAAAAAACATATGGCGTTCAGAAAACCAATCCAGCAAAATCTGCCTTCCAAAAACCATGCGGCACTCCTTCCATTCTGCGCCCTGCCGTGCGCCCTTACAGCAGTTTATGACCACATGTGGGGTGTTTCTGTAAACCGCAGAATCAGAGTAATAAATATTGAGTTTTGTTTGGCTGTTAACCCTTAATGTGTTAAAGAAAAAAATGTAATAAAATAGAAAATCTGCTAAAAAAGTGAAATTTAGAAATTTCATCTCCATTTTCCTTTAATTCTTGTGGAACACCTAAAGGGTTAATAATGTTTGTAAAATCGGTTTTGAATACCTTGAGGGGTGTAGTTTCTACAATGGGGTCATTTATGGGGTTATAAATTATGTAGGCCCCACAAAGTGACTTCAGACCTGAACTAGTCCTTAAAAAGTGGGTTTTGGAAATTTTCGTAAAAATTTTAAGAATTGCTTCTAAACTTCTAAGCCTTGTAACGTCCTAAAAAAATAAAATAACATTTCCAAAATGATGCCAACATAAAGTAGACATATGGGGAATGTTATGTAATAAATATTTTATGAGGTATTACTTTCTGTTTTAGAAGCAGAGAAATTGAAATTTAGAAAATTGCAAATTTTTAAAATTTTTTGGTAAATTTGGGATTTTTTTTTTAAAAAGGAGATATATATTGACTCAAATTTATGACTGTCATGAAGTACAATGTGTCACGAGAAAACAATCTCAGAATGGCGTGGATAAGTAAAAGTGTTCCAAAGCTATTACCACTTAAAGTGACGCATGTCAGATTTGTAAATTTTGACCTGGACACTGGGGCATCAATGACCTTTGGTCATGAAAGGGTTAAACAAGGTGGATACCCCAGTAACAGTAGAACTAGAGAGTTTATTCACCCCAATTTGAGAATCAAGGCCTAATAGAATTGCGTATATATTAAACAAAGAGGACACTGTTTAATTAGATAGCCATGTACCCTATACAGGGATTGGTTTAAACTGTGCTGTCTTATATGGATCCTTTCAGCTACAGATTACAGTTCGTGCACTGTCCCTGCATTCTCCCAATGCTTATCCTATGCTCTCCCTACAATCTCCCTACACTGTGACGGCACTCACCCTATCCAATATTACACAATTAAAAGCTCTTAGCAACACTGTCCCTAGTGCTTGTCACATGTCTCCCTATGCTCAACTCACAGTGAAATAGCATAGATCGCGCAGGATGAGGCTTTTAAAGGTTTGCAACATCATAGGGGCTGGCTAGCTGCTGCATAGCATTATGGGTGATCTCATATTTTTTTTTTTTACTTTCACTTTGTAACAGGTGTAGCCGCCAGTTACCACGAAGCACGAGAAAATTCAGATTCACTGCTAATCAAATTTTTCCTATATTTTGGATCAAATTCCAGTTCAAATGCTTAAATTTGCTCAACACTAAGTGTGACCTTTGGGTTGCTGCCATTGTCAGCTCTGCAGAGTACCCTGTTCACTCTCCTGTATTGGTATCTTTTTTTGAAACAAACAAAAATCATGTTTTAGTGTCTCCATAGTCTGAGAGCCATATTTATTTTATTTTTTTTGGGCGATTGTCCTATGTAGGGACTCATTTTTGGTGGGATGAAGTGACGGTTAGATTGGTGCTATTTTGGGGGGCATACTCCTTTTTGATAGCTTAGTGTTGCGCTTTTAGTGATGTAAGGTGACAAAAATGGCTTTTATTGACACCGTTTTTATTTTTATGGTGTCTATCGGACGTGGTCAATCATATGATATATTTATAGAGCCAGTCATTACGGACACGGCGATACCTAATATGTGTTTTTTTTTTAAAGAAATCTATTTTTATTATAAAATCAGGAGAAATTGGCGTTTTTTTCTTTTTTTTTACTGAAACTTTTTTTTATTAAAAACACTTTTTTTTAAAACTTTATTTCTGTCCCACTCTGGGACTTCAACGTTTGGAGGGTCTGATCCCCTCTGCAATTCATTACAATACATCTGTATTGTAATGCTTTGCCTGTTAGTGGATTACACTGAGTAATACACTAACAGGTTGCCTAGGAGACCCAGCCTTAGGCTCGATGTCCTGGGCACCCGTAGAAGGCAGGTCCCTATGCCATGCAATTCATTGGGCAGCCTCTGCATGGCATTGGGCTGCCTTGTCACACATCGGGTCCCCACCACAGCAGCGCGGGGAGCCAATGCGCTCCTTCACCCGCCACAAACCACTTCGATGTTGCGGTCAGGGTTAATCCACTGGTATCTCTGTAAACAGCAATGTCGGCGGATACAGCAGGGGCCTGGCTACCAGGGACTGCCAGACCCAGCAGTGATTGGCTGGGCGCAGCTGCTGCACCCTCCTCATCAGCCCACCGTGCATTTACGGCGAAATGCGTTCTTGCACAGCATCCCCCGCCGTACATGCACGGCATTTTGCGTTAAGGGGTTAAAAATACTTTATGCTAATTATCCATGCACATATAGTGGCCTACATTGTGTCAGTTACACCCATTAATGAAATCTGTTTCATTGTCAGAAAATTTGTTAGAAATTTTTAAAAATTTATTTGCAGATGATTGCAATCAATATACCATGTAAATGGTAATTTGACCACCTCTGGTGTGATGTAAACTGTTATCAAAAAAACCGCACGGACAATCAAAATATAGAACAATTACTTTTTCAGTGTTCTGGTTGTAGTTGGTTTATGCTTCCCAATGCAATGAACAACTTGCAGGAGCAGACTAATTTGGCTACATAGCTAGAACAAACCTTCACATATGTTTTTTTACTTTCTGAATCCATGACATAAGCAGAACTAACTCAAGTTAATTACCAAGGCAAAATGACTGCTAATTGTTTATGTAAACGAGCTTCTGAAGGAGTTTCAGTTGATTTTCTGCTTCTCTAACAGTTTAATGATCCTGCTAATCTGTGCAGGGAGCTATGACGGACTGCAATGGATGACGAAGTGCAGAGCTCTTGTAGCTTATTTATATAGTTTGGCCCTCTAGAACATGAAATAATAATTAACTCTGCCACTGTTATTAAAAATAAATGTATTCTACAAATGGACCAAGCAGATACTATTGTAATAGAGCATCAAGCATGCTGTTGTTTATTTGGTAATTTCACTGTAAAACAGTGAAATGCCATGAAAATGCTTCAAATGTAGGTCCATTTATTCTGACAAAAAGTTCCAAATCCCCTGCTTCCTCACATACCATGACAAATCATGAAGTTATTTCTGTCTATAGCCACCACTAAGGGAGTGTAATGGATATGAAGTTATATGGAACAGTATTAGGAGCTGAATATACACTCACCTAAAGAATTATCAGGAACACCATACTAATACGGTGTTGGACCCCCTTTTGCCTTCAGAACTGCCTTAATTCTACGTGGCATTGATTCAACAAGGTGCTGATAGCATTCTTTAGAAATGTTGGCCCATATTGATAGGATAACATCTTGCAGTTGATGGAGATTTGAGGGATGCACATCCAGGGCACGAAGCTCCCGTTCCACCACATCCCAAAGATGCTCTATTGGGTTGAGATCTGGTGACTGTGGGGGCCATTTTAGTACAGTGAACTCATTGTCATGTTCAAGAAACCAATTTGAAATGATTCGAGCTTTGTGACATGGTGCATTATCCTGCTGGAAGTAGCCATCAGAGGATGGATACATGTTCTCATTCTGTTTACGCCAAATTCGGACTCTATCATTTAAATGTCTCAACAGAAATCGAGACTCATCAGACCAGGCAACATTTTTCCAGTCTTCAACAGTCCAATTTTGGTGAGCTTGTGCAAATTGTAGCCTCTTTTTCCCATTTGTAGTGGAGATGAGTTGTACCCGGTGGGGTCTTCTGCTGTTGTAGCCCATCCGCCTCAAGGTTGTGTGTGTTGTGGCTTCACAAATGCTTTGCTGCATACCTTGGTTGTAACGAGTGGTTATTTCAGTCAACGTTGCTCTTCTATCAGCTTGAATCAGTCGTCCCATTCTCCTCTGACCTCTAGCATCCACAAGGCATTTTTGCCCACAGGACTGCCACATACTGGATGTTTTTCCCTTTTTACACCATTCTTTGTAAACCCTAGAAATGGTAATGGGTAGAAATCCCAGTAACTGAGCAGATTGGGAAATACTCAGACTGGCCCGCCTGGCACCAACAACCATGCCACGCTCAAAATTGCTTAAATCACCTTTCTTTCCCATTCTGACATTCAGTTTGGAGTTCAGGAGATTGTCTTGACCAGGACCACACCCCTAAATGCATTGAAGCAACTGCCATGTGATTGGTTGACTAGATAATTGCATTAATGAGAAATAGAACAGGTGTTCCTAATAATTCTTTAGGTGAGTGTATATGCATGCAGTGAACTCCCCTAATGGTGGCGCCAGAAAAAAAAAAGTGATATCACATGCTGGCCTCACATGGCCAAAGCACACTGGACTGAGGTAACCAATGGCTGCAAAATTTTTGCAAAAAATCAACCCTTATTGTAAAGAGAAGCAGCAGGGGATAAGTGCAGATAAGTGCCTCACAGGAACCATGACAGTGTCATAATCTGCCCTAATGGTGGTAGGTAAACAACTGTGTGTGGGTATAATGAAAGGAACATGGTGTTACAGTAGTCCCTCAAGATACAATGGCCTCAGGATACAGTATTTTCAACATACAATGGTCTTTTCTGACCCATCGTAACTTGAAACTAGACTCAACATAAAATGCCTCAGACTCAGATCACTGTATTAGTTGCTAGTTAGCAGCTATTCCTGACTGTAATATGTAAGGACTTGTTTTATCTGTCTTAGTTATATGCTTTTTTTTTCTCTTAAGGCTGGGTTCACACCTGAGCGTTTTACAGCGCGTACGAACGCGCTGTAAAACGCCCTATGCCTCAAGAAGTACAGGAGCTTCTTTGGGGTGTATTGTCACGCGTTCCCGCCCATAGACTACAGCGGGAACGCGCCTAAATGGGCGTTTGCTTGTTTCTGCCCATTAAAAACTCCCGATACAAACGCCCGATAAAAACGCCTGAAAAAAGCACATATTGAATACGCTCAGGTGTGAACCCAGCCTAAATCTTCATTGTCTTTTATCTTGGATGACATTTTGGGGCTTTGGAACTGATTACTCAAGTTACAATGGTCGCCCTTTAACCAATTATTATTGTAACTTGAGGGACCAATGTACATATTTAGCAATCCTAGGGTTAATTTTACACAGAGAATAAACCCCTTTTAAGCTGTCCAGGGTATTTTATTGCAGGAATCAGAGTCCTCTTGGAGAAGTAAGAGTGCACATTTGATACCTTGGACCTCGACCAATATTAAAATGGTTAACAGTCAGATGTTTGTTTATCCCAGCTGAACACACTCCATTCCATACAGTGATTTAACAATTTAATATGCATGGTTCTTGCCCCCTTGTTAATTTACTGTCTAGTCACATACAAAGGATTTGTATAATCAGCCAGAAGAATGGTTCTGAAACCCAAGCCAAGGGCTGAAATTATAAAATGTAAACTGATTAATAAAAGAGGGTTCACATTTGAGGGCAGTCAAGACTGAAAGTGAGTCCATTGTTCCTTCTACCCTGTAAGTGTTAATACTTCTCCCATTCATTGTATAACAGTTTTGCATATCATTTTTTATGTTGTCTCTTTTTGTATTTTGTAAGCACTGCACCTTTTTGTATTAATGGTTAAATCTTTATTGAAACCTGTCAGCTCATTTATGTCATATAAATTGCCCACAGTACCTTTGCAATATGCTCTTGTTGGTCCCTTAGTTTCTCTTCTTCAATTTTTGGACTTTGGAAAATCAACTTTATTCCATGCTCCCACAGTATGCTAATGAGGGGTTGAAAGTGCTGTACCTTGATTGACGTTTCCTATCACAGGGAAGGTTATTCCTCACCTCATGTGACAGAAAACATCAATTAAGGTGCAGGAGGTGGGGTCTGGACCGGAACAATATGAGCATACTACAGAGTTACTTTGATCAGTTTATATAACAAAATCAAGCTGACGGGTTTCCTTTAATATGTTTAGTCCTTGTTTGCTCTAAGAATCCATAGTCTTTCTAAGACTCTTTTAATCTGTTTGATGCCTGAGGGTAATGTGTGCCTGTGAGTAGTTGTGTGTTAAGCGAGTGTAATCTCGTTTGTCATAACATCGGCTGGTGGCTTTGTGCATTTGGAGTGCATGGACTTCGTTGGGATGTAAATAAAATAACATGAAGCCAATCAGACCATTAGAGCATGAACATGTCAGGGGAAAGTATGCTTTACAAAATATGGCCATAGAGAGCCAATTTTTAAAAATGTTTTTATCATCCGATTTTATTATCAGAAATAGTCATGACTATCAGAAATATTATTGGATACAGCTAATAGGTAAGCAATTTTTTTTATGATGCTCAATTTACTGACTTTTTATCATACAGAATTTCATCTGCCTATGAATGCTCATTCTTTTTTATTAATACAAATAATAACCTGATTGATATGAATGCCCTTGAACATTATAATAAATAAAATATAAAATAAAAATATTTAGTACCCATTCAGCCAGTGTTTCCACATTCAGAACACTATTGGTTAAAAGGGTTGGCCACTTTCAGGTTACTGTTCACCAATGCTTTTTTGAGATGATTATATGGCATTTACTAATATAGTATTTGTTGATATTCTGCACCATTTTCTATATTTCATAAGGTATGCTCCCTTGTTTACAAAGTCTTTTGTGCTGTCCTTATAGAGGGCCCATCCATAAGATGGCTGCTGATGCAGGGTCATGTGACCAGTAGAGATGTCGCGAACATAAAATTTTCCGTTTGTGAACGGCAAACGCGAATTTACGCAAATGTTTGCGAACGGGCGAACCGCCATAGACTTCAATAGGCAGGCAAATTTTAAAACCCACAGGGACTCTTTCTGGCCACAATAGTGTTTCAAGGGGACTAATACCTGGACTGTGGCATGCCGGAGAGGGATCCATGGCAAAACTCCCATGGAAAATTATGTAGTTGACGCATAGTCGGGTTTTAATCCATAAAGGGCATAAATCACCTAACATTCCTAAATTGTTTGGAATAACGTGCTTTAAAACATCCGGTGTGTGTATACGATCAGGTATGATGTTGTATCGATCAGGTAGTGTAAGGGTTACGCCCGCTTCACAGTGACAGACCAAACTCTGACAGACCAAACTCCCCGTTTAACGCACCGCAAACAACCGCAAAGAGTTGTCAATGGTTGACACACTCATGACATAAATTTTATTCCTCTATGTGTCAATCTTGGTGTAGTGATGACTGTGGTGTCGTGCGCACGTTTGGGAGATTGCAGTCGATGCGGTTTTTCAAAGCCTATGGTCGTGTTGAGGTAGTTCAGTGACAGTTAAGTGACCCAGAAAACAATGATTCTGCAGTGTGGGCCCATTGTTGGCCTAGTAGGCTTTAATGATCACCTTAGATGATCACAAAGAAAATTTATGTTTTTTCTTTGAAAAATTATCCAGCCGATCGCTTTTGGTCTGTTCACAATGAAGCAACAACCTTATCATCTGGGGTGTGCCAACATTGCCAACACACTCATAGAGGTGATCGCTTCATTGTGATACGCAAGCCCCTTCACCACAAAAAGGGAACGATCACGAAGGGGAATTGACACATGTATGTGCCTTTTTTTTTGTTTTGTTTTGCAGCCACAGTGCAGCACCAGAGGCCAGAAATATTAGGCATGTACACATGCCAGAAAAATTTGGTATTGTTGCAGCCGCTTCCTGGAAAATGTACAGTAGGTGAACCCGATTTTGTGTCAATCTCGCTGTATTTCTCGGCGAGATTGAGCACATACGAGCCCCATCGCGGGAGCCAGCGCCGAGCTGGCTTGCCGCGATGGAGACAGAGCCGTCATAGAAGCGACGGGAGATCCGACTTGGATTCCCGCCAATTCTACACGTGTGCGGCGTTTGTTATGAATCCTGAGGGGGAAGTCCCCGCCGGATTTTAAATAAAAATCCGGCCTGGGTCCCGCCCTCAGGAGCATACCGGGCCCTTAGGTCTGTTATGGGTTGTAAGGAGAGCCCCCCCTACGCCGAAAAAAACGGCGTAGGGGGTCCCCCTACAATCCATACCAGACCCGTATCCAAAGCACGCTACCCGGCCAGCCAGGAAGGGAGTGGGGACGAGCGAGCGCCCCCCCCCTCCTGAGCCGTACCAGGCTGCATGCCCTCAACATGGGGGGTTGGGTGCTCTGGGGCAGGGGGCGCACTGCGGCCCCCCCATCTCAGAGCACCCTGTCCCCATGTTGATGAGGACAGGGCCCCTTCCCGACAACCCTGGCCGTTGGTTGTCGGGGTATGCGGGCGGGAGGCTTATCGGAATCTGGGAGCCCCCTTTAATAAGGGGGCCCCCAGATACCGGCCCCCCACCCTAAGTGAATGAGTATGGGGTACATCGTACCCCTACCCATTCACCTGCAAGAAAAGTGGTAAAAACACAAATAAACCACACAGTGTATTGAAATATTTTATTTTTCTGCTCCAGAGGCCGCCCCCTGTCTTCTTTATTAGCTCTTTTACCAGGGGGGGGCTCTTCTTCTTCCGATATCCCGACGGGTCTTCTCCGCTATCCGGGGGGGTCTTCTCAACTCTCCGGGGTTCTCCTTCTGTCTTCTCCTTCTGTCTTGTTGTCTCCTTCTGTCTTCTGTCTCCGGGGTTCTCCTTCTGTCTTCTCCGCTATCCGGGGGGGTCTTCTCAACTCTCCGGGGTTCTCCTTCTGTCTTCTCCTTCTGTCTTGTTGTCTCCTTCTGTCTTCTCCTTCTGTCTTGTTGTCTCCTTCTGTCTTCTGTCTCCGGGGTTCTCCTTCTGTTTTCGCCTCTCTCTGTTGTTGACTCGGCACACCCCGGTTCTTCGTCTCGCGAGACTCGGCGCACCCCGAACCGGGGTGCGCCGAGTCAACAACAGAGAGAGGCGAAAACAGAAGGAGAACCCCGGAGACAGAAGACAGAAGGAGACAACAAGACAGAAGGAGAAGACAGAAGGAGACAACAAGACAGAAGGAGAAGACAGAAGGAGAACCCCGGAGAGTTGAGAAGACCCCCCGGATAGCGGAGAAGACCCGTCGGGATATCGGAAGAAGAAGAGCCCCCCCCTGGTAAAAGAGCTAATAAAGAAGACAGGGGGCGGCCTCCGGAGCAGAAAAATAAAATATTTTAATACACTGTGTGGTTTATTTGTGTTTTTACCACTTTTCTTGCAGGTGAATGGGTAGGGGTACGATGTACCCCATACTCATTCACTTAGGGTGGGGGGCCGGTATCTGGGGGCCCCCTTATTAAAGGGGGCTCCCAGATTCCGATAAGCCTCCCGCCCGCATACCCCGACAACCAACGGCCAGGGTTGTCCGGAAGGGGCCCTGTCCTCATCAACATGGGGACAGGGTGCTCTGAGGTGGGGGGGCCGCAGTGCGCCCCCTGCCCCAGAGCACCCAACCCCCCATGTTGAGGGCATGCAGCCTGGTACGGCTCAGGAGGGGGGGGGGGGGGGGGCGCTCGCTCGTCCCCACTCCCTTCCTGGCTGGCCGGGTAGCGTGCTTTGGATACGGGTCTGGTATGGATTGTAGGGGGGCCCCCTACGCCGTTTTTTTCGGCGTAGGGGGGGCTCTCCTTACAACCCATAACAGACCTAAGGGCCCGGTATGCTCCTGAGGGCGGGACCCAGGCCGGATTTTTATTTAAAATCCGGCGGGGACTTCCCCCTCAGGATTCATAACAAACGCCGCACACGTGTAGAATTGGCGGGAATCCAAGTCGGATCTCCCGTCGCTTCTATGACGCGCTTGCTGGGATGTGCTGTCACTATCCCAGTGAGTGCGAGATCTCGGCACCATGTTGCCGAGTATCAGCGCGACGCTGTCGTGCTAAAAACACAATGTCAGAAACACCTACTGTATGTTTTCCAGGCAGAAAGTGTACTAAAACATTGCGGCTTTTAGCCCAAGGCATCTCATCAGGCCTTTTTTAGTCAAATGCATCCCCCACTATCAGTCCCTTCGGGATCCATGCCTCATTCATCTTAATAAAGGTGAGGTAATCTAGACTTTTTTGACCTAGGCGACTTCTCTTCTCAGTGACAATACCTCCTGCTGCGCTGAAGGTCCTTTCTGACAGGACACTTGAAGAGGGCAGGCCAGAAGTTCTATCACAAATTGGGATAGCTCAGGCCACAGGCCTGCACACCCAGTAGTCAAGGGGTTCATCGCTCCTCAGAGTGTCGATATCTGCAGTTAAGGCGAGGTAGTCTGCTACCTGTCAGTCGAGTCGTTCTCTGAGGGCGGACCCCGAAGGGCTGTGGCGATGCGTAGGACTTAAAAAGCTCTGCATGTCCTCCATCAACAACACGTCTGTAAAGCATCCTGTCCTTGCCGGTGTGGTCGTGGTAGGAGGAGGATTACTTTCACCTCTTCCCCTGTTAGATTCCCGTTGTGCTGTGACATCACCCTTATATGCTGTGTAAAGCATACTTTTTATCTTGTTTTGGAACTGCTGCATCCTTTTCGACTTCCGGTAATTCGGTAACATTTCAGCCACTTTCTGCTTATACTGGGGGTCTAGTTCTTCCCCCCCAGCCACGTACAACACCACAGGTCCCAGATAGGTGACAACGAGCACCCTGGGATGCCTGCTGTGGTTGGTCTTCCTCCTCTTCAAAGCCACATTCCTCCTCTGACTCCTCTTCCTCAGACTCCTCTTCCAGCATTGCCGCAGGTCCAGCAAGAGATGATGATAAGGCTGTTTCTGGTGGTGATGGTCACCACAACTCTTCCTCTTCACGCTCATCTACGGCCTGATCCAGCACTCTTCGCAGGGAACGCTCCAGGAAGAAAACAAATGGGATGAGTACAGTCTGTGGGCCTGTGGCCTCTCACACACGGGCAGGCAACTGCAATATATATATAGAAAAAATAAATAAAAGCAGACTGATGTACCAGCCCTAAAAAGGGATTTTTGGGGTGCTGTCAGGACGCTGTCCTTACAGCAGATGAGTCTTTGAGGACTGGAGTGGACACAGAACACTGGCCTAGCTAACGCTTTCCCTATTAATTCAGCAGCAGCAGCGCTCTCCCTGCTCTAACTAACACTGCAGCTTCAGAATGAATCTAAGAAGGCTGCCGTCCTTGCTTTTTTTTAGGAGGTGGGAGGGTCTGGGAGGGAGGGTATGCTGATTGGCTGGAATGTGTCTGCTGACTGTGAGGTACAGGGTCAAAGTTTGCTCAATGATGACGTATAGGGGCGGACCAAACATCGCATATGTTCGCCCGCCGCGGCGAACGCGAACAAGCGATGTTTGCCGGGAACTGTTCGCCGGCGAATAGTTCGGGACATATCTAGTGACCAGGAAAATCACCACCATGTGATGTCTCCTCTATTCAAACACACTGTATCTGAATGGAGGAGACATTACATGGAGGTGATCTGTCTGGTCACATGACTCTCCATCAGCAGCTATTTTATGGACAAAACCTCTATGTGGTCAACACAAAAGACTTTGTAAACAAGGCATCATAGCTCATGAAATACAGAAAATGCACGGCAAGTGGAGCAAATATATTAATTAGCAATCCAGAGTCAGAGACAGCAGTACCATGGATGTAATTCTGCACTTAACAGTGGTTGGGGTATGTGAAAGACTCCCTTTAACAACTGGAAAAAAAGATTCTATTCCTGTTCCAATCAATTTCCATATGCTTGTCGTGTTGGGTGGATCTATGGTCCACTTTGCTTTTCTACTATAAAACTATGAATATCCTATGTCTGAGCATGCAGGTCTAAAAAATATGGTTAAGAGGTTAATAAATGTCAATGTTTGAAGTACAATGGTACATGTGCTATACAATGAATAACATGGGGAGCTATATTGTTTAAACTCATTCTTTGTTTAAAAAGAAACACTCATAATCTATGGTGCCATGAATTCATTTGAAAATAATTTCCTCTGGCAAATTACATCTGGATTTTTCACATTGCTAAAAGCCACTACATGATTAACCATAGCAATATAAGAAAAGGAAGCACATGTGTTCAATCAGGACAAGTTCAAAATAGCACCACTTAATGAAACTACAGACAGGGCAGGGAATCCCATTTTGACTCTAACCATGTGTCAGTGCAGACTTTAATGCTGAGAAGTTGGGCTAGGCTCACATCCATATTGTAGATTCCAATGGGAGCCTCCATTGAAGATTCTATCTAATTTATTGGGGGGGGGGGGGGGAAACATCATGATGGAACCTGACATAACCCGTTATGAGTCAAGGTTTGTTAAGCATCATTTCCATCATGTTTTGTGAACCTAGCCTAAGCATGTTGGCCAACTGTATTCTGTTGAATCTAGAATACCACCGTGCAAAACACACCAAATGATAAAAAAAAAATAACACACCAAGAAAGAGTTGTTGGAACTGAATGAAACTTTATATGTGTGAATGGAATGATTGGGAAAACTGTACAATTAAAAAAAGGCTCTAGGACCGTCTTTGGCCATCCCTATCCTGGATGCAAGATAAAATACCGATGGCCATGGAGGCATACAGGTTCTATATGGTATCCAGCATCACATTTGACAACAGATGGTGCATCTGGACCTGTAAATCCTATACACCTATAGGTTGCTGAAGCTGGCTTAACAAGCTTGATTGGCAATAAATCTGGTGACCAGGCAGGCCAAAGAAGTGTAACCACTGCTCCCAAGACCTCCTAAAAGCTATGTCAGAAGGACCTACATATGTGGTGGGCAGTTCATTGAAACAACCATCCTGCTTCTCTCAGTCCAATGATGTGACCCCTCACAAAATCTGTGAACAGGGCAAACTGTCTTCAAGTGTGTCATAGAGACATGTCTAGCACTCAACAATCCTTCACCAAGAGGTACACCAAAAAGTAACCTCCAAGAGCCTTTTTATGGGACTACAGGTGAAGCACATTTATGCCCACTTGTGCCAGGACCCAGTGTCTAATCATACCACACGTAATCATTTACATATCTGCCTGAGACATAACTGATTCCAAGTTTTGCAGCAAGCCAACTTTTCTGGGTGTTATTTTTTATATTTACATGGTCATTATTTTCTTCATGTATATTTCATATCTATGTCAAGACTTGGGTACCTTGGTCTAGTAGAGGAAATGATTCTTAGGTTCCACCGTCCAATTATAAAGAACACATGCATGGTAACTTCTAAATGCACAGTTAACTCTGTTGTGTTATCAATGCATAAACAGGACATACATCAATAAGGACTAGTACTAGAGTTTAGAGATGAGCGAATAGAAGCTGACGAAGTGGAATTCTATCCGAATATCATTAAAAATTTGATTCGCACCGAAGCTGAATTTCCTCGCGATTTGTGGTAGCGAATCACATTTTTTCCTAAAATGGCTGCTGCACGTGTGAGGACATGGGGAAAGGAACTCTGGGAACTCTGCCATGCATGCAGCCAATCAGCAGCCAGCCAGCCCTGTGATGTCACAGCCCTATAAATAGCCTCAGCCATCTTAGATTCTGCCATTTTCCAGTGTACTTAGTGCAGGGAGAGACGTCAGCAGGCGCTAGGGACAGTGTTAGAAAAAACTTCATTGTGCTAAAAAAAAACAATTTACAAGTGCAGGGGAAGATTATTCAAGGTGTAGGGAAATAATAGGGAGGAATCCTTCCACAGCATTTTTGTTGAACAGGGTTCAGTAGGGGAGGTCACAGCCTGGGTAATAGGAACAATCATATTACACCTTGCTGCACTGACTGGGGATCCAAATTGCCATTATACAGCTCTGTAATTCCAGCAAACCATTCTGATTGGGGTGCAAGTGCTGTTTGAAACAGGCATTAACAAGGTTTATTACAAGAAAATATTTCTACGTCTTATTTGAATTGTGCGGCGCAGTTATATGTTCTAAAGCATTTTTTGGCTTGTATTAGTGGGGGGGAAAAGGGCTTATTAGCCATTGTGTGGTGAAGTGCTAAAATTACAGCCTTTTTTGTCATGTATTAGTGGGAAAAGAAAAAATATATTTTCCGGTCAACGGTGCAGTTATATGTTCTAAAGCCTTTTGTGGCGTGTATTAGTGGAAAAATAAATATATATTTGCCAGTCAGCGGTGCAGTTATATGTTCTAAAAACTTTCGTGGTGTGTAAGGCCTCATGCACACGACCGTTGTTCTGCTCCACATCCGAGCCACAGTTTTTGCGGCTCAGGTGCGGACCCATTCACTTCAATGGGGCCGCAAAAGATGTGGACAGCACTCCGTGTGCTGTCAGCCTCCGTTGCTCTGTTCTGTGGCCCCGCAAAAAAAATATAACATGTCCTATTCTTGTTCGTTTTGCGGACAAGAATAGGCATTTCTACAATGGGCCGCCTGTTCCGTTCCGCAAATTGCTGAAGGCACACGGGTGGCTTCCTTGTTTTGCGGATCCGCAATTTGCGGAATGTAAAAAACGGAACGGTTGTGTGTATGAGACCTTATATTGGCAAAATTAAAATTTATTTGTCCTCAAGCCCCTTTTATCGTGTAATAGTGGCAAAATAAATATATATTTGTCGTTCAGCGATGCAGTTATATATTCTAAAGCCTTTTGTGGTGTGTATTAGTGGAAAAAGAAAAAATATATTTGCCAGTTAGTGGTGCAGTTATATGTTCTAAAGCCTTTTGTGGCGCGTATTAGTGGCAAAATAAAAATATATTTGCCGTTCAGTGGTACAGTTATATGTTCTAAAGCCTTTTCTGGTGTGTATCAGTGGAAAAAGAAAAAATATATGTGTCGGTCAGCAGTGCAGTTATATGTTCTATAGTTCTATATGTCCAGCTAAATTAATGAATATTTTGTAGAGGGATCATTGAATCTAGAATTGTCCAGCAGAATTGACCCTTTAAAACATAACATTTACTTAGTTATACTATATAAAATTATACCACGTTAGTGGTTCACCAGTGAAAAAAATGTGAAACAAACGATAAATAAGATAGAAATTTTGTGTAACCAACCGTTGATGCGATTCCGAAGGTTGGTAAACACAGGGCAGCAACGGGGAGTATTGGGATGTGTCTAGCCCAGGGCCGGTACAAGGCAGGGGCCGAAGGAGCGGGTGCCCTGGGCGCTACCATTTGCGGACAGGAGGGGGGCGCAGGTGAAGTGCCAGCAGCAGTGGCGTCGCCAGGGGGGGGCCAGAGGGGGCCACGGCCCCCCCTACATCATGCTGTGCCCCCCCAACTAAAATGACCCCCCCCCCCAAGTGAGCAGCCGCCGCCGGGCACAGGGAGATGAGCGCTTCCATTGCGCTCATCTCCATTGTAAACTGTCTGTGCCAGCGGAGGTGCAGGGGAGGGAGAGGCGAGTCCCTTCCCTTTCCTCTGATAGGCTGCAGGCAGGCACCGAAGTGGAGGAGAGGCCCCGCCCCCTAATTACTCCTGTTTACCTTTCTAAAGCTAAAGGACCTTTGATGATGTCATCACAGGTCCTGTAAGGGAACTGCACAGTGTAAAGTGTAGTTCCCAGGTTAGAACAGTGCATCTGCCAGGACCTGTGATGACATCATCTTCAACATCACAGGTCCTGCAGAATCTAGCAAAGGAACTGCACCAAAAATGGTGTAGTTCCTAGGTTTCAAAGGTACATCTGCCAGGACCTGTGATGACATCATCACAGGTCCTTCAACCCCTAACAGCAAGTATTAAAAGTTCACAAGCAGCTCTGTATTGATCCATACAGACTGGAATGGAGAGGTAAGAGGAGGTCCTCCACTTTTCATCATTTACCCCCCCCCCCCTCCATGCCCTGTTTTTACTCATTGCTCACTCATGTATACTACTTCAGACAGTTACCACTACCTCATGTACCTCACAGTGACTATAATGCATAACTGACCACATATTTCTATAAACACTGCATCTACAGTATTATACCTTCTATGTGTCACATCAATACACTGCTCTGTATATATATATATATATATATATACACACACATACATGCACACACACTGCATATATTACACAGTATTATACATGCAATATGTACAGATATATAGTATATACCGCAGTGCACTGATATGTGAGGTATGAGGTATAATAGATGCTGTGTGTACAGATATCAGTACACTTCTGTATATACTATATATGTGAGGTACGAGGTATAATAGATGCAGTGTGTACAGATATATAGTATATACAGCAGTGTACTGATATGTGAGGTACGAGGTGTCAATACACTGCTGTATTTACTATATACCTGTACACACTGCATCTATTATACCTCGTACCTCACATATTACACTACTGTATATACTGTATACACTGCATATATTATACCCCGTACCTCACATATCAGTACACTGCTGTATATACTATATACCTGTACACACTGCATCTATTATACCCTGTACCTCACATATCAGAACACTAGGGAATATACTATATACCTGTACACACTGCATCTATTATACCGCGTACCTCACATAACTGTACACTGCTGTATATAATATACATCTGCATCTATTATACCTCTTTTGTGTGCCAGGGCTGTTTTGTAATCCCATTCCGTCCCTGATGGCATAAATTATAAAACGCAGCAGCAAGAATAGTTCATGGAACAAAGGGAGGGGCTATAAAAGGGGAATGGGGGCCCAATTTAGATTCCTGCTATGGGGCCCAGTGATTTTTATGTACGCCCCTGGCTGCAGGCACTAGGCCGGCAGCCTATCAGAGGCCGGCGCAATGACGTCATCGTGCCGCCTGAGCCTTACATTACAGCGTGGGACACAGGAAGAGGCTGCATCGCATCGCTGACACTTAGGTAAGTATAAGTGTTTTTTTTTTTGTTTTTTTTTACAATAGTGTTACTGGCACATTGGGGGGGCTTATTACAAAACTGGCACATGATGATGGGGGGGACTTTATACTGGCACATGATGATGGGGGGGAACTTTATAGTGTCTGTGACTTTCAAAGTCCCACAGTCCTTTGTTCTATTGCTTTAAGTATATTCTTGTTTTGAAACAACATTGATTCTTTCTTAAAAACGGGGGGGGGGGGGGGGGGGGGCGCAGTTTGCCATCTTCGCCCTGGGCACCAAATGGCCTTGTCCCAGCCCTGGTCTAGCCTATCCCTATACTCACCCTAAATAATTGCTCAGCCCAGGGACGTCCCCTAGTGGTGGAGACTCCCTGTCCTCATACCTGGACTGACTGCCCTCCGTTTACCCTCCTCTCAAAAAAACACAATGCCACAGTACCCCGTAAGCCGACGGATAATTTCTGTGTCACAGGTAAATTGGTACCTGTACAGACAACAGCCCATGTAGATAGAAAAAATATAAACGGATGCAATAGGTGTAATGACGTGGATATCACCTATAGCACCAATTAGAAAAACCAACACAGGGGCATTGATAACGGTACGCTCCCAGGTTAGTTCTTATAGACCCCTACGCGTTTCCCCTATTGCTAGGTTCATCATGGGGTATTAACAGTCATGGGTAAACCGTCATATTAAAGTAGATAAACATATAGATTTACTCATGATACAGTGGAGGACACAGGGCCAGAGATGCAAGCGGTAACGTGCATAGGACCAGGGGACCATTAGATATACCCCACCTGTGAATGGAAATGAAAGACACTATCAGAATGGGAGCTTAATATAAAATTATAATTCTGCCCCCTATGTCTCAATACTTACTTAGTGTCCTAGGCAGTCAAAAGGCTAAAGGGCCCAGTCAGATAAGGGCCAGCGCCTTACCCAAGAGGCTGTAAAAGATATGATATAAGGCTCAATTGATGCCATGGTGATGACTTGCCGGTTCAAATTATAAGGTCCTTACTCACGTTTAGGTTGCGTCTCGGTATCATCCTGTTCCTCCTACTGATCACACTTACTTTGTTTTCTGTTTCCCTATATATCCTGTCGCCAGCTGTTCAGAATTGGCGCTGAATAGAACGCCGGGCAGGTCACTTCTGGTAGCAAGACGCCACCATATGCGTCACTACCGGTCCGTGAATTGCATGTATAAACTGCCTCCGGTCTCTGTAGTGAAAGCACACATCACTTCCGTCCAGTATATCAGACTGTTACCACCGTCATCTGCCGCCTTCCAAATGACACTGCAGTGCGCCACCTCCGTATCGTGGAACGCATAGATCGGCCACATCCGGTCCTTTGGTACGCACCGCAGCGTCATATCCGGTCTGTGAGCCGTCCCATACTCAATCTGTCAGATACCTTATCATAGGAGGCGGCCCCACAGTCCAGATCACACCGCACATTAATATATGTTGCAAGGCAACCGACAGGCAATATTTGAGGATGAGAATGAATGGTGCTGAGACCCATACTGATCGACACAGCTGCCAGATATTGTTATGATGTGTGACATACATCAATGGTCATACTTAGGGGGGCGTTGTTAGAAGAGGTAATATGTGACTAATCAGCTGACATTTCTGAGACCATAGTCACAGGACTCTCTGGTGTATATAGAAAAATATATATATATAAATATACATATATATATAATGTATCTGGCTACAATCCCAAAGCTACCATGACACAAAAAATTCCTTCTTACGCCGACATGTCATATCCACTCAGCACTACATACTGACGAAATAATGGATGCTATAGCAGTATTGTCCCCATCCTATATTGAGGATACAGTGGTATTACCGCATCATTTACATATGGGGGAAATTCGCAGATATGCAGTACGAGACGCCCCCCGTAAACTGGGCCCAGAGGGCAACACTCAGTATGTCTGTTAGATGTAGCACTATATCAATAGCATAGCAGAGAGAAGAGTGTATATATAGAGAAAATAAGTGTGAATCATATATAATAAACAGAGAACTGTTACACAATATTTCACCAATGTGCACGCCCTAGATAATAGGCGGCACCAAGCGCGTATTAGATAGTTGGCGCTATACATTTAATATTCGGATACTACGCGTATCCTATTATTTTATCCTAGCTAGAGTGTTTTTACCGAGCAGGTCTATTCATGATCAGAGAGATCAAGAGAGAGCACACAGTCACCCCCATAGATCATAAAAAACACGAGACGGTGAGTCGCTCGTTAATCCCAAGGGGTGCCTGGGATTTAAAGCGATTAATCCAGACACACTCCTTCTGAAGAATTTTTTCGATCCCAGTCGCCACCCCTTGGTGATGGGGGAATGGTCTCCAGGACCGAAAACTTCAAGCAGTTAGGGTTACCTCCATGGATATCGTTGACATGTGACGCGACCGGAGTGATGTTCTTTTTGGCCACGTCGTTCACATGCTAACATATCCACCGCCTGACTTCTCTGATGGTTTTGCCTATATAATCCATAGGGCATGGGCATTGACATATATACACCGCACCCTTACTCCTACAATTATAGAAGTCCCTGATTTTGTAGGAATGTCCAGTTACTGAACATGTAATTGACTTTGCAGTAGATATAAAGGTGCATGCCTTACAAGAACCACACCTAAACATGCCGCACAGTTTGCGATCCAGCCATGTCCCCATTCCGCTTGGTGTGGTATAGTGGCTATGGACCAAATGGTCTTTAAGACTCCTCCCTCGCCTATGGGTAACACTTGGTTGTGCAGTAAGCACATCCCTGAGGTCAGGATCCATATGTAGGATAGGCCAATATCTTTTAAGGACCGACATCACCTGTGTATTTGCTGAGTCAAAAGTAGATATCAGGCGTACTGGTTGTTGCCCACTTAGTGTCCTTGGCTTAGGAACGAGAAGTTCAGTACGCTCTCTGTCCAGGGCATTCTGAAAAGCGCCCCCGAGAACCGTTTGGGGGTAACCCCCTCTCTTTAAATCTCGCCTGGAGTTTTTTAGCTTCACCGTAGAACTCTACATTCTCAGAACAATTTCTCAGAGTGCGTAGATATTGGCCCCTAGGTATACCACGCTTCAGTGGTGTGGGGTGATGACTTTCCTAGTGTAGCAGCTAATTGGTTGCGGTTTCCTTATATGTTCTATAGCCTTTTGTGGCGTGTATTAGTGGAAAAAGAAAAAATATATTTGCCGGTCAGCGGTGCAGTTATATGTTCTAAAGCCCTTTTTTTGCGTGTATTAGTGGCACACAAAAGTATTTGCTGTTGTGTGGTGAAGTGAGAAAATTACAGCCCTTTTCGGCGTGTATTAGTGGAAAAAAAAGGGCTTATTAGCCATTGTGTGGTGAAGTGAGAATATTGCAGACTTTTTTGGGGTGTTTTAATTTCCTTTTTATTTATTTATTTATCTGATCTAACAGTATGTCAGACGGAGATGTGCCAGTCCCTGCACAGGGGAGTGGCGGATGCCTTAATGTTTCTGGCCCAGACACAGGTCGCAGCAGAGTAAAGGTGGCAGCAGGAGTCGCAGCGAGAGGCCTGAGCCCACGGTGTCATCTAGCGGTCGTGTCTTGACCAGCAACCCAGCGGTTCTTGAATGGTTGACTCGGTCATCTCTGTTTTTGGATCCACTCTGTTTTTTTGTCATTAGCAATACTGATGGATTACTGTCCAAATGCTGACCACAATGCTCCACAGACAGGATCCATTTTTTGGTGGTTATTGTTCTGACGGATCCGAGGAAGGGCAAAATAATCAGTGACGTCAACACAAACGTAGTGCTGACACCCTCTCCACTCTGTCGGGGGGCTCTATTTGTATAAGCATTTAATAGAACAGGTTCTGTAGACATCTATGTGGAATCAGCTGACGACGCTGTAAAAGGAGTGCGCTTCTTCTTGGCGCTAACATCGACCTGTAAGGCTGAGTTCATAATTGAGTTATTTGGTCAGTTTTGGCCCCGTGACTGCCTATCCGTGTTACTGCAATGAACAGTGTTCTACACCACTTTAAAGGCTCTCTGCAGCCAGGAAATAGATGTTTTTTAATGAAATTCGTCGTGAATAAATTTTTGAAAAATTTGCTCATCTCTACGAGAGATGGATGAATCAATTCTACACAAATCATTGGTTTAGAATTTCCCAAAAATGTAGCTTCCAAAGCCACAATTTTGGAGATTTGATTTGATGAATTGCCCAAATAGATTCTGCCATTTTACATATCTAATTTAGGATACTAGGATACTACAGCAGGACAGGGAATATGAATATGCTTTAACCCCTTAAGGACTTAGGACGTACCGGTACGGCATGGTTCCCGAATCCTTAAGGACCCATGACGTACCGGTACGTCATGGCTTTAATTTGCTATTCCGGCGCCGCGGGGGTTAATCGGAACGGGATTTCGGCTGAAATCATTCAGCCGGCATCCCGTAACAATGCAGGGGGGGGTCATTTGACCCCCCCGTATCGACGATCGCAGAAAACCGCAGGTCAATTCAGACCTGCGGTTTTCTGCGTTTCCGGTCCATTCGGGTGTCCTGTGACCCTATGAACCGGAAAAAGACTGCGATCGGTGGCGTAATTATACACCACCTATCGCAGTCCGAGGATTTGGAGAGGCGGTGCTGGCCCTGGTGCTGAACGCTGCTGTCCAGGGTGCTGATTGGTGCAGGGGAGAGAGGCGCGAGATTCAAACTTCCTGCGCTCCTCTCTCCCCTCCTCTTCCTGTCCAGCACCCTGACCGTGCAGCACCGTCCAGCGTCCAGCTCCTGAGTCCCCCTAATCGTAGTCCATCACCCTCCTGCACCCATCGCCACCCAGGTAGGTTAGGGTCAGTGAGGGAGAGGCACCGTTAGGAAGGGAAAGAAGGGAAAAGTTAGGGGAAAAAAAAAACTTTTACTAAACTTTCTTTTCTTTCTTTCTGATCCATCTATCAGACCCCAGACCCCCCCCTGCCACTTGCCCCCCCCCAATCTGCATTATCAATTGCTTCAGGGAGTATCACACTTCCATGGAGTACTAAATTTTTATAATCCCCAACAGTCCACTAGAGAACATAAAAAACTATGGCTCTCAGACTTTGAAGACACGGAAACAATTTTTTTCCCCCAAAAAAATATTAGTTTTAGAGCAGGCATCCTCAAACTGCGGCCCTCCAGATGTTGTAAAACTATAACTCCCAGCATGCCCAGACAACCTACAGCCATCAGCAGGGCATGGTGGGAATTGTAGTTTTACAACATCTGGAGGGCCGCAGTTTTTAGGATGCCTGCTTAGTGTCTCCAAAGTCTGAGAGCCATACATATTGGGCATCGTCGCGTGCGTAAAAGTCGTCGCTATAAAAATAACTTTTGACCAAATGCCTCGGATGAACGGTGTTTAAAATATAAAATAAAAACGGTGCCAAAACACCCATTTTTGGGCAAAATTTCCATTTGAATCCTTTTTGCCGGTAATAAAGCAAGGGTTAACAGCCAAACAAAACTCAATATTTATGGCCCTGATTCTGTAGTTTGCAGAAACACCCCATATGTGGTCGTAAATGGCTATATAGCCGCACGGCAGGGCATAGAACGAAGGGAACTCCATACGGTTTCTGGAAGGCAGATTTTGATGGACAGTTTTTTTTTTGACACCATGTTCCATTAGAAGCCCCCCCTGATGTAGCCTAGACTAGAAACTCCAAAAAAGTGACCCCATCTAAGAAACTACACCCCTCAAGGTATTCAAAAGTTACTTTACAAACTATGTTAACCCTTTAGGTGTTCCACAAAACTAAATAGCGAATGTAGAAACAATTTTTAATTTTTTTTTTTTGTTACATTGCCTCAAAAAAGAGTAATGAAGAGCAACTAAAAATCATATTTACCCCTAAAATAGTCCCAAAACAACAACCACCTGATCCCGTAGTTTCCTAGATGGGGTCACTTTTATGGAGTTTCTACTCTAGGGGTGCATCAGGGGGCTTGAAAGGGTACATGATGTAAATAAACCAGTCCAGCAAAATCTGCCTTCCAAAAACCATATGACATTCCCCTTCTTCTATGTCCTGCCGTTTAGCCAAATAGTAGTTTACGACCACATATGGGGTGTTTCTGCAAACTACAGAATCAGGGCAACCCATTTTAAGTTTTGTTTGGCAGTTAACCCTTGTTTTACTCCTGGAATAAATTGATTATATTGGAAAATTTTCCAAAAAATAGAAATTTCTAAATTGTTTCTCCATCTGTCAATAACTCTTGTGGAACACCTAAAGGGTTAACAAAGTTTGTAAACCCAGTTTTGAATACCTTGAGGGGTGTACTTTCTTAGATGGAGTCACTTTTTTGAAATTTCTATTCTAGGGGTGCAACAGGGGGCTTCAAATGGGACATGGTATAAACAAAACCAGTCCTGCAAAATCTGCCTTCCAAAACCCATATGGTGTTCCCCTCCTTCTATGTGCTCCCGTTTGGCCAAACAGTAGTTTACGACCACATATGGGGTGTTTTTGCAAACTACAGAATCAGGGCAACCCATTTTGAGTTTTGTTTGGCAGTTAACCCTTGTTTTACTCCTGGAAAAAATTTATTATATTGGAAAATTTTCCAAAAAATTGAAATTTCTAAATTGTTTCTCCATCTGCCAATAACTCTTGTGGAGCACCTAAAGGGTTAACAAAGTTTGTAAACCCAGTTTTGAATACCTTGAGGGGTGTACTTTCTTAGATGGAGTCACTTTTTTGAAATTTCTATTCTAGGGGTGCAACAGGGGGCTTCAAATGGGACATGGTATAAACAAAACCAGTCCTGCAAAATCTGCCTTCCAAAACCCATATGGTGTTCCCCTTCTTCTATGTGCTCCCGTTCGGCCAAACAGTAGTTTACGACCACATATGGGGTGTTTCTGCAAACTACAGAATCGGGGCAACCCATTTTGAGTTTTGTTTGGCAGTTAACCCTTGTTTTACTCCTGGAAAAAATTGATTATATTGGAAAATTTTCCAAAAAATTTAAATTTCAAAATTGTTTCTCCATCTGCCATTAACTCTTGTGGAAGACCTAAAGGGTTAATAAAGTTTGAAAAAACAGTTTTGAATACCTTGAGGGGTGTAGTTTCTAGAATGGGGTCATTTTTGGGAGGTTTCTATTATCTAAGCCTCACAATATGACTTCAAACCTGAACTGGTCCATAAAAAGTGGGATTTTGAAGATTTCTGAAAATTTCAAAATTTGCTTCTAAACTTCTAAGCCTTGTAACATCCCCAAAAAATAAAATATCATTCCCAAAATGCTGCAAACATGAAGTAGACATATGGGGAATGTAAAGTCATCACAATTTTTGGGGGTATTACTATGTATTACAGAGGTAGAGAAACTGAAACTTTGAAATTTGCTAATTTTTCAAAATTTTCGGTAAAAATTTTATTTTTTTATGCAAAAAAATTAACTTTTTGGACCCAATTTTAGCAGTGTCATGAAGTACAATATGTGACGAAAAAACAATCTCAGAACGGCCTGGGTAAGTCAAAGCGTTTTAAAGTTATGAGCACTTAAAGTGACACTGGTCAGATTTGCAAAAAATGGCCAAGTCCTTAAGGTGAAATAGGGCCGAGTCCTTAAGGGGTTAAACATCATAGTTGCACAATACAAGCAGCAGCCAATAGTTTGCTAAACTTGATGGAACACTTTTTTCAAATGTCATGACAACCTGATGTGTATCAGAAAATGGATATAAACTACCTGAACAACCAGGGCCTGTCATACCCGTGCCCTTATCAAATACCCTGTTCCATGATCCCATTTAACTCTGGGTTAGCAGACTGGACCAGTGGCTGGACCTGGGCCACTTTGCTATCAGTGTATTGTCTTGATAAGTCTCAGAGAGGGTGTTCACAGAGGCTGGAGGTGTCATCAAATCAAAATTATCCTCCACAAGTGTAGAAAGCATTACATTTGCAAAAATTAATCAGGCGGGGATCTGTGAGGATGGGATCTGTGGTGGCTTGGCACTATTGTCAAATCTGAGTCCATAGCAAGTGTCTTTTCTGGTATTAATTAATTTTATATCCAACTTTTTTGAGCCAGAAATCCATGTTCGCTGTCATCTCCCTTTCAGGCATTGGCACCTATGCTCACAGGCATCCCTCCACTCCATCCCGGCAGGCTGGGCAGCCAGGTTGGCGCTGCCCCCTCCACCAATCCAGGCTGAGGCCTGCTTCCTACCAGCACTTATGTGCTCTCTCTGGCTCTTAAAGTCAGTGCACACATACCTTAATCTCCCTCAGCCTATGACTGGCCACCGTAGCATATTTCCCTGTGGAAGGGTGCCTAAACAATAGGTTCTAGTTGTGTAATTTCTTGGCTATAATGGCATGCGGCCAGCCAATCCCTTTGTGATGTCACAGCACTATAAAAGCCTCCCCATGCGGTCTCCACCATTGTCCTGTGAGTGGAGGGAGAGGGAGAGACATGACAAGCGCTTATGTGCTAGGGACAGTGTGCTGAAAACTGTTTATAGGACAATTTTGGGAAGGAAGAATGCAGGGAGACTGAAGAGACTGCATGGAGAGTGTATCACCGTTTGCATAACTGTGCAGTGCACCGACATTCATCATTAATCCGTTCTGTTAAGGATACAGTTAGTGTGCCTAAAAGCAGGTGCCATATATCACTGTGTGCATGACTGCTGCTGACACCCGTCCCTACTGTGTCATGGGGCACAATCTGCCTGTCTAACGGTGAAAATGTTGTTCGTGCAGGCACCTAAATTATCATTTCTGGGCAGCAGACAGCAATCTGCTGCCTAGAAACAATGGAGCTGCATGAGGAAGAGCGATCGCAATAGCTGTCCCTCGTCCTTACACTGTGGAGGTGATCGCTGCATGTAAATGCAGTGCTTCGCCTCCACTGAATGAGCAGCTGACTGTTCCTTTCCGACAATCTGCTGCTCAACAGCCCGTTTAAATCTGCCTTAAGTTACATTTGGTAAATTAGCAAGATAAAGCAGAGAGATGGATGCTATGACTACAGTATCTGACTTCTGTTCTACATGTGTGTGCAGGGCTGGTACTGCCTTTTTGGCAAAGAAATGACGGCTTGGGACTCTCCACCTCGGCTTGGCACAAGCCATCAGTTCTCTGAAAGGTGCAGAGTCCACCACTTGGAAAGGGAGGGACTGCAGCTCCAGCAACTTGGACAGGAGCATGTTCAGCTTCTGCGCCATTGGATGAGTGCATGCATACTGTTGTCTCTTGGCAATCACTTCGCTAATCGATTGCTTACGGAATAATTGACGAGGAGGAGGAGGAGGAGCAGGAGCATTGGGACCAGCAGATGATTGGAAAGACAGAAAGCTCCCTTCGGCTGAGGTGGTGGAGCCTTGACTGCCTGAAACCAAGCGTGTTCCACTGGGTGATGCAGCGGTTGCTGCGGCAGGCTGGACCACTACATCGGAGCCACGGTTCTCCCAGGCCACTTTATGGTGACGCTGCAGATGTTGACGCAAAGCCATGGTGCCAACATTGACACACTGGCCACGTTTCACCTTCTGCCCACAGATTCTACATATGGCCATGTTCAGCTCTTCCGGAGGCTTAAGAAAAAACTGCCACACTGCCAAGTAGTGATTTTACCCCCAACACTACGCACTGACTGACTGCTACCGCCGCTGGCTCCGTGAACCCCTGCACCGCTACTTCCCGGGTAGGAAGTCTCCCGCGAGGGTGGTCTACCTCGGGCATGTTTGGCTCCCGACCTCCCACTGCTGCCACCCTTCTGACTCCCGGCCACGCTAGCAATTTGCTGGCTCAGCCGCTGGCTCACAGGCAAGCTGCCACCCTGTTCTTCCGATGATGATGAAGCCCCTTCGTCAACCGGCTCCCAAGTGTGATCAGCTACATCATCATCATCGAGTACTGTCTGCACGTCACTGATGTCCTCCTCAACTGTCTCTGGGTCAGGAGTCTGACCGCTTGCAACACCAGCTCCCACTCCACTCTCCTCATCACTACTTGCCCGCCTAGTGGATGAAGCGGCGGATGCTTCCTCCAGATCTCGCCTGGGCAGTAGCTGCTGACTGTCCTCTAGTACCTCGTCCTCGCTGAATAGTGGAGCTGAGCCCACAGCATACAATACTTCTGTTGCTCTGGGAACAGAAAACGACAGAGGCAGGTTGAGGACAGTTGAGGGCACAGGGCCTGCTCCCGGGCCATGCCAACTAAGGATTGTGTCTGACGAACCCACTGACTCTTGGCTGGGGGTGTCTGATGTCACTTGCGACGAAGTCGAAGATCGAGTCAACCACTCAAAAACCGCTGGGTTGCTGGTCATGACACAACCACTAGCTGAGACTTGGAGCTCAGGCCTCTCAAAGTAACCATTGCTACCCACAGCCCCTTACTTTGCTGCGACATCTGCCTGCGCCAGAAACATTTAGGCCTCTGCCACTCCCCTGTGCAGGGCCTGGCACTTCTCTGTCTGACATACTGTTAGATCAAATAAATAAAAAGGAAATTCAAACACCCCACAAAAGCCTTTACAACAGATTACTGCACCGCAGAGCGGCCAATGTATTTAATCTTAACAAAGGCTCAACAAGAAATAACTGCACCGCAGGGCGGCAAATATATGTTTTTTTATTTTTCTGCAAAAACACCCCACAAAAGCCTTTACTACAGATAACTGCACCGCTGAGCTAAATTTTTTCTTTTTATGTTAATACACGTCACAAAGGGCTTATCAAGAAATAACTGCCCCGCAGAGCGGCAAATGTATTTTTCCTTTTTGCGCTAATTAACGTCAGAAAAGGCTAAACAAGAAATAAGTGCACCGCAGAGTGGCAAATGTATTTTTTGTTTTTCCACTAATACACGTCACAAAAGGCTTAACAAGAAATAACTGCACCGCAGAGCAGCAAATGTATTTTTCTTTTTCCGCTAAAACACTGCACAAAAGCCTTCACTACAGATAAGTGCATGCTGAGCGGCAAATATATTTTTTCATTTTGCGCTAACACACATCACAAAAAGCTTTAAAAGAAATAACTGAACTGATAAGCGGCAAATATATTTTTTCTTTTTACACTAATACACGTCACAAAAGGCTTAACAAGAAATAAGTGCACCAAAGAGCGGCAAATGTATTTTTTCTTTTTGCGCTAATTCATGTGAAAAGCAAACCCAGAACTGGTGTGTGTTTTTTATAGGGCAGGGCAGCTGTAACCAACATCTCCAATCTCATCTCATTGATTGGACTCCAGTTGGCTGACACCTCACTCCAATTAGCTCTTGGAGATGTCATTAGTATAGGGGTTCACATACTTTTTCCACCTGCACTGTGAATGTTTACATGGTGTGTTCAATAAAAACATGGTAACATTAAATTCTTTGTGTGTTATTAGTTTAAGCAGACTGTGATTGTCTATTGTTGTGACTTAGATGAAGATCAGATCACATTTTATGACCAATTTGTGCAGAAATCCATATCATTCCAAAGTGTTCACATACTTTTTCTTGCAACTGTATATTTTTTCTTTTTTCGTTAATACACATCACAAAAGGCTTAACAAGAAATAACTGCACCGCAGAGCGGCAAATGAATTATTTCTTTTTGCACTAATACTCATCACAAAAGGCTTAACAAGAAATAACTGCACTGCAGAGCGGCAATTTTTTTTTCTTTTTGTGCTAATACCGTCACAAAAGGCTTAACAACAAATAACTGCACCGCAGAGCTGCAAATGTATTTTTCCTTTTTGCGCTAATACACATCACAAAAGGCTTAACAAGAAATAACTGCACTGCTGAGCAGCAAATACAATTTTTCTTTTTACGCTAATGCACGTCACAAACGGCTTAACAAGAAATAACTGCACCTCAGAGCGGCAAATGTATTTTTTCTTTTTCCACTGAAAAACCCCACAAAAGCCTTCACTACAAATAACTGCACGCTGATCGGCAAATATATTTTTACTTTTTGCGCTAACACACATTACAAAAAGCTTTAAAATAAATAACTGAACTGATTCTTTTTACACTAATACACGTCAGTGACGTCACAAAAGGCTTAACAAGAAATAAGTGCACCACAGAGCGGCAAATGTATTTTTTCTTTTTTCACTAATTCATGTCACAAAAGGCTTAACAAGAAATAACTGCACCGCAGAGCGGCAAATGTATTTTTCCTTTTTGCGCTAATACACATCACAAAAGGCTTAACAAGAAATAACTACACCGCAGAGCAGCAAATGTATTTTTTCTTTTTCCGCTAAAACACCGCACAAAAGCCTTCACTACAGATAAGTGCATGCTGAGCGGCAAATATATTTTTTCATTTTGTGCTAACACACATCACAAAAAGCTTTAAAAGAAATAACTGAACTGATGAGCGGCAAATATATTTTTTCTTTTTACACTAATACACGTCACAAAAGGCTTAACAAGAAATAAGTGCACCAAAGAGCGGCAAATGTATTTTTTCTTTTTGCGCTAATTCATGTGAAAAGCAAACCCAGAACTGGTGTGTGTTTTTTATAGGGCAGGGCAGCTGTAACCAACATCTCCAATCTCATCTCATTGATTGGACTCCAGTTGGCTGACACCTCACTCCAATTAGCTCTTGGAGATGTCATTAGTATAGGGGTTCACATACTTTTTCCACCTGCACTGTGAATGTTTACATGGTGTGTTCAATAAAAACATGGTAACATTAAATTCTTTGTGTGTTATTAGTTTAAGCAGACTGTGATTGTCTATTGTTGTGACTTAGATGAAGATCAGATCACATTTTATGACCAATTTGTGCAGAAATCCATATCATTCCAAAGTGTTCACATACTTTTTCTTGCAACTGTATATTTTTTCTTTTTTCGTTAATACACATCACAAAAGGCTTAACAAGAAATAACTGCACCGCAGAGCGGCAAATGAATTATTTCTTTTTGCACTAATACTCATCACAAAAGGCTTAACAAGAAATAACTGCACTGCAGAGCGGCAATTTTTTTTTCTTTTTGTGCTAATACCGTCACAAAAGGCTTAACAACAAATAACTGCACCGCAGAGCTGCAAATGTATTTTTCCTTTTTGCGCTAATACACATCACAAAAGGCTTAACAAGAAATAACTGCACTGCTGAGCAGCAAATACAATTTTTCTTTTTACGCTAATGCACGTCACAAACGGCTTAACAAGAAATAACTGCACCTCAGAGCGGCAAATGTATTTTTTCTTTTTCCACTGAAAAACCCCACAAAAGCCTTCACTACAAATAACTGCACGCTGATCGGCAAATATATTTTTTCTTTTTGCGCTAACACACATTACAAAAAGCTTTAAAATAAATAACTGAACTGATTCTTTTTACACTAATACACGTCAGTGACGTCACAAAAGGCTTAACAAGAAATAAGTGCACCACAGAGCGGCAAATGTATTTTTTCTTTTTTCACTAATTCATGTCACAAAAGGCTTAACAAGAAATAACTGCACCGCAGAGCGGCAAATGTATTTTTCCTTTTTGCGCTAATACACATCACAAAAGGCTTAACAAGAAATAACTACACCGCAGAGCAGCAAATGTATTTTTTCTTTTTCCGCTAAAACACCGCACAAAAGCCTTCACTACAGATAAGTGCATGCTGAGCGGCAAATATATTTTTTCATTTTGTGCTAACACACATCACAAAAAGCTTTAAAAGAAATAACTGAACTGATGAGCGGCAAATATATTTTTTCTTTTTACACTAATACACGTCACAAAAGGCTTAACAAGAAATAAGTGCACCAAAGAGCGGCAAATGTATTTTTTCTTTTTGCGCTAATTCATGTGAAAAGCAAACCCAGAACTGGTGTGTGTTTTTTATAGGGCAGGGCAGCTGTAACCAACATCTCCAATCTCATCTCATTGATTGGACTCCAGTTGGCTGACACCTCACTCCAATTAGCTCTTGGAGATGTCATTAGTATAGGGGTTCACATACTTTTTCCACCTGCACTGTGAATGTTTACATGGTGTGTTCAATAAAAACATGGTAACATTAAATTCTTTGTGTGTTATTAGTTTAAGCAGACTGTGATTGTCTATTGTTGTGACTTAGATGAAGATCAGATCACATTTTATGACCAATTTGTGCAGAAATCCATATCATTCCAAAGTGTTCACATACTTTTTCTTGCAACTGTATATTTTTTCTTTTTTCGTTAATACACATCACAAAAGGCTTAACAAGAAATAACTGCACCGCAGAGCGGCAAATGAATTATTTCTTTTTGCACTAATACTCATCACAAAAGGCTTAACAAGAAATAACTGCACTGCAGAGCGGCAATTTTTTTTTCTTTTTGTGCTAATACCGTCACAAAAGGCTTAACAACAAATAACTGCACCGCAGAGCTGCAAATGTATTTTTTCTTTTTGCGCTAATACACATCACAAAAGGCTTAACAAGAAATAACTGCACTGCTGAGCAGCAAATACAATTTTTCTTTTTACGCTAATGCACGTCACAAACGGCTTAACAAGAAATAACTGCACCTCAGAGCGGCAAATGTATTTTTTCTTTTTCCACTGAAAAACCCTACAAAAGCCTTCACTACAAATAACTGCACGCTGATCGGCAAATATATTTTTTCTTTTTGCGCTAACACACATTACAAAAAGCTTTAAAATAAATAACTGAACTGATTCTTTTTACACTAATACACGTCAGTGACGTCACAAAAGGCTTAACAAGAAATAAGTGCACCACAGAGCGGCAAATGTATTTTTTCTTTTTTCACTAATTCATGTCACAAAAGGCTTAACAAGAAATAACTGCACCGCAGAGCTGCAAATGTATTTTTTCTTTTTGCGCTAATACAAGTCACAAAAGGCTTTCAAAGAAATAACTGCACAGCTGAACGGCAAATGTATTTTTCTTTTTATGCTAATACACATCACAAAAGGCTGAACAAGAAATAAGTGCACCGCAGAGTGGAAAATGTATTTTTTTTTCCGCTAATACAAGTCACAAAAGGCTTAACAATAAATAACTGCACCGCAGAGCTGCAAATGTATTTTTTCTTTTTGTGCTAATACATATCACAAAAGACATAACAAAAAATAACTGCACCGCAGAGCGGCAAATGTATTTTTACTTTTTGCGCTAATACACGTCACAAAAGGCTTTAAAAGAAATAACTGCACCGCTGAGCAGCAAATATATATTTTCTTTTTATGCTAATACACATTACAAATAGCTTAACAAGAAATTATTGCACCGCAGAGCAGCAAATGAATTTTTCCTTTTTGCGCTAATGCACGTCAAAAAAGGATTTAAAAGAAATAACTGCACCACTGCGCGGCAAATATATATTTTCTTTTTACGCTAATACATGTCACAAACTGCTTAGGCTACTTTCACACCTGCGTTCGAGTGTCCGCTCGTGAGCTCCGTTTGAAGGGGCTCACAAGCGGCCCCGAACGCAACCGTCCAGCCCTAATGCATTCTCAGTGGACGCGGATCCGCTGAGAATGCATCAGTCTGCCAGCGTTCAGCCTCCGCTCCGCTCAGCGAGCGGACACCTGAACGCTGCTTGCAGCGTTCGGGTGTCCGCCTGGCCGTGCGGAGGCAAGCGGATCCGTCCAGACTTACAATGGAAGTCAATGGGGACGGATCCGCTTGAAGATGACACCATATGGCTCAATCTTCAAACGGATCCGTCCCCCATTGACTTTCAATGTAAAGTCTGGACGGATCCGTTCAGGCTACTTTCAGACTTAGTTTTTTTTTTAAAACTATAATGCAGACGGATCCGTTCTGAACGGATACAAACGTCTGCATTATAGGAGCGGATCCGTCTGAGCAGACATCAGATGGACCCGCTCTGAACACTAGTGTGAAAGTAGCCTTAGCAAGAAATAACTGCACCGCAGGGCGGCAAATGTATCTTTTATTTTACCGCTAAAACACCCCACAAAAGCTTTTACTACAGATAACTGCACCACTGAGCACCAAATATATTTTTTCTTTTTACGCTAATACATGTCACAAAAGGCTTAGCAAGAAATACAGTAACTGCACTGCTGAGCGGCAAATATAAATTTCTTTTTACATTAATACACGTCACAAACGGCTTAACAAGAAATAACTTCACCGCAGAGCGAGAAATGTATTTTTCCTTTTTGTGCAAATACACGTCACAAAAGGCTTTAAAAGAAATAACTGCACCACTGAGCGGCAAATATATTTTTTCTTTTTACACAAATACACATCACAAACGGCTTAACAAGAAATAACTGCACCGCAGAGCGGCAAATTAATATTTTTTTTCCGCTAATCCATGTCACAAAAGGCTTAACAAGAAATAACTGCACCGCAGAGCTGCAAATGTATTTTTTATTTTTGTGCTAATACACATCACAAAAGGCTTAACAAGAAATAACTGCACTGCAGAGAGGCAAATATATTTTTTCTTTTTACTCTAACACACGTCACAAAAGGCTTAACAAAATATAACTGCACCACAGGGTGGCGAATGTATTTTTTCTTTTTGCGCTACACATCACAAAAGGCTTTAAAAGAAATAACTGCACCGCTAAGTGGCAAATATATATTTTCTTTTTACACTAATACACCCCACAAAAGCCCTTACTACAGATAAGTGCACCGCACAAGGGCAAATAAGACATAGAAATATTGCCTTGCAATAAACCCCGTTAATGCCTGTATCAAACAGCACTTGCACCCTAATAAGAACCGTTTGCTGGAATTACAGAGCTGTATAATGGCAATTTGGATCCCCAGTCAGTGCAGCAAGGTTTAATAGGAATGTTCCTATTACCCAGGCTGTAACCTCCCCTACTGAACCCTGTTCAACAGAAATGCTGTTGAATGATTCCTCCCTATCCTGTCCCTACACCTTGAATAATCTTTCCCTGCACTTGAAAATAGTTTTTCTCACCACAATTCACTGTCCCTAGCGCTTGCAGACACGTCTATCCCTGCACTAAGGACGCTGGTGAATGGCAGAATCTAAGATGGCTGCTGTATTTATAGGGCTGTGACATCACAGGGCTGGCTGGCTGCTGATTGGCTGCATGCATATCAGTATGGGTGATCCCGCCTTGCCAGAGTTCCTTTCTCCATGTCCTCACACATGCAGCAGCTATTTTAGGAAAATGGGATTCGTTACCACCAAGTGCAAGGAAATTTGCATTCGGTGCAGGAAAAATTTGGATCGAATTCAACTTTGTCAGCTTCGATTCGCTCATCTCTAGTTGTTATATAGGGATGACGATTTTTCAGTCACCCTTGTGATTTATAATTAGTGGGTGATAGCATTTAGTTACTCTGCTTGGCTTTACCCATTATTTGCCTACCATTGTACCACACATTATTTCTTATGCTGGGTGGATTTGATTTGACCTGGATTTTTGGGGGTGGGGTTTGTCTGTAGTGTAAGTCCAAACTGCAATCTTTGGAATATTTTATATTCTGATTATATTTTAAGAAGAAATAAAGTATGTATTTATATTCAATGTGTGGTTTCCTATTTTTTTTGTGTGGTGTACTGTACATTCTTACCACACAGTGCTATTTATGTTTGTTTTCGGTTTTTTAAGTTCATCTCCACCATCAGGGGCTCTTTAAAGTACAGGGCTTACTTAGTCTCCACCCTCTGGGTTTGGCACCAAGTCAATCTGGTGCACTTGGTTCAGTGGTATTATCTGACACTATTCCATGACCTGCTGGTCCAGCTTTCTGTCATGTCCTTATCTCGTGTTAATAAAGTGTTTTGGTCCTTTCCTTGTTGTCTGATTGCTTGCCTTGTTGTGGTATGCAAGAGAGATGTTCTAAGGGGTCGCCTGACCCACTTAGAACATGACACCAGCACTGTAAAGTGGATACTATCTTTAATGATCTGTGCAAACCTTGGGCCCAGGCTCGCAAGTATCCAATAGGAAGCAGTCTAGATCCGGTGATTTGGTATGGCTTTCTACAAAATACATCCCAGAATACAATCTGGCAAGCTTGCCCCTAAATTTATTGGACCATATAAAATCCTGTCTTCATCATTCAGAATTCACAATGTCTTTCATAAGTCCCTGTTTAAAAAATATGTTCCTTCTGCAATTTCTCCACCTAAACTGACTGAGCCAATGGTTATTCTCGAAAAGCTCAAGGTTCAATCCAGTACTTAATACATTGGAAGGGGTATGGTCCTGGGGAGAGCACATAAGTACCTGCTCATGCAAAATTTCCATTAAAGCCTGCTCCTCACATTGAGGGGTAATGTCACAAACTTACCTGTCCCCAGCGGCGAGATCTCCAGATTTGCCAAGACAGTGCTGGGAATGACATGCTAAGCCACGTCCCCTGGTGATGTAACAGCATCCTTAGCAATAGTAAAAATAAATAAATAAGCCTCAAAAGTACGTTGCTTGGTGGTGTCGCAGGTCCCGACGGTGAAGTGGGTACAGTTCACACAGGTAAAAGTGTTTCTTTGGATAGGACCGCGCTACCTCTGGAATCACAGAGAATCCACAATCGAAGCCAGCAAGATATTCACAAGCATGGGGAAGCAAACAGACCAGTCAAAACCTCTCCTCCTCTCCTTTCCAGGCTTCTATGGAACACCAAAATTGCATCCAATAGTGAAGTACCGTCATGCAAGTCGGAGTAAAAACGGTTTTATTATACTCACAATGCACACGTATAAACAAGCAGTATACAATGGATCAAATCACCCGACCCGGGTTTCGCTCGGTTGAGCTGACGAAGCTCAACCGAGCGAAACCCGGGTCGGGTGATTTGATCCATTGTATACTGCTTGTTTATACGTGTGCATTGTGAGTATAATAAAACCGTTTTTACTCCGACTTGCATGACGGTACTTAACTATTGGATGCAATTTTGGTGTTCCATAGAAGCCTGGAAAGGAGAGGAGGAGAGGTTTTGACTGGTCTGTTTGCTTCCCCATGCTTGTGAATATCTTGCTGGCTTCGATTGTGGATTCTCTGTGATTCCAGAGGTAGCGCGGTCCTATCCAAAGAAACATCCTTAGCAATAGGATGCAATGCTCAGCTTCTCCCCACAGTGTGCATGTGTTGGAGAAAACTAGCAACGGGTTGATTGCTCAGCTGTTCTATTCCTGTGTGCTGTGTTCTGACTAATGGAGAGCCGAGTTATGACCTATCGGGTTCTGATCCTGGGACTCAGATCTCTACTTAAACCCCTTCCTTGCCAGATACCATTGCCAGTGATAGGTTTTCACTCCCTAGCTGTGCTCTCAGCTCTGTTCGGTGTGCATTTGGATTGTTTATTGGATTGACCTCGGTTTGCCTTTGACCACTGTCTGTCTTGTGATTTGGTACTGTGTTTCCCATTTAGTTCTGACTTCAGCCTGGCTAATCTGACTACCCTCTGTCACCTGATTTGGTACTGCCTTGTCTGCCCAGTTCTGACCCATTCCTGTACAACTTTGTCTTTGTGTAGTTTCTTCTGTGTGTGTGTCAGTCCCGTACCTAGCAGAGTAGGGAACTTCGACCAGTTGAGGACTTGCCGCCTAGGGCTTACACTGCAAGTAGGCAGGGAAAGAAGGCTGGGTTCCAGTTAAGACTCACTGTGCCTACTGTGCTGACAGACACAATACAGGAATAACAACTTAGTAGAAGCTGGAACATTGTAACCAGAAATTTAGTTCTGTGCACTATTTAGAGACGGAAATCAACTTGTTTATATAAGGGCACCTTACAAACACTTTCATTTAAAGGTATCGGTTTTGGTGACAGATTAGCCTTAAAAATAGCAGATCACACTTTGATAATAATATATTTTCCACAACGTGGACAATTCCCACAAAGAAAATAAAACAGTACAGAAATGTTCTTTACATAGGCTGACCTAAGCCTTCGTGATTCCACTTATTACTAGCAAAATCAATAACAGATTCAAAGTACAGAGAAATGCCCTTGAAATGACAGTTTAGCAGGAGCAGATGTGTAGCTAATAAGAAGCATGGGACATACAATGAGACAGAGAGATCCTTTCCCACATAAGAATGACCGAGGAATTCCTGTTCCTTCCGTCTGCTACACTTTAGTGCAAAATGATAGCAATAAAACGCTAGGATGCTATACATTTGCAGGATTTGTTATGCTCCTGCAATCATCCATTTGTAGCATCCCAAAGATGTAAACTACACCATATGATAAATCTTGTCAAAACTTAGATCAAAATGTTCTGTTAGGCTACATGAGCACGAAAGTGAAAATAAAAGTCTGTTAAAAATGGACACCCTGTCAGTTTTTCATGGCCATTTTGCATCAGTGTGTGCATCCATTTTCTGGCCGTGTGTCCGTTTTTCATGTCCGTTAAAAACAGACCTAAAAAATGGATGAATTTGATTTCCAGTTATTTCTAGACCCACCATTCTGAGAACACCCACAGGATGGCAGGCCCCAGCTAAAATAATGTCCCCCATAGTGTAGGATTTTTTATTTTATTTTTTGTTGCTGCCCCCAGCTTTAATAATTCCCCAATGTAGGCCCCCATCTAAAATAATTTCCCCAATAGTGTAAGATTTTTTTTTCACTGTCCCCAGCTTTAATAATGTCCCCTATTTTGGCCCCAGCTAAAACAATGTCTTCCAAGCGTTCTCCTCCTCAATATAGGGACGAGCGACCGCTAATGCATCGATCGTCCCTATACTGTCTCACTGTTTGCCGGCAGCAGCGCACCTATTACACAACACGATCTGCCACAGGCAAACCAGGATTTTTTACCTTGTTAAAAGATGCAGATTACCCAATGATTGAGTGTTTTACACTGCCAGATGATCATTAACGGGCGTTCATACGAACGCTCATTAACGGTTATCTGTACAATAATCTGCCCATGTAATAGGGCCTTTAGTTTACAGGCTTAGGTATAAAAAGACTTTTAGAAATCTCAATGTACTGTCATCCCATTTTCTACGTTTCATAAATTTTGTTTGTATTGCAAACTATCCATATACTTAAAGGGGTTGTCCACTTTCTGGCTACTTGTGACCATTGTATTTGTGAGATAACTATGTGGCACTTACTAATATAGCCTTTGTTTATATTCCTAGCCATTAGCTATATTTAATAAACTATCCCCTCCTTGTTAGGGAAATCTTCTGTGCTGTCGGCATAGAGGCCCTGTCCATAAGATGGCCATTGATGGAGGGTCATATGACCAGGCAAATCACCTCCATATACCTTCAGATACCCCAAACTGTATACAATATTCCATGTGTAGTCTGACTACAGATTTTTATCAAGTCAAAACTAAGTCATGAGCATCTTTGCCTCTTTTGATGCATCCAATTAGTGAAGCTTTAACTATTAAATACATCATAGTACATTCGGTGTCTTCAGCACAAGTGCATACCTTTTATATACATATATCCACACTGCACTTTACAGTTGCAGACTTCACAGATTTTTTATTTCCTATTGAAAATTTTATCTAACTGCTTACCATAAAACTTTTGTAAAATGCCTATGTGTATGAGGTGCAATATATGATCCAACAAAAAGGTATAGGGAGTGCAAATATTTAAAAAGAAAACAATAGACCTACCCTTTTATTGGAAAATGAAGTCCTCTGGAGACCTCAACCTATATTGTATTTTGGCATCAGCATTTTTAGTCTTATGTGGTATTAGAATAATCTATATATAAGTTCAGCATGAGAGGTCTGACATATCCTTTTATAATGTCTTTCACCATCACTCCATTTTGCTTCTTTATTATAGAGTACATAATTCTGCTTCATGTTCGCTTGTTAGAATTTGTAATCCTGCTTCAAGATGTTCTTAAAAAAACATTTCATCTTGTGGCAATACATATAAGGCATTATGAAATGTCTTGATTTTGTCTTAGCAAATTGTCACTGATATCACTGAAGGTTTAATAGTGCCGTTCAGGCATATGGAGATGCTTAGTTTGAGCTTTAGAATATCCTTTCCATGTAATGAAACTATATCTTGATAATATGAAAAGGATGACAACTAAACCTTGCAAAAACCAAGCCAAATAGATACAAGGGATTTAAAAACAACTAAAAAACATAATGTGAGTCCTTTTGGCATCCAGCAGCCATAGCTATTATAAGCATTTTATTAGAATTAACTGAGTTTGATTATAGAGGAGAAAAAAAAATGCAAAACTATGTTTTAGAAAAATCTGCCCTTAACCACTTAAGAGTGTATAATAGCCATACAAATTAAATTTACCATATTGCATAAGAACAACAAATGCTTCTTTCAGAAGAACCTGGAAATTGACATATTTTGTATATGATATCATCCATAAATCACTGCAGAAAATGCACCAAAATATTACGCAACTGACAATACTAGCTAATTCCTCAAGCCGATGTTAAAAGCTGAGAACTTTGCCAATATCTTCCAGTCAGGAACATATCGGAGCCCCTCATGCACCACATCACAGTGTTTCAGCAAGCATGGGGTCCTACCTGTCACGGATGTAGTAGGGGAGAACACCAAAAGACAACAAGAAGGAAGGGAAAAGACACTAGGCCTCACCGCTAGGGAAGGAAAAGGGTCACCAACCCTGCTCCTGGCCTTAACTCCTATCCGTATGGACACCTCTCGATGGTAGAGATGCCCATACACAGGAAGCTATAAAACCCTGGTTGCCCTCGGATGCCCTAATGGTAATGACAGGGCAGAGACAACCCGCTCCTTCCCTGGTGAAGGAACCAGCGTCTCGCTGAGGCCTAGTAAACAACAAAGGTGGGGGGGAATACAAAATACAACAAGCGGAGCACTTAACTTCTGAGGCTGATGGATGATGGATGAACAGGACTTCAACTAGAACCACACTCCAGCTCTTCCAAAAACCAAATGAAGCTATCCAGAGCAAGGAGTGATGGGTAAAGTCAGACTAAATAGGGGGAGGTAAAGGTCACATGATCCACACCTGAACAGGAGGTGTGGAGATACAAGCAACACACAGACAAAGTGAAACCGAAAGAGGCTGTCATCACTAATGTGCAGATAATCTTTCAGACCTTCTAAAACCTGCCATCGGTGTGACACTACCACTCCAACTACCCGTGGTGTGTGAACAGGGTCTGAGCAGTGCTAGAAACCAACTCACAGCCAGACTCTCACATGCCTCCATAGTGGTATCACCAATGCACTGTGAGGTAGAATAAAGCTGTGAGCCGCACCTCCAACAGACCATTTAACACAGAAGCTACCAGGTGCAAAAGAACATAACCAACAAAATGAACTGGCACATTCCATACACATAAAGAAAAAAAACTCACTGAAAAAAGTGGCCTAAACGGGTGGAAATGCTCCAAACCCAAACACTGTAGCGTGTCTATAACCGGGGGAGCAATTTCTACGTATGTGGTCCGCAGATAACGGCAATCCCCAGCAAAAAATGTGTACAATGGAGTATGCCGGGGCAGACCACATGCACCACAAGGACATCTTACTCAAAATGATACATTGTGCAGATGAAAAAATATCTAAATACAAAAATCACTGCAGAAAATGCACCAAAATGATACGCAACTGACAATACTAGCTAATTCCTCAAGCCGATGTTAAAAGCTGAGAACTTTGGCAATATCTTCCAGTCAGGAACATATCGGAGCCCCTCATGCACCACATCACGGTGTCTCAGCAAGCATGGGGTCCTACCACTAAACTACCCGTGGTGTGTGAACAGGGTCTGAACAGTGCTAGCAACCAACTCACAGACATCATCCATAGCAGAGAAATGATGCAGTTAAAGGGTAACTGTCATAATTGTTTTTATTTGCTAGCTTATTAGAGCTAGGCATGTATACCTGAGTTAGTCTGTCAATAATTATTATATTATTAATCTGTAATTACCTTTGTAAGAAGGTACAAGGAATCATCGTCGATGATAGGTACGTGTCACCACGGTTCCTGCACTCGATGTAGTAAGAGCCGTTTTTTATGTGTCAGCAGCAGTTGCTGTTTGACACCATAATACTTAGTATGGCTGTATAGCTGATCTGGGATGGCTCTTACTGGGAGTAGTCAAAGTGCTAGGTGGGTGGCTACTCCCCATGTTCTAGGCCGGGTTTTTGCCAGTGCTGGAGGGCTGAGACACATCTGTAAGGGAAACGGGCCCCCTAAAAGCCTGCTATGGACTGCTGGAGGTAGAACTGCCAACAAGGTGATCTTTGCTATGTGGACTTTCCATTGTGTGTGAACTAACACCAAGACTGCAAAGTGACGTTATGTTTTTGCGTTATGTGTGAATAAACACGGAAGTTTGATTTAAGAACTGGTAATCCCAAATCCCCACACCTTATAATAACAGCTTTCATTAATGTTCTCTGTCCCTTTCCGCTGCTTCCTTAAAAAACAGTTGCTATGGCTTGTCTGTCTCTGGCTAAGAAGACAGGAATACAGAGGCTTCAGAGTGAGGAGGCGTGTCTCTCAGTAATCCAATCTGATTAGCTGGCAGGAAGCTGCTGGCTACAGCAAGTGTGTATGGGAAGTGAGGAAAAGCATTTTTGGCCTCAGAGAACTGGCAGAGGAGCCATATTGAGAAGGTCCTCATATTGTAAATGTTTAAACAGCCGTAACTAAAGGAAAAACTCAAGCAAAACAGTGGTATGTGAAGAAACTAAAGATTGCTTTATGCATAATGCTGCTGCAGCTGTAACATATGCTAAAATAGATTTTTTTTATGAAAACATGACAGTTACCATTTAAGTCAAAATTTGTTTTACTCCTTTCAACAAATTAGTTCTCCTACATTTATAGGGGGCTGTACACTTTAATATTGCGCTGAGATGCGAGTTTAATTAGCTCTAAGCATAGCATTGTGGATGTGCCATACAGTTCTGTTATTCTCCCCTTGATATATGCATGTTGAATCTTTCTTCTTTATTACTGGTATCAGCACTCCTCCCATTCGGCACAGGTGGTTTTAATCACAGAAGTCTGCTTACAAGTGGTAATTGACCTGCAGTTCCTGATAGCAATGGACATGTTGTGTTAGACTACTGTTCACATGGTGCAGTACTGCGTGGTAGCCTTTGTATTTGTGGCACTGTGCTGGTGGGTTGGTGGGACCCAGTGCCATGGGTGACATTATCAGACAGCAGGGTTCCTGCTTGACTCCTGGGTCCTGCCGCCTACTAGGGAAGTGCCGTTGTGTCACCGCATTGTGCTGCGCTTTTTTGTCAGAGTAGGTCCCACTCAAAGAGGCAACTTTGGCGTGGTGAGTGAGTTTATGCCTTTTGATCAAAATGTACACTAACGCCTCTTGTACAGCATGCAGTATAGGGGGCTGTACACTTTAATATTACTCTGAGAAGCGAGTTTAATTACATCTAAGCATAGCATTGTGCATGTGCAATCAAGTTCTGTTTTTCTCCCCTTGACATATATGCAGTGGCCAGGTATGGGGGGATAATATTCTGTATTTGTTTGTGACGCCAATTGCAGCGTGGGCAGGGTACTATCCCAGGGCCCTTCCAAGGTGTTATAACGCACGTCCCAGATTAGGAATGCCAGGTCGTGTAATGGCCTATAATGTCTCTATAGCGTTGTGGTAGTTGTGTCACGGTGTCTCCTACCTGGGTACGGCCGGACTCCTGGCTCACTTGCAATAAATTTGAGTGTAATGATGGTAGGATTAGCGAGTTTAATTAGATCTAAGCATAGCATTGTGGCTGTGCGATCAAGTTCTGTTTTTCTCCCCTTGATATATACGTTTATCATTTTCTTTTCCTGAAATAACATTTATTTAAAGAGCCCCCAACTATAAGAAATCCTAAGTATATTCAAGTCTATATGGTGTCTTCTTCCCTCTAACAAATGTATTCAGCCGTATCTTGGTTTTACTTTAAAATACAAATAACATCCAGCATGTTTGTGTTAGGGTCCCTTTGATCTAGCTCAGTTTCCTTCCAGCATGGTGTTCAAATGGTCGGAGAAAAACTAAAGCTATAACTGATCCCATAGTTTTCTATGTGATCATTCACTTACATCCCACACATCACTTAGGATGGCTAAGGACACCGGACCTGTGCACCAAGTGGGAGAAAAAAACCTCCCAGGCTGTGAGCTGTGCGCTGCGATTGGCCAGCGCTGCAGCCTAGGAGAAGGAGACGCCCACAGGACAAGGGAAGACCCGCCTACTATAACTTAAGAAGCAAAGGTACCGGAGCCTATAACGGGAGAACGGAGCGGCGCCTGGGGATAATAGTAAGTGCAGTGAGATCCCCGGGCGCCGCTCTACATGTCAGCATACTCAGTTACCATAGTTTATACAGGTGAAAGGTCCTCTTTAAGGTTGAAAATATTATTATTTTTTTTACATCACCATATTCTGACCCCCAGAACTATTTTATAGTTATATCTATTGAGCTGTTTGGGGGCTCATTTTTTGCGGTACAATCTGTAGTTATTATTGATATCATTTTGGAGTGTGTGTGACTTTTTGATCACATATTATTACATTTTTTGGGGTAAGAGAAGCAATGAAAAAATAGCAAATTGGCCATTTTGACCCTTTTTCTATTACGCCATTCGCTGTATTGGAAAAATATTTTTATATTTTAATTGTACGGGCGTTTTTGGTCACGGTGATACTGTTTATATTTTTTGTTTATGTATTTATTTTTTATTATATGGAAAGGGGGGTGATTTCAACTTTTATATTTTTTTAATTGTTTTAACAGCTGTTTAATTGTTTAACAGCTGGAGCAGCATTTTGCTGCTAATTTACATGACTGGGTATAAAAAGAGCATGTTAGAGAGGCAGGGTCTTTCAGAGGCAAAGATGGGCAGAGGTTCACCAATCTACTAAAAACTATGTGTAAAAATTGTGGAACAATTTCAGAAAAATGTTCCTCAATGTAAAATTACAGATTCTTTAAATATCCCACCATCTACATCACACAATATCATCAAAAGATTCACAGAATCTGGAGAAATCCAAGTGTGCAAGGCATACAGAATCATTAAAACCATGATTCTATACTGGAAATCACTGCATGTGCTCAGGAACACTTCCATTGTTTTTTGTACACAGTTCAACATGCAATCCACAAATGTAAGTTAAAGCCATATGTCAACACAATCCAGGAACCCCACTGTCTTCTCTGAGTCAGAGCTAATTTAAAATGGACTGAGGCAAAATGGAAAACTGTTCTATAATCAGATGAATCACAATTTGAAATTCTTTTTGGAAACTACAGTGTGTTCTGCAGACTCAGGAGGAGAGAGACCTTCCAGCTTGATATAAGTGCACAGTTCAAAAGCCCACATATCTGATGGTATGAGGTTGCATTAATGCCTTTGGCATGAGCAGCTTACACATCTGGAAAGGCACTATCAATATTGAAGAGTTCTTTAGAACAACATATGCTCCCGTCCAGACATCTCTTTCCGTGAAAGCCTTGCATATTTCAGCAAGATAATACAAAACTATATACTGCATATACTGCAACAGTATGGCTTCACAGAAGAAAAGTCTGGGTGCGCAACTTACTTGCATACAGTCCAGACCTTACACAAATAGAAAATATTTGATGCATTATGAAACAAAAAATCCAGCATAAAAGACTCAGGACTGTGGGGCAGCTAGAATCCTACATCAGGCAATAATAGGCCAACTTTCCTCTCCTAAAACTTCAGCAATTGACCTCCTCAATTCTCAAAGATTTACAGACTATTGTTAAAAGAAAAGGGGGTGCTACACAATGGTAGACCTGGCCCTGTCCCAACTTTTTTGAGATGTTGCTGCCATCAAGATCTAAATGAGTTTAATTTTCATGAAATGGTAAAATGTTGCCCTTTCAACCATCTGATATGTGTTCTTCTATGATCTGTTGTGAATAAAATAGGGGGTCTATGAGATTTGCAAATCATTGCATTATGTTTTTATTTACTGTATATTTATTTACATTTTACACAGTGTCCTAATGTTATTTTAATTGGTGTTGTAGATAAAAACCAAATCAAACAAATGAGTCAAAAATATTAGACTTTGCCATGTTTATTGAGAAAAATCATCCAATAGTACATGTCTGTGAGTGGCAAAAATATGTGAATAGAGTCAGTTGTTTTAAGACAATGGGATGAGAATCCTTTGTAAGTGGATGACATGTTTATTTAAAGAAGAGGGATTTATCAAAGTTTTATCTGCACACCTGTTTATGGAAGTATATCATGGCACTAACAAAGGATATTTCTGAGGACCTCAGAAGAAGAGTTGTTGATGCTCATCAGGCATAAAAAAGGTCACAAAACCATCTCTAAAGAGTTTGAACTCCACCAATACACAGTCAGACAGACTTTGTACAAATGGAGGAAATTCCCGACTATTATTTACTTCCCCCAAGGAGTGCGTGACGAACAAAGATCATGCCTGGAGCAAGACATATAAGTCTACAAGGTCACAAAGGAACTCAAGGTAACCTCAAAGCAACTATAGGCATTTCTCACGTTAGCTAATGTTAATGTTCAAGAATTGCAAGTTGAAAGAAGCTGTATTCACTGAGGAAAATAAACTGTCAGATGAAATGCAGAATGTAAAAGTAAATTCCCCATTAAAAGTGCCCTGTCTGACCCAGGAAGAAGTACAGCGGCGTCTTAGAAAGATTAAAATAGACAAATCACCAGAACCAGATGGCATACACGCCTGTATCCTAAGATAATTAAGTAATGTCATAGCCAGACCCCTATTTCTGATATTTAAGGACTTTATACTGACAGGAAGTTTTCCACAGGATTTGCGCATGGCAAATTTGGTGTCAATATTTAAAAAGAACCAGATTTTTGTCCCTTTAGGGCTGTCAGGAGATTGTAACAAAAATCAAACCACGGTCACCTGACCAAAAACACCTTTTCGTGGTCTTATCCATATGTGGTCTTATCCATAAAGGGAATCAACAAGGTAAAAGAGGAGAGAATATTTAAAAGAAGAAAAACTGCTACAAGAGGACATAGTTTTAAATTATAGGGGCAAAGGTTTAAAAGTAATATCAGGAAGTATTACTTTACTGAGAGAGTAGTGGATGCATGGAATAGCCTTCCTGCAGAAGTGGTAGCTGCAAATACAGTGAAGGAGTTTAAGCATGAATGGGATAGGCATAAGGCCATCCTTCATATAAGATAGGGCCAGGGGCTATCCATAGTATTCAGTATATTGGGCAGACTAGATGGGCCAAATGGTTCTTACCGGCCGACACATTCTATGTTTCTATGTTAAAACTTTAACCTTTATTATTTACTTTTAAAACAAAAATACTCAGAGAAACCAATACTACAAGGTAATTTTAAAATATCAGGTTGCAGTTACGGGCTAAGGCCTCATGCACACGGACGTTTTTTTTCACGGTCCGCAAAAACGGGGTCCGTAGGTCCGTAATCCGTGACCGTTTTTTCGTCCGTGGGTCTTCCTTGATTTTTGGAGGATCCACAGACATGAAAAAAAAGTCGTTTTGGTGTCCGCCTGGCCGTGCGAGCCAAACGGATCCGTCCTGAATTACAATGCAAGTCAATGGGGACGGATCCGTTTGACGTTGACACAATATGGTGCCATTTCAAACGGATCCGTCCCCATTGACTTTCAATGTAAAGTCTGGAGTCCCTTTTATACCATCGGATCGGAGTTTTCTCCAATCCGATGGTATATTTTAACTTGAAGCGTCCCCATCACCATGGGAACGCCTCTATGTTAGAATATACTGTCGGATATGAGTTAGATCGTGAAACCTCATTTCCGACAGTATATTCTAACACAGAGGCGTTCCCATGGTGATGGGGACGCTTCTAGTTAGAATATACTACAAACTGTGTACATGACTGCCCCCTGCTGCCTAGCAGCATCCGATCTCTTACAGGGGGCCGTGATCAGCACAATTAACCCCTCAGGTGCCGCACCTGAAGGGGTTAATTGTACTATCATATCCCCCTGTAAGAGATCAGGGCTGCCAGGCAGCACGGGGCAGACCCCCCCCTCCCCAGTTTGAATATCATTGGTGGCCAGTGCGCCCCCCCCCTTTCTCCCTCTATTGTAATATTTTGTTGGTGGCACAGTGTGCGCCCCCCCGCCCCCCCTTCCTCCCTCTATTGTAATAATTCGTTGGTGGCACAGTGTGCGCCCCCCCCCCTTCCTCCCTCTATTGTAATAAATCGTTGGTGGCACAGTGTGCGCCCCCCCCCTTCCTCCCTCTATTGTAATAAATCATTGGTGGCACAGTGTGCGCCCCCCATCGGCCCCCCCTCCCTCTATAGCATTAACAACATTGGTGGCCAGTGTGCGGCCTCCCATCTCCCCCCCCCCCCCCCCGATCATTGGTGGCAGCGGGTTACTAGCAATAGTACAATAGTAAAAGATTCATACTTACCTGGGAGCTGTGATGTCTGCTTCCGGCCGGGAGCTCCTCCTACTGGTAAGTGACAGTTCATTTAGCAATGCACCGCAGAGACCTGTCACTTACCAGTAGGTGGAGCTCCCGGCCGGACACGAACATCGCAGCAGCCGGTAAGTATGAATCTTCTACTATTGTACTATTGCTAAGTAACCATGGCAACCAGGACTGTAGTAGCGTCCTGGTTGCCATGGTTACCGATCGGAGCCCCAGCGATTAAACTGGGACTCCGATCGGAACTCCGCTGCCACCAATGATGGGGGGGGGGAGATGGGAGGCCGCACACTGGCCACCAATGTTGTTAATGCTATAGAGGGAGGGGGGCCGATGGGGGGCGCACACTGTGCCACTAACGAATTATTACAATAGAGGGAGGGAGGGGGGGCGCACACTGTGCCACCAACAAATTATTACAATAGAGGGAGGGGGGGGCCGCACTGGCCACCAACCTATTATTACAATAGAGGGGGGGGGGCCGCACTGGCCACCAATGATATTCAAACTGGGGAGGGGGGGGAGGGTCTGCCCCCTGCTGCCTGGCAGCCCTGATCTCTTACAGGGGGCCGTGATCAGCACAATTAACCCCTTCAGGTGCCGCACCTGAAGGGGTTAATTGTGCTGATCACGGCCCCCTGTAAGAGATCGGGTGCTGCCAGGCAGCAGGGGGCAGTCTTGTACACAGTTTGTAGTGTATTCTAACTAGAAGCGTCCCCATCACCATGGGAACGCTTCTGTGTTAGAATATACTGTCGGTTCTGAGTTTTCACGAAGTGAAAACTCAGCTTTGAAAAAGCTTTTATGCAGACGGATCTTCGGATCCGTCTGTATAAAAACTAACCTACGGCCACGGATCACGGACACGGATGCCAATCTTGTGTGCATCCGTGTTCTTTCACGGACCCATTGACTTGAATGGGTCCGTGAACCGTTGGCCGTGAAAAAAATAGGACAGGTCCTATTTTTTTCACGGCCAGGAAACACGGATCACGGATGCGGCTGCAAAACGGTGCATTTTCCAATTTTTCCACAGACCCATTGAAAGTCAATGGGTCCGCGAAAAAAAATGGAAAACGGCACAACGGCCACGGGTGCACACAACGGTCGTGTGCATGAGGCCTAAGTCAGTTAATTTATGTCTTTTTTGGGCCGCTGTCGCTCGCTCTCCATTCTATTTAAGAGGTGGTTAACCTCATGGATACTCTGTGGCCATGTATCACCGCAGGTTAGCAGGTGTGTTTTCAATGGTGAATTGTTTGGTGTACGTATAGGGCCTAAATATAGGAGTTTCTATTGTAAATAGATGAGATGTATTCCTATATCCCTATGCGACAGACATCTATCATTCATTCACCCATCTCCCACGCTGGGAGATCAGGCAATTTGCCTCCGAACATTTGCACAATATGTATTGAGCTGGACAATGATTGCGACCCTACTGGTTGCGGATCTTGCCCTATACTGCAACCTGGCTAAAAATTGTATATTGTCACTACCCCACCCGACATGTTTCGCCGCGATGCGGCTTCATCAGGGGAGTTGGGGTAATAGCGTCATGCGCTCTGTTTCACCTGTCTAAATAAACTATCTATCTCCTCCCAAACTATGGGTTCCACCAATGGAGTTTTGTTGCTGCGATTGACATGTGTATTAGCCCGTCCTGTGGGCTTTACCAGGATTGGCAGGTGGGAGTGACATCAGCCGAGTGCTGCTCCTCTCCACCAATGAATTGAATCGCACACCCCCTTACATAGTATCGCATCACTGATGATGCTTTCTTGCCGCCTGTCACGAGTTGTATTGCTACGATTGACATGTGTATTAGACCATCCTGTGGGCTTCACCAGGATTGACAGGTGGGCTGGGGGAGTGAAATCTGCCGAGTGCTGCTCCTCTCTACCAATTAATTGAATCGCACACCCCCTTACATAGTATCACATCACTGATGATGCTTTCTTGCTGCCTATCACGTGCGTCCTTCTGGGTACTGCGCGATTGGCATGTATATCAACCCATTCTGTGAACCATGCTGGAAATGACAAGTAGGCGGGGGGAGTGACATCAGCCAAGTGTCGCTCCCCTCCACCAATGAGATGAATCGCACCAAAGACACACCCCCTTCCATTGTATCACATCACTAATGATGCTTTCTTACCGCCTATTGCGCGCGTCCTTCTAAATGTTGCATTGAAGCAGGGGGTGCAACGTCATGGAAGCGCCGCTTCCTTACTACCAGTACGATTCACCTCGGCACAGACACGCCCCCATCCTCCATATCACGTGTCTCTTGACAGGGGTAGGAGGTTGGACTATGTCATTTTCAATGCAGTAACCCTTTCCTTTCTGCTCGTGTAATAGTCAGCAAGTGATCACTGTGATAGTATGAGAGTCCATGTATACCCTAGCAATGCCATAGGTGCCTCTCATACTTTTTTTGCCACTAATACACGACAAAAAAGGCTTTAGAACTTATAACTGCACCGCACAAGGTCTAATAAGATGTAGAAATATTTCCTAGTAATACACCCTGTTAATGGCTTTATCACACAGCACTTGCACCCCAATAACGAGAACGGTTTGCTGGAATTACAGAGGTATCATCTATTGCAAACCTGAAAGCAGCTGTATAATGGCAATTTGGATCCCCAGTCAGTGCAGCAAGGTGTAATAGCATTGTTCCTATTACCCAGGCTGTACACTCCCCTATTGGACACTGTTCTGCTTTAATACTGTAGAATAATTCCTCCCTATCCTTTCCCTACACTTCTACTGCTCTTTCCCTGGACTTCTATTCAGCAAAATAAAAGTTTTCAAGTCTGTCCTAGCACTTTCCCTAGCGCCCGTTGACATCTCTCCCTGCACTAAGTACACTGGAAAATGGCAGAATCCAAAATGGCTGAGGCTATTTATAGGGCTGTGACATCACAGGGCTGGCTGACTGCTGATTGGCTGCATGCATTGTGGGTGATACCTCATTCCCAGAGTTCTTTGCTCTATGTCCTAACATGTGCAGCAGTCATTTTCGGAAAGAATGTGATTCGTTACCACGAAGCATGAGGAAATTCGGATTCGCTCATCTCTAGTTATATATTCTCACATCGTGTGCACTTGTTTGCCATAATTAAGAACCCATACAGGGTTAGAAAAGTGTAAGCATGGATGGCTAATTTATGGATGCGCATTTCAGTGTTTTTAACATGCCGTTTCAGCATCATTGGAACAGCTTAGTGATCCTTTCTTCTCCTTGCACTGTATGAAAACTCCTCTGGATCTCTGTATTCAAAACTGATATGGCGGCAAGTAGATTTTTTTTGCTTGTTTCCAAGGTCTTGTTAGACCCAGCAGTATTATCACATGACTAGTCAGGTTCTTAGTGATTGCTGTAAAAAGGAAATCATCAGTCATTTTGATTTTAATTGATTTGGTTGCTGTAGTCCACTGTATTGTATAATGCAAAAAGTTGAATAGAGGTAAAATGACAGAAAAGTTCTGGTACCTAAATGGTTCCATTATGGAGCTTGTTGCTGATGTAGAACATATTGAAATCTCCATAGCCTCAAGTCAACTGTGGCCTTTCAACGACGATCTGGAGGACGTCATGGTTGTCATATTTAATGCATAAAGAGATTGTTTGGGGGGGAGGGGGGTACACAATCCTTTCTAGTTTGGTTTTTTGTGTAATTCTCTCAGCAGCAATTATGTCAGACGAGCAGGTTTTAATGTTCACACAAACCATCAATGAATCCCAGGAGCTGTTCTGTTCTATGCTAATCCTCCAAAAGCTGGAACATCTCCTGATTTCTGTTTGAGAATTGCCCTGGATATTGGACCATAGAGCAATTCATAACTGTGATATTTTATAGCGCTGATGAGGCACCCGAGATTTTAGATTGTAGAGACAGTGATGATTGAGTAAAAAAAAAACTTGAAACAAACCAGACACTTTTAACTCCTTAAATCCCAGAGGTGCTGTTATTACCACATACCATAGTGATGTCTACCATTTCCTCTTGCAGTTAAATTATTCAGAATATATTTTGTTCACATGCTTTCATGATGGTCCCTGGTGCCATCTTGGTGTTGAATTGCATCAAACTCCTTACTTAGTAGTTATAGATGCATGCTTGTTCCTGATTTTGTTTTAAATTTCTACTGAGATACTTAAAAACGTCCTTCATTTTACATTTTTCATTAATTTAAGTTTGATCCAGACAGGAATTGCACACAAGTGAATATGTGATAGGACATTAGCTATTGCACATAGTTGTGTGGCTGATCAGTCTTCTCCTTGACTCACTACTTCCTTTAGCCCCTCCCCAGTGGCATATGCACAAGATCTGCTGTAATTTAAAGGAACAGGCCTATGTCAGCTGGTTAGGACATAGCCTGTGGCTGATTACTTCTGATGACATTACGATGCTCAGCAGTGTCACACCTTGCCAGAGCAACATGGTTCTTTGCTTCCTGTCCACTAGTGTTTGATATATATTTTTTTTCCATTTGACTTGGACTGTTTCTTACCATTGTACTTTTGCCTGCTCTGACCGATATGTCTTATAGTGCTGCATGAACACTGCCAACCCTAACCATGGATTTGTATGGCCATTATCTTGTTTATTGACCCTGGTACCACAAGACAGAATTATCATCTACATGACACCAGTGGCTGCTAGTGGATTGTACCTGGGGAGTTACAGCACATTCCATAGCCACTGTAAGAAATATTTAAGGTGAAAACTGAAACATCCTTTAGACTCTGCCCCAGTAAACTAAGTCAAACTCAGCAGTAATATAGTGGGTCCACGTTCCGTCCTGAGGCCTGATTGTTGAAAGAAATCCATAAAGGAGTATTCCCATGTAGGAAATTGATGGCATATTGCTAGGATATGACACCAGTGTCAGAGACAGTAGGTACATGTCTGCCTCTAGAACCCACTCCTTTCTGCAGAACAAGTGAAGGAAAGCATACCACGCATGGGTGGCTTGCTCTCCATTCAATGCTATGCCACTTCTGGCTATTTTCGGGCATCCCATATAAATGAATAGAGAACAAGTTGCAGAAACTTGGCCCCTTCTCCATTCACCACTATAGGGCTGCCAGAAAATACTGAGCCAGTGTTCGTCCATTTTCGAAGCTCCCACAGAGGTGGACATGTGCGGCTGCTCTCCCTTTACTTTGGGGGATCCATTCCAGAGATAAGAACAGGTCTCAGAGATCTCAGGACATGCACCTATCTGACATATAATACTGCAACATACTACTCTGTGGCCTCCCATCTAGCACTCTTCGATTCTGTCCTCAACTCTGCTACCCGGTTAATCCTCTCCCCTTGTTTCTCCTCTGCTGCTCTCCTCTGTATCATGCCTTGCCCTGTGAATGTGCGGAGATCTGTCAGACTGGCTGCACATGTCTGACTCTTCTCTTTGTTTTGGTTTGGGTTTGAGCTGGATCCACCTTCCGTCAGGTGTACTGGGTTGATTGCTAGCGAGGCTATTTATTCCTCCTTCTCCCAGTGGCTTGTGCGGGTTATAGTTAATTCCTGTGGGCTTTGGATGTGTTGTGGATCGTCAGCTCCAGCTCAGCTCAAGATAAGTCATCTCTGTTTCTTCCCTTGGTGTCTTTTATCTAGGCCTCTAGGGAGACGCTTGCTTCCTCCTGTCTGAAGAAGCAGGTCGCCTCTTCCCTTTTCCCTACTGCTCAGGGTTTTCCCAGGGTGTATAGACGTAGGCACGAGGGCATGGGCATATCCACCATTAGGGTATGCACATGTGCACAGCAGTATAGGGAAAGCCTTAGGGATCGCTAGGAAGTGACCCTTTTCTCCCTAGCTTTTGGGCCTAGTCAATTGTTCTGTTTGTTTTCCCTGTGTTTGGTTATTTCCCTGCTTACCTACCTACCGTGACATTATAACCCGCCATAAAACCGTCATTTCCCTGCTGTTCGTGAAATGGAGGCTTTAGATGCTTTGGTTGATTGCATACAGGAATTATCGCTGGAGGTTGCTGACCTCCGCAGTTCTGTTGCACAGTGTCAGAATGCTCTGCCATTGGAGGAAATCAGTTCTGTTTTGAGCCTAAAATCGCTCTCCTTGATAGGTTCTCAGGGGGTAGTGATGACTTTATTCGGTTCAGGGAGTCCTGCAGGTTGTATTTTCGTCTGCGGCCAATTTCATCTGGTGACGATAACCAAAGAGTGGGGATCATTATATCTCTGCTCAAAGGTGACGCTCAGAACTGGGCTTTTTCTCTGTTGACCGATTCACCATCCCTCCGGTCGGTGGATGAATTTTTCAGAGCCTTGGGCTTGATTTATGATGACCCAGACTGGATCTCCATGGCTGAATCTAAGTTGCGCAGTTTGTTACAGGGAGAACAAACTCTGAGTCGTATTGTGCAGAATTTAGAAGATGGGCAACTTACTCGGGGTGGAATGATCCTGCACTCCGGAGTCAGTTTTGTCAGGGGCTATCTGAGAGGTTGAAAGATGCCCTTGCTTTTCATGAATATCCCGATTAATTGGAGACGGCCATGTCTTTGGCAGTGCGGCTTGATAGACGTCTTAGAGAGAGGTATAAGATTCCTCTCGAGCGGGGGGTCCCGTCTGAAAGTGGATCCGTCCCACCTATTCCCTGGGGAAATATGACATTTGAATCTGGGGCAGGAGAGGAGCCTATGCAGTTGGGCCAGGTTTCCTTTTGCTCAGGTGATAGGAACTTTAGGAAGCTGAAAAAGCTATGTTACTACTGTGGTAAAGAAGGTCATTTTGTTTATGCGTGTCCTTTTGTTAAACCTCAAAACGGTAATGAAAAACTACGGAGGTATTCACATAAAGAGAAAAAAAAACTTCCCTGACTCTTGGTCTGAGCAAGCTAATATGCATTCTCCCTGCAATACTCGTTTCCTCCTGCCTGCCATGGTGGCGCTAGATTTTTAAGTATTTGTTGACAGTGGTGCGGGGGTAAACCTTATTGACTTTCATTTTATCCAAAATCTTGGTTTTAGAACTAGCACATTAGAAAAGGAAATTCCAGTGTTTGCTATTGATTCCCCTCCCCCCTCACAAAAAAGTCTTACTCATATCGTTCATGACATTCAGTTAAGGGTGGGTGATTCAAATGTTGAGTCCATTTCTTGTTTTGTTATGAGGGGCTTGACTGCTCCGATGGTTCTAGGTTTACCATGGTTGATAAAGTATAACCCTACTATTGACTGGCAAACAAGACAAATCAGTAGCTGGAATGAAATTTGTACAGACAACTGTCTCTGTGCTTCTATCACAGGGGTTTCAACTACGGTCCTACCTCAGTTTCTCTCTGATTTTGCGGACGTATTCTCGGAGGGTGGAGCTCAGTAGCTGCTCCCCGATCGAGAATATGATTGTCCGGTCAATCTTATCCCTGGAGCTAAACTGCCAAAATCTCAGCTATACAACCTTTCCCAACCCGAAAGAGAGGCTATGCAGAAGTATATTGCCGAGAGTTTGGCAAAGGGACATCTTAGACCATCTAAGTCCCCTGTGGCCGTCGGCTTCTTTTTCATAAAAAAGAAAGACGGATCACTTAGACCGTGTTTGGATTTCCGGGAATTGAATCTTATTACAGTCCGTGATCCGTATCCCCTTCCTTTGATTTCTGATCTATTTGATCAAATTGTCGGAGCCAAGGTGTTCTCCAAGTTGGATTTAAGAGGAGCCTATCATTTGATCAGAATAAAGGAAGGAGATGAGTGGAAGGTCATTTCGAGAATCTTGTCATGCCCTTTGGTTTAACTAATGCGCCAGCGGTCTTTCAGTGATTTGTCAATGATATTTTCCATCATTTAGTGGGAAGGTTTATTGTTATTTAACTTGATGACATACTAATTTACTCACCCGATTTGGAGACCCATCAGGATCACGTGAGACAGGTGATGTCGATCCTTCGGGAGAATAAATTGTATGCAAAATTGGAAAAATGTGTATTTGCTGTCCAGGAGCTACCGTTTTTGGGATACCTGCTTACTGACTCTGGTTTTCGTATGGACCCCGAAAAAGTCCGGGCGGTACTGGAATGGGACCGGCCTGAGAATCAGAAAGCTCTGATGCGGTTTTTGGGTTTAACCAATTACTACAGAAAATTCACCTTGAATTATTCCACCATTGTAAAATCTTTGACAGATATGACTAAAAAGGGCATTGACTTCTCTGTCTGGTCGGATGAGACATTACAGGCCTTTTCTGCTATTAAGAAATGTTTTGCGTCTGCTCCCATTCTGATGCAACCTGATGTGTCTCAACCGTTCGTCGTGGAGGTTGATGCATCAGAAGTGGGGGTCGGAGCAGTTCTGTCGCAGGGTCCATCCCCTAGCAAATGGCATCCATGTGCTTTTTTCTCCAAAAACCTCTCCGCCGCTGAAAGAAATTATGATGTAGGAGATAGAGAATTACTGGCCATTAAATTGGCCTTTGAAGAATGGCGTCACTGGTTGGAAGGGGCTACTCATCCTATTACGGTATATACTGACCACAAGAATTTGGCTTACCTGCAGTCTGGTAAGTGCCTGAATCTTAGACAGGCTAGGTGGTCACAGTTTTTTACTAGATTTAATTTTGTGGCCCCCTTTCATCCTGGGGTTAAAAAACGTCAAGGCAGATGCATTGTCACAATGTTTTCCTGGGGGGAGTGATTCGGAGGATCCCGCTCCAATTTTGGCTGATAGGGTGGTGGTTTCCGCTCTGTACCCCGAGTTGAAGATGGAGGTGTTGGGAGCCCAGGAGGAAGCTCCTAAATCCTGTCCTCCAGACAAGTTGTTTGTTCCTGCTGAACTGCGATACAAGGTGTTCAAGGAACATCATGATATGGTCCTTGCGGGACATACTGGAAGCAAACCCACCATAGATCTTATTTCCCGGAGATTCTGGTGGCCAGGGTTGCGCAAGGGTGTGGAGGGTTATGTGGCAGCTTGTGAGACCTATGCACGTGTGAAGGTGGCTCACACTCGGCTTTCAGGATCCCTTCTTCCTTTGTCCATCCCATCTCATCCTTAGATGGATTTGTCTATGGACTTTATTACCGATTTACCAAGTTCCTCTGGGAAAACTGTGATTTTAGTGGTAGTGGACCGCTTCAGTAAGATGGCCCACTTTGTACGGTTACCTAGCTTTCCCAATGCCAAAACTCCCGCTAGGTTTTTATTGATAACATTGTAAAACTACATGGCATTCCCTCTGATGTGGTGTCTGATAGGGGGACCCAATTTGTTTCCAGGTTTTGGAGGGCGTTTTGCTCTCGTCTGGGAATTCAACTGTCTTTCTTTTCGGCTTTTCATCCCCAGTCAAATGGTCAGACAGAGCGCACTAACCAAAACCTGGAGACCTATTTGAGGTGTTTTGTTGCCGAGAACCAGGATGACTGGTCCTCGTTCTTGTCTCTAGCTAAATTTGCCTTGAACAACTGTAGACAGTAGTCCACTGATAAGTCGCCATTTTTTGGCGCATATAGTTTTCACCCACAGTTTGGTACTTTTTCTGGGAGTGGATCTTCTGGAATGCCAGAAGAGGAGAGATTCTCTTCCGCCTTGTCATCTATCTGGCGGAAGATCCAAGTTAATTTGGAAAAGATGGGTGAAAGATATAAACGGATGGCTGACAGGAGACGTATGACTGGTCCGGACCTGTGTGTAGGTGATTCGGTGTGGTTGTCCACTAAAACATTAGGCTCAAGGTACCATCTTGGAAACTGGGTCCAAGATTTATTGGCCTATACAAAATCTCTGCTGTGGTCAACCCAGTGGCGTTTCGTCTGGATCTTCAGCAGACCTGGAAGATCCATAATGTGTTTTACAGGTCTTTACTGAAGAAATATGTGGAACCTGTGGAACCATCTCCATTGCCACCTCCTCCTGTCCTGGTGGATGGCAATTTAGAGTTTGAGATCTCTAGGATTCTCGACTCACGTGTCTTCGAGGTTCCCTCTAGTACCTAGTGCACTGGAAGGCATACGGTCCCGAGGAAAGAATGTGGATTCCGGATTGTGATGTTAGTGCTAGCCGCCTGGTGAGGGCCTTTCACAGGGCACACCCGGATAAAGTTGGTCCGAGGTGTCCGGAGGTCACCCATAGAAGGGGGGGGGTACTGTCGGGCCTTGCCCTGTGAATGTGCGGAGATCTGTCAGACTGTCTGCACATGTCTGACTCTTCTCTTTGTTTTGGTTTGGGTTAAAGCTGGATCTACCTTCCGTCAGGTGTACTGGGTTGATTGTTAGCTAGGCTATTTATTCCTCCTTCTCCCAGTGGCCTGTGCGGGTTATAGTTAATTCCTGTGGGCTTTGGATGTGTTGTGGATCATCTGCTCCAGCTCAGCTCAAGATAAGTCATCTCTGTTTCTTCCATTGGTGTCTTTTATCTAGGCCTCTAGGGAGACGCTTGCTTCCTCTTGTCTGAAGAAGCAGGTTGCCTCTTCCATTTTCCTTACTGCTCAGGGTTTTCCCAGGGTGTATAGACTTAGGCACGAGGGCATGTGCATATCCACCATTAGGTTATGCACATGTGCACAGCAGTATAGGGAAAGTCTTAGGGATCGCTAGGAGGTGACCCTTTTCTCCCTAGCTTTTGGGCCTAGTCAATTGTTCTGTTTGTTTTCTCTGTGTTTGGCTATTTCCCTGCTTACCTACCTACCGTGACACTCTGCCAATCCCTTGAATGGCTCCCCATTGCCCAGCAAATTCAGTTTAAAATACTAACAACTACACATAAGGCTGTCCAAAATCTGTCCCCTCCTTATATCTCTTACCTACTTTCCCAAAACATTCCCACTCATACTGTCCGATCCTCACAGGACCTACTTTTTTGTTCTCCCTTCGTCTGTTCTTCACACAATCTTCTACAAGATTTCTCATCTGCATCCCCCATGCCCTGGAACTTGCTACCCTAGCACATCAGATGCTTCTCCAACATCCAAACCTTCTAAAGAAAGCTAAAAACCCACCTATTCAGGAAGTCTACCACCTACAATGAGCATGCTGCCACCATACAACCAGATGAGCAGCTTTTACCCTCACATTCTGTGTCCTTCCTCTTCCCTTGTACGCTCTCACTGACCAGGTCCTCTCCTCCTCTGTACCAGTTTGTAAATGGTTTCATGTTTATCGTATCTGTATTTTTATACTATGTTTGTGTAACCCCCACTTGATGTACAGTGCCAAGGAATTAATGGTGCTTTCAAATAAATAATAATAAAATTGGTTGCTATCAGCACATTTTGCTTGCACTAGTTTCCATAAATAACTCCCAGTATGGATATTGTTATCAAAAAGGAAATGTTATTATAGAGCTGCAAAGACTAGGGGTGAAGATACAGCATTTCTATGTTTCTATAAGATGATTTAAAGGGAGCCTGTCACATTAAACATGGTATCCGAGCTGCGGGCAGCATGTTATAGAGCAGGAGGAGCTGAACAGATTAATATATAGTTTTATGGGAAAAGATTAAGTAAAACTTTTATTTCATCCATTTAAATTACTGCTAGATCTGAGCTTTGAAGTAAAGTAGGCGGTCCTATCAGTAATTGACGGCTATCTCTGTATACATAGTCATAGAGGGAAAGCGGTCGATCACTGATAGGAATTTAAATGAATGAATAATCCCCAATTCCCCTTATCCCCAAAAAATATACATCAAACTGCTCAGCTATTCCTGAACTAAAACATGTTGCCTGAAGATAATTTTGCATATTTGTGGCGACAAGTTCCCTTTAAAGGGATTCTGTCATCAGATTTAACCCATCTGACCTAAACATATGCTCATGTCCAGACTAATAAGAAGAATCCAAAGCTGGCCTTATTAAACCTCACTGTGGCTCTATTTGCCCAAAAAAAACAGGTTTTTATAACCTGTTAATCACTTACTTAAGGTGCCCAAGGGGAGGTCCATTAATACAGGGTGCCTGGCCGCACCCCTCGCCGTCCGGTGCCCAGCGCCGCCTTCCCTGTCTTCAGCGCTGCCTTCCCTGTTTTCAGCACTGCCTTCTACAGCCTCCGCAATCCTCCCCGTCCATCTGTCAGATCCCGCGCCTGCGCACTAGGCTCAACCTGAAGCGCCCGTGCGGACTCCTGGCAGCGGCTTCGTTGAGCGAAGTGCGCATCAGGCCGGCGCATGCGCACTTCACTCAACGAAGCCGCTGCCAGGAGTCCGCACGAGCGCATCATTCTGAGCCTAGTGCGCAGGCGCGGGATCTGGTAGAGGGACGGGGAGGATTGCGGAGGCGGCGCTGAGCTGTAGAAGGCGGCGCTGAAGACAGGGAAGTTGTGCTGGGCACCAGACGGCAAGGGGTGCGGCTGGGCACCCTGTATTAACGGACCTCCCCTTGGGCACCTTAAGTAAGTGATTGACAGGCTATAAAAACCTGTTTTTTGGGCAAATAGAGCCACAGTGAGGTTTAATAAGGCCAGCTTAGGATTCTTCTTATTAGTCTGGACTTGAGCATATGTTTAGGTTAGAGGGGTTAAATCTGATGACAGAATCCCTTTAACCCCTTAGGGACGCATGACGTACCCGTAAGGCATGTTTCCCGAGTCCTTAAGGACCCATGACGTACCGGTACTGTCACAACGCCCCCCCCCCCCCCCCCGTATCGGCGATCGCTGCAAACCGCAGGTCAATTCAGAACTGCGGTTTGCGGCTTTACCTGCGGTTGCGGCGGCTGTGCGGCGGTGCCATCGGGTCCCCATGCATCTGTGGCATGGAAGGCAGCGCGATGTCTAAGGAAGGCATCGCGCTGCCTTCCGGTGAAGAGCCTGTGAGATCCAGCATCCTGGATCTCATAGGCCGGAAGCTGTATGAGTAACACACACAATATTACTCATACAGCCAATGCATTCCAATTCTGAAGTATTGGAATGCATTGTAAAGAACTATACCCTCCAAAGTTCAAGTCCCAAAGTGGGACAAAAAATTAAGTAAAAAAAAAAGTTTAAAAAATAAAGTTTCCCCCCCCAAAATTTAAAGTTTCAAGTAAAAATAAGCAAAAACTTCATTTTCCCCAAATAAAGTAATAAAAAATTGGAAAAAAACAGGGAAAAAAAAAAAGTATACATATTAGGTATTGCCGCGTCTGTATCGACCGGCTCTATAAACATATCACATGACCTAACCCCTCAGATGAACACCGTAAAAAATAAAAACTGTGCTACATAAACCATTTTTTTGTCACCTTACATCACAAAAAGTACAATAGCAAGCGATCAAAAAGGCGTTTGCCCACCAAAATAGTACCAATCTAACCATCACCTCATCCCGCAAAAAATGAGCCCCTACCTGAGACAATCGCCCAAAAAATAAAAAAACTATGGCTCAGAATATTGAGACACTAAAACATAATTTTTTTTGTTTGAAAAAAGCTGTTATTGTGGAAAACTTACATAAATAAATAAAAAAGTATACATATTTGGTATCGCCGCGTTCATATCGACCGGCTCTATAAAAATATCACATGACCTAACCTCTCAGATGAACACCGTAAAAAATAAAAAATAAAAACTGTGCTAAATAAACAATTTTTTGTCACCTTACATCACAAAAAGTGTAATAGCAAGCGATCAAAAAGTCATATGCATCCCAAAATAGTGCCAATCAAACTAATTATGGCTGGCTCTCAGACTATGGAAACACTAAAACATGTTTTTATTTGCTTCAAAAATGAAATCATTGTGTAAAACTTACATAAATAAAAAAGAAGTATACATATTAGGTATCGCAGCATCCGTAATAACTTGCTCTATAAAAATATCACATGACCTAACCCCTCAGGTGAATACCGTAAAAAAAACCAAAAAAAAAACGGTGTAAAAAAGCAATTTTTGGTCACCTTACATCACAAAAAGTGTAATAGCAAGCGATCAAAAAGTCACACGCACCCCAAAATAGTGCCAATAAAACCGTCATCTCATACCGCAAAAATCATACCCTACACAAGGTAATCGCCCAAAAACTGAAAAAATTATGGCTCTCAGACTATGAAAACACTAAAACATTTTTTTTGCTTCAAAAATGAAATCATTGTGTAAAACATACATAAATAAAAAAAAGTATACATATTAGGTATCGCCGCGTCCGTATCGACCGGCTCTATAAAAATATTACATGACCTAACCCCTCAGAAGAACACCGTAAAAAAATGTAAAATAAAAACTGTGCTAAATAAACCATTTTTTGTCACCTTACATCACAAAAAGTGTAATGGCAAGCGATCAAAAAGTTACACGCACCCCAAAATAGTGCCAATAAAACCGTCATCTCATACCGCAAAAATCATACCCTACCCAAGGTAATCGCCCAAAAACTGAAAAAATTATGGCTCTCAGACTATGGAAACACTAAAACATGATTTTTTTGCTTCAAAAAAGAAATCATTGTGTAAAACTTACATAAATAAAAATAAAGTATACATGTTAGGTATCGCTGCATCCGTGACAACCTGGTCTATAAAAATATCACATGATCTAACCTGTCAGATGAATGTTGTAAATAACAAAAAATAAAAACGGTGCCAAAACAGCTATTTCTTGTTATCTTGCCTCACAAAAAGTGTAATATAGTGCAACCAAAAATCATTTGTACCCTAAACTAGTACCAACAATACTGCCACCCTATCGCATAGTTTCTAAAGTAGGGCCACTTTTTTGGAGTTTCTACTCTAGGGGTGCATCAGGGGGGCTTCAAATGGGACATGATGGATTAAAATGGAAAATTTGCCCAAAAAATTGAAATTCTGAAATTTCATCTCCATTTGCCAATAACTCTTGTGGAACACCTAATGGGTTAACGACATTTGTAAAATCTGTTTTGAATACCTTGAGGGGTTTAGTTTCTTAGATTGGGTCACTTTATAGAGTTTCTACTCTAGGGTTGCATAAGGGGGGCTTCAAATGGGACATGGTGTCCAAAAAATCAGTCCAGCAAAACCTGCCTTCCAAAAACCGTATGGCATTCCTTTCCTTCCCCGCCCTGCCGTGTGCCCGTACAGCAGTTTACGACCACATATGGGGTGTTTCTGTAAACTACAGAATCAGGGCCATAAATATTGAGTTTGGTTTGGCTGTTAACCCTTGCTTTGTAACTGGAAAAAAATTATTAAAATGGAAAATCTGCCAAAAAAAGTGACATTTTGAAATTGTATCTCTATTTTCTATTAATTCTTGTGGAACATAAAGTAGACATATGGGGAATGTAAAGTAATAACTATTTTTTGAGGTATTACTATATATTATAGAAGTAGAGAAATTGAAACTTGGAAATTTGAAATTTTTTACAAATTTTTGGTAAATTTGGTATTTTTTGTAAATAAAAATGATATTTTTTTACTTCATTTTACCAGTGCCATGAAGTACAATATGTGACTAAAAAAGCATCTCAGAATGGCCTGGATAAGTCAAAGCGTTTTAAAGTTATCAGCACTTAAAGTGACACTGGTCAGATTTGCAAAAAATGGCCTGGTCCTTAAGGTGAAATAGGGCTGAGTCCTTAAGGGGTTAAGTCAGTGATTTTGAGTTATGGTGAATATGATTTTATAAATGGTTAATGTTCCAGTTGAATATTATTACGAAGTAGGCATATGGGGAAGACTACAGAATTATTGGGCCCCAAAGCAAAACTTTAAATAGGGGCTTTACTTTATTTTGATGAACAATACCGGCAAGTTAATGTCATGCATGAAATATGCTATTTTTGGCTCTTACTCTCCAGTGATCACTAACTACTACTGTTGAGCGAGCATGCTCGGCCGAACACCAATTCGGCTCGAGCATTGCTATGCTCGGCACATCGTGGAGTTTGGCCTAACACCACGTGTGCTCGAGTCAGTGTATTTAAATTTAGCCTCTATTTCTATGCAGAAGTCCTTGCGGCTTAGGAGTCCCTGCTCTGACTCCATATATAGCTATGTCCATATATGGAGTCAGTGCTTGGCGACATCCCAGTGTATTTAAATCTAATTTAGCCTGCATTTCAGAAAAATTTCTGCCAGGACTCGAACTCACAACCTTCTGTATTAGGGGAAATGCATTTAACCACTCTGCTATAATAGCTGCATAGCCAGTTACTTAAAAACATATATAAAAATTAGACTTCTACTGTACTGTACTTCTACTGAGACCTATACAGTAGAAGTCTCATATTTATTTTTTATTTTTTTTGTGACTGGTTACGTAGCTATATAGTGTAGAGGTTAATGTTCTGGGCTGTGATGCAAAAGCTGTGAGCTCAAATCCGGTCACAAAATTTTTCAGAAATGGAGGCTAAACTTAATTTAAACATATATACTGTATATTATATATAAGTTTATAGCCATAATATATTTACACATATTATTATATATTTAGACTATATAAAATACTAGCAGAAGGACCCGGCTTCGCACGGGTATATTTCATGTATTTCACTTCATGTTTCCATGAGTTGTAAAAAGATATCAACAGTTTTCCCCATAACAGTGACCTCTACAGTACCCGCCCCTTTAACAGTTACCTCCACAGTGCCTGCCCCTTTAACAGTGATCTCCACAGTACCCACCCCTTTAACAGTGTCCTCCACAGTGGCCGCCCCTTTAACATTAACCTCCACAGTGGCCGCCCCTTTAACATTGACCTCCACAGTGCCCGCCCATTTAAAAGTGACCTCCACAGTGCCCGACCCTTTAAAAATTACTGCATCTTTAACAGTGACCTGCACAGTGCCTGCCCCTTTAACAGTGACCTCCATAGTGCCTGTCCCTTTAACAGTGACATCGACAGTGTCCGCCCCTTTAACAGTGACCTCCACAGTGTTCGACCCTTTAACAGTGACATCCACAGTTCCCACCCCTTTAACAGTGACCTCCACAATGCCCACCCCTTTAACAGTGACCTCCACAGTGCCCGCCCCTTTAACAGTGACCTCCACAATGCCCACCCCTTTAACATTGAACACCCCTTTACCAGTGACCTTCATAGTGGCTGCCCCTTTAACAGTGTCCTTCACAGTGTTTGCCCCTTTAACAGTGACCTCCACAATGCTGCCCCTTTAACAGTGACCTCAACATTGCCTGTCCCTTTAATAGTGCCCACCCCTTTAACAGCGACCTCCACAATGCCGCCCCTTTAACAGTGACCTCACCATTGCCTGTCCCTTTATTGGGCACACCCCTTTAAAAGTGACCTCTACAGTACCCGCCCCTTTAACACTGACCTCCACAGTACCCGCCCCTTTAACACTGACCTCCACAGTACCTGCCCTTTTAATGGTGACCTGCACAGTGCCTGCCACTTTAAGTGACCACCCCTTTAACAGTGACCTATACAGTGCCCGCCCCTTTAACATTGACTACCCCTTTAACAGTGATCTTCATAGTAGCAGCCCCTTTAACAGTGACCATTACAGTGCCCGCCCCTTTAACAGTGAATTCCACAGTGCCTGCCCCTTTAACAGTGACCTCCACAGTGCCCGCCCCTTTAACATTGACTACCCCTTTAACAGTGATCTTCATAGTAGCCGCCCCTTTAGCAGTGACCTTCACAGTGCCCACCCCTTTAACAGTGAATTCCACAGTGCCTGCCCCTTTAACAGTGACTTCCACAGTGCCTGTCCCTTTAACAGAGACACAGTGCCTGCCCCTTTAACCCCTTAAGGACGCAGCCCTATTTCACCTTAAGGACTTGGCCATTTTTCGCAAATCTGACCAGTGTCACTTTGAGTGCTAATAACTTTAAAACGCTTTGACTTATCCAGGCCATTCTGAGATTCTTTTTTTCGTCACATATTGTACTTCATGACACTGGTAAAATGAAGTAAAAAAAAATACCAAATTTACCAGAAATTTGTAAAAAATTGCAAATTTCCAAGTTTCAATTTCACTACTTCTATAATACATAGTAATACCTCCAAAAATAGTTATTACTTTACATTCCCCATATGTCTACTTCATGTTTGGATCATTTTGGGAATGATATTTTATTTTTTGGGGATGTTACAAGGCTTAGAAGTTTAGAAGCAAATCTTGAAATTTTTCAGAAATTTTCAAAAACCCAATTTTTAGGGACCAGTTCAGGTCGGAAGTCACTTTGCGAGGCTTACATAATAGAAACCACCCACAAATAACCCCATTCTATAAACTACACCATACGGTTTTTGGAAGGCAGGTTTTGCTGGACTTTTTTTTTTGACACCATGTCCCATTTGAAGGCCCCCTGATGAACTCCTAGAGTAGAAAATCCATAAAAGTGACCCCATCTAAGAAACTACACCCCTCAAGGTATTCAAAACAGATTTTACAAACGTTGTTAACCCTTTAGGTGTTCCACAAGAATTAATGGAAAAGAGAGATACAAGTTTAAATTTTAACTTTTTTGGCAGATTTTCCATTTTAATAATTTTTTTCCAGTTACAAAGCAAGGGTTAACAGCCAAACCAAACTCAATATTTATGGCCCTGATTCTGTAGTTTACAGAAACACCCCATATGTGGTCGTAAACCGCTGTACCGGCACACGGCAGGGCGCAGAAGGAAAGGAATGCCATACGGTTTTTGGAAGGCAGATTTTGCTGGACTGTTTTTTTTTACACCATGTCCCATTTGAAGCCCCCCTGATGCACCCCTCGAGTAGAAACTCCAAAAAAGTGACCCCATTTTAGAAAATACGGGATAGAGTGGCAGTATTATTGGTACTAGTTTAGGGTACATATGATTTTTGGTTGCTCTATATTACACTTTTTGTGAGGCAAGGTAACAAGAAATAGCTGTTTTGGCACCGTTTTTATTTTTTGTTATTTACAACATTCATCTGACAGGTTAGATCATGTGATATTTATATAGACCAGGTTTTCACAGATGCGGCAATACCTAATATGTATACTTTTTTTTATTTATGCAAGTTTTACACATTGATTTCTTTTTTGAAACAAAAAAAAATCATGTTTTAGTGTTTCCATAGTCTGAGAGCCATAATTTTTTCAGTTTTTGGGCAATTACCTTGGGTAGGGTATTATTTTTGCGGGATGATATGACGGTTTTATTGGCACTATTTTGGGGTGCGTGTGACTTTTTGATCGCTTGCTATTACACTTTTTGTGATGTACGGTGACAAAAAATGTTTTTTTTTACACCGTTTTTATTTTTATTTTTTTACGGTATTCACCTGAGGGGTTAGGTCATGTGATATTTTTATAGAGCAAGTTATTACGGATGCTGCGATACCTAATATGTATACTTTTTTTTAATTATGTAAGTTTTACACAATGATTTCATTTTTGAAGCAAAAAAAAACAAGTTTTAGTGTTTCCATAGTCTGAGAGCCATAATTTTTTCAGTTTTTGGGCAATTACCTTGGGTAGGGTATTATTTTTGCGGTATGAGATGACGGTTTTATTGGCACTATTTTGGGGTGCGTGTGACTTTTTGATCGCTTGCTATTACACTTTTTGTGATGTAAGGTGACAAAAAATGGTTTATTTAGCACAGTTTTTATTTAAAAAAAATTTACAGTGTTCATCTGAGGGATTGTCATGTGATATTTTTATAGAGCCGGCTGATATGGATGCAGCTATACCTAATATGTATACTTTTTTTTATTTATGTAAGTTTTACACAATAACAGCTTTTTTCAAACAAAAAAAATGATGTTTTAGTGTCTCCATATTCTGAGCCATAGTTTTTTAATTTTTTGGGCTATTGTCTCAGGTAGGGGCTCATTTTTTTGGGATGAGGTGATGGTTAGATTGGTACTGTTGGATGAGGTGATGGTTAGATTGGTGGGCAAACGCCTTTTTTGATCACTTGCTGTTGTACTTTTTGTGATGTAAGGTGACAAAAAAATTGTTTATTTAGCACAGTTTTTATTTTTTACGGTGTTCATCTGAGGGGTTAGGTCATGTGATATGTTTATAGAGCCGGTCGATACGGACACGGCGATACCTAATATGTATACTTCCCCCCCTATTTTTTACCAATTTTTTTTTACTTTATTTGGGGAAAATGACGTTTTTGTTTATTTTTACTTGAAACTTTTCATTTTTTTGGGGGAAAACTTTATTTTTTTTCACTTTTTTTTTTGTCCCACTTTGCATTGGCTGTATGAGTAATACTGTGTGTGTTACTCATACAGCTTCCGGCCTGTGAGATCCAGGGGGCTGGATCTCACAGGCTCGTCACTGGAAGGCAGCGCAATGCTTTCCTTAGGCATCGCGCTGCCTTCCATGCCATCGGGTCCCCCATACAGCCGCATGTGACCCGATGGCACCGCCACACGCCGCCGCAAACCACAGGTAAAGCCGCAAACCGCAGGTCATGGGACCCCCCGGCGTTGTGACAGGATGCCCGCTGAATGATTTCAGCGGACATCCTGTTCCTATTAACCCCCGCCACGCCGCAATTTAGTTTTAAAGTTATGACGTACCGGTACGTCATGGGTCCTTAAGGACTCGGGAAACATGCCGTACCGGTATGTCATAAGTCCTTCAGGGGTTAAAAGTGACTTTCTCAGTGACCACCACTTTAACAGTGCCCGCCCCTTTAACATTGACCATCCATTTAACAGTGACCTTTATAGTGGCTGCCTCTTTAACAGTGACCTCCACAGTACCTGCCCTTTTAACAGTTACTTCCACAGTGAAAGGCTTGCTGGCTTCTAGAGAGCTAAGACCCGGTCTAAAACCTTCCCTGACACATGATTTACCTGTGTGCCAAATTTGGTGAAGATCGGTCCATTCGCTTGGTCGCGCATAAAGAACGTCTAGACAGACAGACAGAAACAAATTTTTACATATATAAGAGACTAGCAGAAGGACCCGGCTTCGCACGGGTATATTTAATCTATTTAATTTTATGTTTCCGTGTGTCGTAAAAAGATATCGACAGTTGTCATGGAAACCTGGAGTAAAACTGTGTTTATGGTAGTTGGGATTTGAAGAGAAAGACTTGCAGGCTTTTATTGGCTAATTTGGGTCATTTTCTCAGTCATTTCTCAGATCGGTTCAGTCATTTGGTAGCGCATAAAGAACGTACAGACAGACGTCTAGACAGACAGACAGAAACTTATTTTTATATATATATAAGAGATTATAATATATGTAAATATATTATGGCTAAAACATCAGTAGCAGTTTCCCACATATTATGTAGTCATATATATCAGAAGTATGATTATATATATATATATATATATATATATATATATATATATATATATATATATTAAAAGGATAAGGCAGCACTCCGGTCTTCCAGTGAAAAAGTGCATTGCTGTTGAGTAGAGTTGAGCGGACACCTGGATGTTCGGGTTCGCTGAACTTCACACAAAAGTTTGAGTTCGGGACCCCAACTTGACCCCGAATCCCATTGAAATCAATGGGGACTCAAACTTTTGAGCGCTAAAAAGACTGTAAATTCTTTATGGAAAGGGCTAGAGGGCTGCAAATGCCAGCAAAATGTGGTTAAGAGCATGGCAAGTGGATAGGGAAATGACTTTAAATAACATTAAAAATAAAAAATTGTAATCTTGATCTAGGAGGACGAGGTTTATATGGAGTAGGAGGTTGAGGAGGCAGTGGATGTGGCGGTGTAGGTGGAAGTGGCGGTGGATGAGGAGGAGGTAGCCTACACTGCTTTTTGATTTAAAATTGTATTTTTATTTTTAAATTAGAATACATTGGGCAATATAACCTGTGATAACCCACTCCAGTCGTGCTAAACACACGTTCAGACAATACACTGGCTGCAGGGCAGGCCAGCACCTCCAAGGCATAAAGGGCATGCTCAGGCCATGTGCCAAATTTGGAGACACAGAAGTTGCAGGGGGCAGAACCATCAGTCAGTTCGTGTAGGCGGGTGCAAACATACTGCCCCACCATGTCGCACGTCCCCGTGATGTTTACGATCCAATTGGATATCTTCTCTATCAACTTTCGATTTTCTTTTCTGCGCCTACCATGTTGATCACGGTTAGCAGCGAATCAGGGTTCCACGCCGGAGAGGGAGCGTGAGAAAGAGAGACCACATCCAAGGGAGATCAATAGATGAAATTTAATTGTGATCTAGCGGAAATATGGGAGAAGCTATTAAAACGGAAGAATTGAATGAAACGAAGGGGCGCGTGGCAATTACCTACTCCCGACTCGGGGATGTAGTGACGATAAATAACAATACAGGACTCTTAAGATGCCCTGTTATTTGAATGAGTAATAAAAAATTATAGGTAATGTCACTGTGGTATTTTTGATTTGGAAACGTTAGCCAGGAGAGGCCCTGCTGCCGCTTTGTTGACTCTAGATAACTTCTGCCTGATCACACGACCCTGTGACGTCAACCATCCATTTGGATATCTTCTCTATCAACTTTCAATGTACTTTTCTGCGCCTACTATGTTGATCATGGTTATCGGCGAATCAGGGTTCCACGCCAGAGAGGGAGAATGAGAGACCACATCCAAGGGAAGTTAATTGTTTCAAATTAAATATGATAGAGTGGAAATATGCGACAAAGTATTGAAGCGCAAATGTGGGACAACTTGTTAAAGTTTAAGCATTGAGTGAAAGGAGGTGGCGCGCATCAATTAAAGAAGAATTTCTGGAGTACGTGGCCTGAGCGCAACATGGACGGACGTGTCTAGCTGAGCTCCGTCTCTGATGCCCTGACTTTATCATTATCCTGAACTTACTGACCGCAATCATATCATCCACGGAGGAGAGAAGATCGGGACTCTCCCGTAGGACCGGGATGGCACACAATAAGGCGCTGTCGGCGGCTGAGAAGCTTAGAGAATTTGCCCGGTCTGATTTCCCAAGATGGCGCTGGCCGTGGGCCGCGTGCGCAAGCAGCGACCTCCAGGAGTGCTTCCCCTGCTCCTAGTGAGGATGGCTCACCGGACACTGAACCTTCCCTCAAACAGGTGACCGATCAGTTACTCCAGGCGATAGCTACTTGCCGCTCTTCTCTGTCAGGAAAGATAGAGGAGGTGAAGATAGATATCGGCCTCCCGAGACATGACATTCAGAACATGCTTGACCGTATTGCGGAGGTGGAGAACCGTGTATGCACGGCGGAAGACCAATTGAGCCCACTGCCAGCCCGCTTGACCGAACTGGAAAGGAAGGTGGATTACTGGCAGCAAAAATGCGATGACTACGAAAACCGCTCGCGCCGCAACAACCTACGCATAGTGGGTCTCCCTGAGCGCGCGGAGGGTAATAACCCATGCGATTTTGTATCAACATGGCTGCGAGCCACTTTCCCTGATGCCGCCTTCTATTCCACTTTTATTGTTGAGAGAGCACACAGGGTACCTGCCAAACATTGCCTCCTGGAGCACCACCACGGCCATTACTGGCGCGCCTCCTGACATCGGCGGATCGTGACCTCATCCTGCAATTGGCCCGTTGCAAGCAAGAGCTCCGTTTTGAAAATACAATTGTTATGCTCTTCCCAGATTTCTCCGCAGAGCTCCAGAAGCGTAGAGCGACGTTTACGGTGATTACGAGACGTCTTCGTGACTTAAATTTACCGTATTCAATGGCCTACCCAGCCAGGCTACGAGTAGTGGATGGGGACTCCGTTAAGTTTTTTAACACTCCGGCTGAAGCCGCGGCCTGGTTGGAGGGACAACCACGTCCAGCGAGACCCCAGAGATGAACATTCTCTGCTCCCCTTCGGTGTTATCACATGTCAAGGTGCAGCACGCCAGACCTGCAGGGTATAGTGACAGTGAGGTCACGGTATGGGCAATCGAGGGTTACTCACTTTTCTGAGGAGAACCCTGGGCAGGCATGCAACAGTGAAAGGAGAGGCAGACACTAGTTCCTCTGGGGCACACTCTGTAGAAAGGGACCAGGCCTGATGGTATGTGAGGTGCCCTGGATGATGTAGGTGTTTTGAGTGCCTTAGGTAAGGTCCCTTTAAGATTCGTGACGCCAGTGCCTGTAACGGTGGCACACCGATTGGTAGAAGGATTAATAGAGTACGCAGTTGGTAAACCAAACGTTGCTTTACTTGGTGAAACAGTCCAACTTTTTACATGCAGTTGCAGTAGATGATGCAGTCCTTTACAATACAAAATGCACAGCAGGTTCACTTCACAGCAGGTTTCAATCTTGCAAGATACTTGGAGGGCAAACAGTTAATACTTTGCAGTGCAATGCTGCTCTATCCCCACAGCTATTCTAGCTGGCTGGATCCCAAGGCCCGGATGCCTAAGTGCTGGCTTAAATCCTTGGTTATAAAATCCTTCCTCCAGTATTGGCACTTGCTTAAGGTTACAAAATACCTTCTTTTCCTGGCTTTGAAAGGTGGCTGCAGGTTTCTCCCAGGAGGTGCTGTCCTACTACTGGGGTATCTCAACTGAGCTATCCTTAGCCTCAGGAGCTTCAGGTTGACTAAGTGACTCCTCTAGTCCCCTGGAATACACTCGGTCTCCAAGCAGGCTGTACTCCATCTTGCCTCCTGGTGCAACTAGAAACCAGGACTATCTAGCTGCATGTCAGGAGGAAGCCCTCAGCATATCTCGGGCTGATGCCTTCTCACTTCTGTCTCCACAGACTCTTGACTATGACCTAACTCCTCCCTGTCTGGGCCTGGACATTTATACTAGGGGGCTCCCTATCTCCCTCTAGTGTCTAGGATGTCTAACTACACCCTATTAGGCCTGCTATGCATGACACAGGGGAAACATTGCATGTAAAAATACATAGAAAAATACATTAAAGTACACAGTGTATGTCCCTTGTGAGCAGGAGTAACACGTCACCCAATTGACCCTTGTGTAGTGCCCACGCCTACCTAGTGCGACACTACAAAGGTTTCTATTGTTTGGAAAAGGGGTTTGCTAATGACCGGTTACACCACTTATGTGCCTTACTCATTTTATAGTCTGATGTTATTCATGTTATGTCTTTCCACCATCTGACCTTTATTGCTCATTGCGTAATATGCGCTCATAGCATGACTTTGCTGTGTAATACTGTTGTTTTGCATAGGCTGCTGTGAGGCAGCATATATCTCGGCAGTAACATGTCATATTTTATAGTCCTTCAGCCATGGAAGGGTGGTGGTATGATTATCGGTATAGGTATGAGGGGTCTCCCCCTCAGATAGATGTGCTTAAGAACCACAAAGTTAGGGCGCAAGCTCCTTTGCTTCTTTAAATAACTGCAGTGCGAAGGGTTAAGTTAACCAGTAGCACACCCCGTATACTATTGTGCCACTCAGGATCTACCGCCGAGTATCTCGTTGCATACTTGTAATGCCCTGGATGCTTGGCGCTGGATCCACTTTTACGATGTCCTTTAAGGAACCATTGTTAAATGTTTGGTTTTGTCTAGTTCTTAATTACCATTTCATGCTCATCTATGTATCATCATACTATGTGAACGACATGCAGAGTTATGGCGGGAAGCGGCAGTGTGCGATAGAGGGTGGGGAGAGTCATGCATATTCCATCATGTCACAATGGCAGAAATACGGCTGATGTCCTGGAATGTCAGGGGCCTTGGGAGTGTTAGGAAACGTACCATGGTATTTTCAGCGATCGGGAGGTTTAATCCACATATTTTGTGCTTACAAGAGACCCACTTACTCCCTGACAAGACTAGGAGATTATGTAGACCTTGGGTCCAATGGTCTAGCAACTCATGCTATTCTAATCTGGCCAGAGGAGTTTTTCTTATGGTTCATAAATCCCTGAGGTGGGAGGTGGAGAGGCTACAGGTAGACAATGCGGGAAGGTATATTTTCGTGGCGGCATACACATATATACATATAGTATATACGTTATACTGGGGATTTATATCCCTCACCCCTCCTCCTTCCAAGTGTTACACCAAGCGATATGTTTCGCAGCCACTTTCCCCACAGCACGGGTTATATGTATGGGGGACTTTAACATGACTTTAAATCCCCTGCTGGACCGGTTTCAAGGGGAGGAGCAGCCTCGTGGGGGTGCCCAATCACAATCTCCATTATCCAAATTGATGAAGGAGGTGGGGTGAGTGGACTTATGGCGCCTTAAGCACCCAGATGATCGGACCTACTCGTGCCAGTCAGCGAGCCACCACTCTTTGTCCCGCATTGACTATGTCTTTGGTAGCTCCACAGTGAGTTCACTCTCCCATCAGGTGGAGTATGGTGCTAGAGGGGTGTCGGACCATAACTCTATTCTGTTGTCATTACTGATGACTGCTAGGGGTACGAAGCGCTCCATGAGGGTGCACCCCTTCTGGCTTACATTGTTTCCGCCCTCAGATCGTATCCCGGACCAATTATCTGTGTTCTTGTCTGACCACGCCGTTTATACTGATAGATCGCTGGTGTGGGAAACGCTGAATAGAGATGGCCCGAACTATCCGACGGCGAACAGTTCCCGGCGAACATAGCTTGTTCGCGTTCGCCTCTGCCGGGCGAACACATGCGATGTTCGGTCCGCCCCCTATACATCATCATTGAGCAAACTTTGACCCTGTACCTCACAGTCAGCAGACACATTCCAGCCAATCAGCAGCATACCCTCCCTCCCAGACCCTCCCACCTCCTGCACAGCATCCATTTTAGATTCATTCTGAAGCTGCAGTCTTAGTGAGAGGAGGGAGACTGTAACTGCTGCTGATTTAATTGGGAAATCGATAGCTAGGCTAGTGAATTCAGTGTCCACTCCAGTCCTGAAAGACTCATCTGATCTCTGCTGTAAGGACAGCGTCCTGACAGCACCCCAAAAAGCCCTTTTTAGGGCTGCAACATTAGTCTGCTTTTTTTTTTTCCTTTATATACATATTGCAGTTGCCTGGCCTGCCTGTGTGTGAGGAGCTGCAGGCCCACAGACTGTAGTGTGCCCACTGCCAGTGCTCACCCCTGTCATTCCGTGTGGCACAGGACTTTGCTTAAAAAAAGGCACTTAATTTTTACACTTTAATCTAAGGTTAGTTGCCTGCCAGTGTGTGTCAGGCTGACTTCCACTGACTGTAGTGTGCCCACTGCCAGTGCCCACCACTCATACCGGCTGGCACAGGACTTTGCATAAAAAAGGCATTTAATTTTTACACTTTAGTGTAATTTCAGCTGCTTGCCTGCTGCTAGTGTGTGTCAGGCCGACTTCAACTGACTGTAGTGTGCCCACTGCCAGTGCCCACCCCTGTCATCCCGTGTGGCACAGGACTTTGCTTAAAAAAAAGGCACTTCATTTTTACACTTTAATCTAAGGTTAGTTGCCTGCCAGTGTGTGTCAGGCCGACTTCAACTGACTGTAGTGTGCCCACTGCCAGTGCCCACCCCTGTCATCCCGAGTGGCACAGGACTTTGCTTAAAAAATAGGCACTTAATTTTTACACTTTAATCTAAGGTTAGTTGCCTGCCAGTGTGTGTCAGGCTGACTTCCACTGACTGTAGTGTGCCCACTGCCAGTGCCCACCACTCATACCGGCTGGCACAGGACTTTGCTTAAAAAAAAGGCACTTCATTTTTACACTTTAATCTAAGGTTAGTTGCCTGCCAGTGTGTGTCAGGCCGACTTCAACTGACTGTAGTGTGCCCACTGCCAGTGCCCACCCCTGTCATCCCGAGTGGCACAGGACTTTGCTTAAAAAATAGGCACTTAATTTTTACACTTTAATCTAAGGTTAGTTGCCTGCCAGTGTGTGTCAGGCTGACTTCCACTGACTGTAGTGTGCCCACTGCCAGTGCCCACCACTCATACCGGCTGGCACAGGACTTTGCTTAAAAAAGGCATTTAATTTTTACACTTTAATGTAATTTCAGCTGCTTGCCTGCTGCTAGTGTGTGTCAGGCCGACTTCAACTGACTGTAGTGTGCCCACTTCCAGTGCCCACCCCTGTCATACCGAGTGGCACAGGACTTTGCTTAAAAAATAGGCACTTAATTTTTACACTTTAATCTAAGGTTAGTTGCCTGCCAGTGTGTGTCAGGCTGACTTCCACTGACTGTAGTGTGCCCACTGCCAGTGCCCACCACTCATACCGGCTGGCACAGGACTTTGCATAAAAAAGGCATTTAATTTTTACACTTTAGTGTAATTTCAGCTGCTTGCCTGCTGCTAGTGTGTGTCAGGCCGACTTCAACTGACTGTAGTGTGCCCACTGCCAGTGCCAACCACTGATACCGGGTGGCACAGTAGCTTGCCGATAAATAAGGCATTTAATTTTTAGACAGTAGTCTAAATTCAGTTGCTTGCCTGCTGCCAGTGTGTGTCAGGCCCGCTTCCACTGACTGTAGTGTGCCCACTGCCAGTGCCAACCACTGATACCGGGTGGCACAGTAGCTTGCCGATAAATAAGGCATTTAATTTTTAGACAGTAGTCTAAATTCAGTTGCTTGCCTGCTGCCAGTGTGTGTCAGGCCCTCTTCCACTGACTGTAGTGTGCCCACTGCCAGTGCCAACCACTCATACCGGGTGGCACAGTAGCTTGCCGATAAATAAGGCATTTAATTTTTACACTTTAGTGTAATTTCAGTTGCTTGCCTGCTGCCAGTGTGTGTCAGGCCCGCTTCTACTGACTGTAGTGTGCCCACTGCCAGTGCCAACCACTGATACCATCTCCCCGTTCGAAAAATCTATTCAATAAATGGCACCCAGATTGGGGACGTTAGAGGGATTAAACTGATGAGAATAGTACTACAGAAAATACCACTCATATCGGGTGTGACAGTAAATTGCACGGCGCAGACGCAGTCACCGTGGATAAAAACAAAGGGGAGGGAGCCAGCGTTTTTTTAACCATCTCCCCGTTCGAAAAATCAATTCAATTGACCTTTCGGGGACCCTTGGTGTTGTACGTGGCTGGGTGGAGGAAGAAACCTTCAATGACATCACCGGGACGTGGCTAGCTTGGTATCCAACCTTGTGCAAATGGGGAGTTTGCGGTTGTGCAAATGAACTGTTTGCGGTGCATTAAAAGGGGAGTTTGGTCTGTCAATGTCTGTGATGCGGGCGTAACCCTTACACTACCTGATCGATACAACATCATACCTGATCGTATACACACACTGGATGTTTTAAAGCACGTTATTCCAAACAATTTAGGAATGTTAGTTGATTTATGCCCTTTATGGATTAAAACCCGACTCTGCGTCCACTACGTAATTTTCCATGGGAGTTTTGCCATAGATCCCCCTCCGGCATGCCACAGTCCAGGTGTTAGACCCCTTGAAACAACTTTCTCATCACTATTGTGGCCAGAAAGAGTCCCTGTGGGTTTTAAAATTCGCCTGTCTATTGAAGTCTATGGCGGTTCGCCCGGTTCGCCAGTTCGCGAACATTTGCGGAAGTTCTCGTTCGCTGTTCGCGAACTGAAAATTTTATGTTCGCGACATCACTAACGCTGAAGGCTTATCTGAGAGGGTGCCTGAGATCCTCTATTTCGTTTATCAAACAAAACTCTTCTAAACAAGAAAAAGAGCTGGCTGAGGAATGTGCTGAGATGGAGAGGCTGTATGTTGCAGACCCGGCGTCTCAGAATAGGGACGGTTGGCTACAAGTTGGGAGGCGTTACCTTACGTTGTTACAGGAAAAGGCTCAGCGTAAAATGTTTTTCACTAAACAATCTTATTTTGAATTAGGCAACCAGTCTAGTAAGTTGCTGGCACATATCATTCACCAGAATCAAGCATCTCCTGCTATCCTGCGTATTAGAGACGGGGAGGGCACTATAGTAGTAGAACCGGAGGCTATAGCCCTGCGCTTCCGGGAATTTTATCAAGATCTGTATGAGGCCCGTGTAGATTACACTACGGAGATGGTTAATACTTACCTGCAGGAGTTAGACTACCCCAAGCTTTTGCAGGAGCTGGCCCAATCTCTGGAAGGCCCAATATCGGATCGGGAGATACTAGATGCCATCAAATCTTTAGCAAATGGGAAATCCCCTGGCCCAGATGGGCTACCCTTAGAAATATACTCCAGATATGCTGATCAGTTAGTCACTCCTTTATTACAAATGTATCATGACTCCTTCTCAAAGGGCGCCCTACCACCTTCACTGTATGAGGCCACTATTGTAATACTGCTTAAACCAGGCAAGGATCCGACTGAGTGTGGGTCATATAGACCCATATCACTATTGAATTTGGACTACAAAATTTTGGCTAAGATCTTGGCGCAGCGGCTGAATGGGGTTATCTTGAATCTTATTCATTCGGATCAGTCTGGTTTCTTACCTGGTAGATCTACAACAGATAATATCCGCAGAGTACAAGTTGTTACCCAGATAGGCCTTCAGTGGGGAAAGCATTGGGCCCTTGCTTCTTTAGACACAGCTAAGGCCTTTGATTGAGTGGAAAGGCCCTACCTACTGGAAACCCGGGAGTGTTTTGAAATTGGCCCCGCATTTATCAAATGGATTTCAGTGTTGTATAAACGACCCTTGGCTGGTATTCTGGTGAATGGTATATGTTCAGCGAACTTTGACCTGGGTTGTGGGACCAGACAAGGATGCCCGGCGGCCATTTTGTGGCTTGTGGTGCGCCAGCACAAGCTATCACCAAGTGTATTTAACCATCAATAGTGTGGTTATTTTGTGCTATATCCTACATCAGCTGCAGGCTGAGCCTGTGTCACCGAAGTGTATTTAACCATTAACAGTCTGGTTATTTTTTGGCCATATACTACATCAGCTGCAGGCTGAGCCTGTGTCACCGAAGTGCATTTAACCATCAACAGTCTGGTTATTTTTTGGCCATATACTACATCTGGTTCAGGCTGAGCCTGTGTCACCCATGTGCATTTAACCATCAATAGTGTGGTTATTTTTTGGCCATATACTACATCAGGGGCAAGTTGAGCCTGTCACCCAGCGCCTAAAAAATAGACCTGATATTTCTATTCAACCAAATTTGTACTGTTTTAGCTGGTCAAGTTATTTGTAGTGACCGTAAAAGCACACTTTTTGTTCTGGGTTGAAAAACTATTCCCAAATTTGCCATTCTCAAAATAACTAGTTTCTGCTATATGAGGCCTATTTGAAATCTATCCCAAAAAGGATATCTTACATTGAAGGTGCTGATAGTGTCATTCAGAAAAACCTAAGACACACGCTACCGTGCAGATAGAAGTCTAATTCTGTGATTAAACCTATACCTGTCACACAGCGCAAAAAAAAACAGGCCTCACATTTCTATTCAACCAAATCTGTACGGTTTTAGCTGGTCAAGTTATTTGTTGTGACCGTAAAAGCACATTTTTTGTTCTGGGTTGAAAAACTATTCCCAAATTTGCCATTCTCAAAATAACTAGTTTCTGCTATATGAGGCCTACTTGAAATCTATCCCAAAAAGGATATCTTACATATTAGGTGCTGATAGTGTCATTCAGAAAAACCTAAGACACACGCTACCGTGCAGATAGAAGTCTAATTCTGTGATTAAACCTATACCTGTCACACAGCGCAAAAAAAAAAACAGGCCTCACATTTCTATTCAACCAAATCTGTACTGTTTTAGCTGGTCAAGTTATTTGTAGTGACCGTAAAAGCACACTTTTTGTTCTGTGTTGAAAAACTATTCCCAAATTTGCCATTCTCAAAATTGTGGTGAACGGGAACAATGAGGAAAACATCTAATAAGGGACGCGTACGCGGACGTGGACATGGTCGTGGTGGTGTTAGTGGACCCTCTGGTGCTGGGAGAGGACATGGCCGTTCTGCCACAGCCACACGTCCTAGTGAACCAACTACCTCAGGTCCCAGTAGCCAGCAGAATTTACAGCGATATTTGGTGGGGCCCAATGCCGTTCTAAGGATGGTAAGGCCTGAGCAGGTACAGGCATTAGTCAATTGGATGGCCGACAGTGGATCCAGCACGTTCACATTATCTCCCACCCAGTCTTCTGCAGAAAGCGCACAGATGGCGCATGAAAACCAAGCCCATCGGTCTGTCACATCACCCCCATGCATATCAGGGAAACTGTCTGAGCCTCAAGTTATGCAGCAGTCTCTTATGCTGTTTGAAGACTCTGCTGCCAGGGTTTCCCAAGGGCATCCACCTAGCCCTTCCCCAGGGGTGGAAGAGATAGAATGCACTAACGCACAACCACTTATTTTTCCTGATGATGAGGACATGGGAATACCACCTCAGCACGTCTCTGATGATCACGAAACACAGGTGCCAACTGCTGCGTCTTTCTGCAGTGTGCAGACTGAACAGGAGGTCAGGGATCAAGACTGGGTGGAAGACGATGCAGGGGACGATGAGGTCCTAGACCCCACATGGAATGAAGGTCGTGCCACTGACTTTCACAGTTCGGAGGAAGAGGCAGTGGTGAGACCGAGCCAACAGCGTAGCAAAAGAGGGAGCAGTGGGCAAAATCAGAACACCCGCCGCCAAGAGACTCCGCCTGCTACTGACCGCCGCCATCTGGGACCGAGCACCCCAAAGGCAGCTTCAAGGAGTTCCCTGGCATGGCACTTCTTCAAACAATGTGCTGACGACAAGACCCAAGTGGTTTGCACGCTGTGCCATCAGAGCCTGAAGCGAGGCATTAACGTTCTGAACCTTAGCACAACCTGCATGACCAGGCACCTGCATGCAAAGCATGAACTGCAGTGGCGTAAACACCTTAAAAACAAGGAAGTCACTCAGGCTCCCCCTGCTACCTCTTCTGCTGCTGCCGCCTCGGCTTCTTCTGCTGCTGCCGCCGCCTCGGCCTCTTCTGCTGCTGCTGCTGCCGCCGCCTCGGCCTCTTCCTCCGCCTCTGGAGGAACGTTGGCACCTGCCGCCCAGCAAACATGGGATGTACCACCAACACCACCACCTGCGTCACCAAGCATCTCAACCATGTCACACGGCAGCGTTCAGCTCTCCATCTCACAAACATTTGAGAGAAAGCGTAAATTCCCACCTAGCCACCCTCGATCCCTGGCCCTGAATGCCAGCATTTCTAAACTACTGGCCTATGAAATGCTGTCATTTAGGCTGGTGGACACACACAGCTTCAAACAGCTCATGTCGCTTGCTGTCCCACAGTATGTTGTTCCCAGCCGGCACTACTTCTCCAAGAGAGCCGTGCCTTCCCTGCACAACCAAGTGTCCGATAAAATCAAGTGTGCACTGCGCAACGCCATCTTTGGCACGGTCCACCTAACCACAGATACGTGGACCAGTAAGCACGGCCAGGGACGCTATATCTCCCTAACTGCACACTGGGTAAATAAAGTGGCGGCTGGGCCCCAGGCAGAGAGCTGTTTGGCGCACGTCCTTCCGCCGCCAAGGATCGCAGGGCAACATTCTTTTCCTCCTGTCTCCTCCTCCTCCTACTCAGCTTCCTCCTCCTCTTCTTCCACCTGCTCATCCAGTCAGCCACACACCTTCACCACCAACTTCAGCACAGCCCGGGGTAAACGTCAGCAGGCCGTTCTGAAACTCATATGTTTGGGGGACAAGCCCCACACCGCACAGGAGTTGTGGCGGGGTATAGAACAACAGACCGACGAGTGGTTGCTGCCGGTGAGCCTCAAGCCCGGCCTGGTGGTGTGCGATAATGGGCGAAATCTCGTTGCAGCTCTGGGACTAGCCGGTTTGACGCACATCCCTTGCCTGGCGCATGTGCTGAATTTGGTGGTGCAGAAGTTCATTCGCAACTACCCCGACATGTCAGAGCTGCTGCATAAAGTACGGGCCGTCTGTTCGCGCTTCCGGCGTTCACACCCTGCCGCTGCTCGCCTGTCTGCGCTACAGCGTAACTTCGGCCTTCCCGCTCACCGCCTCATATGCGACGTACCCACCAGTGGAACTCCACCTTGCATATGCTGGACAGACTGTGCGAGCAGCAGCAGGCCATAGTGGAGTTTCAGCTGCAGCACGCACGGGTCAGTCGCACTGCGGATCAGCCCCACTTCACCACCAATGACTGGGCCTCCATGCGAGACCTGTGTGCCCTGTTGCGCTGTTTCGAGTACTCCACCAACATGGCCAGTGGCGATGACGCCGTTATCAGCGTTACAATACCACTTCTATGTCTCCTTGAGAAAACACTTAGGGCGATGATGGAAGAGGAGGTGGCCCAGGAGGAAGAGGGGTCATTTTTAGCACTTTCAGGCCAGTCTCTTCGAAGTGACTCAGAGGGAGGTTTTTTGCAACACCAGAGGCCAGGTACAAATGTGGCCAGACAGGGCCCACTACTGGAGGACGAGGAGGACGAGGACTAGGAGGAGGTGGAGGAGGATGAGGATGAAGCATGTTCACAGCGGGGTGGCACCCAAAGCAGCTCGGGCCCATCACTGGTGCGTGCCTGGGGGGAAACACAGGACGATGACGATACGCCTCCCACAGAGGACAGCTTGTCCTTACCTCTGGGCAGCCTGGCACACATGAGCGACTACATGCTGCAGTGCCTGCGCAATGACAGCAGAGTTGCCCACATTTTAACATGTGCGGACTACTGGGTTCCCACCCTGCTGGATCCCCGGTACAAAGACAATGTGCCCACCTTACTTCCTACACTGGAGCGTGATAGGAAGATGCGCGAGTACAAGCGCACGTTGGTAGACGTGCTACTGAGAGCATTCCCAAATGTCACAGGGGAACCTTTGGAAGCCCAAGGCGAAGGCAGAGGAGGAGCAAGAGGTCGCCAACGCAGCTGTGTCGCGGCCAGCTCCTCTGAGGGCAGGGTTAGCATGGCAGAGATGTGGAAAAGTTTTGTCAACACGCCACAGCTAACTGCACCACCACCTGATACGGAACGTGTTAGCAGGAGGCAACATTTCACTAACATGGTGGAACAGTACCTGTGCACACCCCTCCACGTACTGACTGATGGTTCGGCCCCATTCAACTTCTGGGTCTCCAAATTGTCCATGTGGCCAGAGCTAGCCTTTTATGCCTTGGAGGTGCTGGCCTGCCCGGCGGCCAGCGTTTTGTCTGAACGTGTATTCAGCACGGCAGGGGGCGTCATTACAGACAAACGCAGCCGCCTGTCTACAGCCAATGTGGACAAGCTGACGTTCATAAAAATGAACCAGGCATGGATCCCACAGGACCTGTCCATCCCTTGTGCAGATTAGATAATAACTACCTCCCCTTAACAATATATTATTCTACTCCAGGGCACTTCCTCATTCAATACTATTTTTATTTTCATTTTACCATTATATTGAGGGGCAACCCAAAGTTGAATGAACCTCTCCTCTGTCTGGGTGCCGGGGCCTAAATGTGTGACAGTGGCCTGTTCCAGTGGTGGGTGACGTGAAGCCTGATTCTCTGATATGACATGAAGACTGATTCTGCGCTGACATAAGGCCAGATTCTCTGTTACGGGACCTCTCTCCTCTGCCTGGGTGCCGGGGCCTAAATGTGTGACAGTGGCCTGTTCTAGTGGTGGGTGACGTGAAGCCTGATTCTCTGCTATGACATGAAGACACATTCTGTGCTGACATAAGGCCAGATTCTCTGTTACGGGACCTCTCTCCTCTGCCTGGGTGCCAGGGCCTAAATGTGTGACAGTGGCCTGTTCCAGTGGTGGGTGACGTGAAGCCTGATTCTCTGCTATGACATGAAGACAGATTCTGTGCTGACATAAGGCCAGATTCTCTGTTACGGGACCTCTCTCCTCTGCCTGGGTGCCTGGGCCTAAATATGTGACAGTGGCCTGTTTCAGTGGTGGGTGACGTGAAGCCTGATTCTCTGCTATGACATGAAGACTGATTCTGTGCTGACATGAAGCCTGAATCTCTGTTATGGGACCTCTCTCCTCTGCCTTGGTGCCTGGGCCTAAATATGTGACAGTGGCCTGTTCCAGTGGTGGGTGACGTGAAGCCTGATTCTCTGCTATGACATGAAGACAGATTCTGTGCTGACATAAGGCCAGATTCTCTGTTACGGGACCTCTCTCTTCTGCCTGGGTGCCTGGGCCTAAATATGTGACAGTGGCCTGTTCCAGTGGTGGGTGACGTGAAGCCTGATTCTCTGCTATGACATGAAGACAGATTCTGTGCTGACATAAGGCCAGATTCTCTGTTACGGGACCTCTCTCCTCTGCCTGGGTGCCGGGGCCTAAATGTGTGACAGTGGCCTGTTCTAGTGGTGGGTGACGTGAAGCCTGATTCTCTGCTATGACATGAAGACACATTCTGTGCTGACATAAGGCCAGATTCTCTGTTACGGGACCTCTCTCCTCTGCCTGGGTGCCAGGGCCTAAATGTGTGACAGTGGCCTGTTCCAGTGGTGGGTGACGTGAAGCCTGATTCTCTGCTATGACATGAAGACAGATTCTGTGCTGACATAAGGCCAGATTCTCTGTTACGGGACCTCTCTCCTCTGCCTGGGTGCCTGGGCCTAAATATGTGACAGTGGCCTGTTTCAGTGGTGGGTGACGTGAAGCCTGATTCTCTGCTATGACATAAAGACTGATTCTGTGCTGACATGAAGCCTGAATCTCTGTTATGGGACCTCTCTCCTCTGCCTTGGTGCCTGGGCCTAAATATGTGACAGTGGCCTGTTCCAGTGGTGGGTGATGTGAAGCCTGATTCTCTGCTATGACATTAAGACAGATTCTGTGCTGACATAAGGCCAGATTCTCTGTTACGGGACCTCTCTCCTCTGCCTGGGTGCCTGGGCCTAAATATGTGACAGTGGCCTGTTCCAGTGGTGGGTGACGCGAAGCCTGATTCTCTGCTATGACATGAAGACTGATTCTGCGCTGACATAAGGCCAGATTCTCTGGTACGGGACCTCTCTCCTCTGCCTGGGTGCCGGGGCCTAAATGTGTGACAGTGGCCTGTTCCAGTGGTGGGTGACGTGAAGCCTGATTCTCTGCTATGACATGAAGACTGATTCTGCGCTGACATGAAGCCAGATTCTCTGCTATGGCATGAAGAGACTGATTCTCTGCTGACATGAAGCCAGATTCTTTGCTATGGCATGAAGAGACTGATTCTCTGCTGACGTGAAGCCAGATTCTCTGCTATGGGACCTCTGTCCAATTGATATTGGTTCATTTTTATTTTTTTAATTTTTATTTTAATTTATTTCCCTATCCACATTTGTTTGCAGGGGATTTACCTACATGTTGCTGCCTTTTGCAGCCCTCTAGCTCTTTCCTGGGCTGTTTTACAGCCTTTTTAGTGCCCAAAAGTTTGGGTCCCCATTGACTTCAATGGGGTTCGGGTTCGGGTTCGGGACGAAGTTCGGTTCGGGTTCGGATCCCGAACCCGAACATTTCCGGGAAGTTCGGCCGAACTTCTCTAACCCGAACATCCAGGTGTTCGCTCAACTCTAAGGTATAGCAGTGGTACATCACACCCAAAAATTGGTGAATTTCACCAGAAAATGTAACAGACAAATTAGTGAATTTATTTAACTGTCTGCTAGGTATAGCAGTGATATATCACACCCAAAAATGGGTTATTTTCACCCGAAAATTTAACAGACAAATTGGTAATTTTTTTTAACCTGTCTACTAGGTAGAGCAGTGGTACATCACACCCAAAAATTGGTGAATTTCACCCGAAAATGTAACAGACAAATTACATAAAATAAAATAAAATTTGTACAAATAAAAAAAAATATATAAACTTGATTTATGAGGTGGAGGTCCATATGAAGTAGGAGTTTGAGGAGGCGGTGGATGTAGCGGTGTAGGTGGAAGCAGCAGTGGAGGAGAAGGAGGTAGCCAACACTGGTTTTTGGTTTTCATTTATTAATTTTTTTAATTAGGGTACACGCCAAAAGAGTGTGAAATATCCAAAATACAAGAATGGGTAATTGCGCTGTAGTATAACAATGGCTGGTTAAGGCCGGTATACATGTCTATTCTGCACAAGGTATGGACAAGTCCTGTGGGATCCATGCTTGGTTCATTTTAATAAACGTGAGCTTGTCCACATTGGCTGTGGACAGGCGGCTGCGCTTGTCTGTGATAACGCCCACTGCCATGCTAAACACACGTTCAGATAATATACTGGCTGCAGGGCAGGCCAGCACCTCCAAGGCATAAAGGGCAAGCTCAGGCCATGTGCCCAATTTGGAGACCCAGAAGTTGAAGGGGGCAGACCCATCATTCACTACGTGTAGGCGTGTGCACACATACTGCTCCACCATGTTGGTGAAATGCTGCCTCCTGCTAAGACGTTCTATATCAGCTGGTGGTGCTGGTTGTTATGGCGTGCTATCAAAGCTTTTCCAAATTTTGGCCATACTAACCCTGCCTTCTGAGGTGCTGGTGGTGCCCAGCTGTGTTGGCGACCTCTTCCTTCTCCTCTGCCTTCGCCTTGTGCTTCCACTGTGGCCCCGCTGTCAGGTGGGAATGCCACCAGCAGCGCGTCTACCAGCGTGCGCTTGTACTCGCGCATCTTACGATCACACTCTAGTGATGGAATTAAGGATTTTACGTTGTCATCGTAATGGGGATCCAGCAGCATGGCCACCCAGTAATCAGCACAAGTTAGAATGTGGGCAATTCAGCAGTCGTTGCGGAGACACTGCAGCATGTAATCGCTCATGTGTGCCAGGCTTTCCAGAGGCAACGAAAAGCTGTCCTCTGTGGGAGGTGTATCATCTGTGTCCTCTGTATCCCCCCAGCCATGGACCAGTGATGGCCATGAGCTGGTCTGGGTGCCACCCTGCTGTGAGCAAGTTTCCTCCTTCTCCATCTCCTCATCCTCCAATATCAGGGCCAGTTCTTTGCCTACCCTGTCCTTCAATACCACATCATCATCTAGCCCAGGGATGGATGTTATTTTGCTTTTCCTCCTGGATTCATTGATGTGCACTGGAACCCCCCGGATTGTGGTAAGACATATGGTTTCTGATTTTGTGCCACCGAGCACCTGATTTTGTGCCGCCAAGCACTTGTTATTGCCTACCACATCTATGCTTTTTGGTTAACTTTAATAATTTCATTTATTTTCATTTTGAGGGATATCTTTTCCATTCACACGTCCGCAAAATGGGTCTAAATCCGTTCCGCAATTTTGTGGAAAGGGTGCAGACCCATTAATTTTCAATGGGGCCGGAATGTGCTGTCCGCATCCGCGGATCCGCACTTCCGCATCTGTGCTTCTGTTTCCGCAAAAAAATAGAACATGTCCTATTCTTGTCCGCAATTGCAGACAAGATTAGGCAATTTCTATTATAGTACCGGCGATGTGCGGTCCACAAATTGCGGAATGCACATTGCCAGTGTCCGTGTTTTGCGGATCCGCAAAACACTTACGGACGTGTGAATGGACCCTCATAGTAAAATTATTAAAGGTTACGTTTTATCTTCATGTATATTCTTATGGATTGCCTTCCTTGTACAATGCTATAATATACTTTCTATGTTAGAAAGTATATTATAGTGCATTTGTATTGTGCGGCAGTTGTGTGCGGTTCTGTTGCGATACTGCAGGTATATAGAGGGACAAGCGTTATTTGAACAAATAATTTCTACTGGTGTGATATACCAGTCCCCCCCAAAAAAAACTGATTGAAGCGGGGTGTTATATACCAATATACTTTCTTTATAGTGCATTTGGGTACTGTATAGTGCATTTGCGCATGCGCGTACACGAAAATTATATTGCTGATATTTCGCATTGAAAACAAAAATGAATGGAGATCGCAAATTCGAATAATACATCTGGTATGTCACTGTCCATGTTGTGGGACTATTTGTGCACTTCTAATAATAATTTTTTGGCTGCAAATATGAGCTGAAGGTTTTTCAGGTTCGCCTTCCATTAAAATGAATGGGACCCGCCACGAACTTGTGGTTCGCGAACATTTGATCGCGTTCGCGCACCTCCCCGGCAGATGTTCGTCCATCACTAGTTGGCACCTGTGTTTCGTCATCATCCGAGATGTGCTGCGATGGTCCTCCCATGTACTCATCTTGAAACATAAATGGTTGGGCATCGGGGCACTCAATCTCTTCCACTTCTGGGGCAGGGATAGGTGGATGGCCCTGGGAAACCCTGCTAACAGAGTCATCAAAAAGCAGAAGAGACTGCTGCATGACTTGGGGCTCAGACTGCTTGGCTGATTTGCAAGGGGGTGAGGTGAAAGACTGATGGACATCGGCTGCAGGTGCCAACTCTGATCTTTCAGCAGGAGACTGGGTGGTAGACAATGTGAAGGAACTGGAGGCACTGTCAGCAACCCAATCTACTATCGCCTGTACTTGTTCTGGCCTAACCATTCTTAGAGCCGCATTAGGCCCGACCAAATACCGCTGCAGGTTCTGTCACCTACTCGCATCTGAGGAAGGTGTTTCACTTGTGCGTGTAGCTGGCACAGATCAACCACGTCCTCTCCCTGCAACAGGAGCTCCACCAGAAGCACCACGACCTGGGCCACATCCCTTATTTGAATCTCTCCTCGTATTTCTCAAATTTAGGATCTTGCCCTAAATGGGTGTTTTATTAATAGCAGAATAGAACCAAAGTATGTAAAGGGTGTATCTCACACGTACAGATACAGACTAGGCCGCAATTAAAGATTTTTGCCTAAAATGAGTGTTTTATTAATAGCAGAATAGAACCACAGTATGTAAAGGGTTTATCTCACACGTACAGATCCAGACTAGGCCACAATTTAAGTTTTTTGCCCAAAATGGCTTTTTTTCAAATAACAGAATAGAACCACAGTATCTAAAGTGTGTATCTCACACGTACAGATGCAGACTAGGCCGCAATTAATGATTTTTGCCCAAATTGGTTGTTTTATTAATATCAGAATAGAACCACAGTATGTAAAGGGTAGATCTCACACGTCAAGAAACTATAAGGGGCAGTATACTAAGATAAAAATACTATTTTAATGAAAACTGGGAGATAAAATGACGGCCCCACAGACAGACAACACGTAAAACCTATGCACATACACCAGGCGCACGTCGTAGTGCCGCACCAGGCGAGTGAGCAAAAGTTAGAAGACGACACATGAGTATTTTCCCACCCTCCTTACCCTTCCGGGGATGACTGAGTGGGGCATTTTTACTCATTCTTTTTGTTGTATTCTGCTGTATATGCCATTCCTTTGGACGGATACTCTCCCCTCTGCTAGGGCCTGATCAGGGTCACTTAACAGGGAGAGAGTTCCTGTCTGGGCCACCCCTTGCGGGGCTTTTTGGACCCCGTCCTTAGGACACAGTCTTTAGGGTGACTTAGGACAAGCAGGGAGGCAATAGGGCCAGTTTATTTGGTCTCCACACTGTTCAGCCCGCCTTCTGTTACCATCAGACGCGTCCGTCACCTATATATATATATGTGTGTGTTCGTCTTCTAACTTTTGCTCACTCGCCTGGTGCGGCACTACGACGTGCGCCTGGTGTATGTGCATAGGTTTTACGTGTTGTCTGTCTGTGGGGCCGTCATTTTATCTCCCAGTTTTCATTAAAATAGTATTTTTATCTTAGTATACTGCCCCTTATAGTTTCTTGACTTTTTGTACCTTAGCAGTATCTAGGGGGTTGTTCCCACATCCCCTTACTGACCACCTTTTTTCTTAGATCTCACACGTACAGATGCAAACTAGGTCGCAATTAAAGATTTTTGGCCAAAATGTGTGTTTTATTAATAGCAGAATAGAACCACAGTATCTTCAACAAAGGCTGCAAAAATAAGTTTTTTGTCCAAAATGGGTGTTTTTTTTATACCAGAATATGACAGCAGTATATAACGCTTGAATTTCACTCGTGCAGATGCAGCAAGGGCTGTAAAATTGTGTATTTTGCACAAAAAGGGTGTTTTTTTAAAGCCCAGAAAATTATAGTTGTATTTCTAGCTCAAATTGCACACTGACTATTGAAGCAGAGGCCCAAAATGAAGGTTATTGCCAAAAATGGCTGTTTTTTCGAAGCCAGAAAATTATTGAAGTTTTTAAAACTTGTTTTTAACAATCACAGATGCAGCAAGGGCTGCAATATTAAGTATTTTGCAAATAAAACTGTGTTTTTTTACTAACAGAATATGAAAGCTGTATATAACGCATGAATTTCACATGGGCTGATGTAGCAAGGGCTGTAAAATTGTGTATTTTCCCAAAAAAGGGTGTTTTTAAAAACCCAGAAAATTATGGCTGTATTTCTAGCTTAAATTGCACACTGACTAATCCTGCAAAGGCACCAGATGTTGGATATTGCCAAAAAAGGGTGTTTTTTTAAGCCAGATTATTATTGCAGTATTTCAAGCTTGGATTTGAATGTCACAAAAGCACAGATGCAGTTCTGGTGCACTGAGCTTGCATAAAATGTCCGCCGCCGCCCACCTAACTAGATGGATAAAAGTTATTTTTCTCTGTCACTGGGCTCAGGGCAGGGTAAAAAGATTGTGCCCTGCACCCACACAACTAAATCTATGTAGATCGCTGAGTTTAATTGGAGTTCTGATAACAGATTCTGTCCTATTCTCTCCCTCACAGCAGCAGCATCCTCTCCCTACACTAAGCACAGCGGGGTGACGTGCAGCGCTACGTGACTCCAGCTTATATAGAGGCTGGATCACATGTTGCTCTGGCCAATCACAGCCTTGCCTTTAGTAGGCATGGCTGTGATGGCTTCTAAGGTCACACAGTTAAGTGTTAGGCAATTGTAAATTGCCGTGTTTGTGAGAGGGGAGGCGGGGCCCTACAGCCTATTTATACCTGCAGGCACACAGCCACAGGTGTGGTATGTCGACGTTACAGGCACTTCTTGTTCGGCTGGGTTACCATCAGGTTCTGTGTGCACCACTGGTGGTTCGGCGTTTTTCCACAGCAGGCGCTGCTACAACTGGTAGGACGAAGGCTGCTGAGGCTTGCTGGCAGCCTGGGACATGTTACGATCATAGCTGTTATCCGGGGGGCAGGGTTGGCAGTGCTTACTTTCAGTTTCGTTCCTGTGCTTGGCCCTTCCCAGTGCGTGTCGCAGCGGTCGGGGTGTGCTGGCGCCATCTGCAGATCATTTTTCGCTGCGCAGCTCTGCAGCTTCGCCAGCACATCTAAGTGCTGCTCGTTATGTTCTATGTGTTTAGCTGTTTGTTGATGGGGGGCCTGGGGCCCACAAGTCCGTTTAATACTGAAAAAAAAAAAAGGAGAAAATAAAATAAACCTATGCAATTAATAATTGTTATGTTATAATGCTGCGTTTTTTTTTTGGTTGGTTATCATAGGGGGGTTACTTGACTACTACTTTCACATAGTAAGTTGATTTTCCTTCATTTCAGTAGTACAGTCAGCTACACTAGGTGTGCGGTACAGTCCTATCGTTATCTTGTCTACCTGTATTCAAAGGTAGGTATGGTAGGGGCCTTGTTTGTCATACTAGTTACGCATGCTGCTGGGCAGAGGGTTAGACTGTGTTTTAGACTGTGTCCGCCATTTTTCCACCTCCTCCACAGGCACTAGATTGCCTGTTGGCCCTTCTTGTAGTTCTACTGTTCACGTATGGGGCTAGTTGGTACCTGCAGTCAGGCCCACTGTCATGGCATTTCCATTAAGGTATATGTCTTAAAAAAATAAATAAAAAAGGTGCGTTTAAAAAAAAAATATATATATATATTATTTGAAAAAAAAATTATTAGTTAAAAAATTTTTTTTAAATAAAATATATCTATATTTTTATTTTTATATGCAAGGTCTGTCACGACTACAGGCTCGATTTCAAGTCCTGTCACGACTTCAGGCAATGGGGCTAGTTGGTTAGTTGGTACCTGCAGTCGGGCCCACTGTCATGGCATTTCCATTAAGGTATATGTTTTTTTTTAAAAAATAGTGCATTTAAAAAAAAAATATATATATATATATATATTTTTATTTTTTATACGCAAGGTCTGTCACGACTACAGGCTCGGTTTTAAGTCCTGTCACGACTACAGGAAATGGGGCAATGTCTATCACGACTACAGACTCGATTTCAAGTCCTGTCACGACTACAGGCAATGGGGCAATGTCTGTCAAGACTACAGACTCGATTTCAAGTCCTGTCACGACTACAGGCAAACGATGCAATGTCTGTCACGACACTACAGACTCAATTTCAAGTCCTATCACGACTACAGGCAACGATACAATGTCTGTCACCACTACAGACTCGATTACTAGTCCTGTCACGATTACAGGCAACAGGGCTACTCAATTACTAGTCCTGTCACGATTACAGGCAACAGGGCTATGCCTGTAACGACTACAGACTCAATGTGAAGTCCTGTCACGGACTCAGGCAACATTCCAATGTCTGTCTCGACTACAGACTCGATTTGTAGTCCTGTCACGACTACAGGAGCAGCATTAATACGTCTGTCACATCTTCAGACTCGATTTCTAGTTCCGTCACGACTACAGGCTCAGAATGGTAAGCTACCACAACCTAGTCCACGGTCATTAGTCCTGTCACGTCTACAGGATCGGGGTATCGTGGTTCACGACTATAGTTGACGTGTATTTAGTCTCAGTTGTACGTGGCGGTTGTCTCTACATCATTCATACTAAGGTGTAGGTATATTGTTATTCAGGGTCTGCACGGTGCTTGTCAATTAGGGTGCTAGTTTGGTCTCTTGATTTGTTTATCTCTTTTAATAGAGATGTCTCAAGAGTTTCTCGCTGAGGGCTCATCCTCCTGATCTGCAATCAGTACAAGTATGGTGGTACTGCATTCTACAACTATCACCGCTCATTTTCGGCTTAGGCAGCAGCTGCTCTTGCTCAGTGTCAGCATACCGTTGATTGGTCTATTATTGATACGGAGCTATTTTGTCGCCATTTTGTGGGACTTAAAGCCCCAACCTGTACGCTTTGTAACTCCTACACCATACTGCTGGGTGGTGTAATAATATAAACTACACAATGGAACCATTCCCAGTCTAGCGCTGTTCCGGGCCCGTCAGTTAGCAGGGTAGTCTCCGGGGTGGATAAGTTGGGTCGACCAATTAAATATTTAGGTAAACCATAAATTTGTAACAATTTCAATTATTCTGCATCCCACTACAGCCAGTGTAGATTGTTGCATTTGAGTGCCATTGCTTTAGGGCCCACCCCCGAGTTTCTTGCCCTCAAAAGGGCAATAATCCTGCATGACTAAGCGTGGTGAATGTGGAACTCCTTAGTTGTCACTTAGCCGCTCATCCAGACCCAGCTTGGGTACAGTTCGTGCTCAATGGCTTAGTTAACGGTTTTCATACGGGTATGCTCGCCCTCCCTCAATCTTCATACGAGTGCACGAGTGTTGTCACGTCTACAGGCACGATATTACAAAGTCTGCCACCACTACAGACACAAGGTTATGAGTCCTATCACGAATGCAGGCACGATATTACAAAGTCTGTCACGACTACGGACATGAGGTTACGAGTCCTATCACGACTGTAGGCACGATATTACAAAGTCTGTCATGACTACAGACATGAGGTTACGAGTCCTGTCACGACTACAGGCACCATCATAAGTCCTGTCACGACAGGCGCAGGATTACGAACCCTGTTACTACTGGCTAGTAAGCCGGTAATGGCCACAGGCAGTGCGGTCTCAGCGGTCCGGTCACGATTACAACATGCAATGCAGCAGCAATGTTGGTCCTGACAGGACTATAGCCATGGTTATTAGTTGATTGGCGCAGGATATAGGCACGGTTTCAATATCCACGGCTACTGGCACGGTTTCGGTAGCTGGTCACGTTACAGGCTTTAGGTAGCACGGGTTCTTTAAAGAGATCGCGAGTAGGCCCAGGGTAAGGTCAGTTAAATATAAAACGAAGAATAAAAAAGAAAAAAGAAAAAGTGGCTGACATCCTTATGTAGGGTAGATCTGGTTCGAAAACAGATAATGTAATTTGTGAGGAGGTTCGTTTGGCTGACTTTACAACATAAGTTTCACTTCATTTGCACAGGTATTAGTGGGCAGTGTTATGTCGCAGCGGATGCTCTATTCCGGCTTAATCTTCAACTCTCTTTTCAGGTTTTCCGGGCGCAGATCGTTTGCCGACGCCAACTCCTCGTCATTTCCAGTTGCTGATGGATTAGTGGCACATCTCGGTGTAGCCTGAAGCCTTATGGTTAAATCATTGTCCACTAATACCCTTAGGACATATAGGACGGTCTAGCACTTGTTTAGTAATTAAGCAAACCTACCCTGCGGCACAATGGCCTATAACTTACCTACTCGCATTTGTTGCCTTTTGCCACTCTCATCTACATTTGGCCCATAGCACTATTAAACTGTACCTCGCTGGTATTCAACATTATTTGTATTGGATACTATGTATACCTATGTGTATTTTTTTACATGTCACTATAATAAAAGTTTACCTAGATTAGGATAACATTTACATCATCTTCTATGCGCTGCTGCAACAGCCGATCATGTGACTTTTTAGTGGTCACATGTTAGTGCGTGTCTCCGGGTTGCCTTGACAGCCTGTGGTGAAGTTACCTGTGACTTCAAGGACCTTTGGAGACACACTATGTGTTTTTCTCTGATCTGATCACGTGACCTGTACCTGCTGACGTTGGTGGGTCAGGTAATCGGACATCTTTGCTGACATGCGCAGTAGGTTTTAGAAGATGCTCAGGCTAATGATATGTCTCCATGCTGGTCAGTATTCACAATTTGCCCTTATTGCTTAAAGCAGTTTTTTTAACTTTTCACACGTGTTCTCACACGTTTCTTCAATCATGTAATTATCACAATTTATGATGGATCCTAGCTTTTACATTATTATGATATATGATCACTGTGTTTTTATAGATATGAGTCCATCATGTTGTAATTCACTTATATTCAGATGGTGTACTTTCACTTATGTAATTTTTCACATTTATATTGATGTTACTTATATTAATTATTTTTAACTCTTTTTATTGATTAATTGCCTTGTGGGTGTATATATACCTGTATTTGAGCACTGCTTTGTATCACTATTGCTTAAGAAAGATCCCATTGAGTGGATTGAAACGTTGCTGTATCTCTGGTGAATAAACTCACATTTTTCTGGATGTTCCGTGGAATTCAATATATTATTGTTGCACCACCTGGGTGAATAAAGGTTCACTTACTTTTATCTATTGGAGTGCCGCTCGTTTTTCCGGAGATTGATATATATATATAGTATCTTTTTTTTTTTTTTATTAATTACACATTTATTTTGTGTCATGCATTTTTTAATTACAAAAAATAAAAAATAAAATATATAAATCTAATTTAACCTCTACAGTCGTGGCCAAAAGTTTTGAGAATTAGATAAATATTGGAAATTGGAAAAGTTGCTGCTTAAGTTTTTATAATAGCAATTTGCATATACTCCAGAATGTTATGAAGAGTGATCAGATGAATTGCATAGTCCTTCTTTGCCATGAAAATTAACTTAATCCCCCAAAAAACTTTCCACTGCATTTCATTGCTGTCATTAAAGGACCTGCTGAGATCATTTCAGTAATTGTCTTGTTAACTCAGGTGAGAATGTTGATGAGCACAAGGCTGGAGATCATTATGTCAAGCTGATTGGGTTAAAATGGCAGACTTGACATGTTAAAAGGAGGGTGATGCTTGAAATCATTGTTCTTCCATTGTTAACCATGGTGACCTGCAAAGAAACGCGTGCAGCCATCATTGCATTGTATAAAAATGGCTTCACAGGCAAGGATATTGTGGCTACTAAGATTGCACCTCAATCAACAATTTATAGGATCATCAAGAACTTCAAGGAAAGAGGTTCAATTCTTGTTGAGAAGGCTTCAGGGCGTCCAAGAAAGTCCAGCAAGCGCCAGGATCGTCTCCTAAAGAGGATTCATCTGCGGGATCGGAGTGCCACCAGTGCAGAGCTTGCTCAGGAATGGCAGCAGGCAGGTGTGAGCGCATCTGCACGCACAGTGAGGCGAAGACTTTTGGAAAATGGCCTGGTGTCAAGAAGGGCAGCAAAGAAGCCACTTCTCTCCAAAAAAACCCATCAGGGACAGATTGATCTTCTGCAGAAAGTATGGTGAATGGACTGCTGAGGACTGGGGCAAAGTCATATTCTCCGATGAATCCTCTTTCAGATTGTTTGGGGAATCTGGAAAAAGGCTTGTCCGGAGAAGAAAAGGTGAGCGCTACCATCAGTCCTGTGTCATGCCAACAGTAAAGCATCCTGAGACCATTCATGTGTGGGGTTGCTTCTCATCTAAGGGAGTGGGCTCACTCACAATTTTGCCCAAAAACACAGCCATGAATAAAGAATGGTACCAAAACACTCTCCAACAGCAACTTCTTCCAACAATCCAACAACAGTTTGGTGAAGAACAATGCATTTTCCAGCACCATGGAGCACCGTGCCATAAGGCAAAAGTGATAACGAAGTGGCTCGGGGACCAAAACGTTGACATTTTGGCCTGGAAACTCCCCAGATCTTAATCCCATTGAGAACTTGTGGTCAATCCTCAAGAGGCGGGTGGACAAACAAAAACCCACTAATTCTGACAAACTCCAAGAAGTGATTATGAAAGAATAGGTTGCTATCAGTCAGGAATTGGCCCAGAAGTTGATTGAGAGCATGCCCAGTCGAATTGCAGAGGTCCTGAAAAAGAAGGGCCAACACTGCAAATACTGACTCTTTGCATAAAAGTCATGTAATTGTCGATAAAAGCCTTTGAAACGTATGAAGTGCGTGTAATTATATTTCACTACATCACAGAAACAACTGAAACAAAGATCTAAAAGCAGTTTAGCAGCAAACTTTGTGAAAACTAATATTTGTGTTATTCCCAAAACTTTTGGCCACGACTGTACTTCTGAAAAGGTTTAGGACAAGATTTGAACTCACAGCTTCTGCATCATAGCCCATACTTTAACCATTACACTATATAGCTGCATAGCCAGTCACAAAAAATAAATAAATATGAGACTTCTACTGAATAGGACTCAGTAGACGTACAGTACAGTAGAAGTCTCATATTCTTTTTATTTTTATTAGTAGTAACTGCCTATGCAGCTACTAGCTGAGTGGATAAGTGCCTTGCCTCTAGTACAGAAGGTTGTGAGTTTGAATCCTGGCAGAAACTTTTCTGAAATTCAGGCTAAATTAGATTTAAATACACTGGGGTGTCCCCAAGCACTGACTCCATATATGGACATAGCTATATATGGATTCATAGCAGGGACCCCTAAGCCAAACTAGAGTCCGGACACCCTCTCCTCTTCAGAGCAGGAGGTGCCTGGGGTTCTCCCATTGACTTCCATTGTGCTCGGGTGCTCGGCAGAACACCCGAGCATCGCAAAATGTTCTACTCGAGCACCCGAGCACTTTGGTGCTCAATCAACATTACTAACTACTCCCCACCCGAAACCTGTTAAATCACCTATTTCACTCTAGTGTTGATCTGCAAAAGAAAGAAGCACAAATCTAGTGAGCAGACAGGATATGCACCATAACTGGACCATGGAGGACAACTAAAAGTTGGTTTGATGAATAATGATTTCTTCTCCATTCTCATTTCTGGGTTCAAAAATTATGCCTCTATGAATTTATAATATATGGTCAACCTTGTAATATTAAAGAGAATACTCCAGCACTGTGCGTCAAGGTTTGTTTATTTGAAATGCGGTGTTGTAACAACGTGACATTTCGGTCGGAACGGCCTTTATCAAACAAGTGCCGCTGTAAGGAAAAGTGAAGTCCAAGCGCTTCTTCATCCAGCGTGTGGATACACACTATGACTTCACAGCGCAGCATCCATTGGCGCTTTTCCTTACAGTCGGGAACCCGACTCCAAGCAACATTCTCCAGAGTGCCAGGAGGTTCACATCTCTATTCAACCTTGTAATATGTTACACTACATTCATAAGACCATTAACAAAAAGGCTCTTAAAAACAGCAAAATGGCCCATTTTTAATGCCCTTTTTAACAAGTGTTTTTTAAATGATGACAGTTAAAGACAGACCCCTTTAATTGTACGTGGGCCATCAGTCCATGGAAATTACAAAAATAGGACATTTCCTATTTTTTCATGGCCGTTTTTCACAAGCCACTAAAAATGGTCATGTGAATAGGCCAATAGATCTCAATAGTTGTAAAAATGGCTGACGCAAGGTTATTTTATTTATCCAGACAGAAGTTGATTCAACGAAGTTTCAATACTATCCATGCAAAATGTATTTATGTGCAAACATTGCTCATACTTGAGTTGTACGTTGCAGAATTAACAAAATGAAAACACCACTCTGGATGGTTGCAGCCATGAAAAAAGAATATTGACCTACATAGACCTATGGCTCCTGGGAAATGTAAATCTTGTGTTCTACATCTGTGTGGAAGTAGTGACCCAGAATAGTCAAATAAAGTGAATGATTAGCAATTCAACAGCAGCAATACCTGAAATACATGGGAGCAGGAGAACAATTCTATGTAATATATGTTACATTCTTGTGATAAATAGGTCACTAGAAAACATGTGAGCCATATGATGGGGTATTAATCATATAGACATTTCCTTTACAGCCATTTTTAATGTAAAATGTAACTTTTAAAAGTCACACTTGTGCAAAGAATGTGACTTTTCTTATTCTTAAAATTTGAAGAATGACAGTAAAATTGTCCATGGTCCCCCTGGGCATAACTTTTAAGCCATATTTATTAAACGAGGAGGAAATAGAGCAAATTTCTGATTTGAATCTAAGCTTGCTGAAAACAGATGTAATTTTTTATTTTTTTTTGTTTACCATGAGCATTCAATGAGCGGGCCATATGTGCCGAAGCGGCATACACCTATGATGCTGTGCACTTCTGTGTGCACGATGTATGCCGCTCCGGGACAAATGACCCGCTAACGGACCGTATGTCTCAGAGGGCATACAGTCGTGTGCATGAGCCCTTATACTGAATCTTTTTCTATAAAACTATATATAAATCTGCTCAGCTCCTCCTGCTCAATAATATGCTTCCTGCAGATTAATTAGAATTTTCATGGTGATATGTTCCCTTTTAGAGACATTTGGTTCGGATCATTCCAACTACCTCCTCCACTTTGACAGACTAAGCAAATTTATAAAACATATCAATCAATAATAGAAAAATGAAGCTTAATTTGCCATTTAAAATAATACAAAAAATAACCTAGAGGACAAAAGCCCCAAGGTTTTGCCCATTGTATGTGGACATTTGCTAAAAAGTGTCCGATATGAAAGGGGCTTTAACACCGTAGACATTTTTGGCATTTAAGCCTCTGGGACACTACATCTCCTGGTAGATGCAACAGCCACCAACCACCCCACATAGTGCAATGCAGCCTAGTGGACTAATGTTCTCTCGAAAAGTGGGCATTTCAGAGGTATGGCTTCACACCAATCAGATCAATCGCCAGACATTTTATAGCATATCCCGTGGATATGCCACCATATATATCTATGGTGGGAAAGACCCTTTCATTCTAAAAATACACCCAGTACCGAATAGTTAATTATATAAGTATTGGAAAAAGATAATTTACAGTATATGTCCTATGAGGCTGCATCGCTCTACCACCGCAGTTTATTGTAAATTTTAGATACTTAAACAATTTAGTTAGATTATTAAATTGTCTCTAAGAATATACAGTATGTGTATAAGCAGAGAGAAAGTAAGTGTGTGCATCAATGTGTGCATCAATGTGTGCATCAGAGCTGCTCGTGAACTCACTAGATAACAACCAGCAATTGATATAAATGTTGGCGACAGCCTTTATTTTCAGGAAACAACCTCAAATATAATAAACCACTCACTAAAGAGTAGGAAACACTAGAGTTTCCCTTTAACAATATTTTATTGATTCTTTATTGAGTAAGCATGACTAAGCCTAAAAAACCGCCATTCATCTTCATCCAATGTACCTGCTCATAAGACCTGCACATATCGTTAGGTTCTGCTTTGATCAAAAAGTAATTCAAAATAAATAAGTTTTTCCTGCATGTGAGACTTTCTCCTCTTCAACTAAGACCAGATGGCTCACTGCACTATGAAATGAAAACCATATGAATCAATTTTCCTAGCCAGAGTGTAAAAACTATACCTTTCATCGTGTTCTCTACATGATGCAGTGGATGAATGGAAGCCTGGTCTGTTTGATGTGGGCTTTTTGTGAGTTCAACAGGGGAAATCATACTTTAAAAAATAGGGGCTACTTGTATCAAATAGATTGTGCTTCACCATCATCGCTCTATATGTTTTTCTAATTTCTGCGGTGTATTCTATGAAACAACTTATTGAAACAGAAGGATATTTTTTAGATCTCTTAGTGAGGAACAGCAGGATAGAGTACATCAGTCTTCCCAAAATATGTATACTGGTGAGCTTAAATTAGACAAACCTTAGGATGGATTTGCACTGCCCAATTTTCAGGCAGATTATCAGGGACGAACGTTCCTAAGAACGCTTGCTTCCGATAATATGGCCGTCTAAAAGTGTTGCAGATCACCCGAAATGAACTCATTCATCGGGTGAAACAATCTTTCATGCGGACACCTAAATTATATTTTCTGGGCAGCAGATCATGCTGTCTAATAGGCACTCTGCTGCTCAGAAACAATGCAATGATGAGTTACATCAGTACCCATCACTTATCCCCATACTGTACAGGTTATCGCTGCATATAAATGCAGTTCTTCACCTCCACTAATGAGCAGGCAATTGTCGAGGGAATGGTTCCTTCCCAAGAATTGCACACTTTATTGCTGCATGCAGCAGTAGGGCCTGTTCACACAATTTGTCAAATGCTTGTAGAAATACATTTTCGATGGTGGTTTCTTTGTTTTGTTACTTGCATTTTGTTCTGGCATTTTTAAGTTCTATAGAGAAAACCTATGGTAAAATTCGCTGAAAAAAATATCATACCCAGAGAATGATGCATTTTGAAAAAACACAAACCCTATACCAATTTTTGGTGTGAGATACACTTGCACTGCATATGTGACAGGGAAATTAAAATAGTTTATTTGACTGTTAGTTTGGCCGGTGACATATAACCATTTTTGGTGTGAGATACACGTGCGCTGATATGTGACAGGGAAATTAATATAGTTAATCTGACAATTAGTTCGGTCAGTGACATATACCCATTTTTGGTGTGAGATACACGTGCACTGCATATGTGACAGGGAATTTAATATAGTTAATCCATCTGTTAGTTCGGTGGGTAACATATTCCCATTTTTGGTGTGAGGTAGTGTTGATCGAGCACCAAAGTGCTCGGGTGTTCGGGTGCTTGGGTCGAACACCTCGGGATGCTCGGGTGCTCTACTGAGCACCCGAGCAAAATGAAAGTCAATGGGAGAACCCGCGCATTAAACCAGGCACTCCCTGCTCTGAAGAGGGGAGGGTATCTGATTCATAGAAAAAGGGCAGAAATTGATGGAAACACCACCGAAATGGTTCGGGAACAGCATGGGGAGGATGTCTGGATGCATCTTGGACTTCCAGGTCGCTGCTGGGAACGATGTTGTCCGAGTAGTACAACACTTTTACAGAATGACAATAATACACACAAAACCGAAGAGAAAAATGGACCGTATTTTTCGCCCCATAAGACGTACTTTTTCTCCCCCCAATATGGGGGGAAAATGCCCCTGCGTCTTATGGGGCGAATGCTGGCAGTTTTACATCGCAAGCTGCGATGTACGAGAGAGCGGGGACTCGGGGTGAGACTGGGAGGAGGAGCTGGGGGCCGGCAATAGCAGCGGGGCGGTGCAGTCAGTGTACTATAGCCCAGCCGCTCTGGTGTAGTAATATACAGTTGTGTTCAAAATCATTCAACCCCCAATGCTGTAAAGGGTTTCAGGGAATTTAGTGTACATTTGTAATTGTGTTCAGAATGAAATCTTACAAGGACTTTTTAAAGAACCAAATGCAACTAAAATGACATCAATTGTTTTTGTAATACAGTATTAAATGTTTTTTTTTTGTGATTTCTTCATTGACACAATTATTCAACCCCTTAAAGACTACCACTCTTAAGAACAGAGGTTCATTCAAGTGTTTTCGATCAGGTATTGAAAACACCTGTGGATGTCAAGGAGCAGCAATCAAGCATAATAAGCACCAATTAGGCAGATTTAAAAGGACTTTGATACTCAGCTCCTTCTAGACATTTACTGGTGTGTTTACAAACATGGTGAAGGCAAGAGAATGGTCCAGGAAGACAAGAGAAGAGGTGATTTCTCTTCACAGGAAGGGCAATGGCTATAAGAAGATTGCAAAGATGTTAAACATACCAAGAGACACCATAGGAAGCATCATTCGCAAATTCAAGGCACTGTTGAAACGCTACCTGGTCGTGGCAGAAAGAAGATGCTGACTTCGACTGCTGTGCGCTACCTGAAGCGCAAAGTGGAGAAAAGTCCCCGTGTGACTGCTGAGGAACTGAAAAAAGATTTGTCAGATGTAGGTACTGAAGTTTCAGCTCAGACAATAAGGCGCACACTGCGTAATGAAGGCCTCCATGCCAGAACTCCCAGGTGCACCCCCTTGCTGTCTCCAAAGAATAAGAAGAGTCGACTGCAGTATGCAAAAAGTCATGTGCACAGTTTTGGGATAGTGTTCTGTGGACTGATGAAACAAAATTAGAACTGTTTGGGCCCATGGATCAACGCTATGTTTGGAGGAGGAAGAACAAGGCCTATGAAGAAAAGAACACCTTGCCTACTGTGAAGCATGGCGTGGGGTCAATCATGCTTTGGGGCTGTTTTGCTTCTACAGGTACAGGGAAGCTTCAGTGTGTGCAGGCGGGGAGGGGAGCGGCCAGCTACAGGTCATAAGCCCATGCAAGCCAGTGGACGGGGTCTTTTTCTGAAGAGGGTCACATCGTGCCAATGTGTTTTGAAAGATCGGGAACCAACTGACCTCACTGCCCCGACGTGACTGCAGCCAAGAACTATTCCACCATTATAACCCCAAAGGAACTTTCATCTTACCCGGTAACTGACTTTTTCTCTGCTTAACCCTGTTGTACCTATATCACCAGTATCTGTAACCTCAGACCACTGTATATATTCTGTGTGTATAGTGTTTTATCTAGTGTGCCCTTAAGGCAATTAAAAATATAATTTAATCTTGTGCTGTCTTGTATCTCGATCACGAATCCCCACATCCGTGTTTTAGCCTAGTTATAAGCTACCGGGTGTTGGTTTCTCACCCTATATAATCCCGTTAGTGGACCAGGCTTTTATCAAACGAGAAACTGGTGGCAGATACCCAGGCTGCGACAGCACTGTTTTCACTGCGGCAGTGAAAAGGCTCTCTCAGCTTGTTGCCTCTCTGTGCCCGCGTGGACAGGAGGTGTCTGTGTAAACTGTACCAAGCTGACCTTACCTACTCCTCTGGAGGGCGTAACGTCACGCTGTGGTAACAAGTGACCATACTGCGCTCATGAGCTCGACGTAGGTGACGTCAAGCGGGCACGAGGTCTGGTATTTGTCACACAACCACAGCTGTATTTTTACACTGCATTTGGCAGAACACACTGTCTTAACTACTCCAACCCTTTCTAACAAACTAAAGGCTTATTTAATAAAGTGCCCTTTGTGCTAATCTATTCTGGAAAACCAAAGCTGTACTAACAAGACTTTGCACAGTACTGGTTCCATATTGTGCTGTTTATTATCTTTACACTATTTTAATCCATCCACTGCATAATAATTTATAAAATCCAGACAGACAGGCATTTAATATGCAACCTGGTAATCTAGAAGGCTGCAGTATTACATGAGGTTGGAGAAAACCCAATGAAACTAAAGAAAATTGGCCTATGCATCAAATATAAAATGTAGATCTTTACAGTTTTAGGACAATGCAACAAGTACAGCCAATACCGTGAGAAAAATAACGCACTATAAAACTCATCCAATGTATAATGAGACGACCGCAAGCGATTTTAATTATGTATTCAGCAGTCATTATAAAAAGCAGAATTGCAGTCTATTGTCTGTTGCCTTTAAGTCATCTTTTCATAAAATCTAAGCAGTAATAGTTTACAAATGGTGCTGTAATTTGCAGTTGTTTTCTTACAGGCTGAAGAGTCACAGTAAAGCATTAACCAGGCTTAGCAGGAAGTGAACTGTTAACCCCCAGAAGACACCAAACCTAACACTAAAATAAATCATATAAAAGTAACTATAGTTGATGAGTAGAATCTGCTCCACTGAGAAAAAACTATAGGAACCTCTTGTTAAGCTGGCGATGCACATTAGTTGTCATTTGAACTTGTCAATTTTCATGGGTCCAGCAGATGTTAGGTGAGATAAGGATCTAAAGGTTGGATTTCAACTCCCCAATCATTTTGTTCTTGGTTAAAAAAAAAAAAGGTCAACAACAAAGGTGTCTAGCAGCCACTTTTTCTCCTTTCCCAGGTCAGGCCACATGAAGGAGATGCTGTTGGTGAAATGAGCATTGTGTATTACCTTTAACACGGGCTGATCATGAGGACAATTATCATGGATGAGCTTTCGTAGGAATGCTTTTTTCCGTGCAGTGTAAATGTGCTGCCGATCACACCATTGTTCATCGGGTGATCGTATCTTTCAAACAAGACCCAAAATCATGATTTCTGGTTAGCACATTGATTTGCATAAATAGAGATTTGCTCCCCACAAACAATGAATCTGTATGGGGATGAAAATTCAGGGTATCAATTGCTTGTTCCCATACAGAGGACATGGTTGCTGCATGTAAATGTAGCTCTCAATGGTCCTTTCCTGATAATTGCCTCTGAATCGGAAAATGTAAAAAATAGACAGAGAGATAGATGAATAGAAAGACAAAGAGAGAGAGAGAGATAGATAGATAGCACCCGAGCACAATAGAAGTCAATGGGAGAACCTGAGCATTAAACCAGGTACCCCCTGCTCTGAAGAGGAGAGGGTGTCTGGTTCACATGAAAAGGTCAGAAATTGATGGAAACTGCACTAAAATGGTTCAGGAACAGCATGGGGAGGATGTCTGGATGCATCTTTGACTTCCAGGTCTCTGCTGGGAACAATGTTTTCCGAGTAGTACGCCACTTTTACAGACTGACAATAATACGCACAAAACCAAAGGGGAGGATTTTTTTTTAGGAAACATTCTTTCCTGTATATTTACTTGTATATAAAGTATAATCGGAAGAGGCACTCCGATACAACTTGTATATCACATAAAGGATGGCCTCATTCACATTGTGGTACTATTGTTCAGGTAGTGCGACTCCTACACTCATAAAGTCTATGCACTAAGTGAAAGGGCTGCCAAAAATTACAAGAAACCGGCTCTCCAATACACCCTTTATTACACATAAAGGAGGGTATAATACACCCTTGAAAAATTATTATTGATGGCCTGCTGGTAGGCTGACCCTCTAAAAAATTATATGCGAGGGCCTGCTGGTGAGCTGACCCTGCAAAACATTATATGTGTGGGCCTGCAGGTGAGCTGACCCTCTAAAAAATTATAAGCGAGGGCCTGCAGGTGAGCTAAACCTGTAAAAGATTTTAGGTGAGGGCTTGCAGGTGAGCTGACTCTTTAAAAGATTGTAGGTGAGGGCCTGCTGGTGAGCTGACCCTCTAAAAAATTATATGCGAGGACCTGCAGGTGAGCTGACCCTCTAAAAAATTATATGTGAGGGCCTGCAGGTGAGCTGAACCCTGTAAAAGATTGTAGGTGAGGTCCTGCAGGTGAGCTTAACCTTTAAAAGATTGTAGGTGAGGGCCTGCATGTGATCTGACACTGTAAAAGATTGTAGGTGAGGGCCTGCAGGTGAGCTGACCCTATAAAATATTATATGCGAGGGCCTACAGGTGAGCTGACCCTTTAAAACATTATACGCGAGGGCCTACATGTGAGCTGACCCAGTAAAAGATTGTAGGTGAGGGCCTGCTGGTGAGCTGACCTTCTAAAAAATTATATGTGAGGGCCTGCAGGAGAGCTGACCCTATAAAACATTATATGCAAGAGCCTGCAGGTGAGCTGACCCTATAAAATATTAGATGCGAGGGCCTACAGGTGAGCTGACCCTTTAAAACATTATATGCTAGGGCATATATGCGAGGGCATTATTTGTTACAAAAAAGCATGTTGATATGGTGGAAGAGGAGGAGCAGGATGAGAAAAAGAAGATTCATCCATATACCCTTGTTTGTGGTGGAAGTAGTGCATGGGAATACAGTGTATTCAGTACATTATAAACAACACATTTAAAGTACCTTTATATTCATAAGCTTTCCTTTGGTGGAGTCGAGAAGACATGGTCAATCCAGGCCTTGTCAACCTGTCAGCATTTTCAGTTGATAAGCGGATACGCTTATCTGTTATAATGCCACCAGCAGCACTAAATACCCGCTCTGACAAAACGCTTGCAGCAGGGCAGGCCAGCACCTCCAAGGTGTAGAGTGCCAGTTCGTGCCACGTGTCCTGCTTGGACACCCAGTAGTGATAAGGCACAGAGGGATCATTGAGGACGCTGACTTGGTCTGCTATGTACTCCTTCACCATCTTCCAAAATTTTTCCCTCCTTGTGACAGTAGGCCACGCATCAGGGGGCTGGCGGGGTGTCATGAAACTTTCCCAGGCTTTGGAGAGTGTTGCCCTGCCTCTGTTGGACCTGCTGTGTGTTCCCCTTGTCTCCCCTCCTCGGTTACCCAAGGAAGTACATACTCTGCCGCCAGCATTGTCACATGGAAATTTTTGGAGCATTTTGTCAACAAGGACCTTCTGGTATTGCTTCTGGTATTGCTTCTGGTATTGCATTTTGCTCGTCCTCTCCACCATGAGGAAAGAGAGATGAGAAGTTCTCTTTGTAGCGGGGATTGAGAAGGATGAACAACCAGTAATTCATGTTGTCTAAAATGCGTAAAACGCATAGGTCGCTGAAAAGGCATCCTAACTAGAGTTGATCGAACACCTGGATGTTCAGGTTCGAGAAGTTCGGCCAAACTTCCCGAAAATGTTCTGGTTCGGGATCCGAACTCGACCCGAACTTCGCCCCTAACCCCATTGAAGTCAATGGGGACCCGAACTTTTCAGCACTAAAAAGGCTGTAAAATAGCCCAGGAAAGGGCTAGAGGGCTGTAAAAGGCAGCAAAATGTAGGTAAATCCCCTGCAAACAAATGTGGATAGGGAAATGAATAAAATAATAATAATAATAATAAATTAACCAATATCAATTGGAGAGAGGTCCCATAGCAGAGAATCAGGCTTTATGTCACCCACCACTGGAACAGGCCTCTGTGAGATATTTAGGCCCCGGCACCCAGACAGAGGAGAGAGGTCCCATAGCAGAGAATCAGGCTTCATGTCATAGCAGAGAATCAGGCTTCATGTCACCCACCACTGGAACAGGCCACTGTCAGATATTTTTAGGCCCCTGCACCCAGACAGAGGAGAGAGGTCCCATAGCAGAGAATCAGGCTTCATGTCATAGCAGAGAATCAGACTTAATGTCACCCACCACTGGAACAGGCCACTGTCAGATATTTTTAGGCCCCGGCACCCAGACAGAGGAGAGAGGTCCCATAGCAGAGATTCAGGCTTCATGTCATAGCAGAGAATCAGGCTTCATGTCACCCACCACTGGAACAGGCCACTGTCAGATATTTTTAGGCCCCGGCACCCAGACAGAGGAGAGAGGTCCCATAGCAGAGATTCAGGCTTCATGTCATAGCAGAGAATCTGGCTTCATGTCACCCACCACTTGAACAGGCCACTGTCAGATATTTTTAGGCCCTGGCACCCAGACTGAGGAGAGAGGTCCCATAGCAGAGATTCAGGCTTCATGTCATAGCAGAGATTCAGGCTTCATGTCATAGCAGAGAATCAGGCTTCATGTCACCCACCACTGGAACAGGCCACTGTCAGATATTTTTAGGCCCCGGCACCCAGACAGAGGAGAGAGGTCCCATAGCAGAGATTCAGGCTTCATGTCATAGCAGAGAATCTGGCTTCATGTCACCCACCACTTGAACAGGCCACTGTCAGATATTTTTAGGCCCTGGCACCCAGACTGAGGAGAGAGGTCCCATAGCAGAGATTCAGGCTTCATGTCATAGCAGAGAATCAGGCTTCACGTCACCCACCACTGGAACAGGTCATTGTCAGATATTTTTAGGCCCCGTCACCCAGACAGAGGAGAGGTTCATTCAACTTTGGGTTGCCCCGCAATATAATGGTAAAATTAAAAAAAGAGGATTGAATGAGGAAGTGCCCTGGAGTACAAGAATATATGGTTAAGGGGAGGTAGTTATAAATGTCTAATCTGCACAAGGGATGGACAGGTCCTGTGGGATCCATGCTTGGTTCATTTTTATGAACGTCAGCTTGTCCACATTGGCTGTAGACAGGTGGCTGCGTTTGTCTGTAATGACGCCCCCTGCTGTGCTGAATACACGTTCAGACAAAACACTGGCCGCCGAGCAGGCCAGCACCTCCAAGGCATAAAAGGCTAGCTCTGGCCACGTGGACAATTTGGAGACCCAGAAGTTGAATGGGGCCGAACCATCAGTCAGTACGTGGAGGGGTGTGCACACGTACTGTTCCACCATGTTAGTGAAATGTTGCCTCGTGCTGACTTGTTCCGTATCAGGTGGTGGTGCAGTTAGCTGTGGCGTGGTGACAAAACTTTTCCACATCTCTGCCATGCTAACCCTGCCCTCAGAGGAGCTGGCCGTGACACAGCTGCGTTGGCGACCTCTTGCTCCTCCTCTGCCTTCGCCTTGGGCTTCCACTAGTTCCCCTGTGAAATTTGGGAATGCTCTCAGTAGCGCGTCTACCAACGTGCGCTTGTACTCGCGCATCTTCCTATCACGCTCCAGTGCAGGAAGTAAGGTGGGCACATTGTCTTTGTACCGGGGATCCAGCAGGGTGGCAACCCAGTAGTCCGCACACGTTAAAATGTGGGCAACTCTGCTGTCGTTGCGCAGGCACTGCAGCATGTAGTCGCTCATGTGTGCCAGGCTGCCCAGAGGTAAGGACAAGCTGTCCACTGTGGGAGGCGTATCGTCATCGTCCTGCGTTTCCCCCCAGCCACGCACCAGTGATGGGCCCCAGCTGCGTTGGGTGCCACCCCGCTGTGAAAATGCTTTATCCTCCTCCTCCTCCACCTCCTCCTCCTCCTCGACCTCCTCCTCCCTGTCTGGCCACATTTGTACCTGGCCTCTGCTGTTGCAAAAAACCTCCCTCTGAGTCACTTCTAAGAGACTGGCCTGAAAGTGCTAAAAATGACCCATCTTCCTCCTCCTCCTCCTGGGCCACCTTCTCTTCCATCATCGCCCTAAGTGTTTTCTCAAGGAGACATAGAAGTGGTATTGTAACGCTGATAACGGCGTCATCGCCACTGGCCATGTTGGTGGAGTACTCGAAACAGCGCAACAGGGCACACAGGTCTCGCATGGAGGCCCAGTCATTGGTGGTGAAGTGGTGCTGTTCCGCAGTGTGACTGACCCGTGCGTGTTGCAGCTGAAACTCCACTATGGCCTGCTGCTGCTCGCACAGTCTGTCCAGCATGTGCAAGGTGGAGTTCCACCTGGTGGGCATGTCGCATATGAGGCGGTGAGCGGGAAGGCCAAAGTTACGCTGTAGCGCAGACAGGCGAGCAGCGTCAGGATGTGAACGCCGGAAGTGCGCACAGACGGCCCGCACTTTATGCAGCAGCTCTGACATGTCGGGGTAGTTGTGAATGAACTTCTGCACCACCAAATTCAGCACATGCGCCAGGCAAGGGATGTGCGTCAAACCGGCTAGTCCGAGAGCTGCGACGAGATTTCGCCCATTATCGCACACCACCAGGCCGGGCTTGAGGCTCACCGGCAGCAACTACTCGTCGGTCTGTTGTTCTATACCCCGCCACAACTCCTGCGCGGTGTGGGGCCTGTCCCCCAAACATATGAGTTTCAGAATGGCCTGCTGACGTTTACCCCGGGCTGTTCTGAAGTTGGTGGTGAAGGTGTGTGGCTGACTGGATGAGCAGGTGGAAGAAGAGGAAGCCGAGTAGGCGGAGGAGGCTACAGGAGGCAAAGAATGTTGCCCTGCGATCCTTGACGGCGGAAGGACGTGCGCCAAAGAGCTCTCCGCCTGGGGCCTAGCCGCCACTACATTTACCCAGTGTGCAGTTAGGGAGATATAGCGTCCCTGGCCGTGCTTACTGGTCCACATATCTGTGGTTAGGTGGACCTTGCCACAGATGGCGTTGCGCAATGCACACTTGATTTTATCGGATACTTGGTTGTGCAGGGAAAGCACGGCTCTCTTGGAGAAGTAGTGGCGGCTGGGAACAACATACTGTGGGATGGCCTCTTGGGGCAAGTAGTATGACGCTTGTTGATTGGCTGCTTTGCAGCCTTTCAAAAAACGCCAAGAAAGCGCCGAACACCGAACCCGAACCCGGACTTTTACGTAAATGTTCGGGTCCGTGTCACGAACACCCCAAAATTTGGTACGAACCCGAACTATACAGTTCGGGTTCGCTCATCCCTAATCCTAACATGAAGTCAGCCATGAGTGCCAGAGTAACAACAGGCAAGACTTTGCTTTCGTCATCAGGAGGATGACTCTCGATCTCATCATCCTCTTCCTCCTCTTCTGCCCACCCACGCTGAACAGATGGAATTAAACTTCCATGGGTACTACCCTCTGTAGCGGAGGCAGCCGTCTCCTGATCCTCCTCTTCATCGTCCAATTCGCGCTGAGAAGACGAACTGAAGGTGGTCTGGCTAACACCCTGTGTAATGTCTTAACCCATTTCCACCTCTTCCACATGCAAAGAATTGGCCTTAATTGTGTGCAGCGAACGTTTGAGTAGACACAGAAGCGGAATGGTTACGTTGATAATAGCATTATCGCCGCTCACCATCTGTGTTGATTCCTCAAAGTTTCTTAAAACCTCACAGAGGTCAGACATCCATGCCCACTCCTCGATTTTAAATAGCAGAAACTGACTGGAACGGCGACGACCATGTTGCAGCTGGTATTCCACTACTGCCCTCTGCTGCTCACAAAGCCTGGCCAACATGTGGAACGTCTGGTTCCAGCATGTGCTCACGTCGCACAACAGACGGTGACCTGGCATTTTCCAGCGCTGCTGCAGCGTTGCCAGACCAGCTGAAGCTGTCGATGACTTGCGAAAATGTGCACACACACGGCGCACCTTCACCAGTAACTCAGGCAAATTTGGGTAGGTTTTTAGAAACCGCTGAAGTTTAAGACGTGGGCTAGGCATGGGATGTGTGTGAGCTTGCCGAGCTCCAAATCCGCCACCAAGTTACGGCCATTATCAGACACAACCATGCCTGGTTCTAGGTTGAGTAGCAAGAGCCACAGCTCAGTCTGGTCTCCTATCCTCTGCGACAGCGCTGTGGTGGTGTGCTGTTTGTCCCCTAAGCATATCAGCTTCAGCATTGCCTGTTGCCCCTTCCCCAGTGCAGTGCTACACTGCTTCCAGCTACCAACTGATGGCTGACTGGTGCTACACGCAGATAATTCGGAGGTGGAAATGGAGGAGGAGGCGGAGGAGAAGTGGGGGTTGGAGCCACTAACGTAGGTTCTGGCAGAAACCCTGTTCGACGTAGGGCCCACAATCTTTAGCGTCGGTAGAACCTGTGCCATCCCAGATTATGACTCGCTCCTGGCCTCCACAACGTTCACCCAGTGTGCCGTCAGGGAAATGTAGCGTCCCTGGCCGAATGCACTTGTCCATGTGTCTGTTGTTAAGTGGACCTTTCCAGTAACTACGTTGGTCAGGGCACGTGTGATGATATGGGACACATGTCGGTGTAAGGTGGGCACGGCACACCTTGAAAAATAGTGGCAGCTGGGGACTGCGTAACGCGGGACGGCTGCTGACATCAGGCAACATTTTCTGGGGCCAGTAAGTTGCGCATTTAGTGCTATGGGCTGTGGGTGGGTGGCTGGGTATTTGCGCTTGCAGTCAAATGCTTAGGTTAAGGACATTTGTATGCTGCGCTGGGACACAGAAGTGGATGTGGTCGCTAATGGTGCTTGCGAAGGTCAAGGGCGGGAGGCATTCGGGCCTGCGCCTTCGACAGGGGATCGGCCAACACGTAACACAGGGAAAGAGGAGGCAGTGGTGTGACCCGCAGACACAGATTGTGGACCAGGCGTTTGTCCCACTTATTACGGTGCTTGGATGCCATGTGGCAGATCATGCTGGTGGTGGTGAGGTTGCTAGTGTTCACACCCCGGCTCATTTTGGTACGGCACAAGTTGCAAACTACTATTCTTTCGTCATCCGCACTTTCCTCAAAAAAGAGCCAGACTGCGTAACACCTACCCCTTGGCAAGGGAGATTTCCACAAGGGGGTACTCCGTGTAACAGTTGTGGGCCTGTTTGGTGTGGCCCGCCTTCTCTCTTTTGCCACCCCACTGCCTCTTCCAGCCTGTTGCTGTGCTGCAGATTTCTCCCCCTCTGTACTGCTGTCCTCACTCGGCTTGCCACCTTCCCAGGTTGCGTCAGTGACTTCATCGGCCACCACCTTCTCTTCCACTTCCTCATTCTGCTCATCCTCCTGACTTGTTGACCTAACCACAACCTCAGTGATTGACAAGTGTGTCTCATCCTCTTCATCAACCTCTTGAGACAGTAATTGCCATTGACTTATTGACAACTGTGTCTCATCATCATCATCATCATCCACCTCATTAAACAGTAATTGCCGTTCCCCACCATTATCTTCTTGTGACTGTGGATGCTCAAGAGTTTGGGAATCAGGGCACAAGATGTGTCCCTCTTCAAGTGTGCTTGGCGAGAGGGCCAAATCAAGGAATGGCGCTGAAAAGAGCTCCTCGGAATGTCCGATTGTGGGATCACTTGTTTGCCCAGACTCTCCATGTTGGGAGGAAGGAGGATCAGGGTGATGATTGTGTTGAGCAGACTCTTGGCTACTGGGAATGGACTTTGTGGAAGACAGGGTGGTGCTTAACCGACTGGAAGCATTATCTGCTACAATCCAACCAACCACCTGGTCGCACTGGTCTGACTTCAAGAGTGGTGTCCTGCGCCGCCCTGCAAACTGTTACATGAAGCTAGATATCGTGGATGATTGTTTTTCTTGTGCTCTGGCAGCAGGCACAGTTTCACCCCTCCCAGGGCCACGGGTTCTGGGTGCACCATCAGCATCACATCCACTGCCACATCCCTTACTGCTCGCCTTCTTCATATTAAATGTTATATATGCCTGAAAGTCTGTCACACATACAGTAGCGTAGGATTTGGAAGTGTATGTGCAAACAAATTTAAAAAGGTATTTGGGATGTGGAAAAGTCACACAGGAGATATCTCTCAGATAATGTCAATGCTGTCACCAGAGGCTAATAAAAAATTACAGGGAATGTCACAGGCATTTGGGATGAGGAAATGCTATACAGGAGAGGTACCACCGGTAATGTCACTGTCCGCCGCATCTACGAAAAAAGTACACTGTATGTCACAGATAAATTTTTTCAGCGCACTGGTTACACTGCAGATGTGGCACTGGTAATGTCACTCTCAGAAGAGGATTCCGTCTATTGAAAAAGTACACTGTATGTCACAGATATTTTTTGGATGCGCACACTTTACACTGGAGATGTGTCGCAGCTAATGTCACTGTCCGCAGCGGACACCGTCTATGGAAAAAGTACACTGGATGTCACAGATATCTTTGGATGCGCACACTTTACACAGGAGATGTGGCCTAGCTAATGTCGCTGTGTGCAGCGGCCTAACTATTGCACGCTATTTAGCGCAGGATGCGCTAAAAACAGATTGCTGCCACACACAACAGTCTTTAAAAGGACTTTTGGGTCTGTAAAGTTTTAGCTATTTAGCACAGGTTGCGCTAAAAATTGATATTGCTGCTGCCACACACAATAGTCCTTAAAAGGACTTTTGGGTCTCTGAAAAGTTTTTCTAATAAAATTATTCCTTTATCACTCCCTACACTGTCTGTCCCTTCCTCAACACAGCTCTCCCTGACTAAGACTGTGCCAAACGCGCATCATCGGGCGCTATATAGCGCCCGATGACGTGTTCTGGCCAGCCAATCACTGTAATGCCAGTAACCAACATGGCTACTGCATTACAGTGAGGGCAGTACTTACCTGCACGTTTATTGGCTGCGTAGCAGCCAAGAAACATGCGGGGAGGAGACTCGGAGTGCTGTCCGCATCTATCGTGGCCCCATTTAAGTGAATGGGTCCGCATCCGAGCCGCCAAAATGGCAGCTCGGATGCGGACCCAAACAACGACCCGTGTGCATGAGGCCTTATAGTGTTAATACATTGAAAAGATGGTATTTGGGCTGAAGTCTATAAAGACTTTCATACTCAACTTTTCAGCTGGGTTTGTTGGTGTTCATCCTGTTGTGGCACATAGTGATAGATACTGGTGCACTGCTTGAAGAAGACTGAATGATAGCATCACTTGTATTATGCCTGCACGCCTCTACAGACCACTGACTATTAGAATCACCATTAGCCATGATCTGTGCATCCCAAATTTCTATTGCAATGGCCTGGATGCTAAAGTAAACCCTTCTGCATTCAGGGGCCAATGCAAAACACAACACTCACTTTTTTGTGCCTGAATTATGAACTCTCTAAATTGTAAAATCTCATGTAGTAAATGCCCTTTTTATAACCCACTCCTCTGTGGCATCCCTACTTATGCTCTAGTACTTCTCCAATCCATACTGAACTCCACTGGGTAGTGTAACACCCCAGAGTGGTGTTACTACTTCTTCACCTTGCTACTATTTTTTATGGTCTAACCTGTATGTCACCTATATATTGATTTCCAGGTCCCTTAACACTTATAATAATGTTATGTAACTGTTCATGTAATGTGCCTGGTTCACCAGCAGGTGGCAGCATTTCTGGCAGAGCTATCTTAGACAGAATTGAACTCACCATTCAATTCTCCCCCCTTTGGTCAGAAGTAGGCCAGTCCTGCTGGCTACCAGAAGAAGGTGGGGCAGTTCTGGTTTGTGCTGGTTGAGACTCCATGTGTAACGGTCACGTCCACACACACACAGGGGGAAGGGTAGTGACCACTGCGCTCCACCCTCACCCCTGGCCCTGCCTACTTGCCTCACGAGTCCTGATGACAGGGGACAACTGGACGGCAATCCCTAACTTAGGATATGTGCAGGGAAGACAGACAAGACAAAATAAGGAACATGAACGGACCGGGTCAGAACCAAGAGAGCTACGCAGTACAACGGATAAAGCAAAGAATGGTCAGGAGAAGCCGGGGTCAAATACCAGGAGAGTAGCGAAGTACAAGAGGAGTCCTAAGAGAGTAGTCAGGTGGGAGCCGAGGTCACAATACCAGGATGTATGCGCAGTACAGGAGGAGCAGGCAGAGGATCGTCAGGGAACAGGATCAGGTAAATATTCAGTAGTCCAACAAATAGCCAGGAACCTAGAAATTAACAGGCAACCTGTAGCCAGCAGGCTGCCTGTATTTATAGTGGGGAGTGAGGGTCATGTGACGTGGCCAGCATCACATGACCGACAGACCAACCAGTCGAGCACCGAGTGATCAGCTCGGCGCTCAAGGCAGACTAGGAGCAGGGAGCCACCCAGCTAGTAAAGCCGCCCTGGGAATGAGGTCAAACACAGAACCTCATTCCAAAAGCTAAGCAACAGTTCTGCGGGCAATGGGGGACCGAGTGCACCTTCGGAACCCCGTGACACCATGTTTGGAGCTGCTAGGATTCTAACCTATTCCTTGGTTGAAGATAAGTCCAACTTAAAAGCGAAGTGCAGCATAAAGAAGAAGCCAAGTTACCAAGTCAGCTTGTCAGTACAGCAGAGTCAGAGAAGGATAGGGCAGAGTTGAGTTTGCCTGCCAGTTTAATGCTAAAGCCTGCTGGAACCAAGACAAAGCCTGTTAACTGTTTGAACAAATGTTTATTCAAAGTAAAGCTGCCATTGAACTTCATCTCAAGGTCTGGACTCAAGTTATTATTTCAAATCCCTCAAGTATTCCCCCTATTTATTGCTTCTGAGTCAAAGCCTGGGGTCCAGTGGTATCCAGGTAGGAGCACCGTGACACACATAAAGAGACATTTAGGCCGCACTATACCACTCGGCATTTCTACTAATCCTGGGATGCAATAAAGGGGCCCTCGGGGGAGGCGGCCCATTGCACTAGTCAAATAACCTCTACTCTTGTTCATCTACCTTATCTCCTCTCTGCCAGTCCCTTCACTGGCGAACCACTGCCGAGCAAATTCGTTTCATAATGAAATTACATGAATTACATAATGCAAATGACATAAAAGGATCTCCACAACTGTTTTCCCCCAGACATTTCAGCCCTAACATTCTCAGTACCTACCCAAATGTAATCCCCCCAACTGTATGCCCCAAATATGATATACTTAGGGGCACATTTATCAAGACCAGTGTTTTAGACGCCGATCTTAAAAATAAAACATAGCTGCCGGTGGTTCACCAAAGTTATGAAGAGGCGCCAGCCTCCCCATAACTACAGCATATCCTGTGCAAGTTCTAAATGTAAGACAGCTTCCTTGCTGAATGAGATGGGCCTCACTTTTTTAGACCTGGAGTGAGCGGGGAAAAGTCGCAGATAGCGGCACAACTAATTGTTGCACCGCCATCTGCGCCTGAAATATGCCTAACTTAGACGTATTTCAGTATAGTAAATGACCCCCTTAATACCTAAATCTAACAATCTGCTTATTAAAGCCTCATAACATACATTTGGTGCTGCAATTGAGTGCACTAAACATTGAAACGGGTATAGGAAGAGGCCTAGCCATTCTTATATGGCTGAAGCCCGACTAATATGCAGTGGCTTAATGATTTTAAAAGTAAATACCTTCAAAATGGAGGTATTGTGGACCAGAGAAGCTTCCGTAACTTCAGGTGTGACGTCATACATTAGGTTTCCAGGACAACAACTAAACATTGCTTCCAGGAGCGCGCGCGAGCTACCGACCGGAGCTACGAGATAAGCAGAAGACAACGCCAGGAGAGAAAGTGAACAACCACAAGAGAATTATCGCAACAAGCGGGGAATGAATCCAGCTATATGAACATACCCACCTCCAAGTACGCCGACTAGTAAGTAACTGCTGGCCTTTTTTTTATACATGCTCTGAGTTTTATTCTATTGGACTCTACCTGTTAAAATTTATGAACACATTGAAACACCGGTGTCACTACATTGTATGATATTATTGGCCATATTATTGGCCATATTGTATATCTCCAGCTCACACTGGGTACGCTAATATCATTTATACACTGTGGTGTTACAACTTGCTACCTAGTCAGCGAGGGTTCTTTTCCGTTTTCTTAATAATAGTTTGACCTTCAAAATCTTGCTTACTTTGGCCACCATACGTTTAATCGCACAAATTGCACACATGTAGACTGTGCTTGGTTTTTTGGAGTGCGAGGAGTAGGAAGCGATTGAAAATTCAGCCTGGTGGACAGTTCTCTTTTAGGGTAATGTTTGTTTGCAATACATTCTAAGAAAATATCATAAATTGAACCTCAATAGAAAATGTCAGAAACCTTTAAAAATAGAAATATTAAGACACATTCTAGCTCATGGAGCCTATAACTAAATCCTTATTTCCATAACTCCTCATGTGCAGTGAAAAGGCTCCCTTTGATCACACATTTTACTAATTTGCAAAATATTAGATGGCTTCTCAAAAGCCTTAAAATGAAAAGACAACATTGATTAAAAGTATATTAAAAGGTATATTAAAAAGGCTTTCTAGGAGCATGGAAAAAAATTAAAAACCTTCCTGCTCCAACACCAACACTCTGGTGGTCTCATCGATCTTCGTTTACAGCAAAAATGCGCCATAAATCCATGTCGCCATGGAGAACCTAGCCTCAGTGGTATCGTTTGCATGTATGGTACAAGACCAGTGAGGTCAGTGATTGGCTAAAAACCAGAGTGGTGGTCCTGGAGTGGCAGACGAATTAACAGGTACTAGTTATTTTTATTTATTTTTTTATCATATTTCTTACTGTTAGGATCATTTTTTAAACTCTGAAAAAAAAAAATAGTTAAAATCGATGGTCTCCCCATACCTCCCACCATCACCTCCATGTCCTTTCACAGGCACTTAAATTGCTTCATGAACTGGTGGGTAGCTCTGAAATCCTGACTCAAGGATCAATGGTATAAAAATATGTAAAAAAAAAAAGTGTCTCACATTGTGGGGGTCAAATTCAATTCTCAGGAGTGAACACTTCTTATTTATAAGGGGTTTGTGCCAAGATCAAAATATAAGCTCTATCCATTAAATAGAGAATAAGCATTTAATTATTGAAAGGGGAGGTCTTAACTAGTGATGAGCGGCATAGGCAATATTTGTTTCCGCGATTCTAGAATTCACAATCTCCAGTCATTATTTTTGCGATTGCACAAATCTGCACTAATGATGCCCATATTTTTTGCGCAATACATGCAACTTCACATTTTATCAGGTCTGAGTAGATATTACTGATTGGTGCACTAAGTATTGTTGTGAACTTGTGACATCACAGCACTATGTCTGTATGGACAGCAGAACCTATGATACTACCTAACACCCTACACTATATTAGGATCTAACCTACACTATCTCCCACTAACTATCTGTATTTTATATATATATACAGTACAGACCAAAAGTTTGGACACACCTTCTCATTCAAAGAGTTTTCTTTATTTTCATGACTATGAAAATTGTAGATTCACACACTGAAGGCATCAAAACTATGAATTAACACATGTGGAATTATATACATAACAAACAAGTGTGAAACAACTGAAAATATGTCATATTCTAGGTTCTTCAAAGTAGCCACCTTTTGCTTTGATTACTGCTTTGCACACTCTTGGCATTCTCTTGATGAGCTTCAAGAGGTAGCCCCCTGAAATGGTTTTCACTTCACAGGTGTGCCCTGTCAGGTTTAATAAGTGGGATTTCTTGCCTTATAAATGGGGTTGGGACCATCAGTGGCGTTGAGGAGAAGTCAGGTGGATACACAGCTGATAGTCCTACTGAATAGACTGTTAGAATTTGTATTATGGCAAGAAAAAAGCAGGTAAGTAAAGAAAAACGAGTGGCCATCATTACTTTAAGAAATGAAGGTCAGTCAGTCAGCCAAAAACTATGAAAGTAAGGGCTATTTGACCATGAAGGAGAGTGATGGGGTGCTGCGCCAGATGACCTGGCCTCCACAGTCACCGAACCTAAACCCAATCGAGATGGTTTGAGGTGAGCTGGACCGCAGAGTGAAGGCAAAAGGGCCAACAAGTGCTAAGCATCTCTGGGAACTCCTTCAAGGCTGTTGGAAGACCATTTCAGGGGACTACCTCTTGAAGCTCATCAAGAGAATGCCAAGATTGTGCAAAGCAGTAAGCAAAGGAAAAGGTGGCTACTTTGAAGAACCTAGAATATGACATATTTTCAGTTGTTTCACACTTGTTTGTTATGTATATAATTCCACATGTGTTAATTCATAGTTTTGATGCCTTCATAGTCATGAAAATAAAGAAAACTCTTTGAATGAGAAGGTGTGTTCAAACTTTTGGTCTGTACTGTATATATATATATATATATGAGCTCACTAACTATCTAATGTAATTGGATAAGTATTAGGATCAAGATGAAAGCACAGAGCACAGCAATGTCACTGTTGTCTCTCTCAGAACTGCAAAAAACTGTAGAAAATGGCTGCTGGGGAGGTTCTTATATAGTAAGGGGTAGGCAACTTTCCTATTGGTTGCTAGGGATGTTACTAAGCTCTGACAAAGATATTGCAGCCTTCTCATTGGCCCACAAGCAAGAAGCGAGATTACTGATGAAAAAAATCTAGAATATTTGCGATTGCGAATATATAGCACTATATTCTACATCTTTGTGAATTCTCGAAGTGCCGATATTCGCGATAAAAACTCGCGATTAGAATATTCGCAATCAACACTAGGCTTAACAGCTGGGACCTCCACTATTAGCAAGAATCAGGGTTGCTATTTACCCAAGTGAATGTAGCTGTGATTCAGCATGTCCATTGCTTCTGCTATTTACTTCATATGAGAATGCTGATAATTGCTGCATACAGCACTGGAAGCAGATGTCAGAACTTACAAAGCTCCATCCATTATGTAGTGGATGGAGTTGGTTCTCATCAATGGGAGTAGCACTGCAGTTACCAGCTCCATCTACTTCACAATGAATGGAGATGTGTCGTTCTAGCGTCTATACAAACAGCTGGTGGGGAGGAGGGTGTGCAGAGTGAGACCCCCACTGATCTGATATTGATGACTTATCTTGAGGATAGGCCATCAATATCAAAATCCTGGACAACCCATTGAAGAAAAGACCCAGATTAGTGTTTGGGCCATTCTATTATTTCTCTCTTCTATTGTGTAACTAAGTTCAGCATAGTTTTATTCTGTCTCTTTCTGTATTTTTGTATGGATTTTTTTTTTTTATATTAAAGCTTGCAACTTTATTCATTGTATTTATTGTATGTTGAACCGCTGTTAATTTAGGCCCAGTTACACGCTGAGCGGAAGGTAAATGCCTTTAAAGTCGTAGTCATGTCACATGCAGTGAAAGTGCACACATGACAGACATTAAAAAAGTTTTTCTCATGTTTAACCCCTTAAGGACTCAGCCCTATTTCACCTTAAGGACCAGGCCGTTTTTTGCAAATCTGACCAGTGTCCCTTTAAGTGTTGATAACTTTAAAACGCTTTGACTTATCCAGGCCATTCTGAGATTGTTTTTTTCGTCACATATTGTACTTCATGACACTGGTAAAATGAAGTTAAAAAAAATCATTTTTATTTATTAAAAAAATACCAAATTTACCAAAAATCTTAAAAAAGTTGTAAATTTCCAAGTTTCAATTTCTCTACTTCTATAATACATAGTAATACCTTCAAATAGTTATTACATTCCCCATATGTCTACTTCATGTTTGGATCATTTTGGGAATGATATTTAATTTTTTGGGGATGTTACAAGGCTTAGAATTTTAGAAGCAAATCTTGAAATTTTTCAGAAATTTTCAAACACAATTTTTACGGACCAGTTCAGGTCTGAAGTCACTTTGCGAGCCTTACATAATAGAAACCACCCAAAAATGACCCCATTCTATAAACTACACCCTCAAGGTATTCAAAACTGATTTTACAAACGTTGTTAACTCTTTAGGTGTTCCACAAGAATTAATGGAAAATAGAGATACAATTTCAAAATTTCACTTTTTTGGCAGATTTTCCATTTTAATAATTTTTTTCCGGTTACAAAGCAAGGGTTAACAGCCAAACCAAACTCAATATTTATGGCCCTGATTCTTTAGTTTACAGAAACACCCCATATGAGGTCGAAAACCGCTGTACGGGCACATGGCAGGGCGCAGAAGGAAAGGAATGCCATACGGTTTTTAGAAAGCAGGTTTTGCTGGACGGGTTTATTTGACACCATGTCCCATTTGAAGCCCCCCTGATGCAACCCTAGAGTAGAAACTTCATAAAAGTGACCCCATCTAAGAAACTACACCCCTCAAGGTATTCAAAACAGATTTTACAAACGTCGTTAAATCTTTAGGTGTTCCACAAGAGTTATTGGCAAATGGAGATGAAATTTCAGAATTTCAATTTTTTGGCAAATTTTCCATTTTAATCCATTTTTCCCAGTAACAAAGCAAGGGTTAATAGCCAAACAAAACTCAATATTTATGGCCCTGATTCTGTAGTTTACAGAAACACCCCATATGTGGTTGTAAACAGCTGTACGGGCACACGGCAGGGCACAGAAGGAAAGGAATGCCATACGGTTTTTGGAAGGCAGATTTTGCTGGACTGGTTTTTTTGACACCATGTCCCATTTGAAGCCCCCCTGATACACCCCTAGAGTAGAAACTCCAAAAAAGTGGCCCCATTTTAGAAACTACGGGATAGGGTGGCAGTATTCTTGGTACTAGTTTACAGTACATATGATTTTTGGTTGCTCTATATTACACTTTTTGTGAGGCAAAATAACAAGAAATAGCTGTTTTGGCACCGTTTTTATTTTGTTATTTAGAACATTCATATGACAGGTTAGATCATGTGATATTTTTATAGACCAGGTTGTCACGGATGCGGTGATACCTAATATGTATACTTTATTTTTATTTATGTAAGTTTTACACAATGATTTCATTTTTGAAGCAAAAAAAATCATGTTTTAGTGTTTCCATAGTCTGAGAGCCATAATTTTTTCAGTTTTTGGGCGATTACCTTGGGTAGGGTATGATTTTTTCAGGATGAGATGACGGTTTTATTGGCACTATTTTGGGGTGCGTGTGACTTTTTGATCGCTTGATATTACACTTTTTGTGATGTAAGGTGACATAAAATTGTTTATTTAGCACAGTTTTTATTTTAAATTTTTTACGGTGTTCATCTGAGGGGTTAGTACATGTGATATTTTTATAGAACCGGTCGATATGGACGCGGAGATACCTAATATGTATACTTTTTTTTTTATTTATGTAAGTTTTACACAATGAATTTATTTTTGAAGCAAAAAAAATTATGTTTTAGTGTTTCCATAGTCTGAGAGCCATAATTTTTTCAGTTTTTTGGTGATTACCTTGGGTAGGGTATGATTTTTGCGGGATGAGTTGACGGTTTCATTGGCACTATTTTGGGGTGCGTGTGACTTTTTGATCGCTTGCTATTACACTTTTTGTGATGTAAGGTGACAAAAAATGGTTTATTTAGCACAGTTTTTATTTAATTTTTTTTTACGGTGTTCATCTTAGGGGATAGGTCATGTGATATTTTTAGAGAGACTGTCGATACGGATGCGGCGATACCTAATATGTATGCTTTTGTTTATTTATGTAAGTTTTACACAATAATATAATTTTTGAAACAAAAAAAAAATCATGTTTTAGTGTCTCCATATTCTGAGAGCCATAGTTTTTTCAGTTTTTGGGCGATTATCTTAGGTAGCATCTCATTTTTTGCGGGATAAGATGACGGTTTGATTGGCACTATTTTGGGGTGCATATGACTTTTTGATCGCTTGCTATTACACTTTTTGACATGTAAGGTGACAAAAAATATTTTATTTAGCACATTTTATTTTTATTTTTTTTACGCTGTTCATCTGAGAGGTTAGGTCATGTGATATTTTTATAAAGCCAGTCGATACGGATGCGTCAATACCTAATATGTATACTTTTTTTTCCCCCTATTTTTTACCAATTTTTTAAAACTTTATTTGGGGAAAATGACGTTTTTGTTTATTTGTACTTGAAACTTTTAATTTTTTGGGTGGAAAACTTTATTTTTTCAACTTTTTTTTCAACTTTTTTTTTTGTCTCACTTTGGGACTTGAACTTTTGGGGGTATATTCCTTTACAATGCATTCCAATACATTGGCTGTATGAGTAATACTGTGTGTATTACTCATACAGCTTCCGGGGCCTGTGAGATCCAGGGGGCTGGATCTCACAGGCTCTTCACCGGAAGGCAGCGCAGATGCCTCAGGAAGGCATCCCGCTACCTTCCATGCCATCGGTTCCCCCCCACAGCCCCATGGGGACCCGATGGCACTACCGCCGCAACAGGTAAAAGCCGCAAACCGCAGGTCTGAATTGACCTGCGGTTTGTGGCGATCGCTGACACGGGGGGGTCACGGGACCCCCCCGCGCATTTAGCCGAGGTGCCTGCTCAATGATTTGAACAGGCACCTTTTTCCGATCACCGCCCGCCGGGCGGCGGTGATCGGAACAACACATGACGTACCGGTACGTCATGTGTCCTTAAGGACTTGGGAACCATGCCGTAACGGTACGTCATGTGTCCGTAAGGGGTTAACATACTGTAAAAGCTCTTTATACATTTCTGCAGGTTGTTCACTTGTAAAGTGTAACAGTACTTTTAAAAACTTTTCATATGTCACAGTGATATATCAAAGGTTTTCATTGACGGGAGTCCGAGTGCTGAGATCCTCACCAATCGCTAAAACGAGGAGATAGAAACTTCTCTCCTTGCTGCTGGAGTTGGGCTGGAGACAGGCCCTATAGTGTATAAGAAGTTACAGCCAGCTCACCTCTGTGTCCTGCATGGTGGTGCACGGGGCGGACTCAAGCTAGTCCTGGTTGAAGGTAGAAGAAATGAAAAAATGCTCCAGCACCGCAATGGATGAAGTGAAATCCCGGTCTTTATTGACACCAATATTCAGGCATGTACAGCAGTCATATAACTGGCACCCTCCGGTTCCCAAGATCCAAGATCTACGCGTTTCGAACAGTCGTGTTCTTATTCATGATCCCAAATGTCTGACATGTTCCCGGCTAAAAATACCATCCAGCTCCAGCATCTCCGCCCCCCTGAGGGAGTGTAGAGAGGTAGGGCGGGTAGCAAAATCAGTCAGGTGCATGCAAGACACCTGTGTGTGCCTATTCACATGTTACATAATTGCATCCCCAAAAGAGTTACAAACGAACATTGAAAAAATATATACTTAACAAAAGTTAATATATATGTACAAATAACATAAAATCCCATATAGTTTCAATTCCCACACAAAGATCTGATTAATATTCATAAACATTGCATTATAGATATAATAGGAATGTAGCAAATTCGAACAAATGGACAACATAGCAGATTATATATCTCCTTTGTTGCTTGCATCATGTTTTCTTATGGTTCTGTGTGTCCAGGAGTTGGTTTTCATCATCCGCACGATATGTTAGCCTGAAATAGGTGCGTTATCTCCATCAGAGGAATCGCATAGTGTGAATTAGTACCACAATGTGTTCTGAAACGACCCATTGGGCAAAATACATTCCAGAATTAATTATATGATACAACCACACTATGCCAATATATTCCAATAAGAGCTTTTAAACACATATGCTACAGGCAATAGTTAACAATTAATCCGCATAATTTACAATTAGCATGCAACATGTGGAGGTATGGAAATACGGCCATAGTTGAAACATTTGAAATCACAGTCACCTTTCTGTTCTACTTTAGATAATATTAGATCCTCCTGATAGCGATGTCATTATGTCAGGAGATTGTATTTAACCGTAATAGGGATCCATGTGTGGAGTATGAAATTTGACATATTCCTTTTCTCCATAAATCATGATTGTAAAGTAAACCAGATCCTTTATTTTATGCAATGTACAATATAAGTTTGAATACCATAAAATGCACCTGCGTGTGTATTATATTTTGCAATGTTCACATACATCAGGAATTGCAGCCCAAATTCAGCAAGTTCCATGCATTCGACTCACATAGCGCAATATCTGGGGGCGGACAGAGAGTGTGTCCTACGCAATCTACAACCGGTAGATGCGAACACCACAAATCGCAGGTGCGTTTTATGTTCAGATCTTAGTATCTCTTGATATTATTATATATGGACTATACATTCTTTTCCCGTTGTCATACACCTCAGCTTTAATACTGGCACACGGTTCCCTAGCCAACCATGGCTTTTGCTGCATGTTCTGACCGCAAACTCAAGGCGGACCAGGTCTTTTCAGCACATGAGTTACATCAACTAATGAGAGTGGTGCTAACTCTCAGCTACAAGAACTGGAAAGACTTCTGACACATGAAATTAAAATCTGGTGGGACCATACAACCCTGATAAAATATGTGGAGAAAGCAATGATACCACGGGGTTTAAGATTGAAGAAGGTCCCAACTACAGTTTTCTCTGACTCTTTTGTTTCCAGCTGGAATAAACTATTAAGCACCTGCTCATTACAATTGATGTCTTTAATCATCGAGCATGAAGGTGAGAGACTTGCCAATATACACACAGAGATTGATGTATGTAAAAATGCCTTGACTAAATATAAATCATCAGAAGATTTCTCCAAAAAAGAAGATGAAATTATGATGTCCATCAAAACTATGGAAGATAGTATAATGGATATGAAACATCGTAAGTTCCAGAGGGACCTCCATGATTATAAAAATAATCAAGTGTACGAATGGGGAAGAAGGGACAACCCGTATAGTACACCCAAGTCTATTCTTAAAAAGAAATATAATAGCAATAACAACAAAAAACATGCAAGAAACAAGAAGACAAATAAACAGGACTTTCCGCGTAAAGTGAGTTTTAGTAACTCTGAACTAGAGACCTCAGAGTCTTGCGAATCTATGGGGGAAGAAGATAATGGTGATTTATGTACCCAGAACCTACATCAGATGAAACCGTCCTACTATCAAAGAAGTAGAAATAGTAGAGACAAACCTGGACAGTCAAAAAACGATACAGAAGGGGAGGCCGTAAACACAAAAAGACCCCACCAGATGTCTACTCGCCTTCAGAACAAATAAATACGGGACATGGTAAAAATGTACAAATTTTGGATGTTGTGAACTTGTCTAGTCAGAAATTAACTATTGACCAGATAGATGTACTCTCACTAGGTTTAAACTATGTACCCAGTACTAATTTTGACCCCTTCTCTACCATTTTGCAGGTCAATAAGTTTGTCAGGAATCTTACTCTGAAAAGATGTTTTCATGATTCCCCCTTGCCACAGGGAGATCCGACCACTAATAGACACAGTATCATATATGACAATCCCTATAGTGATATGTCGTTCAAAGAACAACAGTCGTTACTGTGCCTCACGGATCTCAATATGGCTAATGGGGACATACTTGAACAAACTACACAACATAACCTTGTGACCTCTAATAGCAATTATTATCCCATCAAATTCCGTACAAATAGCATGGATATATTCCAGCAGGCAGTTGAAGGGGAACTACTAAAGGTACAGAGCATGGTTTTCACAGCCAGAGAAAATAATATGAATATCAGACAGAAAACTGCTTTAAAACAATTGGAAGACAAAAAAGACCTCATGTTCAAGATGGCGGATAAAGGAGGTTCAGTTGTGGTACTTGACAAAGAATGTTATCACTCCCAGATGTTGGAGGTTCTGTCTGATACCACAACCTATAATATACTCAAAAATAACCCCCTTACAAATTACAAACAAAAACTGTGCTGCATCCTGAACAAGGGCCTTGAGAAAGGTTATATTACACAAAAACAGTTTGAATTTTTAAATGTACAATATCCAATAACACCTATAATCCATGCCCTTCCTAAGATACACAAAGGGGTCAATCCACCTCCCCTACGACCTATAGTTTCAGGCATTGGATCCCTGAATGAGAGACTTGGGGAATGGTTGGACTCAATACTGCAACCTCTGGTGAAAAGATTACCAGGGTACATCAAAGATACCACGGATGTGTTGAGATACATGCATAACTGTACGTGGTCTAACAAATACATGTGGATAACATTAGATGTTGTAGCACTGTACCCCTCCATTCCCCATTCCTTTGCTCTCTTGGCATTGGAATATAATTTACACAAATATAGCAATCTCTCAAATATGTTAATTGATTATGTGTTGGAGATCACGTTTTATCTCCTAACACACAATTACTTCATATTTGAGGAGACGTTTTATGTCCAGATTTCAGGTGTTTCGATGGGGGCCAAATTTTCACCATCCCTAGCTAACTTATCAATGGCCTTCTGGGAAGAAAAATATATATATTCAGTGGACAACCCCTACTCTGGGTCTATTATCTGGTATGGCAGATACATCGACGATCTGCTCCTTATATGGAGCGGTGATGTGTCTGCCATACCAGACTTCACGGACTATGTTAATCGGAACCAATATAATTTGAGATTTACTTGCATATATCATCATGAAAATATTAATTTTTTGGATTTAAGGTTGACTGGAAAATTGGGACAGATAGTTCTAACTGAGACTTTCCGCAAGGAGATCTCAGGTAACACTATCTTAAAGGCAAATAGTCATCACCCACTACACACTATAAAAAGCATTCCAGTGGGCGAATTTATAAGAGCAAAAAGAAATTGTAGCACAGATGTGACTTTTTATAGTGAATGTGCAAACATTTGGGGACGCCTCACAAAACGAGGATACCCACAATGGATGTTACATAGGGGTCTTAAAATTGCCAAAAATAAGCCCAGAACAAATCTACTTGGGTTCAAAACCAATACAAAAATGAACTCTATGACCAGGGACAATAACCCCTTAAATAGTAGGCGAGCTAATGATCACAATAAAGAACGTATCATCTCAGAAAAGACTCAGGTTAATAAGCCTATACCGACATTGGTTCTGACCTATAGCAGACAATTCTCTGAAATAAAAAAGATTATTCAGAAATGCATCCCCATTTTATATGAGGATGATATTCTGAGAGAGGTCCTACAAGATGGATGCCGTATAGTATCAAGGAGACCTAATACTTTAGGCAGGACACTCTCACCTTCCATGTATACCCCTACTCATGTCAAGGATCCACCTACCTGGTTAAAATATACTGGCTTCTCGAAGTGCGGAGGCTCCAGATGCAAAACATGCAACTTCACTAAAAACACCAAAGAATTTTCTAACTCATCCCATACAGAGAACTTTCCAATTAAAAGCTATATTAATTGTAGTACAACTGGAGTTGTCTATACTATCACATGCACAGCGTGTGATTTGATATATGTTGGTTGCACGAGCAGAAAGTTCAAGGACAGACTGCGAGAACATCTAAACTATATCTGTAATCCATTAGCTACAGGAGTCTCAAATGCAGCTAACCACTTTATCAATGTGCATGGACGTAGTGTGGACAACTTCAGTACTTTTGCATTCGAGCGCGTTACACTGCCAAAGAGGGGTGGGAATATAAAACAAAAAATTCTCCTTAGGGAAGCCTTCTGGATCTGGAGACTCAACACAAGATGTCCCTTCGGGCTTAATCTTAAAAAGGAACTAATGTATTTATATTAGAGTTCCCATGCAGCATAGCCTAGTTTGTGCTATGTTTTTATTACACTTTAGTATAATTATATCTCTCACATATGGACATATCATATATATCCATTTTTAATTTCCTGAAGTTTATCTTTTTTCCATTTATTCCCCCAAAGTATACTCCTATTTCAAGAGATACTAAGATCTGAACATAAAACGCACCTGCGATTTGTGGTGTTCGCATCTACCGGTTGTAGATTGCGTAGGACACACTCTCTGTCCGCCCCCAGATATTGCGCTATGTGAGTCGAATGCATGGAACTTGCTGAATTTGGGCTGCAATTCCTGATGTATGTGAACATTGCAAAATATAATACACACGCAGGTGCATTTTATGGTATTCAAACTTATATTGTACATTGCATAAAATAAAGGATCTGGTTTACTTTACAATCATGATTTATGGAGAAAAGGAATATGTCAAATTTCATACTCCACACATGGATCCCTATTACGGTTAAATACAATCTCCTGACATAATGACATCGCTATCAGGAGGATCTAATATTATCTAAAGTAGAACAGAAAGGTGACTGTGATTTCAAATGTTTCAACTATGGCCGTATTTCCATACCTCCACATGTTGCATGCTAATTGTAAATTATGCGGATTAATTGTTAACTATTGCCTGTAGCATATGTGTTTAAAAGCTCTTATTGGAATATATTGGCATAGTGTGGTTGTATCATATAATTAATTCTGGAATGTATTTTGCCCAATGGGTCGTTTCAGAACACATTGTGGTACTAATTCACACTATGCGATTCCTCTGATGGAGATAACGCACCTATTTCAGGCTAACATATCGTGCGGATGATGAAAACCAACTCCTGGACACACAGAACCATAAGAAAACATGATGCAAGCAACAAAGGAGATATATAATCTGCTATGTTGTCCATTTGTTCGAATTTGCTACATTCCTATTATATCTATAATGCAATGTTTATGAATATTAATCGGATCTTTGTGTGGGAATTGAAACTATATGGGATTTTATGTTATTTGTACATATATATTAACTTTTGTTAAGTATATATTTTTTCAATGTTCGTTTGTAACACTTTTGGGGATGCAATTATGTAACATGTGAATAGGCACACACAGGTGTCTTGCATGCACCTGACTGATTTTGCTACCCGCCCTACCTCTCTACACTCCCTCAGGGGGGCGGAGATGCTGGAGCTGGATGGTATTTTTAGCCGGGAACATGTCAGACATTTGGGATCATGAATAAGAACACGACTGTTCGAAACGCGTAGATCTTGGATCTTGGGAACCGGAGGGTGCCAGTTATATGACTGCTGTACATGCCTGAATATTGGTGTCAATAAAGACCGGGATTTCACTTCATCCATTGCGGTGCTGGAGCATTTTTTCATTTCTTCTACCTGGAGACAGGCCCATAGACTTTCTATTTCTATTCTGTGTGAGGTCTTCTTTCTCCTTGTTTTAGTCGGTGAGAGTCTCAGAACTCGGACCACCAGAAATTAGAACCTTTGATATGTCACTATGACATGTCAAAAGTTTTTTAAAAGTACATTTACACTTTCAGATTAGGGTTATAAGCCTTTTCAAGAGAGGCTATACTCTAGAAGGGCACCACTGTAGGGAAATTAAGAAACCTGCCCCCATGTTCTCCAAGGTATACACATATCTTAATGTTAATCAGTGCCGAGAGAAAAAAAACATACATGCCCTAGTAGTGCAATGCTCAAACTCACTAGTGCCTTCCCCTAATTACTATCCTTATTATATCTCTCCTACTGTCAACTACTCAGCATTTCCCACATCCCATTATATGCTCTAATTTACTCTACCACTCACGTTCTCTGACTCTCCCACTCCCTTCTCATTCACACAGAGGTGCAACTACAGAGGATGTAGAGGTAGTAGTCACTTCCTGCCCTTGGAGGATGAGGAGGCCACGTAAGACATCGGCATTATAAATGGTGTGGTGCAAAGGAGGTTCAACTTCAACGCCTCTGCATTAACATACTCAGCTGATAATTCCTCCCTTTCATACTCATCCATATCTCTGTTGGCCAATCTCTCTTCTCTGCCATTATTTCAGTATCAGGGGTTTCGGGGGAGCTACCACAGAGAACATAGGTGAGGTACAGGGATAGATCTGTTCTCTCAATGCAGATCAAAAAGAGACATGCTATATATAAAAAAAAAGACTGTAATAAAACTGCATTGAAATACTTATTTCAATATCCCTTCAACATGGAAGCTAGTGGATTTTAGTTATCACTTGCGAGCTTGAGTGAAACAAAAAATAAGGTTCCCTTGGCTATAGTATTGATGACTTACACTTGGAAGGAAGGAGTGTTTTTTTTTTTTTTTTTTTGTAAAGCAGTAAATTCTTCAGTGTGGAAACACAGATCCATGTAATGCTCATTCCCTTCAGCTTATTAAATGTGACATGATTAAGTGTTTTATTGCTATGTCTTCAACTTTTGGTCTCACAGGGTCTGTCATTTCATGATGATCCACTACTTAAAGCCTTGTTCTTATTGCAAATGTCCAAATGCTGCTCACAATGTCAATAAACATGGACAGAGAGAAGGCAGGTTCGCCTGCCAATCCAAACAAACAGTATCTCTTTCATTGAGACTCATGTGTCTTTTGGATTCAAGCACATTGTGTCTTGAATGTTGCTACTTTGTTTCTTTGTCACACATTTTCCAAGCTGTTGAAAGCTAAGCGGCATTTTGTAAGCACTTACTGGGATAGCTGTATACTGTGAATTTGAGAACACACACACAAAAATAAAAATTTAAAAAATATTGCAATTTGCAAACAATATTTTGACACAGGCCTGTTATACGTGCTCACTATAATTCCAATTGACATTTACATAAAAAAACAATCTGATGTATGTAGACAGAACTGAACGAACAAAGGCCAGTTTACTTTATTACATATTTTATTGTAATTTTTGTTAAGCAAGAAGTAAACTTTATGTTCAGTTACTATATAATACTGATATTCATTGATTTATTTTTTTCATAGTTGTAAACAAAAAACAATGCCACATCTGTTCACAGGTCGGGTGGAGTATTGCAGATCAACCCTATTCACTTCCAATGCAGCTGAGCTGTAATGCCAGACACAACCTATGGACACAGATGGCGCTGTTTTTAGAAGAAATCAGACATGTCTTACAGATCAAGTACAACCCCTTGGCCATATTTTTGGGCTATGCTAATAATTACACTGTGTGTGACCTGTTATCTAGTATGTCTAATGATCAAAAAAATACTGACTGAAATATAAATACAATTTCTAAAGTTTAGACTAGATTAGGTACGATTATAAAATAATAGAAAAGGGAAAAACCAAACGTTTTGATGTGCAACCAGCTTTTCAGAATCAGTGGTTCTTTGTGAGGTGTAAGTAGTACATTGAGATTCCAATTTTTGTGCAAAAAGTTCTCAAAATGATAGTAGTTAAAAATCTTAGACAAATCCACGATTGGCTAAAAAATATTATGCTATACTCTATACATCTTTCTCCAGAGCAATTTCCTGGTGTCCTGGTCCTGTCATCCTTTCACTGCTTAACTACAAACTGCAGTGGTGATTAGCCAGTATACCGCACGTGCACACATGACCACTGCAGCATATCACAGGGACTGCCTGCAGCTGTGACATGCCATATACCAACACATTACCACATTAACACTTGTAAACAAGCAGCGGCAGTAAGACCAGACCAGCACAGCAGAGAACAGTGCTGGAGAAAGAGATAAGTATAACACCATGTTTTCTTAGCCAATGGGGGGCTTGTCAAAGAATTTTAATTATCTCACACATCCACTTGAGTATACTTACCTAATTCCCATTGCTGGGTTCCAGCTCCATTGCTCCCCCTATGGCACCACAGGTCCTGGGTCTACCAGCCTCAACTTCTTGTTTGACATGGGTCATGTGACCACTGCAACCAATCAATGGCTGTAGCAGAGACATGTCACCCATGTGTGTCACATGACCCAGTGACATGACGCATGAGTGTCACATCTCCGCTGTGGCCAGTCATTGGCTGCAGTAGTCATGTAACCCATGTCAAACAGGAAATTGTCCTAGGTAGACCTGGGATCTCCTGTACCCGAGGGGGAGCAATAAAGCCAGAACCCTAAAGCAGAGATCAGGTAAGTATGCTAACCACACCAGGTCTAACCATACCATGGGGAGACGGAGGAAGCTGAAAAAAGCTTGGGAAGATGAACAATCCCTTAAAGAATTAAGAATTCATTTTATTTGACTTTTCTATTTTGCTTACATTGCCTCTTAAATTACAAAATTGTTTGTGTTGGCTAATTTCCTTGTGAAAAAAAGAATTTCAAAGAAACATTTGCTTTTCTCCTTTTTTCAGTTTTTGTATGAAAGCCAGATGCAACATTTCACTTAATTTAAGACCCTCATGTGATTTTTACTTTGATGGTATTTTAATTATTTGTGTACTTTCTGAAGAACACCATATTTAATTATTGAGGGAGTATAAAGATGACCCTTCTGCTCCTTCCACTATGACCTATTCTGTACTCATTTCCAATGAAAACTCTAGTTGTCATTAACAATTAGTAGCTGACAATCTAACGCCCCTCCAGAGATCATCTTGAAGACTGTACTTTCAGCAGCTGATCGATGTTTATTGTACGTTAGTGAACCAGTTTCTGTTCTTGACAACTTGGAATACTTTAAAATCAGAGGTGACAATGAAAAGTTAGGTTGCAACAAGTAAATACCATCAAACCTTCACAGATGTATTCAACTTGTAGGTTCTAGTAATGCATACCAAATTACAGAGCATTATAAAGATTATAATAAAATACAAAACAATATAAACTATATGTAAATATACAGGGTGGGCCATTTATATGGATACACCTTAATAAAATGGGAATGGTTGGTGATATTAACTTCCTGTTTGTGGCACATTAGTATATGTGAGGGGGGAAACTTTTCAAGATGGGTGGTGACCATGGCGGCCATTTTGAATCCAACTTTTGTTTTTTCAATAGGAAAAGGGTCATGTGACACATCAAACTTATTGGGAATTTCACAAGAAAAACAATGATGTGCTTGGTTTTAACGTAACTTTATTCTTTCATGAGTTATTTACACGTTTCTGACCACTTATAAAATGTGTTCAATATGCTGCCCATTGTGTTGGATTGTCAATGCAACTCTCTTCTCCCACTCTTCACACACTGATAGCAACACCACAGGAGAAATGCTAGCACAGGCTTACAGTATCCGTAGTTTCAGGTGCTGCACATCTCGTATCTTCACAGCATAGACAATTGCCTTCAGATGACCCCAAAGATAAAAGTCTAAGGGGGTCAGATCGGGAGACCTTGGGGGCCATTCAACTGGCCCACGACGACCAATCCACTTTCCAGGAAACTCTTCATCTAGGAATGCTCGGACCTGACACCCATAATACGGTGGTGCACCATCTTGCTGGAAAAACTCAGGGAACGTGCCAGCTTCAGTGCATAAAGAGGGAAACACATCATCATGTAGCAATTTTGCATATCCAGTGGCATTGAGGTTTCCATTGATGAAGAATGGCCCCACTATCTTTGTACCCCATATACCACACCATACCATCAATTTTTTTGTTCCAACAGTCTTGGAGGGATCTATCCAATGTGGGTTAGTGTCAGACCAATAGCGGTGGTTTTGTTTGTTAACTTCACCATTCACATAAAAGTTTTCCTCATCACTGAACAAAATCTTCTGCGTAAACTGAGGGTCCTGTTCCAATTTTTGTTTTGCCCATTCTGCAAATTCAGTGCGCCGATCTGGGTCATCCTCGTTGAGATGCTGCAGTAGCTGGAGTTTGTAAGGGTGCCATTTGTGAGTAGCTAATATCCACCGAAGGGATGTTCGACTAATGCCACTCTCCAGTGACATGCGGCAAGTGCTACGCTGTGGGCTCTTGCTGAATAAAGCTAGGACAGCCACTGATGTTTCTTCATTAGAGACAGATTTCATGCGTCCACATTTTGGCAAATCCAACACTGAACCAGTTTCACGAAACTTAGCAAGCAGTTTGCTAACTGTAGCATGGAAGATGGGTGGTCTCGTAGGGTGTCTTGCATTGAAATCTGCTGCAATGACCCGGTTACTGCGTTCACCAGACATCAACAGAATTTCTATTGGCTCCTCACGTGTTAACCTCGGCGACATGTCAATGGCTGTAAACTAAGAGAAACTTGTAAATAACTTATGAAAGAATAAGGTTACGTTAAAACCAAGCACACCATTGTTTTTCATGTGAAATTCCCAATAGGTTTGATGTGTCACATGACCCTCTTTCTATTGAAAAAACAAAAGTTGGATTCAAAATGGCCGACTTCAAAATGGCCGCCATGGTCACCACCCATCTTGAAAAGTTTCCCCCCTCACATATACTAATGTGCCACAAACAGGAAATTTAATATCGCCAACCATTCCCATTTTATTAAGGTGTATCTATATAAATGGCCCACCCTGTATATATATATATATATATATATATATATACAGTACAGACCAAAAGTTTGGACACACCTTCTCATTCAAAGAGTTTTCTTTATTTTCATGACTATGAAAATTGTAGATTCACACTGAAGGCATCAAAACTATGAATTAACACACTTGTTTGTTATGTATATAATTCCACATGTGTTAATTCATAGTTTTGATGCCTTCATAGTCATGGAAATAAAGAAAACTCTTTGAATGAGAAGGTGTGTCCAAACTTTTGGTCTGTACTGTATATATATACACTCACCTAAAGAAATATTAGGAACACCATACTAATATGGTGTTGGACCCCCTTTTGCCTTCAGAACTGCCTTAATTCTATGTGGCATTGATTCAACAAGGTGCTGATAGCATTCTTTAGAAATGTTGGCCCATATTGATAGGATAGCATCTTGCAGTTGATGGAGATTTGAGGGATGCACATCCAGGGCACGAAGCTCCCGTTCCACCACATCCCAAAGATGCTCTATTGGGTTGAGATCTGGTGACTGTGGGGGCCATTTTAGTACAATGAACTCATTGTCATGTTCAAGAAACCAATTTGAAATGGTTCGAGCTTTGTGACATGGTGCATTATCCTGCTGGAAGTAGCCATCAGAGGATGGATACATGTTCTCATTCTGTTTACACCAAATTCGGACTCTACCATTTGAATGTCTCAACAGAAATCGAGACTCATCAGACCAGGCAACATTTTTCCAGTCTTCAACAGTCCAATTTTGGTGAGCTCGTGCAAATTGTAGCCTCTTTTTCCTATTTGTAGTGGAGATGAGTGGTACCCGGTGGGGTCTTCTGCTGTTGTAGCCCATCCGCCTCAAGGTTGTGCGTGTTGTGGCTTCACAAATGCTTTGCTGCATACCTCGGTTGTAACGAGTGGTTATTTCAGTCAACGTTGCTCTTCTATCAGCTTGAATCAGTCAGCCCATTCTCCTCTGACCTCTAGCATCCACAAGGCATTTTTGCCCACAGGACTGCCGCATACTGGATGTTTTTCCCTTTTCACACCATTCTTTGTAAACCCTAGAAATGGTTGTGCGTGAAAATCCCAGTAACTGAGCAGATTGTGAAATACTCAGACCGGCCCGTCTGGCACCAACACCCATGCCACGCTCAAAATTGCTTAAATCACCTTTCTTTCCCATTCTGACATTCAGTTTGGAGTTCAGGAGATTGTCTTGACCAGGACCACCCCCCTAAATGCATTGAAGCAACTGCCATGTGATTGGTTGACTAGATAATTGCATTAATGAGAAATAGAACAGGTGTTCCTAATAAATCTTTAGGTGAGTGTATATATACACACTCACTATACACTACTATAGTAAGTGGCAATTCATAACAATAAATCTTATTAATAGATTGATTAGACTCCGCCAGCAGCTAAAATAAATTATTTATTGGAGACAAACGGCAAATCAGATTACAAGGTAGATTTAGAGAGCAGGAAGACTACAGAAAGCAAAGTGTAGAATGGTCTGATATGCAATGGTAGAGGGATAAAGTTTTTTCTCAAACAATCAATTTTTACACCTAGGATGACAGACATATTATTAATATAGCTCAAAATGCTGCAGTCCATTCACATCAATGGCTTTCATACATAACATCATCAATAAATTATTATTTATCAACATGACGACATCAATACATTATTATTCATATGCATGACAGCATTAAAACATTAATATTTATAAGGGAAGCTACACCTCTTGGTATACTTCTCTAAACCTACAATAAAGGTGTTATTATAGCCCATATCAAAATTAGTACACCAAAGAAATAAAAATATATTTCCTTTATTGTATTCAAGTAAATGTCAACACATTAAAATTAGAGAAATCCACATGATATCCAAGTGCCAAGTGCCTGACCATCAAGACACATAAAATGTGCAGTGAGCTCACAATAAGCTGCACATAAAATTTGTTACCACAAGTCACGAGGTAGTGAATGTTGGAAAAACATAAATCAAACACCCAATGTCTGCATGGGGGTCCCCCACTTAACCAACGCGTTTTGCCAATGCCTTCGTCAGGGAAAAAGTGAATAAAGGGGTAATTACATCCACCTATATATATAGTGCCTTGCAAAAGTATTCACCCCCCTTGACTTTTTTTCGTGTTTTGTTACATTACAACCTTCAATGTTTTGTTAATCTGAATTTTTTGTGATGAATCAGAACTCAATAGTCTAAGTTGGTGAAGTGAAATGAGAAAAATATATAAATAAAACAATTGTTTGGAAATAGAAAACAGAAAATTGGCATGTGCGTATTTATTCACCCCCTTTATTAGGAAGCCCATAAAAAGCTCTGGTGCAACCAATTACCTTGAGAAGTCACATAATTAGTAAAATGATGTCCACCTGTGTGCAATCTAAGTGTCACATGATCTGTCATTACATATACACACCTTTTTTGAAAGGCCCCAGAGACTACAACACCTAAGCAAGAGGCATCACTAACCAAACACTGCCATGAAGACCAAGGAACTCTCCAAACAATTAAGGAACAATGTTGTTGAGAAGTACAAGTCAGGGTTAGGTTATAAAAAAAATATCCAAATCTTTGATGATGCCCAGGAGCACCATCAAATCTATCATAACCAAATGGAAAGAAAATGGCACAACAGCAAACCTGCCAAGAGATGGCCGCCCCCCAAAACTCACAGACCGGGCAAGGAGAGCATTAATCAGAGAGGCAGCACAGAGACCTAAGGTAACCCTGGAGGAGCTGCAGAGTTCCACAGCAGAGAATAGAGTATCTGTACATAGGACAACAATAAGCCGTACGCTCCATAGAGTTGGGCTTTATGGCAGAGTGGACAGAAGAGAGCCATTACTTTCAGCAAAAAACAAAAAGGCACGTTGTGAGTTTGCGAAAAGGCATGTGGGAGACTCCCAAAATGTATGGAGGAAGGTGCTGTGGTCTGATGAGAATAAAATTTAACTTTTCAGCCATCAAAGAAAATGCTATGTCTGGCGCAAACCCAACACATCATATCACCCAAAGAACAGCATCCCCACAGTGAAACATGGTGGTGGCAGCATCATGCTGTGGGGATGTTTTTCAGCAGCCGAGAATGGGAAACTGGTCAGAGTTGAGGGAAAGATGGATGGTGCTAAATACAGGGATATTCTTGAGCAAAACCTGTACCATTCTGTGCGTGATTTGAGGCTAGGACGGAGGTTCACCTTCCAGTAGGACAATGACCCCAAACACACTGCTAAAGCAACACTTGATTGGTTTAAGGGGAAACATATAAATGTGTTGGAATGGCCTAGTGAAAGCCCAGATCTCAATCCAATAGAAAACCTGTGGTCAGACTTAAAGATTGCTGTTCACAAGTGCAAACCATCCAACTTGAAGGAGCTGGAGCAGTTTTGCAAGGAGGAATGGGCAAAAATCCCAGTGGTAAGATGTGGAAAGCTCATAGAAACTTATCCAAAGCGACTTGGAGAAAAAGGTGGCTCTACAAAGTATTGACTTTAGGGGGTGAATAGTTATGCACATTGACTTTTTCTGTTATTTTGTCCTATTTGTTACTTGCTTCACAATAAAAAAAATAAAAAAAAAACTTCAAAGTTGTGGGCATGTTCTCTAAATTAAATGATGCAAATCCTCAAACAATCTATGTTAATTCCAGGTTATGAAGTACCAAAACATGAAAAAAGTCAAGGGGGCGGGTGAATACTTTTGCAAGGCACTGTACCCATGCCGCATTGATTATTCAAATTGGAGACCTCATTGCTACGGCCAACTGTGATGGAGATGCATAGCCCAAATCCCGCGGTTATCCAAGATAGCTCCATAAATCCTGCGATATTAAGGGTACATACACGGACATACAGCAAACGTGAAAAATAGAGTGGGCATGTGATCGCAGATCCCGCGAGACAGGAATCGTGCCAGCCCCAGTCATGTGACCACAAATCCCCCGTGAGCGAAAAGCAGGAGAATCACGTGACCAGAAGGTCATGTGACTGCATCTAAGCTCTCACAGGAGGAAATATGTCAATAATGGAGCCACAGAACATCAAAGATAATAAAAATACACAAAAAGAGTCTCCAAGTAGAAAGCCAAGAGTGTTATCTCTTCTTCTCTTATCTCTTCTTCCTTTTGAACCAATGAAATAATGCCTGGGCCTCAGAAAGAACTGCCCTTTTCTGAAGATGTATATACCGCTTACTTTCTGTAATAAAGTAGAGATTGCATTGACCATCTATGTGTCAGTGTCTAGTCTCTCAGCCACGCGTGGTTATTAACCCCTGGGGGATACTTTGATTCGGAGCACCAGAGTGTATCTTAAAGGCTTTAATTAAAAGTCGCTTTGTCAACTGCATAAATATAGAGACGCAAGAAAATCAACATCAAATATACACACAGTATTAAACATTATATATATAACAAACAAATAATTAATAAATACCCTCAAATACATACAATTTAGTATATTAAAAAGACAATATCAAATCCATGCCCCAAATCCATAAATTATAACTCCATCAAAAGATTTAATAACAATGGATCATAATAGCCTCTAATATAATATAGAAGCATTAATTACGCAATAAAGTTCTCAATATAGTGAAAAACCATATTTAATAAAATTGCATGCTAAGGAATAACGAACTAAAGAAAGTGCATGTAACGGTCACGTACATACACACACAGGGGGGAGGATAGTGACCACTGCGCTCCACCCTCACCCCTGGCCCTGCCTACTTGCCTCACGAGTCCTGATGACAAGGGACAACTGGACGGCAGTCCCTAACTTAGTATACGTGCGGGATGGACAGACAAGACATATAACGGATAGTGAACGGACCGGGTCAAAACCAAGAGGACAACGCAGTACAGAGGGATAAGCAAAGAAAGGTCAGGAGAAGCCGGGGTCATAAATACCAGGAGAGTCGAGAAGTACCAAAGGAGTCCGCAAAGAATAGTCAGGTGGAAGCCGAGGTCAATATACCAGGAAGGATGCGCAGTACAGGAGGAGCAGGCAAAGGATCGTCAGGGAACAGGATCAGGTAAGTACACAGGTATCCAACAACTGCCAGGAACCTAAATTAACAGGCAACTTGTGGCCAGCAGGCTGCCTGTATTTATAGTGGGGAGTGAGGGTCATGTGACGTGGCCAGCGTCACATGACCGACAGACCGACCAGTTGAGCACCGAGTGATCAGCTCGGCGCTCAAGGCAGACCTAGGAGCAGGGAGCCTCCCAGCTAGCAAAGCCGCCCTGGGAACGAGGTCAAACACAGATCCTCGCTCCTGAAGCTAAGCAGCAGGTCTGTGGCTGATGGGAGACCGAGTGTCCCTTCGGCACCCCGTTACAGTGCAAACGAGCAAAAGTGCTAAAGTGCAATCATGCAGTCATTGTATGAAAAATAATGATTATAATTAGCACAGTGGGTTGACATACAAATAATTACTAAAAACACAACAGAAACAGAAAAACACACAAATGTGAATTAAATAGTGTGAAGGGAAAACAAATTGTGCAGGGGCACTCTGCACACAGGTGTCCCCACACAACTCCCCTCTCCATTAATAAAGACTTGTAAGAAAATATATTATATCTAAAAAGTATAATAAAATACCAAAACTGGAGTCTAAAGCCAACCATTTTATAAGTTGTACAATTCATATGTAAATCAATAATATAAATCTAATCCATAAAGAATACAATTCATGTATGTAAGTCGATGCCGTAAAATGTCCAATTCATATACTAGTCAATAATATGCATCAGATCAATAAGATATCCAGGGACAGGTGTGGGTATTATCCATTGTGATAAGAGATCAAATCAGGTATCCTTTACTCGGTGTCATGCTAAAGATACAGTAAGATAAATGGAACCTAGAAGAATAGTAGTAATAAAGAATTAAAATAAAAAGACCCACATCGAGCAACAAATGGGGGGGCACTCGTTCTGTTCAAAGAGAGGGGGGAAGACCAGATGATAACAGGGAAACGATAAATATCAATTTTAAATAAATTTCACAAGGGATTGAAGTAAAAAAGAACAAAAATTTTCCCATCAAAGGAATGGGGCAAAACTGTTGTATTCATTGAGACCCATAGGGGATAGCGTGCCGAGTTTATAAATCCATTGGGTTTCTTTCTGTGCTAAACATCGTTTCTAATCAGCTCCTCGGATGGTCTGATAGACCCGATCAATACCCCTCACCCTAAGGAGATCACCATTACTTCCATGTTTGAGTCTAAAGTGTTTCAGTAAGGATTTAAGACTTGAAATAAATTCGCTATTTGCCGCACCGAAAATATCCCGTACATGTTCACGTACCCGTTTTTTTAATTCCCGGGTAGTCATTCCAACATAAACCTTCCCATAGGGACAGGTGGCATGATAAATTATGCCAATTGTCGAGCAGTCGATCTCGTGGGTGATCTTATATATATATCCTTACTACTCGCATCCTGAAAAGTGGCACATTTATCAATGTTTGGACATGCCACACATTTTTGGATTTAAAGACTCTACCAGGTTTCTCACCTTGGTGATGACTTCGGACAAGAATGTCTTTCAAATTCTCAGTTCTGCGATAAGTCAGTGCCGGTCTTTCCGGTATGTATTCGCAAAGATCCACATCAGTTCTCAGAATTGGGCAAAATTTTGTGAAAGCTTGTCAAACTTGGTCACACCTGGAATTAAAATGTGTGATGAAGCGAATGGAGCTATCAGTTTTTACTATGTAGCAACATCTCACGATTGCTATTTACTGCCCCCCTAACGCCTTCTCAATTGATCTATTACTGTAGCCCCGTTCCTGGAACCTACCGGTGAGTTTTCATGCTCGTAGTTTAAACGTTGCCTCATCTGAACAGTTTCGTTTTAACCGTTAGAACTGTCCTATAGGAATATTGTCAATTAGATGATGAGGGTGAGCCAAGGATGCATGTAACACTGTATTGGTCGCTGTGGGTTTTCTATATAGATCAGTTTAAATATATATCCAGTAGGGTTCACCAGTAGTTCCACATCTAAGAACTCAACCTTCTATTTGCTATATTTATATGTCAACTTGATGTGATATACATTCTTGTTCAATATAGCCATAAATTCCTCCAACTCTTGGATGGACCCCTGCCAGTTAATCAAAATATTGTCAATGTATCGGGTCTAAAATTGGACCCTATCAATTAATCGTACCGGATTGGACATGAAGATCTAACATTCCCATTGGCCCAAAAATAGATTTGCATATGACGGCGCAAAGTCTGCCCCCATGGCCGTACCCTGTACCTGAAGGTAAAAACGATCCTTAAACACAAAATTATGTGTTAAGGCAAAATCCAATGCTCAACAGATAAACTCACCAAGTTTTGAATTCATGAAAAAATAAACTCCAGCGAGATTAGCTTGGTTGTTGTTGGTATTTTATTGTATTGCGGCAAATAACACTTGGTGTGACGTTTCGGCACAAATGCCTTTTTCAAACTGTGTAAGTACAGAAAATTATAGAAAATTACAATCAGTGATTACCAACAACATGGCAAAAAATAACATGATTCTGGTAGTACATATAAATATATTAATGCATATAGATGAATGTACACGTGATAAATATCAAAAAGGAGGAGGAAAGTCTCAGGATCTTGTCAAGAGGTCCAGATGTGGGCTGAAGAACAACACCTTGAGGAGCATAGTTGAGGAAAACAGTATGTCATATGCCACAGATATATAGTTTTAGATCATGTAATATAGACGGAATTGAGGAGCTGTAACAGAGGTCCACAGATATATAGGGGATAGAGACATTGGAGTTAAATTCATAGACGATGTGCATAGGAACCCACTATAGAAAAATAATTCATAGAAAAATTGAATTCATAGGAATGGTACATAGAGAGAAATCCATAAGCAAAGTTCAAAGGACAAAGTTCATAGCAAAATAATTCATCGAAAAATTGAATTCATAGGAATGGTACATAGAGAGAAATCCATAAGCAAAGTTCAAAGGACAAAGTTCAACGGACAGGTATAGGGAATATGTCCTTGCATGCAGGAATCAAGATAGTCCTAATGAGTATATGGAGAGGATCCATAGATAGTACAGGGGAGCATCAGATTGGTATAGCTTGAATAGTACAGGAAGTCATCTGGTTGTAACAGCATAATCAGTCTATTAAATGAACACAGTGAGACCGGGGGTCTGACACTTACCACACGCCGCTAAGGAGGAAGGAGCCAGGTAATGCTGCACTGAAAAGAAGATATAGCATGCAACTGCATGTAGTTGGTATGAGCGCACCCATAGTGTGTTTGATGTGTTGCTTAAATCCTCCAGATGGGCGCGAATCGCACTACCGGTATCGCGAAACCGGAAGTGGTGCGTTCCACCTTGCGTTTCACAGGCAGGAAGTAACGTGGATATGTTTGAATCGCATACAGGAAATGCGTTCCAAATGCGTTCTACCCACAGGAAATGGGTGATAGGGACGCTGAGAAATGTATACAGAGTTTACAGAGGAGATGGGGGAGGGAAAATGAACGATCAGTGCATGTATAATATCCAAAACTCTATAGGAATAAACTATATATGTTATAGCCTCTATGGGTATATACTGTATCATACACTTTATAAAGATATCATGGATTATATAAGGTATACTATGAGAAAATACATACTACCAGGATGAGATGGAAAAGGATACAGATCTCCATAGGTGATGTAGTTAGGATACCTATAAAGTAAATTGGAATATTATAAGCTGGAATTGACTAGATGAAAAGACAAATATAACTATATATATGTGGTGACATAAGGGTATCGGTGGAATCTGGTATTGATGGATATGTGGATGTTGTGGATACGTGTGTCTACTGGATGATGGGGGTGCAATGGTGTACGGAAGAGAGGAATTATTTGGGAAATAGATATAATTTACATGAAACTCTGAACTTCATAATCCCTGTTTAAACCTTTAGGTTCTAGACAATCCAGTGTATGTATCCAGAAGGATTCTCGTTTTTTCAGTTGTGTAATGCGGTCATATCCACGTCTATGTGAGGGGATATGTTCGATGACTTGAAATCTGAGTTGTGAAATGTTATGGCCTGCCTGGTGAAAATGAAATGGAACTGGAAGTAAAAGATTCTGGCGTCTGATAGATGACTTGTGCTGACATATACGGTCTCTCACTTTCTGTGTGGTTTCTCCAATGTAAATTTTGCCACATGGACATTTTAACAGATATACGACGAATGAAGAGTCGCATGTAAAGAAATCTTTGATAGAAAATTGGTGTCCGGATTGGGGATGGTGAAAGTGAGAGCCTTTGAGGATGTTTGAACATTGGAAACAGTGGAGACATGGAAAGGTGCCAAATTTGGGTGTGCCTAGGAATCTTTGTTTCGGAATATTGAGTAGTGGGCCAATATCTGCTTTTACTAGATGGTCTCTGAGATTTTTGGGTCTACGATTGCACGCCAGAATGGGGTTAGTGAACTCTTGTATCTTGGGAAATGCTTTTTGTAGTAAGGGCCAATGGTTACGGATACTGTTCAGAACTTTGTTGATACTGGGATGGTATGTATGTACGAATGGAATGCGGGTTAGGGTAGTCTTGGCGGTAGTGTTAGTGGATTTGGGAGTTGGGTGGCTTGTGTCTTCAAGAATATGTTCAGGGTAGCCATGTTCCCTGAATAGGTCTCTCATTTCCCCCAGTCGAATTTCACGCTGTGAGCTATTGGACACAATTCTCTTAAGATGGGAATATTGAGAGTTGGGGAGAGATTTTTTTGTATTCGTGGAGTGGAAACTGGTGTAATGTAGGAGGTTATTGCGATCTGTCAGTTTTTTATAGAGGTCGGTACTTAGTGCGCCTGTTGGTGTGATGATGACTGTAGTGTCCAGAAAACTGATGCTAGAAGTGTCGGAGTGGATTGTGAATTGAAGTTCTGGGTAAATGCTGTTCAAGAAACTGTGAAATTCGGTGAGGGACTCGACTGGGCCCACCCATATGCAAAAAATGTCGTCAATGTAGCGTTTCCATATCCGTGCATGGTCAATAAAATGAGGATGAGGGTAAATGTGTGTCTCTTCGAATTCAGCCATGTAACAGTTTGCATATGGGGGGACCACGTTAGACCCCATGGCGGTCCCTTGGCACTGTAGATAAAATGTATCTTCAAAAATAAAGAAATTATTGGTCAAAACCATTTCCAGAATATCCATGTAAAAGGAGATAGTGTCAGAATTAGAGACATTGGCTTGGAGGCAGTTAGAAACTGCCTGAAGACCCTTTTGATGTTTGATGGAAGTATAAAGGCTAGTCACATCCCATGTGACTAAAATGCTGTTGGGTGGTAACGGTGGGAGTTTGTGAATAAGGTTCAGGAATTCGGAGGTGTCTAGAATGAATGATCTCGTTTTTTTGATCAGTGGTGTAAGTGATTTTTCAAGGAGGATGGATAGTGGAGACAGAAGTGAACTGGTTGATGCAACAATGGGACGGCCAGGGGGACGGTGTAGATTTTTGTGAATTTTGGGTAAAGTATAAAGAACAGGTATGACTGGATTGTTATTAGTGAGAAAAGTGAGGGTGGCATTGTCAATAATGTTCAACGAATGGTAGTGAGTGACGACTTTCTGGATTTTTTCTCTGATTGTGTATGTGTGATCAGAGCTCAATTTTTTATATATTGTGTCATCTTGCAATTGGCGATAGATTTCAGCCTTGTAGTCCGTCTTATCAAGGAGGACAACTGCTCCCCCTTTGTCTGCTGGTTTTATTATAATATTTTTCTGTTTGCGGAGGGAGGTAAGTGCCTGTCGTTGTGTTGTCTCTAAGTTATTTTGAAATTTGTATTTGCCTCTAGAAAGATCTTGCTTAAATTGGGTGACATCTTTTTTGACAAGTGAAATAAATATTTCTATAGCAGGTTTATTCTTAGGTGGCATGTAATGGCTCTTGTTCCTTAGTCCCAGGCTGCTGATAGAAACCTGTGGGCTAGGAGAACAGGAGGTACTCCGGGTAGGACATTCTTGTTCAGCAAAATGTGCCTTAAGGCGAATGTTCCTAAAGAATCTGAAGAGGTCTAGGTCCAATTGGAAGGAGTCCACTTGAACCGACGGGCAGTATGATAGGCCTTTTTCGAGAAGGGCCATCTCGGCTGGTCCCAGTGTGTATGATGACATATTTACCACTAGTGATGATACCTGTGATCTTGTAGTGATGGATCCACGTGCTGCGGTGGCTTGTCCTGTGCGATTCGTTCGTCGTCCTCTTTGGGAGCGTTGAATCTGTGTTTCTGGTTGGTTGTGTGAGTCGCTATTGGCACTTGAGTGGGACGAGTCCCTTGATTGTGATCGATATCTTGGTCTGTAGGTGGATGGACGGTTGTAGTCAGGCCATTTGTACACTCTATTCATTCTATAATCCTCGGTGTCACGGAGGAATTTATTCAGTTTTGTGTTCTCTATCTCTTTTCTGTGGCTTTGAAGTGTGGATTCAATTTTTGCTTGTAGTTGGCAAAGTTCCTCAGGTGGTAGGATGGCTGTAAGTTGTTCTTCAATCGTTTTTATTTCGGTCTGGGTTTTGGTAATGGCTTCTTGTAGATATGACAGTGTCAGTGCTATCAGGTCAAATGAACATTTGTTCAGGATCATTTCAAATTTCTTGCAAAATTCTGGATCGTCCTTAAAAAACGTTGGCCTGGTACGAATTCTGAGGCCGCAGGGAATCCGTTCGACCTCCAGATATTCGACCAGTGTGACACAGTGTAGCTGATAATTCATCAGCCTTCTAGACTCTCTTTCAGTTTAAATATATATCCAGTAGGGTTCACCAGTAGTTCCACATCTAAGAACTCAACCTTCTATTTGCTATATTTATATGTCAACTTGATGTGATATACATTCTTGTTCAATATAGCCATAAATTCCTCCAACTCTTGGATGGACCCCTGCCAGTTAATCAAAATATTGTCAATGTATCGGGTCTAAAATTGGACCCTATCAATTAATCGTACCGGATTGGACATGAAGATCTAACATTCCCATTGGCCCAAAAATAGATTTGCATATGACGGCGCAAAGTCTGCCCCCATGGCCGTACCCTGTACCTGAAGGTAAAAACGATCCTTAAACACAAAATTATGTGTTAAGGCAAAATCCAATGCTCAACAGATAAACTCACCAAGTTTTGAATTCAAATTGCTCATCTGCACTGTACGAGCCACTGCTGTGATCCCATCTGAGTGTCTGATGGGTGTATAAAGGGATTCAACGTCGCAGGTTACAAGAAGCATGTCTGGCTAAATATGAATTTCGTTGATTTTCCTTAAAAGATCAGAACTATCTTTAGTATAAGATGGTAATAGTTCCACAAATGGTTTCAGATAAAAATCAATTGACAAAGTGGATGTATAAAGCTGTTGGTCCCTGCCACAATTGGCCTATCTGGTGGTGTGTGGAAATCCTTATGTAATTTAGGAAGTAGGTATAAAGTTGGTATAGTAGGTTCATCCACCATGAGACCTGTAACTTGTTGGATGTCCAAAATCACTTCATCATGGGCCTGTGAGAGGATCCCTTTCAGTTCTTATTTGGAAACGTACGTTTCCTATAACATGTTCCATCTCTCAACTGCCGAAAAGCCTCTTTCTCGTACATTTTAGTAGGCCATATTACTACATTTCCTCCTTAATCAGAGGGTTTAAAAACCATCCCTTTCATCTGCCATAATTGACTTATAGCCTCTCTCTGCTCCCTGTTAAGATTATCGGAATAGGTGTTTTCAGGTATTTTTCTAAATTACTCAGCCACTAGTTTGACAAATAAGTCTATTTCTGGGAAAAGCAAAATCTGAGTGAATCTAGTGGATTTAGGTAGAAGGTTGGAAGGGTACTCACCCCTTTTGTGTTCTCTTGTTCCTCCAAAAGCTCCATTAAAACACACAGAGCTGGATTCCAACTAATCATTCCCATCCAGTTTCCTGGGAAAGATCTTCTTAAAGGCCAGTTTAATGCAAATAATTGTAGATCTTATACTAGAAGAAAATCATCATTTATATATGAATTGTACACCTTATAAAATGTTTGGCTTTAGACTCCAGTTTTGGTATTTATTATACTTTGTAGATATAATATTTTTTATTAATGGAGTGGGCATTCAAACAATTTAATGCACATTTGTATTTCTTTTGTGTTTTTAGTAATAATTTGTGTGTCAACCCACTGTCTAATTATAATTATAATTTTTCACACAATCACTGCATGATTGCACTTTTGCACTCACACTTTTACACATTCAGCACTTTTGTCTGTTTGCACTCTTAGTTCATCCTTCCTTAGCATGCAATTTTATTAATTATGGTTTTTCACTAAATTGAGAAATGTATTGCGTAATTAATGCCTCTATATTATATTAGCAGTTATTATGAGCCATTGTTATTAAATCTTTTGCTAGAGATATAATTTATGAATTTGGGGCATGGATTTGATATTGCCTTTCTAATATACTAAATTGTATGTATTTGAGGGTATTTATTAATTATTTGTTTGTTATAAATATATATATATAATGTGTAATACTGTATGTACACTCACCTAAAGAATTATTATGAACACCATACTAATATGGTGTGGGACCCCCTTTTGCCTTCAGAACTGCCTTAATTCTACGTGGCATTGATTCAACAAGGTGCTGATAGCATTCTTTAGAAATGTTGGCCCATATTGATAGGATAGCATCTTGCAGTTGATGGAGATTTGAGGGATGAACATTCAGGGCATGAAGCTCCCGTTCCACCATATCCCAAAGATGCTCTATTGGGTTGAGATCTGGTGACTGTGGGGGCCATTTTAGTACAGTGAACTCATTGTCATGTTCAAGAAACCAATTTGAAATGATTCGAACTTTGTAACATGGTGCATTATCCTGCTGGAAGTAGCCATCAGAGGATGGATACATGTTCTTATTCTGTTTATGCCAAATTCGGACTCTACCATTTGATTGTCTCAACAGAAATCGAGACTCATCAGACCAGGCAACATTTTTCCAGTCTTCAACAGTTCAATTTTGGTGAGCTCGTGCAAATTGTAGCCTCTTTTTCCTATTTGTAGTGGAGATGAGTGGTACCCGGTGGGGTCTTCTGCTGTTGTAGCCCATCCGCCTCAAGGTTGTGCGTGTTGTGGCTTCACAAATGCTTTGCTGCATACCTCGGTTGTAACGAGTGGTTATTTCAGTCAACGTTGCTCTTCTATCAGCTTGAATCAGTCGGCCCATTCTCCTCTGACCTCTAGCATCCACAAGGCATTTTTGCCCACAGGACTGCCGCATACTGGTTATATTTCCCTTTTCACACCATTCTTTGTAAACCCTAGAAATGGTTGTGCGTGAAAATCCCAGTAACTGAGCAGATTGTGAAATACTCAGACCGGCCCGTCTGGCACCAACAACCATGCCACGCTCAAAATTGCTTAAATCACCTTTCTTTCCCATTCTGACATTCAGTTTGGAGTTCAGGAGATTGTCTTGAACAGGACCACCCCCCTAAATGCATTGAAGCAACTGCCATGTGATTGGTTGACTAGATAATTGCATTAATGAGAAATAGAACAGGTGTTCCTAATAATTCTTTAGGTGAGTGTATATTTGATGTTGATTTTCTTGTGTCTCTATAGTTATGCAGTATATACCTGTGCAGCTACTTGGCTTTCTAATTGGAGACTCTTTTTGTGTATTTTTATTATCTTTGATGTTCTGTGGCTCTGTTATTGGCATATTTTCTCCTGCGAGAGCTTAGATGCAGTCACATGACCTTCTGGTCACGTGATTCTCCTGCACTTCGCTCCCGGGGGATTTGTGGTCACATGACCGGGGCTGGCACAATTCCTGTCCCGCGGGATCTGCGATCACATGCCCGCTCTATTTTTCACGTTTGCTGTATGTCTGTTTATGTACCCTTAATATGGTGGGATTTATGGAGCCATATTGGATAACTGCGGGATTTGGCTATGCGATGCCATAACTGTTGGCCGTAGCAATGTGGTCTTCAATTTTAATAATCAATGCGGTACAGCTATATATAGGTGGATGTAATTACCCCTATTATTCACTTTTTACCTGATGAAGCCGTTGGCGAAATGCGTTGGGTAAGTGGGGGACCACTATGCAGACATCGGGTGTTTTTAATCATATTTTTCCAGCATTCACTACCTCGTGACTTGTGGTACTGGATTTTATGTGTGGCTTATTGTGTGGTCGCTGCACATTATATGTGTCTTGATGGTTAGGCATATTCCACTTGGATATGAAACTATTATAATATACTTTTTTTCCGGTATATTCATAAATAAACTTGCCCTGGTCTGCATGTGAGTTAGTCCCCTACTATTGTAGTTGCGTTAAACCTCTTTTCTCTCCTACAATCATGTGGATTTCTCTAATTTTAATGTGTTGACATTTTAATTGAATTCAATAACGGAAATATATTTTTATTTCTTTGGTGTACTAATTTTGATATGGGCTATAACACCTTCATTGTAGGTTTAGATTAATATTTTGGTTTGCCTGATAATAGGTCTGGCTGAGATAGGATTGATTACCTCTTGGTATACTTGTTTAAATCCTCTAAAACAACAATTGTAAATATATCAACACCCTATTCTAAAAGGGTCAGTTGGGTACATCAGGCTATGACATGGATGCCATTACCAGTCTGAAGAGTATCTTGCTTTTCAAAGGTCAAGATTACCACATAGCTACTTCTATTAGAAGACATATCCTATAATTGGTTACCACAGAATTCTGTTCTATACCAAGAATACAACAGATTAAAATTTCATACACTAATTAACAAGTTATTAATTTGCTAAGTTCTGTGAGGTAGAGACGTAAGATGACGAACTAGAACAACATGGCTTATTCTGCAATAAAATCTGATTTTCCTATAGTATCTACTAAATTAAATTTTTTTAAATTATATAATACAATGCATCACTGCCACTCTGTCCTCCCCATCACTGCTGGGACGAATGCCACCATGGCTGCAGCAGTGGGGAGAACCAGAGGGATGATGCTGAAATGTAGAGAAATTGGGGTGTTGAGCATAAGCTTTATTTTTTTATTCTAATAGCTTTCCTGCAATTTTAATCCCTTCTCAACATCCAGTGTTCATGTACGGTAGATTTGGGGCCTTAAAGGTGATGCCAGCTCAGGAGCAGAGCAGGTGCCATAGTCTGCGGATGCCTGATGTTTTTTAAAAGCTTGTGGTATCCATGATCCTAAACAACTCTAATAATGTACATTTAACCCCGATAATGCATAGTTTATTTGCAACCATGGCAACTGAGTGGTCATTTAGATTCCAGTGACTAACTACCCCCCTTCCCATACTCTGTGACAAAATAACTGGAGCTGGTTTGGTTGCTATGGCACTGTGGCCTTCTAAAAGCTTCCAGGCCTGCCATAGTATGATTCCTATTAAAAGGGTTGTCCACGTTATTTATATTGATGACCTATCAATATCAGATCGGCAGGGGTCTGACACCAGGCACCCCCGCCAGTCAGCTGTTTGTAGAGAAGGCCCCGTGGCATGCCAGCACAGCCTTCTCTTGCTGTCGCAAGTACAGCGGTGAGCAGATTCATTTCAATGGGGCAGCTCATTCCTATACAATTGAATATTCAAAATAAAGTTAAAAAAAAGTTTTAAAAAAATAACACAAAGAAAAAATTATTATCCCATTATCCCTGGAATCAGAGATAACCCCAATCCCGATTGGGAGTTGTCACTCTTGGTTGCCTATATTCTTTCCCAGCAACCAACTGGATGTTCAAAACTGGTCATTTTAACAAACTTATCTCATGTGCATGGTCAGCTTTACTGTTTTTGTTCTGTGCAATTGCTGCATTTCATTGTAGTAGGACTAAAATATATCACATAGAGGGAATTATTGGACTATTAAGCCTAGTATACTACTTTATGAAGCTTTGATCTACTGACCTAACTAGCGGTTATCAAGGTTTGGATTACTTGGCATGAAAACCAGGATGGGCTGCTTGTCTTTCTTTGAAAGGAACATGTAGCGGATTCCTATGGAGGGAGGTGATCCTTCTGCTTTGAATTTTAACCATCTGTGCAGATAGCCCTCCTCCCTGGAAGATGGGGACATTTTAGGGTTTGTTATTTCTAGTATTTTAATAGGCTACAAATGTACTTTGACATTCCAACAATATATTGCCAAAAAGACATGCAAGATTTCTAAACAAGAATACAGCTGTTCTTCCATCGCTTTAGACTGAGCATATACAAAGATAATCTTTTATTTCAAGGTAGAGTCAATCTTTCAATTATTTTCTGCTTTTCTGCTTTTCTGTATTAATACGTACTTGAATTCCCCATTAAATAATTATTTTGGAGCATCGTTTCTTATACTTGCATTGTTTCATTACTGTTAGAAATGAATTAATACATTGACAGCTAGATACAGTATAACCATTCCCCATGTTCCTACAGAGTCTGACACTGTGATTGGGCAGTGTCAGATAACATTTAGATACTCTCTGGTCATCCCTGAGAAAGCCTAGTAGATTGTGGTTTAACCCAAAGGAATTTATTTTCCTGTAGTCTTCTGTTTGGGTTACGTCCAATCTAGTGGTCCTAGAGACTTTAAAAAGCCTCTGTCAGCATGGCCAATAATATTAAATCAGGCTTAAAGCCTGGCAGAGTTGCTAATGATGAGTTTTCGATAATGGGTTAATAATGATATATTACTTTGTATATTTATGTAAATTACCTAGTTGGGGCACTAAGGGGCTGGACATAGCGCTAGGAACACTGCTAGCCCCATGTTCTCTCTGTACCCCCCCCCCCCCTTGAGTGACAGGGCCAGTCATCTTGTACTCTCAGCAGCGTTTGCATTCAGTGACTCAGTGCCTGTGCAGTGGATCTAGTGAGCTCGAAAAGTAGTGCTCATTAGATCCACTGCACAGGCACTGATTCACTGAGCCAACTTGTTTCCCAAGCTCAGGAAGCAGCATCTGATTCACCAAGCAAGTACCCAGTTACTGATTGTCGGCACTGCAACTGGAACACAGAGAACACAGGTCACTCAAAGGGGAGGGGGGAATAGATAGAGCACATGCTATAACGGTCCACTTTGGCCAGACCCCTGGGGCTAGGTGTCACGACCTATGGTGTACACCTTGACACTGTTGCCATGTCTGCAGCAACCTGTTGCCTTTTGCTTGTGTGTGCAATTCCCCTTTAAGTAGTGTCTCCCTGCTGTGTGGTGTGTGTGGGGTTAATGCACTGGCTGGAGCAAAGTGGTGAGTTGGGTGTGGTCTCAGGTCTCTTTATATAGTCTGGCTTGGAGACTGAGATCAGTTTGGTTTGTCAGCCTTGCATGTGAGATCTGAGGGCCATCAAAGTTTGACATCAAGGTTATTAGTAATGTCATCTGCAATGTCATACTGAGTGTTTCCTCCTTGTCTTCCTTCCCTTCCTGGTGTGTTGTTTATGGTGTGGGTTTGAGTTGGAGGTTTGTTGTACGTCTTGTTTGTGGTTATATGTCTGGGATGTTGTTGGTGTTTGTCCCTGCATGTGCGCAAGACATTTCCCTTTGTGTGTTACCTCCAAAAGGGGGTCCCATTGGTTTCCCGGAGGGGTGAACCTAAAGATATTAGCAGCCTTGCCTGGAGCCACCTTGCTTTGGTGTCCGCATGGGGGGTCCAGGTTATTTTGGTGTTGTTTTTCCATCTTTGCTGTGGCAGGTAAGTGTTTGATGTTCTGTTGTTACACTGTGTTCTTACCTGCCGTGCAGTTGCTGCATTGTCTTTCTCCCTGTCAGCTACTGGGCCACTGGAGACTCCTTTCATCCGTGGTGATGGATGAACAGGAGGTCTCTGCCCTGTCACGATGTTGAGGGTGATGCAGGGATTCCTAGACTTCTAGGTTCGTGGGTATGAGCCCCCTTACCATTGAAGGCGGCTCATACAGCCAGGAGACTAGGGCTATTTTAGGGAAGTTTTAGGAGGTGACCAGCTCCCTTTTCCCTGCCTATGGCCTAGTATTTGGTGACATTGTACGGTGGGGAGTTTCCCCCACTCCCCACTGTGACACTAGGTAACTTACATATATATAAATATTTATTTTAAACCTTATCAACCCTTTCTAGGAATGAAATATATTGTTTTAGTCAGCGCGACCAACCCTATCAGGCAATATGCCTAGTTTAATATGGTTGATCATGCTGAAAGAGGCTCTTTACAGTTTCCATTTTGCAAATCCCTTCTTGTTCAAATGGTCTCTTCACAATAAGCTGATCACAAGGTGTCCTTTAGCTGGGACCCTTAGGAATCAACTGCCTTTGTTGGAGAAACCCAGGAGTAAGTGTCCAATTATGCTGCAGCTTCACTACAAGAGAAGCTAAGAATTACACAGTGCCCATAGAAATCATTGGGTAGTCCATGTAATACAAGTCACGACAAGTTGTTTGCAGCTACTCTCCACTCGGTTGATCAGAGATGTGTCTAAATTATTGAAGCCTGTACCTCGTAGTGACTTGGGCGCAACTCACTCCAGCGCAGACTACGGTAGATCAAGACTGGTGTATAAAAAGTTTATTCCCTGAATACAGTACAAAGAGATGTACTGTACTAAGGTACCAGTTAAACAAAAGGAAAGAAAATATAGTAGCACAACCAAAGTCAGCAATTGGTTTGACAGAAGGTTTTTATAGGCAGCAGACAAAATGGTCAGGGTAAGGCACAAATTGGCAACAGGAGGTCTTTATGATGTAAAATTTGTCAAAATGTGTATTAGGATCATGGCAGGCAATAAGCACTATCATTTTTGTTAGATTTTTGAATTCTAATAAAAGTTAAACAAAATATATTATGCTACATGATACCTATATAAGTCAAAGAAAAGTCTAGTGGAAAAGTGCATATATTATTTGTTTTATACAAAATCTCAAGAGTATATTACATTTGCATGTTGCAAAATTTCAAATATAAAAACTATTTGTGGCTTAGAGAATTGTGAGCAGATTAAAACATAATTTTATAGGGGAAGATTCAGCATAACTTTTATTTTATTCATTCAAACCTATGCTCTGTCTGTGCTAAGTCATGTGAGTGGACCTGAATGATCAGTTATGCAAAATAAGCTGAAAAAAACACGGAAAATAATGCACTAACACAATAGATGAAAACATTATATATGGACTAAGCCCTCATTCTGATATGATAAAATCTTAGACTCTCAGCCAATATATTTAGCTAAAAACACATCTGTGCCTGCCTACCCACGCCAAGGTGGTCTCAGTCAGGCTAGTCCTACCCTAAACCTACCTATGCCGTCTACATTCAGGAGCTAAGACCCATCACATAGGTTGCCTATCCCACAGGCGACCTTGATAAGGCGTTACATATAGCTGTGTGTGCTCCTCCTCTCATTGGTTGCTTGATGCACACAGAGCGAGCAGCACACTATATGTGCAGGGTCTGCTCTCCTGAACGTAGATGCCAAATGGCATAGATAGGTTTAGAGTAGGACCTGCCTGAATGAGAACAACTTGGTGCAGAAAGGCGGGCACAGATGTGTTTTGATCAAAATATATTGGCTGAGAGTCTCCGATTTTATCATATCAGAATGATGGCTTAGTCCATATATAATGTTTACATCTATTGTGTTAGTGCACTATTTTCCGCAATTGTTTTTCTTATAAATGTTGCCATGTACATCTGCATATTGTGCAGGGTGTTTTTTTTAAATCTTTTTCTGTGATTTTTATGCAAAGTAAGCTGCTGATAAAAACTGCCCACATGACTCCTAAGCACAGGAAGAGCAGAGATTTAAATGATTAAAATACAAATTATATGGAATTTTTTCCTATAAATCTATATACCAATCTGCTCAGCTTTTCCTGCTCTATAACATGATGCCTTCAGATTTAACTGTACTTTCCTGGTGACAGGTTCCCTTTAAAGCATGCCTCGACCTGAACTACAAAGCTGACTGCTGCTGATTCCGTTTGTATGATAAATGTGTGCAATATTTTTCTTTAAAAGCCCCATGAATTGTGTTCCAGTTTTCTCCTGATTTCACTTTCTGACCCAAGAAGCCACTAATTCTCATGGGTTCCTAACCACTTTGTCAGATTACTCTGAAAATGCTTCACATCCCTTGATTGTGACATGCCTTACTGAATCTATCCCTGTAGCTTAAGACAAAAATATAATGCCTCTGTAAAGTAATATAGAGGTAAGCGTAAACAAGTGAGTCAGTACAAGAATGCCATGTCTTTGAATTTACATTTTTGTGTATATATATATATATATATATATATATATATATATATACACACACACACACACAGTGCCTTGAAAAAGTAGTCATACCCTTTGAACTTTTCCATGTTTTCACATTACTCCCTCAAACTTAAATGTATTTTATTTGGATTTCATATGATAGCCCAACACAAAGTAGCAAATATGTGTGAAGAGAAGCAAATGAGACATGGTTTTCAAAAATTTGAATAAATAAAAAACTGAAAATTGTGGTGTGCATTTGTATTCAGCCCCCTGTACTCTGATCCCCCTAAATAAAGTCACCTCATTATTAAATAGTGTCCACCTGTATGTAATTTATTCTCAGTATAACTACAGCAGTTCTGTGAAGGCCTCAGAGGTTTGTTAGACAACATTAGTGATCAAACAGCATCATGAACACCAAGGAACACACCAGACAGGTCAGCGATAAAGTGTAAAGCATAGTTAGGTTATAAAAAATATTCCAAGCTATTAACATCTCACGGAGCACTGTTCAATCCATCATCTGAAAATGGAAGGCGTATGGCACAACTTCAAACCTACCGAGACATGGCCGTCCACCGAAACTCGCATCCAAGGCAAGGAGAGCATTAATTAGAAAAGCAGCCAAGAGGCCTAGGGTGACTCTGGAAGAGCTGCAGAGATCCACAGCTCAGGTGGGAGAATCTGTACATAGGACAACTATTTGTCATGTACTCCACAAATCTGGCCTTTATGGAAGAGTGGCAAGAAAAAAGCCATTTCTGAAAGCAAGCCATGAAAAGTCCCTTTTGCAGTTTGCCACAAGCCGTGTAGAGGACACAAAACAACAAACAAACAAACAACAAATATGTGGAAGAAGCTGCTCTGGTCAGATGAGACCAAAGTTTAACTTTATGGCCTAAATGCAAAATGATATGTGTGGCGGAAAATTAACACTTCAAATCACCCTGAACACACCATCCCCATCGTGAAACATGGTGGCTGCAGCATCATGCTGTGGGGATGTTTTTCTTCAGCAGGGACAAGGAAGCTTGTAAGAGTTTATGGAAAGAAGGATAGAGCTTAATACAGGACAATCCAGGAGGAAAACCTGGTAGAGACTGCAAAAGACTGGAGACTGGGGCGGACATTCACTTTCCAGCAGGACAACAACCCTGAACATGCAGCCAGAGCTACAATGGAATGGTTTAGATCAGAGATGCTCAATCTTATGCCCTCTACCACTCTCAGCATGCTCTTATAGCTGTAGACTGTCCAGGCATGCTGAGAGTTATCGTTTTCAATAGCTGGAGGGCCGCAGGTTGGGCAGCCCTGGTTTAGATGAAAGCATATTCATGTGTTAGAATGTCCCAGTAAAAGTCCAGACCTAAATCCCCATGGGAATCCATGGAAAGACTTTAAAATTGCTGTTTACAGATGCATTCATCCAATCTGACTGAGCTTGAGCTATTTTGCAAAGAAGGAAGGACACAACTTTCAGCCTCTAGATGTGCAAAACTGGTAGACATATACACCAAAAGACTTGCATCTGTAATTGCAGCAAAAGGTAGTTCTACAAAGAAGTTCTACTCAGGAGGTCTGAATACAAATGTACTCCTCACTTTCCAGATTTTAATTTATTAAAAATTTTGAACTTCAGTTGCAACTTTGTGTTGGTCTATCACATAAAATCCCAATAAAATGCATTAATGTTTGTGGGTGTAACATGAAAACATGTGGAAAAGTTCATGCGGTATTAATACTTTTTAAGGTAGATATATATCTATATATTCTCTACACCTCTATCGACCATGGTAGGGGCATTGAGGCTGTTAACATGTGACTCCAAAGGGGTTCATTGACCAAAGAGTACAATCAGTTCCTGCTGGTACATTTGGCCATCATTCTGTACCGCAATTATTTTATGTTGAAAAAAAAGTAAAATTAAGGGATACGGCTATGGGGTCAAATGTTGCACCAACATATGTCAACATCTATATGGGCCACCTGGAGGAGATGTTTATCTTATGTGTTGCACCACTACAGTCAAGTACTGGGATGGTGGCGATACATAGACAACATTTTCCTGATTTGGAAGGGATCCAGCAATAGTTTAGGTGAATTTCATACTTACCTCTATACCATAGACCCTGACATCAAGTACACTCTGGTACAGTCCCATGAGGTGATACAGTTTCTTGACATGATGGTGTTCATTAAGGACATTAAGTCACAGACTTATATTGTAAGCTCACCGACTGTAATAATGTTCGCAAATTTGAGAGCTGCCACCCCTGATCAATAGTAAACTCACTACCCTTTAGCCAACTGCTTAGAGCTCGGAGGATAGTGCAGGAAGAGTCAGTTGGGGACCAAAGATTGAGTGAGAAGGTCTGTAGATTCCAGGAAAGGGGAAATCTGAAAAAATTTGTAAGATACCACAAGGATATAGTGAATTTAAGCTTATTAGAGCTGATGATGCACATGGTGGAGGCAACACACAGACTTATATTGGCAGGAAAAGAATGGGGTGTTTCCCTTGTTTGACTTGCGTCAACGGCCCTTACGTATTGAAAGGTGACAAATTCACTAACTTTACAACAGGTGACACTTTCAATATCAGACATTACTTAACATGTACAGTGGGATGCGAAAGTTTGGGCAACCTTGTTAATCGTCATGATTTTCCTGTATAAATCGTTGGTTGTTAAAAAAAAAATGTCAGTTAATTATATCATATAGGAGACACACACAGTGATATTTGAGAAGTGAAATGAAGTTTATTGGATTTACAGAAAGTGTGGTATAATTGTTTAAACAAAATTAGGCAGGTGCATAAATTTGGGCACCACAAAAAAGAAATGAAATCCTTTTACAGAAATTACAGCCTCTAAACGCTTTCTGTAGGTTACAATGAGAGTCTGGATTCTGGTTGAAGGTATTTTGGACCATTCCTCTTTACAAAACATCTTTAGTTCATTCAGATTTAATGGCTTCCGAGCATGGACAGCTCTCTTTAAGTCACACCACAGATTTTCAATTATATTCAGGTCTGGGGACTGAGATGGCCATTCCAGAACGTTGTACTTGTTCCTCTGCACAAATGCCTTAGTGGATTTTGAGCAGTGTTTTGGGTCGTTGTCTTGTTGAAAGATCCAGCCCCGGCGCAGCTTCAGCTTTGTCACTGATTCCTGGACATTGGTCTCCAGAATCTGCTGATACTGAGTGGAATCCATGCGTCCCTCAACTTTGACAAGATTCCCAGTCCCTGCACTGGCCACACAGCCCCACAGCATGATGGAACCACCACCATATTTTACTGTAGGTAGCAGGTGTTTTTCCTGGAATGCTGTGTTCTTTTTCCTCCATGCATAACGCCCCTTGTTATGGCCAAATAACTCAATTTTAGTTTCATCAGTCCACAGCACCTTATTCCAAAATGAAGCTGGCTTGTCCAAATGTGCTTTAGCCCACCTCAAGCGGCACGTTTTGTGCTGTGGGCGGAGAAAAGGCTTCCTCTGCATCACTCTTGCATACAGCATCTCCTTGTGTAAAGTGTACCGAATGGTTGAACGATACACAGTGACTCCATCTGCAGCAAGATGATGTTGTAGGTCTTTGGTGCTGGTCTGTGGGTTGACTCTGACTGTTCTCACCATTCGTCGCTTCTGTCTATCCGAGATTTTTCTTGGTCTGCCACTTCGAGCCTTAACTTGAACTGAGCCAGTGGTCTTCCATTTCCTCAATATGTTCCTAACTATGGAAAACAGACAGCTGAAATATCTGAGACAGCTTTCTGTATCCTTCCCCTAAACCATGATGGTGAACAATCTTTGTCTTCAGGTCATTTGAGAGTTATATATATGTGTATATAATACCGGCGCTGGCATGCAGAGAGGGTAGGGGAGGGTGAGGATTATTACATGTATATGCACAGGACACTAATAACGAGATCTCTACCTGTTATCTGATGAATAGTTGTACCGTGATGTGGTGTGATCCCGTTGTTCCAGGAAGCGCTGTATAGATCTGATGAGACGCTTCTTGCTCTAACTCACACCTAGCGCGCTGCCCCGGCCGGTAGCTAGCACACGCGTGGAGGAGCCTGCAGGGCTGTTGCTACTCTTCAGAGAAAATTAAAAGAGGAGGGAAACTTACAATTGACCCCCTTAAATACTCTTTCTCAAAATTGGATTCACCTGTGTATGTAGGTCAGGGGTCACTGAGCTTACCATGCCAATTTGAGTTCCAATAATTAGTTCTAAAGGTTTTGGAATCAATAAAATGACAACAGTGCCCACATTTATGCACCTGCCTAATTTTGTTTAAACAATTATAGCACACTTTCTGTAAATCCAATAAACTTCATTTCACTTCTCAAATATCACTGTGTGTGTCTCCTATATGATATATTTAACTGACATTTTTTATCGTAACAACCAACGATTTATACAAGAAAATCATGACGATTAACAAGGTTGCCCAAACTTTCACATCCCACTGTATATAGTGGTAATGTGAACAGAAGAATATATGGTAAAGTCCTGGAAGGGGTGTATATCTCACCCAGGTTCCTCAACTGGGTGAGGTAAGTAAGATCCAAGATGGTGCTGGCTTCAGCAAACATAGAGAGGAAGATTTGAAGATATATGCTCTGTTGAGGTTCTCCTTGATATATTCAGTCATGGACTGAATTTCTGCTGGTGACAGGAGATAGATGGAGAGGAACCCGGAACCAAGTCAATAGAACAGTCATACGGCCTGTGAGGAGGTAGTGTTTCTGCCTCTTTCTTGTCAAATACATAAGCATGATAGGCTGCTGGCAGACCCTGACGATTGGGTGGCACCCGAGGCGACCCAGCCAGCTGAAGAGAAGAAAGACACTTGCAGACACAGATTAAAATAATAGAAATATTAGGTCCATGCTGAACTTTTAAAATAGAAGCTTGTACATAAACTACTAATTCCTCAGGTGGCTCCTTCACATGATCTTCTTTCAAATATCACCACCTTTTCAATCTCTATACCGACTAGCTCCAAGCTTGTTCATTTCATCCACAGTATACAGATCAACCAACGATATCCATTTTCCATATACCCCTTAAAAAAGGAAACTAACATAGAGCAGACCCGTGGCTAGAAGTACACAGTGTGCTGTTTTATACTCACAAGGTTTTCTCTTTCAACATCACATATACAATAAAATTGCTGCCCTTCCTATTTTTAGGACAGCTGCGAAAAAGAAAAGCATATGAGATTAACACCATTTTGACATATTTGACTTGCAGAGACTGAACTGTCCCCAACGAAGCACCCCCCCCTGACCTCAAATCTAGAACAAGTTCATGAACACAAAGACATGGAAGTCCCAGAAGGAGAGGATGAGACAGACTTGAGAGGACCAGAAATGAAATCTCTTCAGAATGAAGTGCTCCCACCTGTAATTTTACAGGTTCCATGATGAACTGGATGGACTAAGATAGAGTCCTTCCGTCAAAGGACAATACCGCCAGAAGACTCTGCAGGCGTCGAACAGGTGTAGTGTCCCACTAGGTAGGGGTGGGCACTACACAAGGGTCTATTGGGTCACATGTTACTTCTACTTTTAAGGGACAGTAATATTATATTTAACCATGTATTTTAATGTATTTTCTATGTGCTTTTATGTGTATTGTTTCCCCTGTGACATGTACAGCAGGCCTATTAGGGTGTAGTTAGGCATCCTAGACACTAGAGGGAGATAGGGAGCCCCTAGTATAAATGTACAGGCCCAGACAGGGAGGAGTTAGTCTGTAGTCAGGAGTCTGTGGAGACAGAAGTGAGAGGGCATCTTAGCCAGAGATATGCTGAGGGCCTCCTCCTGACATAAAGCTAGATAGTCCAGGCTGCTAGTTGCCACCAGGAGGCTAGTGAAGGATTATAGCCTGCCTGAAGTATCATTGAGCCCATGATAGCACAATAAGAATCTACCCCAGTAGAAGAGATGTTCCTCCTGGGAGAAACCTGCAGTACCCTCAAGCAAAGCAGAGCCAGTGTATCCAGCTAAGACAAGTAAGCTGAAGGGCAGAGGAATCATTAAGTAAATGCAAGGATAAATACGGGAGGAAGATTATTTGCCAAGGATAAAAGCCAGCATTGAGGTATCCGGGCCTTGGGATAAAAGCCAGACAGGAGTTCTAAGGAACAGTGTACACTATATCTGCGGAGAAGGTACAGCCTAGTCTGAGTGTGGATTATTATTGCCCTCTGAGTATCTTGCAAAGATTATGCCTGCCAGTATTGAAATTAGCCTGCTTGTGAAGCACTTGATGTAAAGGACTGTATTACCATCATATTGTACAAAGTTGGACTGTTCTCCAGTAAAGCAAAGTTTGGTTCATCATACCATCTGTGTACCTCACTTATTGCCACTATAAATCGGTGTGCCACCGTTACAGGCACTAGCGTCACGATCCGTAAATGGACCTTGCCCCAGGCACATAAAACACCTGCAACATCCAGGGCACCTCATCCACCATCAGGCCTGGTTCCTAAATACAGAGTGTGCCCCAGAGGACTACTGTGCCAGCCTCTCCTTCACTGTCGCATGCCTGCCCAGGGTTCGTCTTCAGAACTGTGAGTAACCCTCGCTTGCCCATAACCGTGACCTCACAATCGCAATACCTTGCTGGTTTGGCGTGCTGCACAGGTATCTGATGAAGATCCACTAGGCCGTGTTGCAGGAATTTTCCTGCTGCTCCAGAATCCAGAAGCGCCATCTCTGTAAATCGAACATCTCCTAACGACAAGGTTATTGTCAGAATCAGAGGAGGAGAGGAATTGTCTTCAACTAGGGTCGTCTCCCCAACGAACCCTAGGCTCAGTAGTTTTCCCGACTTCAGAGGACAGAAATGAAGAAGATGTCCAGCACAGTAACAATGGAAGCAAAGCCCCTGTCACGGTGGACAGGATCTAAGATACACAGATAACTAAACAAAACAAGTTTCTAAGCGAGAAGCTGGGGATAAGGTCACTGTAACGGTCACGTCCACACACACACAGGGGAAAGGATAGTGACCACTGCGCTCCACCCTCACCCCTGGCCCTGCCTACTTGCCTCATGAGTCCTGATGACAGGGGACAACTGGACGACAGTCCCTAACTTAGGATATGTGCAGGGAAGACAGACAAGACAAAATACGCAACATGAACGGACCGGGTCAGAACCAAGAGAGCTACGCAGTACAAAGGATTAAGCAAAGAATGGTCAGGAGAAGCCGGGGTCAAATACCAGGAGAGCAGAGAAGTACAAGAGGAGTCCTAAGAGAGTAGTCAGGTGGGAGCCGAGGTCACAATACCAGGACGGATGCGCAGTACAGGAGGAGCAGGCAAAAGGATGGTCAGGGAACAGGATCAGGTAAGTATTCAGCAATCCAACAAATAGCCAGGAACCTAGAAATTAACAGGCAACCTGTAGCCAGCAGGCTGCCTGTATTTATAGTGGGGAGTGAGGGTCATGTGACGTGGCCAGCGTCACATGACCGACAGACCAACCAGTCGAGCACCGAGTGATCAGCTCGGCGCTCAAGGTAGACTAGGAGCAGGGAGCCACCCAGCTAGTAAAGCCGCCCTGGGAATGAGGTGAAACACAGAACCTCATTCCAAAAGCTAAGCAACAGGTCTGCGGGCAATGGGGGACCGAGTGCACCTTCGGAACCCCGTGACAGTCACCTCCTAGCAAATCCCTAACAGCTCTCCCTATTCTGCTTTGCCCACATTCAGACCCCTAAGGTGGGAATAATGTGTCCTCGTGCCTGAGCTGGAAATACCCTGGAATCCCTGAGATGGTGAAATGGGAAAAGGGGCAGCCTGCTCCCTCAGAACCTGGAGGGGACAAACGTCACTCAAACAGCCTAGACAGCAAACTAAAGAAATCAGAAACCAACTTATCTTATCAGAGCAGGAACAGCCAAACCTTCCTTCCTTGCTTCACAGCCAGACAGAAGCTATAACCCGCACGGAACCCTGGGAGTTAGAGTAATTTAAACCAACGACCCCACCCAGAGAACCTGAAGAGAGGCGGATCTAGCACGACTCCAAAGCAAAACAAATGACTAGACACGTGCTGCTAATCTGGCAGACCTCCGTACATAGTCTGAGCAGGGCATGACAGCCCCCTTGTATGACATTCTTGCTCAGTCAGCCTGGCTCGGTCAACCTGCATGGGTTCTGGCACAGCAGCAGACGTAGAAGGCTGAGGGACTGAAGGGAGCTGGAAAGAAGATGCTGGATGATACGGTTTACTCTCACATGATACCATCTTAGCACGTTCCTGGAAGCGCAGATCAATCTGGGTGGCCAAGGAAATAAGGTTGTCCAGGGTAGAGAGGACATCCCGGCCGGCCACTTCATCCTTCATTTTCCTAGAGAGAGGCTCCCAAAAGATGGCCACTAAAGCCTTATTATTCCAACCCAATTCAGAGGCAAGGGTCCGGAACTGGACTGCATACTGCTGCTCTCTGTAAGGCCTCATGCACACGATCACATCCATTTTGCTATGTATAAGACCTCATGCAAGCGATAATATCCTTTCTGCGGTCTGCAAATTTAAAAACTCGTCTCTGGAATCTTAGGCTTGAAGCCATAGAAAAATGTTAATTTACTGTATATGTGCATATTTGATATGCAGCCAAAAGAAATCTTACATTTGTGGATGTCTGGCATTTTGAGCCCTGACCAGGATGTGGCGAGCAGTGGGTTCATGAGCTGTGCTTGAAACTGTAACTAAACCCACTTAAAGAGGACCTGTCACCACTCCTGACATGCCTATTTTAATAGCTACATGCATTCCTCATGTAATAACAATTCTGGAGCATCTATTCTTATGGCTCTATGTTGTGCCATTCCTTTATTATTTCTACTAGAAGTTATTAATTAAATGCTAGCAGTCTGCAGTAAGGGTACAGAGGGGTGGTAACCAGCTGGGGGGGTGTACCTGCACAGACTCACTCTATCCAATCAGTGCTGCCATTTTCAGACTGTGCAGGTAATCCCCCCCCCCCCAACTGGTTACCACCCCTCTGTACCCTTACTGCAGACAGCTAGCAATTAGAGTTGAGCGAACCCGAACTGTAAAGTTCAGGTTCGTACCGAACTTTACAATTTTTGGCACCCGGACCCGAACCCGAACATTTCCGTAAAAGTTTGGGTTTGGTGTTCGGCGATCTCTTGGCGATTTTTGAACGGCTGCAGGGCAGCCAATCAACAAGCGTTTAACTACTTTGCCCTAATAGGCCATCACAGCCATGCCTACTAATGGCATGGCTGTGATTGGCCAAGTGCAGCATGTGACCCAGCCTCTTTATAAGCTGGAGTCATTTAGCGCTGCACGTCACTCTGCTCTGTAGGGAAAGCTGCTGCTGTGAGGGACAGATTAGGGCAGAATTCTGGTGTTGTCAGGGCCATCTTTAATATTGATTGGACCCTGGGCAAGAATTTACTTGGGCCCCCTGGATCCCCCTCCCCCCCTGGCCCTGGGTGTTGTACAATCTGCAAACTAACGCGATAATTGAGGGTGCTATGCTACAATATTGTACCCAGCCCTGAGCCCAGTGATACTCCAAAATAATTTTTAATCCATCCAGGGCCGTCTTTGCCGCAGGGCAAAAGGGGCAGCTGCCCCGGGCCCAGTTGCTCCTGGGGGCCCAAGGGAGCTCAGTTTCCCGACTCCCATTCACTAGTGACTGCGTCGCTAAGTTAAAACATTCGGGGCCTGGGCCCCTGATGTTTTGTCCCAGGCCCCGAATGTCCTGCCTGCCTGCTAGATACAACTGTATTGCCGTACACAGAACGGCAATACAATTGAATCTGACTGGGAAGAGGTGAAGGACCTGTGGTGACATCACAGGTCATGTGATCAGCAAAACAGGCTGTGATAGGATAGTAACATAGTACATAACATAAGTAACATAGTACATAAGGCCGAAAAAAGACATTTGTCCATCCAGTTCGGCCTGTCATCCTACAAGTTAATCCAGAGGAAGGCAAAAAAAACCTGTGAGGTAGAAGCCAATTTTCCTCACTTTAGGGGAATAAAAAATTCCTTCCCGACTCCAATCAGGCAATCAGAATAACTCCCTGGATCAACGACCCCTCTCTAGTAGCTATAGCCTGTAATATTATTACACTCCAGAAATACATCCAGGCCCCTCTTGAATTCCTTTATTGTACTCACCATCACCACCTCCTCAGGCAGAGAGTTCCATAGTCTCACTGCTCTTACCGTAAAGAACCCTTTTCTATGTTTGTGTACAAACCTTCTTTCCTCCAAACGCAGAGGATGTCCCCTCGTCACAGTCACAGTCCTGGGGATAAATAGATGATGGGATAGATCTCTGTACTGCCCCCTGATATATTTATACATAGTAATTAGATCTCCCCTCAGTCGTCTTTTTTCTAACGTGAATAACCCTAATTTTGATAATCTTTCAGGGTACTGTAGTTGCCCCATTCCAGTTATTACTTTAGTTGCCCTCCTCTGGACCCTCTCCAGCTCTGCTATGTCTGCCTTGTTCACAGGAGCCCAGAACTGTACACAGTACTCCATGTGTGGTCTGACCAGTGATTTGTAAAGTAGTAAGAATATGTTCTCATCACGGGCATCTATGCCCCTTTTGATGCAACCCATTATCTTATTGGCCTTGGCAGCAGCTGCCTGACACTGTTTTTTGCAGCTTAGTTTGCTGTTTATTAAAATTCCTAGATCCTTTTCCATGTCAGTGTTACCGAGTGTTTTACCATTTAGTATGTATGGGTGACTTGCATTATTCCTTCCCATGTGCATAACTTTACATTTGTCAGTGTTAAACCTCATATGCCACTTATCTGCCCAAGCCTCCAATCTATCCAGATCCCTCTGTAGTAGTATACTGTCCTCTTCAGTGTTAATTACTTTACACAGTTTAGTGTCATCTGCGAAAATTGATATTTTACTATGCAAGCCTTCTACAAGATCATTAATTAATATATTGAAGAGAATAGGGCCCAATACTGACCCCTGAGGTACTCCACTAGTGACAGTGACCCAATCTGAGTATGTACCGTTAATAACCACCCTCTGTTTTCTATCATTGAGCCAGTTACTTACCCACTTACAGACGTTTTCTCTGAGTCCGAGCATTCTCATTTTATATATTAACCTTTTATGCGGTACAGTGTCAAATGCTTTGGAGAAGTCCAGATACACGACATCCATTGATTCGCCGCTGTCAAGTCTAGAACTTACCTCCTCATAGAAACTGATTAAATTAGTTTGACATGACCGATCCCTCACGAAGCCATGCTGATATGGCGTTATTTGCTTATTTCCGTTAAGATGCTCTAACATAGCATCTCTCAGAAAACCTTCAAACAGTTTACCCACAACAGATGTTAAACTTACCGGCCTATAGTTTCCAGGCTCTGTTTTTGGACCCTTTTTGAATATTGGCACCACATTTGCCATGCGCCAATCCTGTGGGACATTCCCTGTCAGTACAGAGTCCACAAATATCAGAAATAAGGGTCTGGCTATGACATTACTTAATTCCCTTAGGATACGGGGGTGTATGCCATCCGGTATTGGCGATTTGTCTATTTTGATATTTTTAAGTCGCTGTTGTACTTCTTCCTGGGTCAGACAGGACACTTTTAATGGCGAATTTATTTCAACATTCAGCATTTCATCTGACAGTTTATTTTCCTCAGTGAATACATTGGAGAAAAAAATATTTAACAGCTTTGCTTTCTCCTCGTCGCTCTCTGCGACTCCCCCCTCATTACTCTTTAAAGGGCCGACACCTTCAGATTTATACTTTTTAACATTTATATAATTGAAGAACATTTTAGGGTTAGTTTTACTCTCTTTGGCAATTAATCTCTCGGTCTCTAGTTTGGCCGGTTTTATTTGTTTTTTACATGTTCTGTTTTTTTCCTTATAGTTTTTCAGTGCTTCCGTGCTACCCTCCTGTTTTAGTGTTTTATATGCTTTCTTTTTGTCATTTATTGCTTTCTTTACAGTTCTGTTTATCCACATTGGTTTATTTTTGTTCCTTAACCTTTTATTCCCATACGGTATGTACCTCTCACAATGAGATTTTAGGATGTTTTTAAAGATATCCCATTTTTTGGCTGTATTTTTATTTTTGAGGACTTTGTCCCAGTTAGTTAGGCCTATGGCCTCTCTTAGTTGGCTAAATTTAGCTTTTTTGAAGTTTGGTATTTTTGTTCCTCCCTGTAGAAACGCTCTTTTGAATGATAATTGGAAGGTTATTACTTTATGGTCACTATTTCCCAGGTGTCCCCCAACCTGCACGTCTGTTGTTCTGTCAGGTCTATTGGTTAATATTAAGTCCAGTATGGCCGTCCCTCTAGTCGGGTCCTGAACCAGTTGGGAGAGATAATTGTCTTTGGTTATTGCCAAGAATCTGTTTCCTTTATGAGATATACAAGTTTCAGTTTCCCAGTCTATATCTGGGTAGTTGAAGTCCCCCATAATAACCACCTCATTATGATTTGCCGCCTTGTCTATCTCGTTTAGTAGTAGATTTTCTGTGGACTCTGGTATATTAGGTGGTTTATAGTAGACTCCTATTAGTAATTTATTGTTGTTTTTAGCTCCATGTATCTCTACCCATAGTGACTCCACATGTTCATGTCCCTCACTTATATCTTCACGGAGTGTGGGCTTTAGACAAGACTTTACATAAAGGCAGACCCCTCCACCTCTCCGGTTTTGACGATCCTTTCTGAACAGACTGTAACCTTGTACATTAACTGCCCAGTCATAGCTATCATCCAGCCATGTCTCTGTTATTCCCACTATGTCTTAGTCCTCCTCACACATCACTAATTCCAGTTCACCAGTTTTATTAGTCAGGCTTCTGGCATTAGTATGTTGACCTGGATGATGTCACCATCATGTGACCAGTGCAGGATTGGACCGGAGTGAAGAGGAGAAGGAGCCTAATGCTGATGTCTGTATATGAGGACTAGAGAGGTAAGTGAAGGGAGAGGCAGAGCAATGCTGGGAGTTGTAGTTATTTAACTAGGATGTATGTTAGGGCTGAAGGGAGGGATGTTATTGACATGGAACTGTGTGCTTGAAATGGCTGGGGGATGGAGTGATGTTATTTACATGGGACTGTATGTTGAAACTGGATGGTGGGGGGGAATGATGTTTATGTACATGGGACTTAATGTTTAGGCTACGTTCACACTTGCGTTTGGGGATCCGCTTGTGAGATCCGTTTCAAGGCTCTCACAAGCAGCCCCAAATGCATCAGTTTAACCCCAAAGCATTCTGAATGGATGCGGATCCATTCAGAATGCATTCGTTCGGCTCCGTACAGCCCCCCGTTCCGTTTTGGAGGCGGACCCCAAAATGCTGCAAGCAGCGTTTTTGTGTCCGCATGGCCTTGCAGAGCCAAACAGATCCGTCCTGACTTACAATGTAAGTAAATGGGGAGGGATCCCTTTGCATTGACACAAAATGATGCAATTGTAAACTGATCCATCCCCCATTGACTTTCAATGTAAGTCAGGACAGATCCGTATTGGGACTTAGAAATTCAAATCTAATACAAACGAATCGGTCCTGAACGGATGCATTCGTTTGTATTATCGGTGCGGATCCGTCCTGTACAAGTACGCAAGTGTGAAAGTAGCCTTAGGGGTGATGTTTACATGGGATTGTGCGTTGGAGGCGGCTGGGGAGGAGGTGATGTTATTTACATGGGACTGTATGGTGGAGGGAGGATTATAACTGCAGGGGGCACTGCAGATCCAGGGGACATTATAGGCGGTCTTATTACTACTGGGGGCTCTATAGGAGGGTCTTATAGATCCACCTTTTTCTACTAAGCGCACTATGGGGGTCTTATTACTACTGAGGGGTCTGTAGGGAGCTTTATTACCACTGGGGGAACAATAGGGGGCCTTATTTCTACTGGGGACTCTGTGAGGGTATTATTAATATGGGAGGGCTCTTCTAATAATGGGGGCATTGTTGAGTCACATTATCACGATTGGGCCAGTGTTACTAATGAGGGCATTCTAGAAGGGAATTACTATTGGTGGGACTATGAGGAGCACTATTACTATGGGGGGCAGTAATGTTTCTTCAGGATAGTATTTGGGGGTATTGGTGGGGGGGGGGCAGGGGTGTAACTAAAGTCTCATGGGCCCTGGTGCAAGAGTTCAGCTTGGGCCCCCTTCCCTCTCTGCTTTGTGTGTCTTCTTATGCGGCACAAGTGTCTTTGGGCCCCTTCATGCTCCTGGGCCCGGTAGCGACTGCTACCTCTGCACCCCCTATAGCTACACCCCTGGGGGGGGGGGGGCACAGCAAGCAGCAGGATAACACTGTGGGGACTCCAGTTGGGGGATAATGATAGAATGTGAGGAAGCTAAGATGTCTGTGTGTCACACTCTGCAGAGACGAGGCGGCTGAGAGAAGTTGTCCAGACCGAGTGGAGAAGATGATGAGAGAGAAGATCTACAGAGAAGATGATGACAGAGAGGAGACGTCACCTGGAGGCCCTGGACGTGAAAGGTAAGTGCTGCTGTATAGCAAGTACACCAAAGTGCGGGGGGGAGGGGGGGGGGCGGGATCCAGGGGGCCCAAGTAAAGTCTTGCCTAGGGTCCAATCAATATTAAAGACGGCCCTGAATCCATCTGTTAGTGAGGTCGGCGTCGGCGGCCATTTTGTTAAATGCAGTCACCTTGAAACTGCATGTTAACTGCCTGTGTGCCAGGGCCATTAGTCTACTTCTGTTCTGGTAGCTCAGTGGAGGTGAAATTCCTTTTTTTTTGACAGGTCAAGTACCCCTACAGCCGGCAGTGCATACCTGGCTCTGAAAATTATTCAATTACATTAGTCTGTCAGACTGTCACACATTTTTGTGACCTAAAGCGAGTTTTTTATCTGTCTGCCACAGGCACTGCATATCTGACAGTCCAATAAAACCGTTAAATAGTGCCGTTACCTTGCTGCTGTAAAAAAGCAAAATTTTTGTGCTAGATAGCACTTTTGCGTACAGCGCAGTATCACCTATTTTATAATTAAGCAGTGAAATACTGCATTTCTAGAGTTGTTTGCCCAAAAAAACTTTCTAGTGCCACAGTGAACATTTGCGTACATTGCAGTATTATCTATTTCATAATTAAGCAGTGAAATACTGCATTTCTATAGTTGGTTGCCAAAAAAAGTGTTTTAGTGCCACAGTGCACTTTTGCATACACCTCAGTATTAATGCCTATTTTATAATTAAGCAGTGAAATACTGCATTTCTATAGTTGGTTGCCAAAAAAAGTGTTTTAGTGCCCCAGAGCACTTTTGCGTACAACGCAGTATTACCTATTTGAGGTTTTGGCCTACATAGCAGATCTGAGGCCTACCCTGTATTTCTTTCATGTTAAGTAACCAGTGGAACTCTGCATTTACACAGTTGGTTGCCAAAAAACACTGTACTATTGCCCTAGAGCACTTTTGCGTACAACGCAGCATTAGCTATTTTAGAATTTACCTGTGAAATACTGCATTTCTACAGTTGTTTGCAATAAACACTGGTTTTGTGGTAGATTGCACATTTTCAGTGTACGCTGCGTTTCTGACAGTCAAATTAAACCGGTATAGTAAGGACCAGCACTCGTTTCAGTAATAATTTCAAATAGATTTAATGGTCACATACAAATGATAAGTGACGCGTTTCGGCTACTGTGAGCCTTTGTCAAACATGTTTGACAAAGGCTCACAGTAGCCGAAACGCGTCACTTATCATTTGTATGTGACCATTAAATCTATTTGAAATTATTACTGAAGCGAGTGCTGGTCCTTACTATACCATTATCTGTGGATCTTCCTCCCGGGACGCGCGCACCGCACCGCTGAAAGCAGAAGTGCCGCTTGTATCTTCTCTCGTAGTCAAATTAAACCGTTATCTTCTGCAGTTAAATTGTTGGTTTGAAAATTCAAACTTTTGGTATAGTGAAGTAATTGTATTCAATTGCTCTGTTACACTGTTGTGTGACCTAAAGACCTAATTTATTCTGTTTATGACATGGGCACTGCCTTACTGTTAAGGAAATTAATTGTTGACTATTGCCAGTGTAATTGACACCTGGTGGGTGAAAGCAAATAGTGAGGAGAACATAAAATAAGGGACGTGGACATGGTCGTGATGGTGTTGGTGGAGCTCCTGTTGCAGGGAGAGGACGTGGCCGTTCTGTGCCAGCTACACGTCCAAGTGAAACACCTTCCTCAGGTGCGTTATATGGTAGGCCCCAATGCCACTCTACGGATGGTGAGGCCAGAACAAGTACAGGCGCTAGTAGATTGATTGGCTGACAGTGGATCAAGTTCCTTCACGTTATCTCCCACCCAGTCCTCTGCAGAAAGCTCAGAGTTGGCACCTGCAGCCCATGCCCATCAGTTTTTCACCTCACCTCCTTGCAAATCAGCCAAGCAGTCTGAGCCCCAAGTCATGCAGCAGTTTCTTATGTTTTTGATGACTCTGCTAGCAGGGTTTCCCAGGGCAATCCACATAGCCTTGCCCCAGAAGTGGAAGACATTGAATGCCCAACCACTTATGTTTCAGGATGAGGACATGGGAATACCACCGCAGCACGTCTCTGATGAGGACGAAACACAGGTGCCAACTGCTGCGGCTTCCTGCAGTGTGCAGACCGACAAGGAGGGCAGGGGAAAAGACTGGGTGGAAGATGATGTGGAGGACGTTGAGGTCCTAGACCCCACATGGAATGAAGGTCATGCCAGTGACTTTCATAGTTCGGAGGAAGAGGCAGTGGTCACGCCAAGCCAACAGCACAGCAAAAGCAGAGCAGCCGTCTCAAAGACAGTACGCCTGCTACTGCCCACCGCACCCAGGGACCAAGCACACCAAAGCCAGCTCCAAGGAGTTCCCTGGCATGGCAGTTCTTCACACAATGTGCTGACGACAAGACCCGAGTGGTTTGCACGCTGTGCCATCAGAGCCTGAAGCGAGGCATTAACATTCTGAACCTGAGCACAACCTGCATGACCAGGCATCTACATGCGAAACACAAGCTGCAGTGGAGTAAGCACCTTAAAAACCAAGAAAGGGCTCAGGCCCCTCCTGCTCTCTCTTCTGCTTCTGTCTTGGCCTCTTCCTCCACCTCTGGAGTAACATTGACACCTGCCGCTCAGCAAACAGAGGATGTGCCACCAACACCACCACCTCCGTCAACAAGCATCTCCACCATGTCACACGGAAGCGTTCAGCTCTCCATCTCCCAAACACTGGAGAGAAAGCGGAAGTACCCATCTACCCACCCTCGATCCCTGGCCCTGAATGCCAGCATTTCTAAACTACTGGCCTTTGTAATGCTGTCATTCCGTCTGGTGGAGATGGACTGTTTCAGACAGCTGATGGCGGTTGCTGTTCCACAGTACGTCGTTCCCAGCCGCCACTACATCTCCAGGCGAGCCATCCCTTCCCTGCACAACCAAGTGGCGGATAAAATCAAGTGTTCACTGCACAACACCATCTGTGGCATGGTCCACCTAACCACAGATACGTGGACCAGTAAGCATGGGCAGGAATGCTATATCTCCCTAACTGCACACTGGGTAAATGTAGTGGCGGCTGGGCCCCAGGCGGATAGCGGTTTGGCGCATGTCCTTCCACCACCAAGGATCACAGGGCATTATTCTTTGCCTCCTGTTGCCTCCTCCTCCTACTCAGATTCCTCCTCCTCTTCGACCAACTCCTCATCCGGTCAGCAAAAGACCTTTACCACCAACTTCAGAACAGCCAGGGGTAAACGTCAGCCACGGTTCTAAAACTGATGTGTTTGGGGGACAAACCCCACACCGCGCAGGAGCTGTGGAGGGGTATAGAAGAACAGACCGATGAGTGGTTTCTGCCAGTGAGCCTCAAGCCTGGCCTGATGGTGTGCGATAATGGGCGCAATCTCGTTGCAGCTCTGGGACTAGCCGGTTTGACGCACATCCCTTGCCTGGCGCATGTGCTGAATTTGGTGGTGCAGAAATTCATTAACAACTACCCCGACATGTCAGAGCTGCTGCATAAAGTGCGGGCCGTCTGTGCGTGCTTTCGGCATTCTCATCCTGCTGCTGCTCGCGTGTCTGCACTGCAGCGTAACTTCGGCCTTCCCACTCACCGCCTCATATGCGACATGCCCACCAGGTGGAACTCCACCTTGCATATGCTAGACAGACTGTGCGAGCAGCAGCAGGCCATAGTGGAGTTTCAGCTGCAGAACGCACGGGTCAGTCGCTCTGCAGAAAAGCACCACTTCACCACCAATGAGTGGGCCTCCATGCGAGACCTGTGTGCCATGTTGCGCTGTGGTTCGAGTACTCCACCAACATGGCCAGTGGCGATGACGCCGTTATCAGCGTTACAATACCACTTCTATGTCTCCTTGAGAAAACACTTAGGGCAATGATGGAAGAGGATGTGGCCCAGGAGGAGGAGGAAGAGGGGTAATTTCGAAGGGTTTCAGGACAGTCATTTAGAAGTGGCTCAGAGGGTGGGTTCCTGCACCAGCAGAGGCCAGGTACACATTTGGCCAGCCAGGGCACAGTTCTGGAGGACGAGGAGGAGGAGTAACCATGTTCACAGCAGGGTGGCACCCAACGCAGCTCGTAGCCTTCACTGGAGTGTGGTTGGGGGGATACGGAGGACACAGATGATACACCTCCCACAGAGGACAGCTTGTCCTTACCTCTGGGCAGCCTGGCACACATGAGCGACTACATGCTGCAGTGCCTGCGCAACAACCCCACAGTTGCCTACATTTTAACGTGTGCAGACTACTGGGTGGCCACCCTGCTGGATCCCCGTTACAAAGACAACATGCCGTCCTTAAATCCCTCACTGGAGGGCAGGGCTGGGACAAGGCCATTTGGTGCCCAGGGCGAAGATGGCAAACTGCGCCCCCCCCCCGTTTTTAAGAAAGAATCAATGTTGTTTCAAAACAAGAATATACTTAAAGCAATAGAACAAAGGACTGTGGGACTATGAACTTTGCCCCACGATAGCTCTTTTGTAGAACCCCCATAAAAACTTACAGTTACTTGACTTGGCCCTTGGGGATCTCGGACGCCACTTCAACACTTGGCCGGGGGCTCGGCGGAGCTGATGTTGTGCTTTATCCTAATGAGAAAGATTTCATAATAAGGATTTGGAGAAGGGGCAGAGGAATAGCAGAGCAGGGAGAGGCTGGTGCTGCTACTAGGGGGTCATACCATGGGGGAGTAATAAAGCCCACCATAATGCCCCCCCCAGTAGTAATAATTCTCCTTATAATATGCAAAACATACCCCTTTGTAATGCCCCCAGTTGAGCTAATGTTCCCATAATGTGCCAACATAAAATACCCCTTCTCAGTGCCCCCGTAGATGACCCCCATAGTGCTCCCCCCTTCCCCATAGTACCCACCATAATGTGTCCCAGTATAAAATGCCCCTATACAGAGCCCCCCATATAAAATATCTTCTTTTTAGCCTCAGTAGATGCCCCTAAATAATCTGCAGTAAGATGTGCCCCCATAGATGCCCCCATATCATGTGCCAGTAGCCAGAGCCTCCCCCCATATCATGTGCCAGTAGCCAGAGTGCCCCCATATCATGTGCCAGTAGCCAGAGTGCCCCCATATCATGTGCCAGTAGCCAGAGTGCCCCCATATCATGTGCCAGTAGCCAGAGTGCCCCCATATCATGTGCCAGTAGCCAGAGTGCCCCCATATCATGTGCCAGTAGCCAGAGTGCCCCCATATCATGTGCCAGTAGCCAGAGTGCCCCCATATCATGTGCCAGTAGCCAGAGTGCCCCCATATCATGTGCCAGTAGCCAGAGTGCCCCCATATCATGTGCCAGTAGCCAGAGTGCCCCCATATCATGTGCCAGTAGCCAGAGTGCCCCCATATCATGTGCCAGTAGCCAGAGTGCCCCCATATCATGTGCCAGTAGCCAGAGTGCCCCCATATCATGTGCCAGTAGCCAGAGTGCCCCCATATCATGTGCCAGTAGCCAGAGTGCCCCCATATCATGTGCCAGTAGCCAGAGTGCCCCCATATCATGTGCCAGTAGCCAGAGTGCCCCCATATCATGTGCCAGTAGCCAGAGTGCCCCCATATCATGTGCCAGTAGCCAGAGTGCCCCCATATCATGTGCCAGTAGCCAGAGTGCCCCCATATCATGTGCCAGTAGCCAGAGTTCCCCCATACCATGTGCCAGTAGCCAGAGTGCCCCCATATCATGTGCCAGTAGCCAGAGTGCCCCCATATCATGTGCCAGTAGCCAGAGTGCCCCCATATCATGTGCCAGTAGCCAGAGTGCCCCCATATCATGTGCCAGTAGCCCCCCATATTGCCAGTAGCCCCCCTTATTGCCAATAGCCCCCCTTATTGCCAATAGCCCCCCTTATGTGCCAATAGCCCCCCTTATCATGTGCCAGTAGCCCCCCTTATGTGCCAGCCCAGTAGCCCCGTAGTCCCCCCTTATCATGTGCCAGCCCAGTAGCCCCCCCTTATGTGCCAGCCCAGCCCAGTATTGTACCTATATAAATAAAAAAAATAATAAAAAAAACTTATACTTACCTCCAGCAATGTGATGCGATGCAGGCCGCCTCTTCCGTCTGTGTCCCTCGCTATACGGCAGTCAGGCGACGCGATGACGTCATCGCGCCGCCTGCACCGGCCTCTGATAGGCTGCCAGCACTAGGCCGGCAGCCTATCAGAGGAACAGGAGGGGACACACCTCTCCCTCCTCTGCCGCAGCGCAGGCATCTGTATTGCCGTCCTGAGGACGGCAATACAGATGACTATGGAGATGAGCGCTTCCGCAATGGAAGCGCTCATCTCCTGCTCTGCCCTGCCGCCGGCCGCGGCCGCCCCCACTTGTCACCAGGGCCGCGGCCTTGCGGCACTCAGGCTTGCCGGCCCACCGGGAAATTTCCCGGTATCCCGGCAGGCCAGTCCGGCCCTGCTGCGCCCCCCTCCTTGTAGCGCCCAGGGCACCCGCTCCTTCGGCCCCTGCCTTGTACCGGCCCTGCTGGAGGGTGATCGGAAGATGCGCGACTACAGGCGCAAGCTGGTAGACGCGCTCCTAAGAGCATTCCCAACTGACATCGGGGGACAAGTGGAAGCACAAGGCGAAGGCAGAGGAGGAGGAGGAAGAGGTCGTCAGCGCAGCTGGGTCACCGCCAGTACCTCAGAAGGCAGGGTTAGCATGGCCGACATGTGGAAAAGCTTTGTCACCTCACCGCAACAACCAGCACCACCAGCTGATATGGAACGTCTTAGCAGGAGGCAGCATTTGAACAACATGGTGGAACAGTGCCTGTGCACACGCCTACACTTACTGACTGATGGTTCTGCCCCATTCAACTTCTGGGTCTCCAAATTGTCCACATGGCAAGAGCTTGCCCTGTATGCCTTGGAGGTGCTGGCCTGCCCTGCAGCCAGTGTACTCTCTGAACGTGTATTTAGCACGGCAGGGGGCGTCATTACAGACAAACGCAGCCGCCTGTCGACAGCCAACGTGGACAAGCTCACGTTCATTAAAATGAACCAGGCTTGGATCCCACAAGACATGTCTGTACCTTGTGCAGAATAGACATGTATACAGGCCTTACCAAGCCATTGTTATACTACAGCGCAATTGCTCGTTGTTGTATTTTTGCTATTTCCCACTCTTTTGGGGTGTACCTTAACCCCTTAAGGATGCAGGACGTACCGGTACGCCCTAACTTTACATGAAGATTCCGGCGCCGCCGGGGTTAATGGGAACGGGATGCCGGCTGAAATCATTCAGCCGGCATCCTGTCACAACGCCAGGGGGGGTCATGTGACCCCCCCTATCGGCGATCGCCGCAAACCGCAGGTCAATTCAGACCTGCGGTTTGCTGCGCTTTCTGCAGTTTCTGATCCGCGGGGATCAGAAACTTTAGTGTCCCTCAAATATAGATTTTACACCCTCCCTGCACCCCTGCATGATTTCTTGCCGGCGGGTGGTGCATGGGGGGGAGTTGCGGGCCGGTGCGGGAGCCGGGCGTAGCGGCAGGCGGGATCGCGATCCCTCGCCCGCCTCCTCTTGAAAATTCGTTGGCGTCTAGTGGGTATACCAGGGTGTCAGCACATTGCTGACACCCTGCTATAAACGGCTGACATCTGTGCAGATGTCAGCCGTTTAACCCTTTCCATACCGCGGTCCGTACGGTATGGAAACACTAAAACATGATTTTTTTTTGTTTCAAAAATGAAATCATTGTGTAAAACTTAAATAAATAAAAAAAAAGTATACATATTAGGTATCGCTGCGTCCGTATCGACCGGCTCTATAAAAATATCACATGACCTAACCCCTCAGGTGACCACCGTAAAAAACTAAAAATAAAAACGCTGAAAAAAATGCCATTTTTTGTCATCTTACGTCACAAAAAGTGTAATAGCAAGCGATCAAAAAGTCATATGCACCTCAAAATAGTGCCAATCAAACCGTCATCTCATCCCGCAAAAAATGAGACCATACTTAAGATAATCACCCAAAAACTGAAAAAACTATGGCTCTTAGACTATGGAGACACTAAAACATTTTTTTTGTTTTAAAAATGAAATCATTGTGCAAAACTTACATATATAAACAAAAATTGTATACATATTAGGTATCGCCGCGTCCGTGACAACCTGCTCTATAAAATTACCACATGATCTAACCTGTCAGATGAATGTTGTAAATAACAAAAAAAAAAACGTGCCAAAAAATCTATTTCTTGTTACCTTGCCACACAAAAAAGTGTAATATAGAGCAACCAAAAATCATATGTACCCTAAACTAGTACCAACAAAACTGCCACCCTATCCCGTAGTTTCTAAAATGGGGTCACTTTTTTGGAGTTTCTACTCTGGGGGTGCATCAGGGGGGCTTCAAATAAGACATGGTGTCAAAAAAAACAGTCCAGCAAAATCTGCCTTCCAAAAACCATATGGCATTCCTTTCCTTCTGCACCCTGCCCCGTGCCCGTACAGTGGTTTACGACCACATATGGGGTGTTTCTGTAAACTACAGAATCAGGGCCATAAATAATGAGTTTTGTTTGGCTGTTAACCCTTGCTTTGTAACTGGAAAAAAAATATTAAAATGGAAAATCTGCCAAAAAAGTGAAATTTTGAAATTGTATCTCTATTTTCCATTAAATCTTATGCAACACCTAAAGGGTTAACAAAGTTTGTAAAATCAGTTTTGAATACCTTGCGGGGTGTAGTTTCTTAAATGGGGTCACTTTTATGGAGTTTCTACTCTAGGGGTGCATCAGGGGGGCTTCAAATGGGACATGGTATCAAAAAAACAGTCCAGCAAAATCTGGCTTCCAAAAACCATACGGCGCACCTTTCACTCTACGCCCTGCTGTGTGGCCGTACAGCAGCTTACGGACACATATGGGGTGTTTCTGTAAACTACAGAATCAGGTCCATAAATAATGAGTTTTGTTTGGCTGTTAACCCTTGCTTTGTAACTGGAAAAAAAAATGGAAAATCTGCCAAAAAAGTGAAATTTTGAAATTGTATCTCTATTTTCCATTAAATCTTGTGCAACACCTGAAGGGTTTACAAAGTTTGTAAAAATAAGTTTTGAATACCTTGAGGGGTGTAGTTTCTTAGATGGGGTCACTTTTATGGAGTTTCTACTCTAGGGGTGCATCAGGGGGGCTTCAAATGGGACATGGTGTCAAAAAACCAGTCCAGCAAAATCTGGCTTCCAAAAACCATATGGCGCACCTTTCACTCTACGCCCTGCTGTGTGGCCGTACAGAAGTTTACGGCCACATATGGGGTGTTTCTGTAAACTAAAGAATCAGGTCTATAAATAATGAGTTTTGTTTGGCTGTTAACACTTGCTTTGTAACTGGAAAAAAAATATTAAAATGGAAAATCTGCCAAAAAAGTGAAATTTTGAAATTGTATCTCTATTTTACATTAAATCTTGTGCAACACCTAAAGGGTTAACAAAGTTTGTAAAATCTGTTTTAAATACCTTGAGGGGTGTAGTTTCTTATATGGGGTCACTTTTATGGAGTTTCTACTCTAGGGGTGCATCAGGGGGGCTTCAAATGGGACATGGTGTCAAAAAAACAGTCCAGCAAAATCTGGCTTCCAAAAACCATACGGCACCTTTCCCTCTACGCCCTACTGTGTGCCCGTACAGTAGTTTACGGCCACATATTGGGTGTTTCTGTAAACGGCAGAGTCAGGGCAATAAAGATACAGTCTTGTTTGGCTGTTAACCCTTTCTTTGTTAGTGGAAAAAATGGGTTAAAATGGAAAATTAGGCAAAAAAATGAAATTCTTAAATTTTATCCCCATTTGCCAATAACTCTTGTGCAGCACCTAAAGGGTTAACAAAGTTTGTAAAATCAGTTTTGAATACCTTGAGGGGTGTAGTTTATAGAATGGGGTCATTTCTGGGTGGTTTCTATTATGTAAGCCTCGCAAAGTGACTTCAGACCTGTAGTTGTCCCTAAAAATTGGGTTTTTGTAAATATCTGAAAAATTTCAAGATTTGCTTCTAAACTTCTAAGAACTGCCTGGGTAAGTCAAAGCGTTTTAAAGTTATCAGCAATTAAAGTGACACTGGTCAGTCCTTAAGGGGTTAATTAAAAAAAAAAAAACTGTGTTGGCTACCTCGTCCTCCTCCACCGCCGCTTCCACCTACACCGCTATGTCCACCGCCTCCTCAACCTCCTATTCCATATGGACCTCCAACTCATAAATCAAGATTATTTGTTTTAATTTGTACGTATTTTATTTTATGTCATTTCACTAATTTGTCTGTTACATTTTTGGGTGGAATTCACCAATTTTTGGCTGTAATATACCACTGCTATACCTATTAGACAGGTAAACAAATGTCACTAATTTGTCTGTTACATATTCGGCTGAAATTCACTAATTTTGGGCTGTAATATACCACTGCTATACCTAGTAGACAAGTAAACAAATTTCACTAATCTGACTGTTACATTCTCGGGTGAAATTAACCAATTTTTGGCTATGATATACCACTGCTATACCTAGTAGACAGTTAAACAAATGTCACTAATTTGTCTGTTACATATTCGGGTGAAATTCAAAAATTTTTGGCTGTAATATACCACTGCTCTACCTAGTAGACAGGTAAAAACATTTCACTAATTTGTCTGTTACATATTCAGGTGAAATTCACAAATTTTTGGCTGTAATATACCACTGCTATACCTAGTAGACAGGTAAACAAATTTGACTAATCTGTCTGTTACATTCTCGGGTGAAATGAACCAATTTTTGGCTGTGATATACCCCTGCTCTACCAGTAGACAGGTTAATAAATTTCACTAATTTTTCAGTTACATTCTTGGGTGACATTTTACAATTTTGCCGTGAATAAACCTCTGCTCTGCATAGGTAACAGGGCCCAAAATTCTTAAAAATAATCTGTTCCATTGGTGGGTGACATTAACCCATTTCTGGCGATGAAAACCCCCTGCTCTGCATAGGTGACAGGGACTTAAATTTCTAAAATTCATCTTTAATTGGCCCTTTCATTCGATCCTTCTGCTTCAATAGCTTCTCCCACATTTCCACTCGATCACATTGCAGCCATTTACCTGCCTTGAATGTGGTCTCTCTTTCTCACGCTCCCTCTCCGGCGTGGAACCCTGATTCACCAATAACCGTGATCAACATGGTAGGCGCAGAAAAGAACATCGAAAGTTGATAGAGAAGATATCCAAATGGATGGTGGACATCACGGGGGCACCTCTGCATAGGTGACAGGAACATAAATTTTAAAAAATCGTCTGTTACATTGTCAGGTGACATTTTACCAATTTTGCCGGATAGAAACCCCTGCTCTGCATAGGTGACAGGGAATTAAATTTCTAAAATTCTTCTTTAATTGATGTGCACCACCTCCTTTCATTCAATGCTTAAACTTTAACAAGTTGTCCCACATTTGCGCTTCAATAGTTTGTCCCACATTTCCGCTCTATGATATTTAATTTGAAACAATTATCCTCCCTTGGATGTTGTCTCCCTTTCTCACGATCCCTCTCCGGTGTGGAACCCTGATTCGCCGATAACAGTGATCAACATGGTAGGCGCAGGAAAGAACATTGAAAGTTGATGGATGATGGACATCACGGGGGCACCTCTGCAGAGGTGACAGGGACATAAATTTAAAACATTCGTCTGTTACATTGTTAGGTGACATTTTATCAATTTTGACGGATAGAAACCCCTGCTCTGCATAGGTGACAGGGACTTCAATTTCTAAAATTCATCTTTAATTGGCCCTTTCATTCAATCCTTCTGCTTTAATAACTTGTCCCATATTTCCGCTCCATCACAGTGCAGCCATTGACCTCCCTTGGATGTGGTCTCCCTTTCTCACGTTCCCTCTCTGGCGTGGAACCCTGATTCGCCGATAACCGTGATCAACATGGTAGGCGCAGAAAAGAACATCGAAAGTTGATAGAGAAGATATCCAAATGGATTGTGAACACCACAGGGACGAGGGACATGGTGGGGCAGTATGTGTGCACACGCCTATAGGTACTGACTGATGGGTCTCCCCCCTTCAACTTCTGGGTCTCCAAATTGGGCACATGGCCTAAGCTTGCCCTTTATGCCTTGGAGGTGCTGCCCTCCCCTGCAGCCAGTGTATTGTCTGAACTTTTGTTTAGCATGACTAGATGAGGTTATCACAGGTTATATTTCCCAATGTTTTGGGCTGTACCCTAATTTAAACCAAAAAAATATTAAAACCAAAAAACAGTGTAGGCTACCTCCTCCTCCACCACCGCTTCCACCTACACCGCCACATCCACTGCCTCCTCAACCTCCTACTCCATATGGACCTCGTCCTCCTAGATCAAGATTATTATAATTTTTTATGTATTTTATGTTATTTTAATTCATTTCCCTATCCACATTTGTTTGCAGAGCACTTGCCATGCTCTTAACCACATTTTGATGCCATTTGCCCTCTAGCCCTTTCCATGACTTTTTTAGAGCCATTTTAGTGCTCAAAAGTTCAGGTCCCCATTGACTTCAATGGGGTTCGGTTTCGGGGTCAAGTTCGGGTACCGAACTCAAACTTTTTTTTTTTGTAAATTCTTTATTTTTGAAGTTTTTCAATAAAGAGATAGGCAGTAACAAACATGTACAGTTCATAAAGTACAAGCAAGGTACACAGTATTGTTGTAGAAGTTCGAATGGACAATCCCCATTCGAGTAGACAAGGAGTATTTCAAAAAATGCAAGCAAATAGTGATAAGAATTCCAATCAACCGTGCGATTATCACAAATAATATGCTATGAATGAATATTAAGTATATGGAGCAATATCACTGAGACTAGTGAGGATTGGTGAGACCATCAGCCTTGGACCTCAAAATTCAGCTGAACTGTCAGACAACAGGATAAGAAAACTGACACAAAACATAACAGACGGTAGGGTCCGAACTAGATTCTTATATCTTGGATGTATAAATATATTGAGTAATCATAGCTATATTCAAGGGTAAGCAACCTAAAATATCTTTGAATGAGATTAGTCAGGATACCTTTATCTTGTGCATGGGCGCCAAATGAGACGTCACTGGCAGAGGCGTAATCAATCCATTAATGATTGCTCTAAAGGAGGGGGGGTCTGATCCGCTAGCTGTATATACGAGAGTAAGTGGATAGACACTTGAAAGGGAGAAGGAGAGCCCCGAGCTACCCTTAGGCCCTATAAAAGTTCAACCATGGTTGACAGATTTTTAGAAAGGCCTTCCTATTGCCCCTTTCCCAGCTCACCATTTCTTCCATAAGACAAATTTGGTGAGTTTTATCCAGCCATTCTTTAATGGAAGGGGGTTCTGGGCTTTTCCATTTAGTTGGGATAATGTATTTAGCTGCAGAGATCATATGCGTGGCCAGATTTCTACCAGAAGGTCTGAAATCGTTCCGTGACAACCATAGTAGAACTAGTGCAGGAGTCAGTGAGATATGACAGCTGCAGACTTTATTGATAGTATGTTCTACCTCTGTCCAGAATTTTGAAATATTACTACAGGACCACCAGATGTGGGAAATGGAGCCACGCTCTTTCTGACATCTCCAGCACTTATCTGTGGGTGAGAGGTGGGCTCTGTGTAAGAAGTCTGGAGTTTTATACCATCTTGATAGTATTTTGAAAGAATTTTCCTGGATGCGTATACAGTACAGACCAAAAGTTTGGACACACCTTCTCATTCAAAGAGTTTTCTTTATTTTCATGACTATGAAAATTGTAGATTCACACTGAAGGCATCAAAACTATGAATTAACACATGTGGAATTATATACATAACAAACAAGTGTGAAACAACTGAAAATATGTCATATTCTAGGTTCTTCTAAGTAGCCACCTTTTGCTTTGATTACTGCTTTGCACACTCTTGGCATTCTCTTGATGAGCTTCAAGAGGTAGTCCCCTGAAATGGTTTTCACTTCACAGGTGTGCCCTGTCAGGTTTAATAAGTGGGATTTCTTGCCTTATAAATGAGGATGGGACCATCAGTTGCGTTGAGGAGAAGTCAGGTGGATACACAGCTGATAGTCCTACTGAATAGACTGTTAGAATTTGTATTATGGCAAGAAAAAAGCAGCTAAGTAAAGAAAAACGAGTGGCCATCATTACTTTAAGAAATGAAGGTCAGCCAGTCAACCGAAAAATTGGGAATACTTTGAAAGTAAGGGCTATTTGACCATGAAGGAGAGTGATGGGGTGCTGCACCAGATGACCTGGCCTCCACAGTCACCGGACCTGAACCCAATCGAGATGGTTTGGGGTGAGCTGGACTGCAGAGTGAAGGCAAAAGGGCCAACAAGTGCTAAGCATCTCTGGGAACTCCTTCAAGACTGTTGGAAGACCATTTCAGGGGACTACCTCTTGAAGCTCATCAAGAGAATGCCAAGAGTGTGCAAAGCAGTAATCAAAGCAAAAGGTGGCAACTTTGAAGAACCTAGAATATGACATATTTTCAGTTGTTTCACACTTGTTTGTTATGTATATAATTCCACATGTGTTAATTCATAGTTTTGATGCCTTCATAGTCATGAAAATAAAGAAAACTCTTTGAATGAGGTGGTGTGTCCAAACTTTTGGTCTGTACTGTGAGTGTTTTAGTATTACTCTAACTTCTTCCTTTGACAAGGAAGTCTGCAGTTCTCCCTCCCATGCTCGCAGGTAAGTTGGCTTCTCACATGAGGAGTCCAATATCAGTTGAGAATATAGTTTTGAGAGGATTTTAGGGGGGGAATTAGGTAAAAGGGTATAATTTTCAAGCCAAGTGGGATCATTCTGAGTCTTTATATAAAGATTCTTGTATTTTTTGCAACAAAGTTCGAGATCTAACTCCACTAGCACGGATCTTAAGTGACTGGGTATATGGCTTTGGACCAGTTTTAGGAATTCCGCGAGATCTGAGGTGTTAATCAGGTCAGAAATCTTAAGTTCGGACAGGTAGAACCACGCTCTATGGAAGTCACTTTTGTCTGAATTTAGGAAGTAGGGGAGGACAGACAGCGGGGCAATAGGTGATAATTTGGAAGTAGACATCAACAGGGCCTTGGTTTTTTACAGTACTGAAGCATACAGCGTGTTAGGGCACTGAGGGGGGGTTTTCCCCTTTTGGTGTGTGTGTGAACCCAGAAACGGTGACAAGCGTTGTCGCCTAGTAGGGCTTTTTCTAGATCAATATGTAGGGCCTTATTGTGGGGTCTAGCCAAATCGATCCACCTTTCCAGCTGTATAGCATGGAGATAAGACTGTAAATCGGGAAGAGACAATCCACCATTGTTAATTTTCCTAATTAGTAGAGAGTAAGCTAAACGTGTTTTTTTTTTGGACCAGAGAAAGTTACTAAATAAAATACGTACATCTGATAGGTATCTGTTTGATAGAGGGATGGGTAGGCACCTTAAAATATATAGGAACTGAGGTAGGACATAAGTAGACAGAAGGTTTTTCTTTCCTAGCCACGAGAGGTAGGGGAGTTTAATCGAAGCTAGAAAGGTTTTAATTTTGCTAAATAAAGGGGCGTAATTAAGTCTGAATAGGTGAAGGGGGTTTGCTGGAATCGTAATTCCCAGATGTTTAATAGACTCTTTTGGCCATTGGAAGGAAGTGTATGCTTTGATCTCTGAGATATGTTTCTCCGAGGCTGTTATATTAAGTATTTCAGATTTGTCATAATTGACCTTGAAATTAGAAATTTCACCAAAGTCTGAAAATATTTTGATCACCTCTGGGATATCGTCTTTAGGGTTTGTTATAAAGAGAAGCAGGTCGTCCGCAAAGGCTGCCAGTGAGTGAGTTTTCCCATTCACTTTAAGGCCCAAAATAGCCTCAGAATCTCTTTATTTGCACAGTAGCATCTCTAGGGATAGAATGAATAATGCTGGAGAGAGAGGGCAGCCCTGCCTTGTCCCATTAGAGATGGGGAAAGGAGGGGATAGAGAGCCATTAATCAGAACTCTAGCCGAGGGACGTGTATAGAGTGAGAATATGGCCGAGATAAATGAGGGCGGGAAGCCGAAATGGTGTAGCGCACTATCCATAAAAGCCCAGTTGACCCTATCAAATGCTTTTTCAGCATCAGTACCCAAGAGTGTTAAGGGGATTTTATGTTTTTTTGCGTAATAAATGGCGTGCAGGACCCTGCTAACGTTGTTTTTGCCTTCTCGATCTTTAACAAAGCCTGCTTGTTCTTCACCAATTAGCTTAGGGAGCAACTTTGCTATCCTATGGCTTAGGAGCTTGGCCCATAATTTGACATCCACGTTAAGCAGGGAGATTGGTCTATAGCTGCTACATTTAGTGGGGTCTTTTACCTCTTTAGGGATAACAGTTATGTGGTCGATTAGTGATTGTGGTGGGAGGGGGTGTCCCTTTAGAAGGAAATTACACAAATCTGCTAGTTGTGGGGCAAGAATGCTTTTACATTTTTTATAGTACACTATGGGTAGCCCATCCGGGTCTGGGCATTTTCCTGAGGGGATACTCGTCAATACTTCTAGCACTTCCTTTTCTGTAACTGGGGAAAGTAGTGTGTCTTTTTCATCTTTTCCCAAGGTCGGGACTTTAACTGTTTCCAGAAAGTTGTTAATTTTGGCGATTGTTTGGCGTGGGTCATTAGGTGTTAAATTATAGAGAGAAGAGTAAAAATTGCGAATTCTTCTGCTATTGCAGGAGTATTGGTGAGTTGAAGACCTTTATCTGATTTGATGTTGGAGATAAAAGCTTTCTCTCTTTGACCTTTAATCATCTGGGAGAGAAGCTTGGAGCCTCTATCACCATGGATATAAAATTTGTATTTAGCTGATCTAAGGGTTGTAGCTGATTTAATGTTTATTAGGTCCTTCAACTGACCTCTTAGCTTAAGAATATCATTGTAGTTAGTATCCGAGGGATTGCTTTTATTGATGTTTTCCAGGGCAGAGATTTGGGCTAAAATAGAATCTATCATAGCTGATCTTTGCTTGCGCACCCAGGATCCAAGAGAAATATGCTCCCCTCTAATAAACGCCTTATGGGCCTCCCATATCATGGTCTTATCTATAGAGGGGGTATTGTTTAGTTCAAAAAAGGTTTTAAGTTTCTCTTCTAATTTACCTCTATCTTTTTCATTTTCTAAAAGGGTTTCATGGAGTCTCCACGACCATTTCCTAGGGGCAAGACCTTTTAGCTGAAACACCAGAGAGACAGGGGCATGGTCAGAGACTGTGATCTGTCCAATAGTGGAGGATTTAAGTCTCTCCAATACATGATTGGATATGAACAAGTAGTCTAGACACTGGTAGGATCTGTGGACAGCTGAGAAAAAAGTATAGTCCCTGTCTCTAGGGTGAGCCAACCTCCAGGCATCCGATATTTGGTGAGTAGACAATGCCTTCCTCTGTTTACGAAGTTGTGCAGCGGAATATTTGGGGACACTGGAAGTGGAATCCATAGGGTAGTCGAGTACTAAATTTAAATCCCTCTCTAAAATCTTGCAGGGAACCTAGCATCTTAATTAGCCAAGGTATTTGATTGGTGTTAGGGGCATAAACATTAACTAAGGTCAATTTATGACCAAAAAGCGTACCTTTTAGGAACAAGTATCTGCTCTCAGGGTCTATGTACTGCGCTTGGGTTTGAAAAGGTACGTTGGCACCTATTCCAATGGAGACGCCTCTAGAGGCCGAAGAGTGAGTGCTGTGAAACCATTTTGTATAGTGTCTGGAAGTGAGAACCGGTATATGGTTATGTCTAAAGTGCGTCTCTTGCAAGAACAGTAGGTCTGCCCCCTCTCTCCTGAGCATTTGGAAGACCTGACTTCTCTTTTGGGGAATATTAAGCCCATTTACATTAAGTGTTATTACCTTCAAAGGATCCATAGGAAATGGGTGGTTGCAGAGCAATGGAGGAAGATACATCCCAGTGAGATAAATGTTTCTGGATACCGAACCCGTCTTGAGAAAATATATACAGAACCATAAGCACAGAATAGAGCATGTTAATACTCAAGTAAATCATAATAGAGTAGTAACTTCCTGCAAGGGGGGAAATACAGAAAGGTAAAAGGAAGAGAACCTCCTAAGGTAGGGAGGTGGATAAATTAAATTATAAAGTGGAAAAAAGAAAGTATAAGGGTTAGAGTGAGGTAGGAGTACTCTGAGTTACACAAAGCCTGAGTGAGCCCCTCAGCACCTGCTTTTTAAGACAATCCGGGAGGAGAGGGGGGAAGAAAACAAATAACAAAGGCTTGCATACCAAGGGTTATTCCACCCTCTCCTGCCAGCATCAAAGCTGTGGATTCCCACTCAATTGATAGCTGAGATGTTCTATTGATTTCATGGGCATTCCAACCAGTACAGTGAGATGAGGAGAAAACCAGAGGGACAGCCGTTAAATTAAATTAAAATAAAGTAAGGGAGACCAAGTACTTAATAACTTATACACTCCCTTAACTAAGGGAGAAAATAAAAGGACTCAGCACTCCACCATCACCCCCTTGTATACAGCAAGTCAAATCTTTAAATTAAAAGATAAAAGATAAATAAGATCTTGTAGGGACAGATAACACTTAGCATTAGAGTGTTATACATTAAAGGAGGTGACAGCTCATTCCCCCATCACATCTCGATTTAGTTGGCCTAAAATAAGGGGAAGGCGTGATAGGGTTAAGGAGGCGATGGTAGTAGTGAGAGTCACAGATGCCAACATAAAATTATGGCAGCAAAAATATGTCACAGAAGATGGACTCAATCTTATTAAACCAGGGGCTAGGACATACCGCATTACCGGCATTTTACCCCATAAAGAGGGAGATTAAGCAGAAAAATAAAATAAAAATATTAAACTGTCTTCAAGTGTCCTGAAGTTCTGCTTGGCACTTCTTTGCCTGAGGGATTTGAACTTTTTGGCGACCCGCCAGTCTTCCGTTGCAGGCAGGGTTGGCATCTTCAGCTCGCCAGCCATAGGCATCCATGAGGGGATATCCAAAGGTTCTATCTGCAGAGCGTCCCACATTTTGGTGAGTTCGTCTGGGTGCCGAATAATAACCTGTTTCCCATTAATAGTGGCACACAGACCAAATGGGAAGAGCCAGCGCAGGGGGTGCCTTCTCTCCCTTAGGAGATCCGTAAGTGGCTTTAATTGCCTCCGCTTGGCTAGGGTACTCGCTGCGAAGTCTTGAAAGAGCTGAATTTTACAACCCTCAAGTATTGTGTCCCCTTTGTGTCTAGTGGCAGTTAAGATGGCGGCTGTATCTACAAAGCTGAGTAAGCCGCATATAATATCACGCGGCGGGGCATCTGGCGGTGGTTTGGGCCTGAGGGCCCTGTGGGCTCCCTCTACGATTATTTTCTCTGCTCTTTCTTGGCCAAGTAATGCGGAAAAGATCTGACTGACCGTATCGGGAATATCATCCCTTTGTACACTTTCCGGGACGCCTCTAATGCGAACGTTCTTTCTTCGGCTCCTGTTCTCCTGGTCCTCCAGGTGCAGGAAGGCTGAATTCATCTGTTCACGGACCTCTGTAACTTTAGTTTGCAGCGCCCGGCTGTGCTTTGTCAGAGCAGCCTGAGATTCTTCTAAGGCTGCCACTCTGTATCCCGTTTGTTTGAACTCCGTTTTAATAGCTGAGAGTTCCTTCAGAACAGGTTCAAAAACCAGAGCTAGGGACTCCTTGAGGAAGGCTCTAGTGATAGGTATCGAGCCTGGTTCGCTGTGCGTCTCCGACGGAGTATAGGAACCCTCGTCATCAGAGTCCTCTGTGTAGTTCATTGCGTTGGCTGCCTCCTGCGCCATCTTGGATCTTGCAGCCAGTGAAGACAATTTCTTTTTCAGGTACTTGTCCAGGTCCGATTGTCCTTTGGCATGCTTAGGAGTCATCTGGGTCTCCTTGGACTTCTCTTTGGTAGGTTTTCCCATGGTGAAGCGAGGTGGGAACCCGTAAAATAGCTATATGTAAGTGCTGCTGTGAGGAGCTCAAGGGTCAAGCGGCCATTTCCTGACACGGCTAGCTCCGCCCCGACCCCCCCCCCCCCCCCCTCCGAACTCAAACTTTTTTGTGAAGTTCGGCCGAACCCGTCGAACCCGAACATCCAGGTGTCCGCTCAACTCTACTAGCAATTTATTCATAACTTCTAGTAGAAATAATAAATGACACGTCACCCTCACCGATCGACGGGCAGTGTAATGAAGAAGAAGCAGCTCTCATATGGAGAGCTGCCTCCTCTTCAAACAGCTGGTTGGCGGGGGTGTCGAGTGTCAGACCCCCGGGTGCAATATTGATAACATACAGTACTGGTACAATACAGATGACATACTAATAAAATATAAATGCATCCCATTGACTTCTTCATAGAATTCAATGAGAATTTTCCATCCTCAAATTAATAAAATAACTTTTACAAATATACACTCATATAAACACTAATTCTGTAAAAGAAACCTGCAGTATTTAGGTCAGTATTTTACGTTAGAATGATATCTGACCAAGATATTGTAAAACAGACCTAAGTTTTACTTCATGCACACTATTTTGTGTCTTTTTAGATTGTAAAATTCTACTAATGTCATGTGTCTTTTACAAGCATATATTTTGGGTGGCTTTTTATTCACACATTTGTTACATGGTTATGGGAAAATGAATAGAAAAAATACCATACACATAACATGTTGTGTTTTTGAATTAAAAAAAAACTAACACTTAATCCCTCTTAATCATTGTAAGAGGCTTTAAAATGGATCCTTTTGAAAAATCCTTTGGAAATATCAAATTTCCCAAAAAAAAAAAAAAAACGCACCGGAAACGCATTAAAACCGCATGCGATACTGGTGTGTTTTTTATACTATATAATTCTAAAGAAGATGATGAACCACCGTATGAAAGATTTCCTTTGTAACTCATTGCTATCATCCTTTTTTAATGTTTTAATGTTTTTAGGTAGAAATAATGTATATGGATCCCAATCCTTAAAAAGCTTGTATTCCAGACCACTTTTTCTTACACTCCTTATTCACTATAAAAGTGGATCATTTAGCAGGGGGATGTCAACCACTGAGGAAGGGGTCCTTGCCTTAAATCCCCGAAATGCGTCTGGTGTTAATCCCCCCACTAAGGACAGCAAGGATACTGCGATATTCAGGAGGACTGGACTTTTTGATAAAAATAACGAATTGCCAAAGTATTAATAAACAAAACTCCAGCGTGATTTGCAAGTAGTGTTACTTTTATTGGAATTGCGGCTTCAGCGTAACGTTTCGGCCTATTGCCAAAGTAAGCACTATTACATGGAAGAGACAAAACCATGTGCAGCAAACAATTTAACTGGCGGGAAATTCGAATTTGAAACATACAGCCCTTGAGACCGGAATCCTAAAGAGAAAAAATACACCGAGTCGAGGGCTTATCCGTCCAGTGAAAAAGACCTTCTGGTAAGACAACGCATATCCAATATAAGCGATCGCTTCTTAATCAAATACAGCGGGACGCCGCTGTGCTAACAAGCAGCTGTAACATTGTTTTTTTAAACCATTGAAATCCACAACTGCTTGGAGCTCTGGCCACTACCAAGACTGGCCGCAAATCGAATATAATATTCGGCAGTCAGCGACTTTGTGCATGCCGAAAAATTTCGTATTAACTATTCATTTGCTTATGTTATAAGAGACTGGTCACAAGCTTATTATCACCACAATATAAACGACTATTTATTTATCCATTTATACAGCACATGTGGAAAACGTATCCATTCATCATCAGTGGATAATAATATCCTTGAGTCTATTTATCCGAATATTTATACAGCACATGTGGAAATCGCATTTATTTAACCATCAGTGGAAAATAATATTCTTAAGATTATTTATTCCAATTTTTTATTCCTATATATTCGAATTCATTGTCTTATATTTATTGGGGATCTATATATTCTCTTATCTTATATTTTATCATTTTAGGTTTTACTCATTGCTGAATTCGCACTACTGACATTAATAATTTATCCTCCGCTATTTTAAGTATTTTGGAATTTTATTGTTTATTGTCAATTTATTGTATTTCACATATATTAAAGATCCCTTTACTTCTAGAGAGTGCCCCACTTCTATTTCTTTTTTAAAATGTTTGTAGTGCTTTTTAATATTTATATATTGGATTTAAGCTACAGTAACACCTGGTCGTAGCATTATCTGACTTAGCCAATCAAGAAGAGTGGTCAAGGGACAGCTGGCTTCTACAAGCTTGCATACAAGTAATTGTATCCTTTAGAGTGCAGCTGTCACTCCATATAGCCCAAGCCTTTTCATACAGGTGGAAAGCATGCACATTTGTGACTACAGACCGATAGTCAGTCAGTGAATGGTGAAAGCTGCGCATGTGCAACCACCTTTCCATTCATGGCGTTATGATCTGCGTCCAGTTCTGGAGATAGGAGCGGATCCCAGATGTGGGACCTGCACCTGTCGAACATTTATAACATATCCTGTAGATACTGTATACCATAAATGCCCAGATGGGGCAAATAATTTAAGCAACTAACACCATTGTCACTGTGTTTTATTATGTTTTCATATTATTTATTGATGATTTTAATTATCTGCAATAACAATACATTTTCATTTTTATTTTAATCTAGAGTCAGGACCTTTCGCAGGAGAAGGTTTTGCTTGCCTGCAGTTATTCAAGTTAGTTTTGACAAACAGCTTCATAAACAATCCTGGCAATCAAAAAGTAGTAAGGCTGTGGTTAATCTCCCCCATCAGTAAAGTAGACTGCTTAATTTCATGTGCCAGAAAAATAGGCCAGAAAATATATCAGTTGTTCATAAGCCAAAGGAGGTTTCTGGAAATCATGAGAATACCAGGTGTGTTTGCAAATGATATACATTGGTTTATCTAATTAGATGGTATTTCGTAAACCTTTTTCACTGAGTTTTTAGGATATGATTAGATGTTATGCTTTTAGGAAGCATACCACTACTGGTCTCTGGTATTTCCCAGCCAATTAGGCATAAATGTAAAGATAGGTTTAAGATTAAGCCCATAGATAGCCCCATGTATTATTCTGAAGTAGGTCTCCCTCCATTTTTTACATACTACATGTTTACGGATCAGGTCCCAACCCTTCAAGATCCAGAGAAGATACAAGCATGTTTGCCAATTTTTTAAAACAGGGTAGACAAAAGCACTTTCAATGATGGGTCACGTAGGACCATATATAGGGTGCATATACTGTACTATGTTGGCGATTTGGCTCACCCAGAATCTCGTCAAAGGAATAAGTGACCACTTCATTGTCTATTTGTTGTAATTGAGCTTAACAAAAAGAAGATAATTGCATATGGTGTAGGAACTGACCTGAAATATGATACTGAGAAACCAGTTCCTCAAAAGTGTGCCAGCGACTGTGCTCTTTATCCACTAACTGCAGAGGAGTGACCATCCCCTTCTTTCTCCAAATCACAAAAACACAGTTTTGAAGGACCAGGGAGAACTCAGGATATCTCCAAAAAGATAGATATTTGGAAAGTAGAAAGGCTAATTTGAATTGTTTCCTGATTTACCTCCATGTTACTATAGTATCAGGATAGATTATTTTACCGATTGAGTCAAGTGAGTGTATTTTCTATAAAAAAGAGCATTTAAACTCAATTCGATGGCTAATGTTGCTTCTATAGGAAGGCATGAATAAAATAAGGAGGAGTGGAGTCAGTCCACCACATGCCTCATTATGCAGGCTATATTGTAATCCTTGATCTTGGGAAAATTGAGACATTTAGTAAACATAAAGTTTTTGTAAAGCAATCCTTGGTTTTCAGCCTGTCCAGATGAAGAAAAGGAAGGATCAATTAAGATCTGATATGTCTTTATATTTGAGTAGAAGGGGAGTCTGGAGTTGATAAAATAGACGTGTAAAGGATACCATTTTGATTAACTGACATCGGCCAATAAGGAGGAGTTGCCACGAGTGTAGTTCCTGTTTAATCCTTTGAAAAATAGGGGAATAATTCAGCTGGTATATGCTTGATGGGAGTTTTACTATTTTCATACTTAACTAAATAATATAGAATGATATTATTGCATGTTATCACTCAGTTCCATTCAAAAAGAGTTTCGACTGGCTATTCCCAATTCTAACATTTCGATCTGCATACGGTTTATATACGATATTCAGAAAATATCCCAAAATCAGCAATGACCTGGAGGTCAATCTGGGGGTTTCTCAGAAAAAGTGAAACATCATTATGAAATAAAGTCACTTTGACGTACCTGTATACCTGCTGCTGCCTCTACAGTAAAGTGCGGTGCTACATGCTTTGTACTCCTGAGCTGATGCTTTAGATACAAGGCCTCATGCACACAACAGTATTTTGTATCTGTGTCCGATCCACATTTTTTGAGGATTGCAGATGGACCCATTCATTTCTATGGGTCTGCAAAATAAACGGACAGCACACAGATGTCACCTGTGTGCTGTCTGCATTCATGTGTCCATGCAGACAAGAATAGTCCTTTTTAGTAATGGGAGTGAGAAAAATGCAGATTGCACACAAGAAGTGTTCGTTTTGAGCTGATTTGTGCTTTGCGAACTGTACCACAGTCGTGTGCATAAGGCCTAGTGGAGCTCCCCATACATATCAGACTGTTTGCGGTGGGTTCTTATTGCAATACACTTGTATGGGAACCGTGAAGGAGCTACTTCAAAACACAATTGTCTTCTTTCAGGGTAAGTGATCACCATAAAAGTCGATTTTTTTAAGTCAGATGTATAAATTACAAGTTGTATAGAATTTTGTCCCACAAAGCTGTATCTCTCAGCTCTTTCTGTTCTATAATATGTAGCCTGCAGATTGCACGGCATTTCATGGTGATTGGTTCTCTTTAACAGTTGTTTTTATATAGGGGGACATAAAGTTTATGATTGATGGGGATGGGAATAGATGCTGAAATACAGTGTGTGGTGTGTAGTGGTGTTTTTATTATTATTATTATTATTATTATTATTATTATTATTATTATGTATTTAATTATTTTGTCTTCTTTTCTTTAATCACCTTTTATACTTTGTGCTGCCATAAGGTTATTCAAGACCTTTGGGGGTCATTTAACTTTAATTTATTTTATTTATTGATGCATTTTTACTGATTTCTCCAGTTCAGCTCCCAGAAAGGCTGTACAAGGCTGTTCATTATCACCACAAAGGTGAAGTGAGTCCCCTGGCAGCTTATGAAGTAACCTGGCTTCCAGCAGCTGCCATCTCTGCATGGACTTCCAGTAACATCCTTGCAGAGATAAGTGTATACCACCTGGAAATTTAAAGTCACCGGGCAGGATACAAGTGGTTAAAATTATTACATTGCAAGTTTTAATTAATAATTTCCTGTAAAACTACATATCAATCTTCTCCTTCTCTATAACATGCTGAATGCAGATTGCACTGCATTTTCTGGTGACAGATTCTCTTTAAAGAGGACCTTTCACCGATTATTACACTATGAACTAACTATACAGACATGTAGAGCGGCGCCCGGGGATCTCACTGCACTTACTATTATCCCTGGGCGCCGCTCCGTTCTCCTGCTATGCCCTCCGGTATCTCCGCTCACTAAGTTATAGTATGTGCCTGTATGACCTCCCTACAACGCCTGTGCATGCTCCTGATGAGGTGGCGGATGGTCTCCTGAGGGATCTCCTCCCAGACCTGGACTAAAGCATCTGCCAACTCCTGGACAGTCTGTGGTGCAACGTGACGTTGGTGGATAGAGCGAGACGTGATGTCCCAGATGTGCTCAATTGGATTCAGGTCTGGGGAATGGGCGGGCCAGTCCATAGCATCAATGCCTTCGTCTTGCAGGAACTGCTGACACACTCCAGCCACATGAGGTCTAGCATTGTCTTGCATTAGGAGGAACCCAGGGCCAACTGCACCAGCATATGGTCTCACAAGGGGTCTGAGGATCTCATCTCGGTACCTAATGGCAGTCAGGCTACCTCTGGTGAGCACATGGAGGGCTGTGCGGCCCTCCAAAGAAATGCGACCCCACACCATTACTGACCCAATGCCAAACCGGTCATGCTGGAGGATGTTGCAGGCAGCAGAAAGTCAGGCCGGACAGGAGCGCAGCGGTGGGGGAGGACGTGCATGAAGGGGCTTGGCAGTGAAGGACAGGTGAGGAAAGGGTAAAATGTGAGTGGGGGCGGGATCGGAGAAGAGGCGCGAGTTGCTAGGGCGGCGGGGGGCGTGGCCAGAGCGGAGGCAGAGGAAGAAGGCGGAAGTGAGAGCAGTGCGGCCAGGGGACTGAAACGGACGGACTGTATCATGTCGGCTCCTGTGATGACGGTGGAGGAGATGCTGGAGAGGTTGCGGAGAGAAGCGGAGGTGCGGGGGCCTGGCTGGCTGCAGGAGCAGGTTGGTGCGTGCATAGTTTCACCTGCTCCTGTGGCTACCCCCATTGTTAGGGCTGCCCGGCCGCGGCGGAGTATTCCACCGGCGCGCTTAAGCCCTGAAGTCACCCCCCGGGCCCGGCGCCGAGTAGGGAGCCCCCCTGTGGACCCTCGGCGGCGGAGAGCGGCCGCTCAGCCTTCTGCGAGCCGCTCTCGCCGTGGGAGGAATCCCAATACACGGCGGGGCCCTGAGAGGAGCGGGACGCCCCTTCCCCCGCTCCCTGCGGCTGTGCAACTGGATTCGGGACCAGGAACGGTGGACCGGCCCAGTCCCTCCTTCAGCGGGCGGTCCACTCGGCTTATAGATGACATCCGGGTTCCTCGGGCTGCACTGGTGGGAGACGAATACCAGCGCAGGTCCAGAGAAGATTTGAGCAGTGTGGAGGAAGGTCCCCTTGCAGTGGTGGGTGCCGCGGTCTCGTCCCGGTGTCCGTCCAGCGTGGTGCAGAGGGTCGTGCAGGTGGTCCAGGAGAAACAGCCGTCGACGTCCAGGAGCTATGACGGTGAAGTGTCCGTGCGGCGGGAGTCAGGATCTACGGCAGCGGGAGTCACAGCGCCCGTGGTACCTTGTGAGATTGCTTGGGGCTCCATGTTAGCGCAGGGTTTCCCGGTTGGTGGGGGGGGACCATGGGTGATTTTAGTAAGGGTTTGGGGCAGTTTTTGGGGGGATTGGCGGGATGGTTGTCAGGTATGGGTGCTGGCGCCGGGTCTCCGTTGCCGGGGTGGCTAGTGGTGCCGCAGTCAGGGGCAGGGACGCAGGTGGTTACGGCGGGGTCGGTGTCAGTGGAGACGCAGGCGGGGGGAGAGGAGGAGGTGCAGAGGTTGGATGATAGGGCTCGCGGTGAGGTGTACGTGTGCTTTGAGGGGCCGCTGGGGGCTCATTTGAAGCAGGAAGTGAGGGAAAAGATCTGGAAGGGTGAGTACGTGAAGATATTCTCGCTGCTCCCATTAGAAAGGTTTAACCTGGAGAGGGGTAAGAAGGATGAAGGAAAAAAGGAGGATGAGGATAAGCGTCGGCATCGATTGATCCCACGTACTTTTGCTAATTGGCTACAGGCGTTTGCCATATTAGCAAGTGTCATTGGGGAAAGGTCTCCGGAATGTTGTTCGGCGCTGTTTTGCTATCAGGACGCTATTGGGGAAGCTTATAGGGTTTATGGTGGTGTGGGTTGGCTCCGTTACGATGAGCAGTTCCGGCAGCGTAAGGCGGTGAGACCCGATATCCGGTGGGATCATAAGGATATTGGGTTGTGGTTGAGGGTGACGGCGCCTCCTAGAGCTGGGCAGTCCTTTCGGGGGGAGTCCGGGGGGTCATCCCCGGGTGCTTTGGCAGCGGCATCAGCAAAAGGGTTGTGTTTCCTTTTCAATGAAGGAAATTGCAGATTTGGGGCCAAGTGCAAATTTAAGCACGAGTGCACTGGGTGTGGGGGAGCCCATGGAGCTAACCGTTGCTTCAAAGGGGGAAGGAATAGGGGGGGTGATGGTGCTGGAAAAGGGACGGACGCCGGTGCGGGTGGAAGAGATGCAGGTGTTCCTAGATAGATATCCGGATCGGGTTGCGGCTGGTTTGTTGGGGGATGGTTTTAGGTTTGGTTTTCGTATTCCATCGGTTGTTACGGCGGGGCCTATGGTTCCTAAGAATCTTAGGTCTGCGCTTGTTCACGCGGGAGTGGTGGCGGAGAAGTTGAGGAAGGAGGTGGAGTTGGGGCGGATGGCGGGTCCATTCAAGGAGCCGCCGATTAGGGGGTTGAGGGTGTCTCCGCTAGGTGTGGTGCCGAAGAAGGAGCCGAACAAGTTTCGGCTCATTCATCACTTGTCTTATCCGAAAGGGGCGTCGGTCAATGATGGTATAGATCCTGAACTTTGTTCGGTGGTCTACACTTCCTTTGATGCGGCTGTAAAATGGGTGAGGCGGTTGGGGCGGGGGGCGTTGATGGCTAAGGTTGATGTGGAGGCGGCGTTTCGCATGCTTCCGGTGCACGTGGAGAGCATGGGTTTGTTGGGCTGTTTTTGGGATGGGGAATATTTTGTGGATAGGTGCTTGCCGATGGGGTGCTCTCTTTCGTGTGCGTATTTTGAGACCTTTAGCTCGTTTCTAGAATGAGTAGTGGTGGAAGTTTCAGGTTGTTCATCCGTTATCCATTATTTAGACGATTTTTTATGTTTGGGGGCGGCGAATTCACGGGTTTGTTCGTTGTTGCTGCATACGGTGCAGTCGGTTTTTGCGCGCTTTGGGGTACCGTTGGCGCGGGAGAAGACGTTGGGTCCGGTGACGGAATTGTGTTTTTTGGGGATTGTTATAGATACGGAGCTGATGGAGTGTAGGCTTCCCCAAAATAAGTTGGTGGATTTGCGTCAGGAGATTGATAGGGCCATTGGGAGGGAGTAGATTAGGTTGCGGGATTTGCAGTCATTGTTAGGTAAATTGAATTTTGCTTGTCAAATTATGCCAATGGGTAGAATTTTTTGTAGAAGGTTGGCCGCGGCTACGGCGGGGGTATCGGCGCCATATCATTTTATCAGGTTACGGAAGGAGTTAAAAGGGGATTTGAGGGTGTGGGCGGAGTTTTTGGGTCAGTACAATGGCAGGTCTTTGGTGATGGCGGAGTTGTGTGATAGCGTGGATTTTGAGTTATATACGGACGCGTGGGGGGGGGTGGGTTTTGGTGCCTATTGCCAGGGACAATGGTGTGCGGGCGTGTGGCCAGATTCGTGGGTAAGTCGTGGGTGGGTGAGGAACATGGCCTTGTTAGAACTTTTTCCCATTGTGATGGCGGTGGTGTTGTGGGGTGAGAAATTAGAAAACAGGAAGGTGCGCTTTCATTGTGACAATTTGGGGGTGGTGCAGGCTATCAACAGTTTGTCCGCATCTTCTCCGCCGGTGGTTAGGCTGTTACAGTTTCTGGTATTGCGATGTTTGTCGATTAACATGTGGTTGGTGGCTGAACATGTGGCTGGAGTGGCTAATTCAGTGGCGGATTCTCTTTCTCGTTTACAGTGGGAGCGGTTCCGGCTTCTTGCGCCAGAAGCGGAGGTGGAGGGTCTGGAGTGTCCGCCGTGGCTGTGGGGGATCCTGGAGGAGAAGTGATGGGGATGTTGAGGGATTCGTTGAGTCCGGGTACTTGGAGGGAGTATGGTAAGGCGTGGACGACCTGGGAAACTTGGAATGGGACTTGGGGGGCTGGTGGAGGTGATGGTGATGTGAGGTTGTTGATGTTGTTGGGGCAGTTGAAGAGCGAGGGGTGGTCGGTGTCAAAGGTGAATCATCTTATTGCGGGTGTAGCGTTTGGTTTTAAGTTGCGGGGGTTACCAGATTTGACTAAGAGTTTTTCGGTGCGGCAGGTTTTGAAGGGTTGGCGTAGGGGTGCAGGCAGGGTGCCGGACTGTCGGAGGCCGGTGTCTTTTGAGTTGTTGGTGCAAATGGGTGAGAAGTTGAGTTGTGTTTGTAGCTCCGGGTGGGAGCTGGGGCTGTTTAAGGCTGCGTTTGCTTTGGCATTTTTCGGTGCTTTCTGCTTGGGGGAGTTGGTGTGTGACAGTGTTAGTAGAGCGGGGGGGCTTAGGAGTGAGGATGTCGAGTTAGCGGGAGATAGGTTGCATGTCCGGATTCGCAGGTCAAAGACGGATCAGGAGGGTAGGGGGCAGCGTTTTACGTTGTTTTCAGTTCCAGGGTGTAGGATGTGCCCAGTCCGGTGTGTAGGGTCTTATGGTGCGGGTCTGCAGAGTAACGAGGTTCCGTTTCTGAGGCATGAGGATGGTTCCTTTTTGTCGAGGTTTCAGTTTCTGGCGGTCTTTAAAAAATGTTTAAAGGTTTTGGGTGTGCCGGTCAAGGATTATTCTGGTCATTCGTTCAGAATTGGGGCAGCAACTGAGGCAGCCAGGTTGGGCGCCAGTGAGGAGGTGATAAGGAGGATTGGGCGTTGGGAGTCGGTACGTTTTAAATCGTATGTGCGGCCTGCATTGTTGTAGAGGTACGGTGGTTGGTAGGTTGGTGTTAATTTTGTTCTTTTGTGTTCACAGGTCGGACGACGGCGGCTTTGGTGTGGATTTTGGGGCACTCCTATGTGTTCTGGGGTGCGATCAGAGTGGATGTGAGGCCGAGCGCGCGACAGTTGGGTATTAGTCCGGAGTTGGCTACGGTTAGGTGGTTAGGCGTGAGAGGTATGTTGTGGGACGGAGTGTTGCGGGAGGTGCATCATTTTGTTCGGTTGGATCGGCCCCCGGATGTGTTGGTCTTGCATGTGGGGGGGAATGATTTGGGCAAGCGTCCTTTTAGGGAATTGGTTCGTGACGTTAAGTTTGTCTTGCTCAGGATCTGGGCGTTGTTTCCGGGGGTGATCACAGTCTGGTCGGACATTGTTCCGCGTAAGGCGTGGAGGGGTGCGAGGTCAGTGGAGAGCCTTAATAAGGCTCGGATCAAGGTAAATAGAGCAGTGGGCCGGTTTATGGCGAGGAATGGTGGTGTTGTGGTGCGGCATGAGGTATTGGAGAAGGGTGAGGGTGCATTTTGGAGAGCAGATGGAGTGCACCTGAATGCGGTGGGAATGGATTTGTGGTCTCTGGGGCTCCAGAGTGGTGTTGAAATAGCTCTGCGTATGTGGAGGGACGCGCAGGGTTGAGGGGGTCAAGCTGCGCGTTCTTGGAGGCGGGGGAGGTCCTTGAAGTGGAGGAATATGGTGGTACCTGAGGATGGGAGGGCCCCGCGGGAGGGGCTGGACTCTCATTGAGGAGCTGGTAGGAACTAATTACGCGTCCATCAGTTGCTGCCTCCGAGCTGGGTTCAACAGCTGGGGGCAAGATGGAGACGCAGGTGTTCCAGCGTTTATGAAGTTATTGGGGCTTCTAGGACCTCCCTCGTCATTGGTTAACTTATGTTATATATTTTGTATTTATTCAATAAACGGCTTCTGTGGCCGATTAAATCCAAGCAGTGGTGTGGTGTGTTTATTTCTATGGGTTAGGGTGAGGGGTTGGGGGTAAGGTGATGGTTAAGCTAGTGGGACTGAACAAATAGCCAATGCCCTCTTCATGTTCTCCACGGCGTCTCCAGACTCTGTCACGTCTGTCACATGTGCTCAGTGTGAACCTGCTTTCATCTGTGAAGAGCACAGGGCGCCAGTGGCGAATTTGCCAATCTTGGTGTTTTCTGGCAAATGCCAAACGTCCTGCACGGTGTTGGGCTGTAAGCACAACCCCCACCTGTGGACGTCGGGCCCTCATATCACCCTCATGGAGTCTGTTTCTGACCGTTTGAGCAGACACATGCACATTTGTGGCCTGCTGCAGGTCATTTTGCAGGGCTCTGGCAGTGCTCCTCCTGTTCCTCCTTGCACAAAGGCGGAGGTAGCGGTCCTGCTGCTGGGTTGTTGCCCTCCTACGGCCTCCTCCACGTCTCCTGATGTACTGGCCTGTCTCCTGGTAGCGCCTCCATGCTCTGGACACTACGCTGACAGACACAGCAAACCTTCTTGCCACAGCTCGAATTGATGTGCCATCCTGGATAAGCTGCACTACCTGAGCCACTTGTGTGGGTTGTAGACTCCGTCTCATGCTACCACTAGAGTGAAAGCACCGCCAGCATTCAAAAGTGACCAAAACATCAGCCAGGAAGCATAGGAACTGAGAAGTGGTCAGGTCACCACCTGCAGAACCACTCCTTTATTGGGGGTGTCTTGCTAATTGCCTATAATTTCCACCTGTTGTCTATCCCATTTGCACAATAGCATGTGAAATTGATTGTGTTGCTTCCTAAGTGGACAGTTTGATTTCACAGAAGTGTGATTGACTTGGAGTTACATTGTGTTGTTTAAGTGTTCCCTTTATTTTTTTGAGCAGTGTACATAAAACAGGCCTGAATAATGCATATAACGGAAAATACATTGTTAGATTACACAAGATGGCAATACATATGCACCTGACATGTTGTAGCAGGGTGACATACTCCAGGATGTTACAGCTGCAGCATTCTGACTGTGTGAACTGACACTTGTGATTGTGTGTTCTGTGCTTTTGGTACTCCTGGTTCTGGTGGGGTTAACTTTCCCTGGTCTGGGCCTGGGTGTGTCTTAACAGGTGCCCTCGTTATTGCAGCTATATCTATCTGTGAGCTGTAGGGCTTGTAGTCAGTCTGCCTTGGGCCTTGCTGGGTGTAGTACCTTGCTGCTCATCCAGGGGGTCAGCCTGTCTGGTGCCTTGCTGGGTGTAGCCCCTTGCTGCTGACCCAGGGGGTTTTGCCATCTGCCCTACTGTGTGGTGTCGCCTGGTAAAGTGATGTTGTTGTTTTTATTGTCTTGTCTGATCTTCTGTACCTGTTCTGTGTTGGTGTTTTTGTATCCTTGTCCATGCCTTGCCTGATCTTCTGTACCTGTTCTGTGTCTTGTGTCTTGGTCCACTCTGTTCCATGTTTAGCCTAGCAGTGCTCTAACTGCATCTGTTAGCTTGGCATTGCTAAACTGTCTGTTCTATGTCCAGCCTTGCAGTGCCTACTGCTTCTGTTCCTATCCCGTGTATATCCTGCCTTTGTAAGATGGCTCCTGGGTTCTCCGGAGGGAGGATTTTAGTCTGTGTGCAGCTCTGCCTGTGACCGCCATGCTTTCATTCCGCATGGGGTCCAGGCGTCTGCTTGTGTGCTGGTTCCCGTTTGTCTTGTAATCTGATCCATGTCATGAGTTTGGTTGGGTTCCAGTTCTGTTGTCTGTTCCACTGGTGTAATAAAGTATTCTTGTGGTCCCTGGTCTGAATCTTGCCTGTGTCCTGTTTACCTTGGGCCCCTGGAACGTGACACAGACAAGCAGGCTGAAGTGTAATACACTTACAGCCAATGCATTACAATACCGATGTATTGTAATGCATTGTACAGGGGATCAGACCCCCAAAAGTGGAAGTCGCAGAGTGGGACAAAAAAAAAAAGTTTTACATAATAAAAAAAAGTTTCAAGTAAAAAAAAAAAAAAGCGTCCTTTTCCCAAAATTTATAAAAAAAATAAAAAGGAGACATATTATGATCCATCCCGTCAGGTGAACGGCGTAAAAAAATAAATAAATAAAAACAGTGCCATTTCTGGTCATCTTGCCTCACAAAAAGTGTAATAACAAACGATCGAAAAGGCGTATGTTGCCCAAAATGGTACCAATCAAACCTTAATCTCATCCCGCAAAAAAATTAGCCCCTACCTAAGATAATCGACCAAAAAAAAAATGGCTCTCAGAAAATGGCAATACAAAAACAAGCTTTTATTCTGTTCAAAAATGCTTTTACTTTGTAAAACGTAACAAAAATAAAAAATAGACACATTGGGTATCGCCGCGTCCTTAACAACCTGCTCTATAAAATATCACATGATATGCCCCCACAGGTGAATGCTGCAAAAAAAAACTATGCTAAAACACCTTGCCTAACAAAAAGTTTAATACCAAGCGATCAAAATGTCTTATATACCCCAAAATTGTACCAATCAAACCGTCACCTCATCCCATCAAAAAATTAGCCCCCACATAAGACGATCACTCAAAAAATAAAAACCTATGGCACCCCGTAAACCAATCCATCAAAATCTGCACTGCAAAAGCCATATGGCGCTCCTTCCCTTCTCAGTTATGCCATGTGCCCCCACAGTAGTTTACCACTACATATGGGGTATTGACGTTTTCAGGAGAAAATGGGTAATACATTATGGGGTGATTTTTCTCCTGTTACCCCTTGTGAAAATGAAAAATTTGGGGCTAAAGCAACATTTTATTGGAAGAAATGAATATTTTCATTTTCACAGCCAAGTGTTTCCAAATTACGTAAAACGCTTTGGGGGTCAAAGTGCTCAGTACTCCCCTTAATATATTCTTTAAGGGGTGTAGTTTGAAAAATGGGGTCACTTTTTGAGAGTTTTCACTGTAGGAGTATGTCAAGGTCTCTTCAAATACAAAATGGTGCCTGAAAACCATTCTACCAAAATCTGCCTCCAAAATCCATATGGCGTTCCTTTCCTTCTGACCACTGCCATGTGCCCACACCACCACACATGGGGTATTTCTGTAAACTGCAGAATCAGAGTAATGTATATTGAAATTTATTTTGCTGTCAACCCTTGCTGTGTTGCAATAAAAAATGTATTAAAAAATCTACCAAAAAAATAAAATTTTTACATTTCACCTCCATTTTCCTTTAATTCTTGTGGAACACTTCAAGGGTTGTAACATCAGTTTTGAATAATTTAATGGGTGTAGTTTAAAATTGAGGTCATTTATGGGTGGTTTCCATTATATAAGCCACCCAAAATCACTTCATAACTGAATTGGTGCTTAAAAAAAATGGTTTTGGAAATTTTGCTGATAATTAAAAATATTGCTTCGAAAATTCTAAGCCTTCTAACTTCCTAAAAAAATAAAATGACATTTAAAAAATTATGCCAACATAAAGCAGACATATGGGGAATGTTGATTGATAACTATTTTATGAGCTATTACTATCTGGTTTAAAAGTAGAGAAATTCAAATTTAGAAAATTGTGACTTTTTCAAAATTTGGGGTAAATTTGGAATTCTTTTATAAATAAAGGTGAAATGTATCGACTCAAATTTACCACTGTCATAAAGTACAATGTGTAACAAGAAAAACAATCTCAGAATGGCTTGGATAAGTAAAAGTGTTCCAAAGTTATTAGCACATAAAGTGACATACAGTATGTCAGATTTGCAAAAATCGGCCTGGGATTTCAGGTGAAAAGTGGCTCAGTAGTGAAGGGGTTAAAATAGCCACTGTTGTTTCAACAAACTTTGCATACATCAGTTGCACAGGTGAATGTAATAAACTTTGTAATATATATTATCAGAGAAAAATGCTTATTTCTCCCTCCCCCACCTAAACTAATATTCTCTGCTCAGTCCGTCTTGAAAGACAAGACGACTGTCAGCTCACTGAAGGATCAGATTACATGCTGCTCATAGAAAACTATAGAGAGGGGAGAGGAGAAGTGAGCAAAAACTGATTATTTAAAGAGACAGACACACATTCTGCCTATACAAGTCTATGGAGAGGGGAAGAAGAATGCTGCTAGAGGGAGAAAAAGGCTTTTTTTTTTTGATAAGATAGTTTATTTTATTCACATATATCTATTTATGCAAAGTTTGTTGAAACGACAGTGGCAATTTTAATATATTTTTAAAACAATTTAATTGTACTTTGAAAAAAGTATCGACCTTTAAACATTTCCATTTTGTGCATATACATTTTTTACCCATATTAGGCATAACCCCAAGTCTTTGTGTGGAGGTTCATAACCTTTTCACTTAATATTATAAAGCAAACATACAACTTCAGTTTCACATGATTTACTATTTTGATTTAGAATCATTCCATATAAAAGTATGTGATATATACTTGCTTTGAGGGTCAGTTTATATAGTTATTGGCATCTAGGCATATAAGAAGCAAGACTGGTATTAGTAGTAATGTTATTGTAACTACCTTATTGTTCGTCCAGAATAGTCCTTTAATTGGTGATCCGATATGGCATTCACTGTGGGTGGGTTGCAGTAGTGTTCTTCTAATGATGCTGTTCGTTTAAATTGCGGCGTCCTGCTGGCTCACCTACCAGCAGCAGCGCGGCCCCGGCCGGAAGCACGCGCAGCGCGAGGGAGCTTGTTGGTCTGTTGCCCGGGAAACCGCTTGCGGTGACATGACCGTTCAGAGTACAGGGGCCTCCGTAGGACAAAAAGCTACCTACGCGTTTCGGAGCCTATCGGGCTCCTTCGTCAGGGTTAGTCTTATTGGTTGTACCTAGGAGGTTTAAATAGCTCCTCAGGTTCCCATAGCAACAAGCAAACATCGGTGTTACTAGAATGGGGATGTCAGTATGTTTGCATATGGTAAACATTTTCGGTGCAATTTGTTTCAGCTGGTTTATTTATTTAGCTGTTTGATTGTTTGTTAGGTGTTTGTGAATAAGATAAGATTATAGTGGGTGAATTAGGATGAAAAGAAGGGGGTGGGGCTGTGATATCCTGGATTTTCTGAATGTCCATTGGGCATAATAAGTACATTATTTAATTACTATTTGTTATTTATTATTGGAATGCAAATAGTTCTATTTCTTGGTCTAGTCCTATTGGGGCCAGACTATTGCATCTAAATATCCATTTACTTTCTGTTCTTGACATGGCTTTGATGTAGTCACCTCCCCTCTTATCTTCCTTGACTCTTTCTATGCCCCCAAAAATGGATCTCGAAAATTTTACTTGATGGGATTCTGTATAATGGCGTGACAGTGGGTGAGTCTCAGATTTTTTATTTATGTTGTTGATGTGTTCCCTTATTCTAACCCTAAGTTCTCTTTTAGTTCGTCCCACATATATTTTGTTGCACGGGCACTTAATATAGTATGGCAGGTAATGTAATCCTTTATCCTTTATTATATATTTGCCTTGTTTAGTTTCTATTTCGAGTGTGGGTTTTACATGGTACCTCAGGGTTTTGCAGTTACTGCATAGTCTGCAAGGGTAAAAACCCTTTTTAGTACATACTTTGGAGTCCGCTTTGTCTTTCTTGATGGAAGGGGCCACCAAATTAGCCAAGTTTGGGGCTTTTTTAAAAATGAATGTGGGGTTATTGGGGATTTTGTTACCAATGATCTTGTCATATTTTAAAATGTCCCAATGTTTATATATAATTCTTTTGAAGTTGTTCACCCCTGCGCTATAAGTGGTAAGGATAGGGACTTTGATGACATTTTGGTCCTCAGGGTCATTTATGTTTGGTATTTTATCCTTTAATAGGGTGTTCCGATCCAAGTCTTTTACTGCTCCAATGATTGGGATAAGTGATTCTGATTTATAGCCTTTTTCTGTGAATTTAGCATTTAATATTTCGGCCTCCTCTTGATAGTGGGTGTTGGTGGTACAATTTCTCCGTGCACATATGTATTGACCGTAGGGAATGTTATTTAGCCAAATGGGCAAGTGGCAACTGTCCAGGGGAATGAATCCATTAGTATCTGTAGGTTTGTGGTATGTTTTAGTGTATAGTTTTCCATTCTCAATGAATATATTTAGGTCGAGGAAAGTGATGTGTTCTTTATCATAAAATGGCGTAAATTGCAGGTAAAATTCATTTTTATTTAGGTCGGTTAAAAAACTGTCAAGGGATATGTTGTCCCCTTGCCAAATAAATACAATATCGTCAAAATCAGAGAATCACCCACTGTCACGCCATTATACAGAATCCCATCAAGGAAAACTTTCGGGATCCATTTTTGGGGGCATAGAAAGAGTCAAGGAAGATAAGAGGGGAGGTGACTACATCAAAGCCATGTCAAGAACAGAAAGTAAATGGATATTTAGATGCAATAGTCTGGCCCCAAAAGGACTAGACCAAGAAATAGAACTATTTGCATTCCAATAATAAATAACAAATAGTAATTAAATAATGTACTTATTATGCCCAATGGACATTCAGAAAATCCAGGATATCACAGCCCCACCCCCTTCTTTTCATCCTAATTCACCCACTATAATCTTATCTTATTCACAAACACCTAACAAACAATCGAACAGCTAAATAAATAAACCAGCTGAAACAAATTGCACCGAAAATGTTTGCCATATGCAAAGATACTGACAACCCCATTCTAGTAACACCGATGTTTGCTTGTTGCCATGGGAACCGGAGGAGCTATTTAAACCTCCTAGGTACAACCAATAAGACTAACCCTGACGAAGGAGCCCGATAGGCTCCGAAACGCATAGGTGGCTTTTTGTCCTACGGAGGCCCCTGTACTCTGAACGGTGATGTCACCGCAAGCGGTTTCCCGGGCAACAGACCAACAAGCTCCCTCGCGCTGCGCGTGCTTCCGGCCGGGGCCGCGCTGCTGCTGGTAGGTGAGCCAGCAGGACGCCGCAATTTAAACGAACAGCATCATTAGAAGAACACTACTGCAACCCACCCACAGTGAATGCCATATCGGATCACCAATTAAAGGACTATTCTGGACGAACAATAAGGTAGTTACAATAACATTACTACTAATACCAGTCTTGCTTCTTATATGCCTAGATGCCAATAACTATATAAACTGACCCTCAAAGCACTGACTTTCAGAGCCAGCCGCTAAGTTACTCAGGCTGGCACTGACTGATATTGCCAAATTTAAGGATTAGTTTTTCTGACTGTGTACTCCAGCGCTTTCTGTCCCATATCACCCTCGGGTGATATATCACACATTTTTATACCTATCTAAGGAGAACAATAGCTCCTTGTTAGACAGCAAGCAGCGGGATCTTCCTATAAGGGTAGATCTACACATTCAAACAAAAGGAGCGCAGGGGGGGGCCTTTTACTCTCTCTCAACCCCATATAAAAGTAGTATAATACCTCATAAAAGTCAGTAATGAAAAAATAAAGGTCTCTACAAGGTAAGGTGCTGCATGTTTTGAGCAGGATCAAACTTCAACATAATCCATGATAAGGTTGTTGTTTTTTTATAACCATATAACAGAAAAAAAAAACTAACTAATTTGCAAATGAACATTTGAAGTTAAGTGAGCTTGGGAACTGTAGATGGGATTCTTCTCACACAAGGTTTCCTAGATGGATACATTATAGCAAAACCTCAGCTGCCATTGTAGAGATGGATTTGAGAGGAGGAGTAGCTCACTATTCTAGAGGTCACAAAATACTTAAAGACCACTTGTCAGCAGAATCATCCCTATTGATCCTGCTGATCACAATTATACATGTCTTGTGAAAATCAGTTGCTAGGCTTGGTCTAACTCTTCGGCGAACCTCAGCTTCTCAGCTTTCAAGTGCCAACCATGTCTCTCAGTGCACTGAAGCCCTCATTTGGTAAAGAATTAAAGGTTTTCTCAGGAATATCTTCACTCTGCATTACTTCCTTTATTTATTATGTTCCTTTCTGACAGATCTGTTAGTGGATCTACAAGTTGTGTAAGATTGCACTGCCTGTAGATCACAGGAGTGTAGTGAGCATTTGTTGCATACCATACACTTGCTTTCCCACTCTCTTCTCTTATCTCTTATGGTGTGTCTGTTTTCTGCTCCCCCTTTCAGGGGCAAACTGAGGACTTACAAGTAGTGATGGCCAGTTCGCAGTGTTCGCCGACGAACACATGCGATCTGCCATCTTTATTCCCAAGTCCGGCGATGCAGAGGTAAGTCCTTACCTGTGCCTGCGCCACGAGCCGCTCTGAAACACATGCGGTCACCTGGAGCAGGCAGTTCTAAGAACAGCCCGATGAAGGCTGTTCTCGGAACTGCCTGCTCCCGGTGACCGCATGTGTTTCAGAGCGTCTCGCGGCACAGGCACAGGTAAGGACTTACCTCTGCATCACCGGGCTTGGGAATAAAGATGGCAGATCGCATGTGTTCATCAGCAAACACTGCGAACTGGCCATCACTGCTTACAAGGGCCTTGAAAAAAAAAATGGCCCCCATGTAGATGGGTCCAAATTAAAAGAAGTTGGGGCAACGCAAGTCGTCATGGCCAACACAAATAGATGGGGTCAACAATACCATGGTACAGTAAAAAATACCGTCTCAGCTGTACCAGATACTACATTGCAGTACAATATGCCTCCCTAGCAGCTGTCCCTCTGTGGTATCATCAATCCCTGCCATGCTCTGTCCTCCTCCTCCTCCTCCAATTGTATTTAACCACTTCACATCCGGGCCATTTCCCCCTTCCTGACAGAGCCTAATTTTGCAAATCTGACGTCACGTTATGTGGTAATAACTTTGGAACTCTTTTACTTATCCAAGCCATTCTGAGATTGTTTTCTGAGATATTCTGAGATAGTTACGGACACAATGATATCAAATATGTCTACTTTTTTGTTTGTTTCAGTATTACATAATAAAGCATTTTTGAAAAAAAATATGTTTTTTTGTCTCCATTTTCTGAACACGATATTTTTTTTTTTTTTCTGCCAATCGTCTGGTGCAGGGGCTCATTTTTTGCAGGAAGAGTTGACGTTTTTATTGGTACCATTTTTGGGTACAATTTAGAGGGCCAGGTGACCAAAAAATTTGTTGTTTTAGCACAGTTTTTATTTATTTATTTTTACAGCGTTCACCTGAGGGGTTAGGTCATGTGACATTTTTATAGAGCAGATCGTTACGGATATGGAAATACCTAATATGTATACTTTTTCTTATTTATTTAAGTTTTACACAATAATAGCATTTTTGAACCAAAAAAAAATAATGTTTTGGCGTCTCCATAGTTTGAGAGCCAGAGCTTTTTTATTTTTTGACCGATTGTCTTGGTTAGCTTCTCATTTTTTGCAGGATGAGGTGATGGTTTGATTGCTACTATTTTGGGGGGCATACACCTTTTTGATCGCTTGGTGTTGCACTTTATGTGATGTTAGGTGATAAAAAAAGTTTTTGGGCAGTGTTTTCATTTTATTTTTTTATGGTGTTCACCTGAGGGGGTTAGGTCATGGGATATTTTTATAGAGATGGTTTGTACGGATGCGGCGATACCAAATATGTCTACTTTTTTTTATTTATTTCATTTTAACACAATAATAGCAGTTTTGAAGAAAAAAAACATATTTTAGTGTCTCCATTGTCTGAGAGTCATAGTTTTTTTTATTTTTTGACCGACTGTCTTAGGCAAGATCTAATTTTTTTGCAGGATGGGGTGACTGTTTGATTGGTACTATTTTGGAGGGCATACGCCTTTTTGATTGCTTGGTGTTGCAATTTTTGTGATGTAAGATGCCAAAAAATAGCTTTTTTGGCACTGTTTTTGATTTTCATTTTTTTACAGTGTTCATCTGAGGGATTAGGTCATGTGATATTTTTATAGGGCTGGTTGTTACGGACATGGCGATTCCTAATATGTATACTTTTTTTTATTTATTTCCCTTTAACACAATCATAGCGTTTTTTAAACAAAAAAAATATGTTTTAATGTCTCCATGTTCTGAGTGCTATAGTTTTGTAGGGGATAATTTTTTTCAGGATGAGGTGACAGTTTTATCGGTACCATTTTGTGGAATATATGCCTTTTTGATCACTTGGAGTTGCACTTATTGTGATGTAAGGTGACAAAAATTGCTTTTTTTGACACAGTTTTAAAAAATGTTATGGTGTTTATCGGACAGGGTGGATCATGTGATATTTTTATAGAGCCAGTCGTTACGGATGCGGCAATATTAAATATGTCTAATTTATTTTTTCTGTTTTTAAAAAAAAAATGGAATTATTTAATTGGGGATTTTTTTTTTTTACATGTGAAACCTTTTTTTTTTTTTTAACACTTTATTGTTTTATTTTTTTAAATTTTTTATTTTACACTTTGCGTCCCCCATAAGGTCATACAAGACCTCTAGGGGACATTTACCTTCACTTTTTTTTTCACCATTGATTTCTCCTTTAACTGGGGCTGACATAGTAGGCCCAGTTGCAGGGGAAATACAGCCCCCAGAGAGGCTGTACAGCAGAATACAATGCTGTATAGCCTCAGTGCAGAGTTGATCGAGGTCTGTAGAAGACCCGACAGCTCCTGCACTCTCCTGGATCTCACATGACCACCGGGCCGGGACAGGAAGCGCTTCCGCTCGGCAGCTGCATGATTAGCTTGTAGCTGCCATCTCTGAATGGACTTTCCAGAATGTTCATTCAGAGATAAACATCCACACATAGGACATTTATATCCTATGGGTGGATGTGAAGTGGTTAATTAAGATATGGAGCAGGGAGCTTAGGAGATAAGATGTGGGTCACAGCACCAAGCTAGTCCTACCTTCATGCTGCCTAGCGGTCCCCTAGAGGTGACTACTATAGGGCCCCCAGGAGTTAGCTCCCCAAGTGGCTAAGGAAAGACGAAAAAAAAAAAAAATATGCCAAGTCAAGTTCCAAGTCGCTATCTCCAGTGCAGGCCAGATGCCTTTTCCAGTCTTCAGCCTAAGATGCCCATGTCCCTTCTCCATTTGTACACTGCCTCATATAGTGGGCTGTGTACCACCCAAGACAGTGATACAGTTGAATTGAGGTGGTAGAGCTGCATCTGCTGGCCGGGCAAATAAGTACTTGATGCTCCCAGTGTTAATGATAAGCATGAGAACATTACATATCCAGCCAGCAGCAGTGAGGAGGACTTTGGCAGTCCCCTGGGCATTGGCCCACCAGGAAATGTCCCTATTGGGTCTAGGGCTAATCCACCAATGCTTATTTTCCTTTCACAATGATATGACTGTACTAGATTTTTAATTTATAGACAAAGGCAAAGATGTTAGTTTTATTTTACATAAAAGCTATGAGTGATCCTACAGTATAATGAAGAGTACTAGTGCCCATATAGTACAGAATTATATCAACAGACTATAGAATAATATGTGATCTTACTGAAAAATGTTAATGATATTTTCTTCTTTCCAGAAAGAAGGAAAGCAAATGAAAACCAGAGACTTGGTTCTTCCCGGAAGCTTGTATCCAGGGACAAATATTCTACCACCACTCACATTCCTTTTGGCTCACATAAAATCTTAATTTCTTTATCTTTTAATCAAATAAACAATAACAGAATGATACTTATTTGCAAAGTGAGTGAAAAAAAGCAAACAGGTGAAAAACTCTTGGCTGGAACTACTCATATTAGGGGTTTACATAGCAACCATTTACCATGGGCCTCTGAAAGCTCAATTCAATGTAAAGTGATAGAATATATAATTTTTCAATTGGATTGAAAATGGTAAATAAGTACAATCAAACCAAATGTTAAAGGGGTTTTCCAAGATTCAAATATTGAGGACCTTTCCTCAGGATAGGTAATCAAAATCAGATTGGCGGGGGTCAGCCCCATTTACTTGAACGGGAGTGAGTTGTGTAGGACACGGTCTCCTCAAACAGTGGATCAGTGGGGGCCATGGGTGTTGGACCCCCACCTATCTCATATTGATCGCCTTTCCTGAGGATAGGTCATCAAAATCTGAATCTCAAAAACCCCTTTAATTGAAAAAAAAGTATATAAATAGATACAAAGTTAAAAAGGATCTAATGTAATTCTCCAAAAAATATACAATATAAAATATTGGATTCCAGCTTTCATTTTTCATAGGCCATTTAGAAATAAAAGCAGTGACCTGATGAACAACTGGAAACATAGAATGTGTCGGCAGATAAGAACCATTTGGCCCATCTAGTCTGCCTAATATACTGAATACTATGGATAGCCCCTTGCCCTATCTTATATGAAGGATGGCCTTATGCCCTTCCCATGCATGCTTAAACTCCTTTACTTTATTTCCAGCTACCACTTCTGCAGGAAGGCTATTCCATGCATCCACTACTCTCTAAGTAGAGTAATACTTCCTGATATTACTTTTAAACCTTTGCCCCTCTAATTTAAAACTATGTCCTCTTGTAGCAGTTTTTCTTCTTTTAAATATTCTCTCCTCTTTTACCTTGTTGATTCCCTTTATGTATTTAAAAGTTTCTATAATATCCCCTCTATCTTGTCTTTCTTCCAAGCTATACATGTTAAGGTCCTTTAATTTTTTCTGGCAAGTTTTATCCTGCAATCCATGTACTAGTTTAGTAGCTCTTCTCTGAACTCTCTCCAAAGTATCAATATACTTCTGGAGATATGGTCTCCAGTACTGCGCATAATACTCCAAATAAGGTCTCACTAGTGCTCTGTAGAGCGGCATGAGCACCTCCCTCTTTCTACTGGTAATGCCTCTCCCTATACATCCAAGCATTCTGCTAGCATTTCCTGCTGCTTTATGACATTGTCTGCCTACCTTTTAAGTCTTCTGAAATAATGACCCCTAAATCCCTTTCCTCAGATATTGAGGTTAGGACTGTATCACTGATTTTATATTCTGCTCTTGGGTTTTTATACCCCAGGTGCATTATCTTGCACTTATCAACATTAAATTTTAGTTGCCAGATTTTTGACCATTCCTCTAGTTTTCCTAAATCCTTTTCCATTTGGGGTATCCCACCAGGAACATCAACCCTGTTACAAATCTTTGTGTCATCAGCAAAAAAGACACACCTTACCATCGAGGCCTTCTGCAATTTCGCTGATAAAGATATTAAACAATATGGGTCCCAGAACAGATCCCTGAGGTACCCCACTGGTAACAAGACCATGGTCTGAATATACACCATTGACTACAACCCTCTGTTGTCTGTCCCTCAGCCACTGCCTAATCAATTCAACAATATGGGAGTCCAAGCACAATGACTGCAATTTATTGATAAGCCTTCTATGTGGGACAGTATCAAAAGCCTTACTAAAGTCTAGATAAGCGATGTCTACTGCACCTCCGCCATCTATTATTTTAGTCACCCAATCAAAAAAATCAATAAGATTAGTTTGACATGATCTCCCTGAAGTAAACCCACGCTGTTTTTCATCTTTCAATCCATGGGATTTTAGATGTTCCACAATCCTCTCCTTTAAGTATGGTTTTCATTAATTTCCCCACTATTGATGTCAGGCTTACTGGCCTATAGTTGCCCGATTCCTCCCTACTACCTTTCTTGTTAATGGGCACAACATTTGCTAAATTCCAATCTTCTGGGATGACTCCTGTTACCAGTGATTGGTTAAATAAATCTGTTAATGGTTTTGCTAGTTCACCGCTAAGCTCTTTTAATAGCTTTGGGTGTATCCCATCAGGCCCATGTGACTTATTTGTATTAATTTTAGAAGGCTTAGAACCTCTTCCTCTGTAAAGACACATGCATCAAAAGATGCATTAGTCTTCCTTAGTAACTGAGGTCCTTTGCCTTCATTTTCCTTTGTAAAAACTGAACAGAAGTATTTATTGAGGCAGTCATCTAGTTCTTTATCTTCTTCCATATACCTTCCTTCTTTTGTTTTTAATTTGGTAATTCCTTGTTTTAGTTTCCTTTTTTCATTTATGTATCTGAAGAATGTCTTATCGCCTTTTTTCACTGACTGAGCTAATTTCTCTTCTGCCTGTGCTTTAGAAGCTCTTATAACTTGTTTGACCTCTCTCTGCCTAATCTTATAAATTTGCCTGTCATCCTTTTTTTTTATAATTTTTTTTATAATTACTAAAAGCTATCTTTTTGTTTTTAATGATTTTGGCCACTTTTGCTGAATACCACAGTGGTCTCTTCATGTTTTTGCTTTTACTGACAAGCCTAATGCAATTATCTGTTGCCTTCAATAGTGCCACTTTTAAGTAGTCCCATTTCTCCTGGACTCCATTGAAACTGTTCCAATCTGATAGGGACTCGTATACCACTAATCTAATTTTAGAAAAGTCCGTTTTTCTAAAATCTAAAACTTTTGTTTTTGTGTGGTGTGACTCAGTCACTGTACTTATAGTAAACTACACTGACCGGTGATCAGCAGATCCCAAGCTTTCCCCTACATAAATATCAGATACCAAATTCCCATTTGTGAATACTAAATCTAAAATGGCCTCCTTCCGGGTTGGCTCCTCAACTACTTGCTGTAGAGATAATCCTAGTAGGGAATTTAGAATATCTGTACTCCTGGCAGAACTAGCTATTTTGGTTTTCCAGTTTACATCAGGAAGATTAAAGTCTCCCATAATGATAACTTCCCCTTTTAATGTCATTTTAGCTATTTCCTCAACTAGTAGATCATCTAATTCTTTGACTTGGCTAGGTGGTCTATATATCACACCTACACGAGTTACCTTACTATTATCAAGCTGCAACGTAACCCAAACTGACTCTAAATTGGTCTCGCTAACTTGTATCAAATTAGATTTTATGCTATCTTTCACATACAGGGCCACCCCTCCCCCTTTCTTGCCTTCTCTGTCTTTCCTATATAGAGAGAACCCTGGTATTGTTATATCCCAGTCATTACTCCCATTGAACCATGTCTCAGTAACAGCCACTAAATCTATATTCTGAGATGCCATTATTGACTCAAGTTCCTTGATCTTATTCCCTAAACTGCGAGCATTTGTAGATAAGACTCTGAGCTTGTCATTTCTTAACCTATGTGCTACTGGCAGGGGTGGACTGACCGGTCGGGCACTTCGGAAATGGTCCGAGGGACCGGCCGGGATGGGGGCCCGCCCCAGAATAACATAACACCGGGCCCCGCTCACTGTAATAGTAATATTCCTATGTGAACAACTTGAAATCCCCTGCGACCCTCTACCTCTCCCTCTCTGTACTCACAAACTCAGTAGCATAGAGGCAGCAGCAAGCAGTGTAATAGGAGCCGACAGTGGAGGCTAGCCCCGCCCCTCCCCACCCTCCAACCAATCAGAGGCAACCAGCAGTCCAGCACTGACTCACAGCACAGGGGGAGTCGCAGGGACTCAGAGAATCGTCTGAGTTTATTAGTTAAAAGAATCTAATGAATCAGAGACCGTGTCACCGAGTCCCTGCCAGGCTTCCTGCTCTGCGGCTCCCTGTCTCCTGACAAGTCCGTCCGGGGGGGTGGTATAGTATTGCATGTAGCAGAGCTGTGTGTGTACAGTGTGCTTGCAGCAATGTAGCAGAGCTGTGTGTGTACAGGGTGCTTGCAGCAATGTAGCAGTGCTGTGTGTGTACAGGGTGCTTGCAGCAATGTAGCAGAGCTGTGTGTGTACAGGGTGCTTGCAGCAATGTAGCAGAGCTGTGTGTGTACAGGGTGCTTGCAGCAATGTAGCAGAGCAGGAAGCCTGGCAGGGACTCGGTGACAGGATTATTTTAACTTAAAGAATCAAATGAGTCTCTGACTCATTTGATTCTTTTAACTAATAAACTCTTAGACCATTATCTAACTCTCTGCAATAACTATACAGTGTAATTACATCAGTCTGCTCCACTGCAGCAGAGCTGTGTTTGCCAGGAGTCCCTCCAGACCTTCGGTTCACTTGAGAGCCGACTCAGCAAGTGAACCGAAGATTCGATGAGCTGAGCATGCGCATTGATCTTCAGTTCACTTGCTTCTGTCGGCTCAGGAAGTGAACCGAAGATCCGATTCATGAAAAAGATTCGAACTTCCCATCTCTAAAACTCAGTAGCAGGCCGGGCGGCAGCGCAACTCACTGACGTCACGCGCCTGCTCCGCCTACTTCATTCATAAAGTGGGAGGAGCAGGCGCATGACGTCAGTGAGTTGCGCTGCCGCCCGGCCTGCTACTGAGTTTGTGAGTACAGAGAGGGAGAGGATCGCAGAGGATTTCAAGTTGTTCACATCGGAATATTAGTATTACAGTGAGCGGGGCCCGGTGTAATAGAATACAGTGACTGCACCGGGCCCTGCTGCCATTACAACACCAGATGCCGGTGTTCCGTTTACTTGACAGTATTATGTCTATATCGTGGGAGATAGTTTTGCATTACGTCTAGCTTGAACTGCTGACTAATATAAATTTTTTAATCCTTATTTCATTTCCTTAAAACTATTTTCCACGATATAGACATAATACTGTCAATTAAACGTCACAGAGGTGCTGAAGAGGTCTAGATATTTGCATTTCGTTAACCTTTATTTTTGTTTGCATTTTGTTAACCTCTACTGCGCCTGCGCCAAGTCGTCTTTTTCACGCATGCGCAGTGTATTGGGGATCATTCACTCACAGAGACACTGTTATGGGGGATCTGTGGATGACACTGTATATGCTGCTATATATGTGTCATCCACAGATCCCCCATAACAGTGTGTTATCCACAGATCCCCCCATAACAGTGCCATCCACAGATCCCCCCCATAACAGTGCCATCCACAGATCCCCCCATAACAGTGTGTCATCCACAGAGCCCCCATAACAGTGTGTCATCCACAGAGCCCCCGTAACAGTGTGTCATCCACAGAGCCCCCATAACAGTGTGTCATCCACAGAGCCCCCATAACACCTTTTGGTTCAAAATATTTTTTTATTTGGCTATTCCCCACCCCTCTTGTAATTGTTCCGCTACTTGTGGGCTGCGCGGGAATGAGTTGAGTCACTTCGGTGGCCAATCCCGTCCTGCAGCGCGTGATCCCGCAAGACCCGCCGCTGTAGGTCACGGGTCTCGCGGGATCACGCGCCGCAGGATGGGATTGCGCACCGAAGTGACTGAACTCATGCCCATGTAGCCCGCAAGTATCGGATCAGTGGAAAAAGTACAAGGTGGGTGGGGGGATGATCTGTGGGGTTGCCCAGACGGCTAGGCCCTTCACAGTAGTTATTAACCCCTTTCAGCAGTCCCCCATTCACTGAAGGGGAGACTGCTGAAAGGGATTAATAACTACTGTGAAGGGCCTCCCCCCCTTTCACAGTAGGTATGCCCAGATATGTGCCCCCTTCACAGTAGTTATGCCCACACGTCTTCTAACAGAGGCTCACTAATGGAAGCTGAGATTAGATCACCCCATACGAAAGCATTGAATCAATGCTTTCCTATGGGGAAAAATTTGACCCTGGAGGTCATCATGCAGGGTGTGAGGACGTCCAGCGTCAGATACCGGACCAAAGGTCTGTTTTAATCCAGGAAGCCCTCAGGTGGCTGCCAGCGACTAGAGGCCGACTTATTGCTGGAACGTAAACAATGCAGTTTCTCTATAACATTGCAGTTCGATTTGCAAAAGGGACACTGTACCCAGACCACTTCAATGAGCTGAAGTGGTCTGGGTGCCTTTTGTGTCACTTTAACTTTGAAATCTTATTAAAGATTGTGTAGGGTGTGGCTGGAGGTGGGGCATGGAGGCAGGACAAGGTTGGGGCTTGCAGCAGAACATGGGTGGGGCCTGTAAGGGGGCCCTTGATTTATTTTGCCCGGGGGCCCTGAGGGTTCTCAGTCCGCTACTGGCATTTTCTGGCATTGTTCCGGGGGGCAGTCGGACTGCTGGATTATCACTCTTTTTCCCCCCATTCCTAGTTTAAATGCTCCTTAGCAAATACTTTTATCTGTTCACTGAGGACATTCGTTCCCTTGAGAGAAAGATGCAAACCATCTTTCTTGTACAGTTCTTTTCCATTTCAACGAGAGCGAACATGAGACACAAAGCCAAACCCTTGGTTCAGACACCATTCACCAAGCCATACATTGAATTTCTTAATGAGCATCTTCCTGTCATGCTGAAGGTTATGCACAGGCAAAACTGCAGAGAATAAACAGTTGATGCAACCTCCCGTATATCATTTCCAAGTGTGTGAAAAGCTTCCTTCACCTTTGAAACCTCATTGCAAGCCAGATCATTTGTCCCAAGATGGACAATAACATCCACCTCCCTTTCCACTCCTTTGCAACGGTTTTGATAAATTTCCCTCCAATAGGCCAAAAAATAATTTTTAAGTAATAGTGTGTTAAAAGAAAATTAATCAGATGAAAATGTGCCATGTTTATTAAAGATTTGCACCAGTTGTAAACTTTGGACAACAGATTTTTTAAAAAGCTGCATCAAAGGAGTGATGCTTGACAACCCAAGATAGTTGTACCAAATGTATTATTGACTGGCACAATTTTTGGTGCAAAATAATTGCATATACAAATAAATATATCTAGTGTTTTAAATTTTAATAAAATTCCCTGAATTTACACTAAATTAAACTTTTCTTGTTCCAGTGCATACAAACGCTGTCCTTTAGGTCCTCAGCAACATGTAAAGCATCCCTCAAATCAACTAAAGTCAGAGTGTTGGTATGCATCCATTGATTTCCTTACTACCATAGATGTCTACAAGACCTCATGCAGACTGGAAAATAATGAAATATTTCTTCCCTTGATTAGTGTTTCTTTATAAAAACTGCATGTGCAGTGACCCAGTAAATCCCAAAGTAGTTGTGTATAAACAGCATATAGTTAACTGGAATTCTTAGTTCAGTTGCCAGGGTGATGAGCTGGACCCCCCCCCGGTTAGTGGAGAGTCTTTGCTGAGCAGGCCTAAAGGAAGGAAATCTGTGTTTGAGCTGCAGAAAACTAGGCCTAGTCCAGGGAACCTTTATTCCTGAGACTGAAGGCTGCCAGAAAGCAACTGAACCGAGAGAAGAACTTCTGAGAAATAGAGAAAATACATTTGCAGATGGTTGAAAACCACTTAAAAGCCATGCTTCGACAGACAACATGGTAAATACTCATTAACAGCAATAGACGTTACTCCTTGTGGAAAGGGTTAATTGCCTCCAACACCCAGAGCAAAGGCACTCCAACACCAATAGGAAGGAGCCCCCAGAAGTACAGGGTGTGCCTCGAGGTAAGTAATGGAGCACCCTCCACACACTGCACGCACTTCGCCGTGTGCGCTAGAGGGAGAAGGATTAACTACTGTGAGGACCTTCACCACCCTCATTGCCACTGCCACTGCTCCCATCCTCTCCAGCAACAGCCACAATGCCCTCCCTGATATATTATTGTGGAATTAAAGCACGATAAGGGTCCATTCACACGTCCGCAATTTGGGTCCTGATCCGTTCCTCAATTTTGCGGAACTGGTGCGGACCTATTCATTTTCAATGGGGTCAGAATAAATGTGCTGTCCGCATCCGCACTTCCGGATCCGCAATTCCGTTCCCGAAAAAAATAGAACATGTCCTATTCTTGTCCGCAACTGGGGACAAGAAAAGGCATTTTCTTTTATAGTGCTGGCGATGTGCGGTCCCCGAAAGGCGGAAAGCACCTTGCCGGTGTCCGTGTTTTGCGGATCCGCAATTTGTGGACTGCAAAACACCTACGGACGTCTGAATGAACCCTTAAAGGGGTATACCGGTTTTGTAATTTTCAGCATCAATTGACAGGAAACAATACATTATCACATGCTAATAGTGATCGTTTATGTGTAATGTGTTGTTTTCCTGCAATCCATCATGGTCATGTGACATCACATCTACATCTGAGGTGTGGCAGGGCTTGTAAGGCTCTACGCTACCGACTAAACATCATCAGTGACCTTGGCTCTCGGGGTAGTGATCTGCTCATTTTCCTGGACCCTTTTCTAGCAGAGCTTCAAGCAGACTCGCATCCAGAGCTGCTATCAGAAATATCAGGGCTCCATACAGGCAAACTGTGTCAACCATACCCCACCCCCCACACAAATTTTTATTTGTGCTGCTTGCCAATCACCATAAATGTGTTCACAATATTGTATGGGTTATTATAATTACAGGGATACCCAATACTGTTTAGTGATAATTAATTTTAAAAAAAACTGTAATGCTATTGGGCATTAAAAAAAAATCCATCTTTATAGCAGAGTTTTTTTTATACAGGTGTGGGTAAGGTAGCTGTTTACTGTATACAAGGTCTGGGGTTCAAATGTCACCGAACTATAGAATTGCTACTTCCCAGCTTTTTTCTTTTTTGGTAAAAGTTATATTTTCTGCAATATATTTTCACAAAAACAACAAAAACTATTAAAGTTTTTATAACATACTTAGTATGAATTAACACAAGACAGTATTTGGTATCCCTGTAATCATCATAAGCTTTACAATATAGTGAATAGATTATTTATAGCAATTGGTAAATGGCACAATTTTTTTCCCTTCATTTCAGTAATATACCATGTAATGTTAGGCCTGAGAAGAATAAAGTTTTTTAAGCACAGAACATTGAGCCCTTCAAGCAGAGCAGGTCTGTAGTGTTCTGGTAACTCTTCTGTCTGCCATACAAATCCTGATGAAGTAACCCTGTTAAATAATTTCTTTAGTAAAAGTCTATGTGCTGGAAAAGGGACCCTCCCCCAACCCATATCTACATACAACCTTCCCCCCTCCTTCCATGTGACAGGTACTAATTGCCCCATATTAAGGGAATAAACCCTTCTCAAATACAAATAAGGCAGGCAGAATAAATCCCTGGATCAATGTCCCATCTCCAGAAATCTTATACCGATAACATGCAATATTTTAGCTTTCAGGGCTCCTAAATCAACCTCCTTATGCAGACAGTTCCATTGCCTCAGTGCTCTTACAGTAAAAATTCCTCATCTATGTCAATGGTGAAGCCACTTTCTCTCTTTCTCTCTCTTGTCATGGTTACAGGCCTAAGTATAAAAGATCAACAGCAAAATCTCTGTACTGTCCATTCATTTATGTGTAGATTGTAAGTGTACATCCCCTAAGCAGTCTTTTTTCAATCTGTTAACCCACCTGAGCTTCTTTATATACACAGGCACCCAAAATTGTACACAATATTCCATGCGTTGCCTGACTAGTGATAGAGGCAAAACTATGTCCCTGTGTAGTGTACGGGGACTGTAATGCCCGTCACTACAAAAGGGTCACTTGGTGTGCTGTCGTCCCCCCTTGTTTATGGGGAAGTTGGTATATGTCATCTTTATAAAATGTCATGTAATGTAATGCTATGTATTTCCCTGTTACTGTAAAACTTGCATGTACAGGCCTGCTAGGGGTGTCATTCCAGCTCTTAGTCACTAGAGGGAGCTATGGAGCCCTAGTTTATATAAGGCCCAGTCAGGGAAAGGAAGGTCGAGTCTAGAGTCTAGAGTCTAGAGTCTACAGTCTAGAGTTGTAGTTGGAGACTAGACCATGTCAGAGACAAGTCCAGGCCTGAAGCCTGCGGACCAGGAGAGGGTATTGCAGTCCCTGTAACCGGGTTCCAGATCCAAGGAGAAGGTTCCCCTCCTGAATTTATATATGCAGAAGCAGGAAGACCACTGTTAAACAGCCTGGGAGTGCAGAAGTTTCTAGAGTCAGAGGAAGCTGAGAGAGAGACAGAGGCAAAATCCAGAGAAGCAAGAGGTACTCAAGACATCAGAGGAGGTACTTGATAAAGATAAAACCAAGGATATACGCCAGAGCTAGGGTATTGGGCCTTGGAGAAGATTTTCTATGTTCCAGGATCAGTCAGGAATAGAGTGCAAACCGCCTGTACTGCAAGTCCTGTGTTTAACACTCTGAAGTCACCTTGCTATGTCTATATTGCCTGCATCAAATGTACTGCAACAAACTGTCTGCAAAGGAACTGCGTTTCCAGCTGTGCCCATGTATGATGACTACTAAAGTTTGAGTTCTGCTTTAACATCACGTGGTTCCTCAGTTATTCCTGCTATCAGCAAACGGCGTGCCACCGTTTAATTGGCACTGGCGTCACGAACATTTCCTATCATCCCCTGCCCTTGCAGAGAGTCAGCCGTCTCAGGTTAGTGTCTATTGCACTACAACACCCAGGAACACTATTAAACACAACTTGAGTACGCTGCACCTCTCTTTTGGCGTCACGAACAGGATACGCACGCTTTCTAGTGCAAGAAGCGTGAACTTTGTGCCTTATACAGTTGCCCTGTGACCAAAGTGACAAATTGCCTGTTTTATTAAAGTGGACTTTTTGGACTGAGAAACATACCCAAAGTGTACCAAAAAACCTCCAAAAAGCGCTGTGCAGTGTTGCGCTATCAAGAGGAAGAAAATCGCCACATCGGAGTGTGGTTTTGTGGACTTTTCATCATCCTGCTTGCTGTCAGTGAATAGACAGCGTTTCTCCCCAAAGATAGCCGCTGAGGCTGCTGAAATAGCTGCTGCGTCATCTTCATCCCGAAAAGGCGGGAAAAATTGGCGCCTTTCTGAGGAAATAGCGGGAAGGAGTTCAAGGTCAGGCGCCACTGCTTATCTGGACATTTGCATGTCGGCCAGCATGGACTCCGCCTTCCCCATACTGGAATACTTGGGGGGCGGCCTCCCAGTGCAATGGGAGGATCTGGCTGATCTTATTGGCGCCACCCTGTCGCTCTCCAGAGAAGGATCGAGCATGTTGGAGAGTGAGCACCGCTTTGCTGCAACGTCCGCGCCTGAAATACCAAAAATGAATGATATTGGTGTAGAGCCAGAAGAGGCTCCACCGGCCTACTCTCCGGGACCGGAGAAACCCGCCTGCCCGCCACGGGAGAAAGAACCAGAGCCCTGCTATGGCTCTTGGAGAGACTTCTTTCAGCCCTCTTTCAAGTGGTCCTCACTAATGGCAGAGATCCGGGAGGCCGCTATAAAGCGGAATACAAAGACTAAAATCTATTATGAGGAACTGACCAAGACTATCCATGAACGACACACCAACACCCAACCCCGCCTGGAAAGGAGAAAGGGGTTGGTGGTGTCCTTTGACAAAGCCCGTGGCTACGGGTTCATACAAGATTACCTGACTGGCAGAGACCTATATGTTAACAGAAGATCTGTCAAGAGAGACTACCTCCCTTCCTATCAGCACAGCCTCCGCGAGGGAGAGGAAGTGGAGTTCACCCCTGCCGAGAGCCTGAGAGGCCCTTATGCAACTGCTGTGACCCGTCCCAAGCGAGAACCTGAGGACTGGGAGGCAGAAGAAGACTACTCTGGCTGCGAGCGGGAACCTGAACGCTCTCCAGAGCTGGCCCATCACGCCTTCCAAGAGCGGAGCTCCTTCATTGGGCCTAACGTCTTCTGGCAGCCAACCGTGTTGGAAAAATGGGTGAGCCCCTATCCTTCCCCCGAGCTGCCTCGTCGGGAGAAGACCATACAAGATATGGAAAACTTAAAAGGACTTCGCAATACCTTTGAGAACATCCGGAGGGGTCGGAGACCCGATGCATCACCAGAACCTGCAGAGGCCGAGTCCGCGCCATCGTTGACTGTACCTGCGCCGGCGGCGCCAGCAGATGACAGCGACTCTGACACGGAGAGCATCGGTGAACAGATTGTCTGGCTGGAGGAGAAGTTGCGGGAGCTGCGCAAGATCGCGACCGCCAGGATCCAGACGCCGCCAAAGAAGGACGAGGTAAGGGTGCCTGTCACCACCCGTAAACCACCGTCTGCTAATGTTGCTCCGTCAAGGCCCCAAGGAAGACCCGTTATTCCTGTGAGTTGCTACACCGAGCCCACCGGACCGCTTGCGGCGGCGGTACCAACTGTCTTACATCCCACAATTATCATGCCGGGACCAGTACGGTCCACCGAAGGGTTTACCCCTAGGCCCATGGGGCCAATACCTATTAGGGGCCCCTTTACCTTGCAGCTGCCCCCTAACACCGTTATGTGGGCCCATCCTCCTGTAGAGGACTACTACAGGCCGTATTTGCCAGCAGAGCCGGGTAATGATGACATACCCCTGTGAATCAGCCTGCTAGGCCTTTGATTTATTTCACCAAAGAATGATGTTATTAACCCTTCCAGGACAGGAGTCCTATGTTTCCTGGTCGTTTGTTGCTGCTGCCAGTTTATCCACGGCTCAGTGGTAGGTGTTGACCACTGAAGTAATAAAGTCAACAAAACTACGTTTGTTTCCAGGACCTCCTGCCTGCTTTTGCTATCCCACGCCAAGTTGTGCCTGTTCCGTTGTTGCACCTTTTACCCTTAACCCCGTTTTCAGGTTGATCAGGGGTATTACAGCACTTGTTTTATATTCTACAATTTTATTGTGCAACTTGATACTAAGGAACCGTGCCCGGAGACAGACTCAAAAGAACCTGAGCCTCTGAGATTTTTGCTCTTTTAAAAGGAAATGTGCCCAGAGATGGACTCCACCGCATGAGAGCCTCTGTGATTTAATAGGAAAATAACCTGGGTACGGACTCATGTTTGTTCTTTGAGCCTCCAAGAACTTTTATACTGTTTTATCTATTTTGCTGTTCTATTATGGACTTATTCATTGTCATGGACTATCCTGGTTATAATGTTACGCTGTGCCAGGTCAGCGCCCCAGTTCCATTCACTATCCTGAGAAGAAGAGAACGACGCCCCTTGTCACCACCCTTCATCTTTGCCAATTGGACCTGATATGAATGTAAATGCAGATGAATGACATATATGTATGCCTGCATGTCTCTTTTTCTATTTCAGGTAGAGATTCCAGTTGGGCGAGCCCTGATGGAGTACGAGGTCGTACTCAGCTTAAAGCAGTGGGGTATGTAGTGTACGGGGACTGTAATGCCCGTCACTACAAAAGGGTCACTTGGTGTGCTGTCGTCCCCCCTTGTTTATGGGGAAGTTGGTATATGTCATCTTTATAAAATGTCATGTAATGTAATGCTATGTATTTCCCTGTTACTGTGAAACTTGCATGTACAGGCCTGCTAGGGGTGTCATTCCAGCTCTTAGTCACTAGAGGGAGCTAGGGAGCCCTAGTTTATATAAGGCCCAGTCAGGGAAAGGAAGGTCGAGTCTAGAGTCTAGAGTCTACAGTCTAGAGTTGTAGTTGGAGACTAGACCATGTCAGAGACAAGTCCAGGCCTGAAGCCTGCGGACCAGGAGAGGGTATTGCAGTCCCTGTAACCGGGTTCCAGATCCAAGGAGAAGGTTCCCCTCCTGAATTTATATATGCAGAAGCAGGAAGACCACTGTTAAACAGCCTGGGAGTGCAGAAGTTTCTAGATTCAGAGGAAGCTGAGAGAGAGACAGAGGCAAAATCCAGAGAAGCAAGAGGTACTCAAGACAACAGAGGAGGTACTTGATAAAGATAAAACCAAGGATATACGCCAGAGCTAGGGTATTGGGCCTTGGAGAAGATTTTCTATGTTCCAGGATCAGTCAGGAATAGAGTGCAAACCGCCTGTACTGCAAGTCCTGTGTTTAACACTCTGAAGTCACCTTGCTATGTCTATATTGCCTGCATCAAATGTACTGCAACAAACTGTCTGCAAAGGAACTGCGTTTCCAGCTGTGCCCATGTATGATGACTACTAAAGTTTGAGTTCTGCTTTAACATCACGTGGTTCCTCAGTTATTCCTGCTATCAGCAAACGGCGTGCCACCGTTTAATTGGCACTGGCGTCACGAACATTTCCTATCATCCCCTGCCCTTGCAGAGAGTCAGCCGTCTCAGGTTAGTGTCTATTGCACTACAACACCCAGGAACACTATTAAACACAACTTGAGTACGCTGCACCTGTCATGAGAATCTAAGCTTTCATTTTTATTTGCCTTGGCAGCAGCTGTCTGGCTCTGGTTGCTAAATTTGAGTTTACTGTCGAATAGTATCCCCAAGTCTTTTTCAGTTACAGTTTTATCATTCAGTACATACTTACAAAACAAGTTCCCTTGGCCTGGTATCATTGTAATGAAGTAGATATTTTCTCACCTGCGTTTAACCCCTTCAGGACAGTGCGATTTTTCCATCCACATAGCCATATGAGGGCTTGTTTTTTTGTCAAGTTGTACTTTCTAATGGCATAGGTAAAGATGAGCCAAAACTGACACCTCCATTGTGTTTATGAGTAAATTCTGGCCAAGACTGATATATCACATGACCCCCTTCCCATTGGAAAACCCTGTGCGGAATTCAATATGGCAGATTTCAAAATGGTGGCAGAAAACAATTTCTCTAACAAATAATGCAGCCAGTTAATACTTTCACACATTGGAAAGTACTGAAAAGTACATCAGTTAAAAAGGCATGTCCGGATTTTTGCCTCACCCTGTTTTATCCAATTACCTTGCAGAGCTTAGTATCATTTGAAACTAAAAAAGTGTGGGAGATGTGTGGCCTGTGCCAACATGGATAGGAGTCAGATCTTTTGGGATGCCACACATCAAAAGGAATACAAAATCACGTATCCTATTGACTGTGCCACGATAGGGGTGGTCTATTGGGCCATTTGCCCCTGCAACAAAATATATGTAGGAATGACCTCCCGTCAATTCAAGAGGCGCATCCGTGAACATGTGCTGTCTATTGAATCTGCTAGGGACATCACGATGCAGAATTACTTACAACTGTACCTAGGCATTTCAAGGCAGCACATGATTGCGACGGATCAGGATTGCACTTCCGGGGGATTGATCATGTGAAGATCTCCCCAAGAGGAGGTAACTGGAAGAGACTATTCGCCCAACGAGAGACACGTTGGATTTACATGTTGAAATCTATGGCCCTGTTAGGGTTAAATGATAATAATAGCTTTGCTCCGTTCTTATAGGTTCTCCCTTTATTGCTTCTATGAACCAGGATCATCTTGAACCACCAAGTAGGACTGGCTTTTTAATAGATGTATTACTTTTTAACAGCTAGTGTGTATTGTCTCCTTTTTCTGTCTAAATATTAGCCATGCTGTGATAATGTATGGTGGTTTTATATATACTCATGTGTCATATCTCTCCTTCCTTTTAGCTACCTTATAGTAATTTATTGATGCCAATCGTGCCATGCAAATTTACAGCCGGTGGGACAACAAGATCGGATGAATTATCATCACTATGCACTTGCTCTTTATGTCATACGTATTTATAAATATGAATGTGGATTAGGCAGGATGGATGAGAGTGTTATGCAGCCTTAATTATGTATCAAATGGTGGATAATAATAATTTTTACTGTCATTTTTATCGTAGTTTTTGGTTATGGTGAATGATATACTGTATATTAATCATGGAATTGAAAATTAGGGATTTTTCTGATATCATTATCCTCTGCACTTTTAGCACTGAGCACTTTAACCATTTTTCACAGCACATGATATGGGACCAATTTCTTTATCTATTTATTTACGCACTGTATGCACTCTTCTGTGATCATGATATCAGATGGTCTGTATCAAAAAATATAAATGAGTATGTAGTATATATTTTTTTAATATATGATAACTATCTACTGTAGAAATGTTTGTGTGTTGAAAAACAAAAAATAGCTAATCAATTATTGATCATCACTATTGTTTATGAGTTATGTTGTGTATTATCAATACACCTTTTATCACGTGGTGTTGCACCACGTCACTTTTCTGTCACAGGCACTGGTCACTTTATTACTTGGTTTTACAGTTAAGGGGTATATCCCCCCTTTTTGGCTGTATGAAAATGGCATCTAAAAATTCTGATTGTCATATCCTACCTTCCTGGGAGTCCACACTAGAGTACGTTGCTACATTTTAGTTGAAAGAAGAGGTGAATAAGTGTTTTGAAATATATAGAATAGGAGTTCCCTCTATTGTTTTGTTGGTAATGGCGGATCCGCTCATGTGATCCATCAGGTGACACTGTTTATCCCATGTGATGGATCACGTGATGCATTGCGTAGCCTGCCGCATCATCAAGTCATCGCGAGATCTCGAATGTATCTGGAAGCGGGAACAAGCTATCCGATGACTGATAGGCTGCTAGTATAATATTCACCAAGTGGCTGAGCCTGAGACTGAGAAGGGGGGGGGGTATATAGGAGGGAGTGATTGGCTATGTCTTCATGCCCCGTGAGGAAGCGCATAGCGAAACGATCGTTGGGCGGCACTCTCCAGGCTGGGTCAGTAACCTTGATTGTTATGATTATTGTTAGCGACAATGTATTAGGCTATGCAGATGTATGTCACCGTCCCTCACTATTAGTGTTGAGTGGTGAATTGCATTATATGGATGCATGGTTGCCACATTGAGCCTTATATGATCATGTTGCTATTATAACTGTACTAGTCCCTTATGTCTAGTCCCTTATATTATAATTGTCATACTCCAGTTCATTTCATGTTTGCTGCTATATGTATTTTATGATGATTAATGTTATATATGTATATGTGAATTGCTCAATAAATTATTAAAGTTTACAATAATTTTGGCGTGGTAGCTTTTTTTTTAGCTTAATAGGAGTTGTATCATCTGAAACTACTACAATTCTACCCTGTCACCCCTCTACAAGACCAATAATAAACATATTAAAAAGTAGAGTACCCAATACTGACATCTTAAAGGGGTTCCCTGGTTTCATAATGACATTTTCTATCAGCTCAGAGTACCTGTAAGGGATTGCCTTCTTTCAGGGGGTCACAATCACAGATTTCTTCATGGACACCAGGATTAAAGTCCAAATGACGGTTTATTTTCACCAGCCCAAACATAAACAATGCAAAATAAACACCTGCCCATCTAGGCAGTTGCTAATACAAACATCATATCCCTGACTCACCTAAAGAACACAGGGTAAGGGTCTCAGGCTCCCATCCCTTAGTCGGTCCGCTCATCAACCAACAGTCCCAGGTGGATTACACCTGGGGAACCCTCATGCTAGGAGAAAACCTCCCCTGGAATGGGGTGGATTGGAAAAGTCCCACTACCAAACCTACCTTCCCAATCCAAATAAAATCCACCCCATACAACAAATAAATTAAAATAGCTCCAGCAACTATGCTTGCTGAAGCCAGCACCATTCTGGATCTTACTTACCTCACCTAGTTGAGGAATCTGGGTGAGATATACCCCTCTTCCGGGACTTTACCATACCCTTCACTGTTCACATCACCACAGTACCCCAAACACTATTTGCCCCACAGGGGTGGATTAAGTGCATTATAAGCTTGGGGCTGTCTACCCAACTTGGGCCCCCTCGCTCAATTTTCCTCTGACATCCTCCCTTTTTTGTGTCATCTAATAGTTATTTATTTTTCTATATGAAGAGGACTAGCACCTAGGAAAAGCTCAGTCCTGTCCAAGTGAATGGGGATGAGCTGCAATACCAAGCACATCTGCTACTAAATGGACACTGGTTGATGTCCACTGGATCCAGAACAAGGTCCCTGTGGTGAGAAAAAAAAGAATAATCACATAAGGAAGGGATGGTGACTGTCCCTGTGAAATCCCCAGCAGGTACTGGCCTGTAAAACTGAGCCATTCCAATGTATAGCAGGTTAATCTAGGAGATTTCACCTAAGTGCTACCACACAGTACTGATGCCCACATTGTGGCCCCTCACAGTACTAATGCCCACCTTGTGGCCCCTCACAGTAATTAAGCCCACCTTGTGGTTCCTTCAAAATAGTTATGTCCTCCTTGTGGCCCCTCACAGCAGTTATGCCCACCATTGTTTCTGTCACAGTAGTTATGCCCACTTTTGTGCCCCCTTACTGTAGTTATGCCCAAGTATGTGCCCTTTCACAGTAGTTATGCCCAGATATGTGCCCCCTCACAGTGGTTATGCCAGTATATGTGCCCCCTCACTGTAGTTATCGACAGATATGTGCCCTCTCACAGTAGTGATGCCAGATATGTGCCCACTCACAGTAGTTATGGCCAGATATGTTCCCCCTCACAGTAGTTTTGCCAGATATGTGCCCCCTCACAGTGGTTATGGCCAGATATGAGCCCCCTCACAGTAGTTATGCCAGATATGTGCCCCTTCACAGTAGTTATGGCCAGATATGTGCCCCCTCACAGTAGTTATGCCAGATATGTGCCTCCTCACAGTGGTTATGGCCAGATATGTGCCCCCTCACAGTAGTTATGGCCAGATATGTGCCCCCTCACAGTAGTTATGCCCACATATGTGCCCCCTCACAGTAGTTATGCCAGATTAAGTGTCCCCTCACTCAAAGTAGTTAAACCAGATTAGGTGCCCCATCACAGTAGTTATTCCAGATTAGGCGTCCCCTCAGTAAAGATGCTTATTTTTGTGCCCCCTCAATCTAGTTGTTGCCCCCCTTTTTTTTCTCCAGTCTGCAGCTTTATGGGAAAAAAACACACATACCTTTTTTTTACTGATGACGTGCTCCCACACTCACATTGTGCGGCTGGCTGTACTGAAGGCCGATTCCTGGGCTTTCAGCGCTCCTCCCACAGCCAGCAGAGTGATGTGCGGCCTGCAGGTGGAGAACCGGAGCTCAGAAGAACAGTGAAGCAAGGAGAGGAGAGGGCTCCCTGCTTCACTCTGGATGGCAGTGACAAGAACTGACGGGTGAGTGAGTGAGTGTGCGCGCGCCTCCTCCCCTTGCCTCTGCGCTCCCCCTGCCTCTGCACCCCCTCTTGTCTCTGCACCCAGGGCGCATATTACACATGTTTGAAGAGGTGCTGCCAGGCAGCAGGGGGCAGACCCCCCCCTCCCCTGTATTTAACTCATTGGTGTCCAGTGCGGCCCCGCCTCCCTCCATCCCCTGTATTTAACTCATTGGTGGCCAGTGCGGCCGGCCCCCCGCCCTCCCCTGTATTTAACTCATTGGTGGCCAGTGCGGCCGGCCCCCCTCCCTCCCTCCCCTGTATTTAACTCATTGGTGGCCAGTGCAGCCGGCCCCCCCTCCCTCCCTCCCTTGTATTTAACTCATTGGTGGCCAGTGCGGCCGGCCCCCCCTCCCTCCCTCCCCTGTATTTAACTCATTGGTGGCCAGTGGGGCCAGCCCCCCTCCCTCCCTCCCTTGTATTTAACTCATTGGTGGCCAGTGCGGCCGGCCCCCTCCCTCCCCCCCTGTATTTAACTCATTGGTGGCCAGTGCAGCCGGCCCCCCCTCCCTCCCCCCCCTAATTAAAATGACCGACCCCCCATCATTGGTGGCAGGGGAGAGTTCCGATCGGAGTCCCAGTTTAATCGCTGGGACTCCGATCGGTAACCATGGCAACCAGGATGCTACTGCAGTCCTGGCTGCCATGGTTACTTAGCAATTTTAGAAGCATTATACTTACCTGCGATGTCTGTGACTGGCCGGGCGCTCCTCCTACTGGTAAGTGAAAGGTCTGTGCGGCGCATTGCTTATAGCACAGACCTTTCACTTACCAGTAGGAGGAGCGCCCGGCCAGTCACAGACATCGCAGGTAAGTATAATGCTTCTAAAATTGCTGGACAGCGACCCAAACCATACATTGAGATTTGTGAAGAAATAGTTCAATGACAATCAATTAGAGGTGCTGGATTGGCCCCCACAGTCCCAAGACCTCAACCTAATTGAACACTTGTGGGTAGAGTTGAAGAAAAAGCTGTATTCGTACCCAGTGTCGGACTGGGGTGGCTAGGGCCCACCAGTAAAATTTATTTTGGGAGCCCACCGTACAGATACATTCAAATATTACCTGCTCACACAGCAGCAAGATGCTACCAGATGATTGAATATGGGGGTTCCTGCAGCAACTTTGAAAAGGTAGGTCCTGGGGAGAAGAGGACACTGGCTAGCTTTCCTCTTCAGCTAAAAGTCATCTCAGCTATCTGTGTCTATAATAATAAACTGGGTAGTTTCTTTAATAATCTATCAAGTTTTTTATATGAACATAGGCTGGTTGAGGTGCTGTACATTGAACATATGTATGTAGTGAAGTAAATGCATTAATAAGAGAAAGAAGATGCGGCACTCACCAAGTTGCAAAAACAATTTCAGGCTTTATTTCTTCATGTGTGAACAACAGACAAGCAGGGGAGCGGAGCAAGCCATTCACTGAGGGTCGGCGGTGACGGCCGTTTCGCGCTGGACTAGCGCTTCATCGGACCGCTATGACGTCTCTGCGCACTAGACGTGCTACAAATAAGCGTCAACCATCCCCATAGTGACGGCAGGACACTCTGTGCATAGACAGAAACAAAGTAAGACCACATCAAAGAGCAGGACACATGTGTACAAGCATAACAACACATGCAGGCACTAATATAGCCAAAACAAATATGACAAATAACGAATGAGAAAATCTAGCACAAACAAGTAGTGGGAATAGAGGAATAGAGGGACAGAGTAGGCTAGCAGAATAGACTATAAGAATACCGCCATATCGTTCTTATCATTCAAACCATGCGGGCCAGTAGCTACGGTTTTTATGATCCAACCATCATTTATTCGTTATGTAGTGAAGTAAGTCTACTGTGTTATAGGCCAGTTGTGTAGGGGGTGGGAGACTAGGGGCCCACCTTGCTCAGGGGCCCACCGAGGGATTCACCTGTAATGCTGTGGGCCAGTCCGAGCCTGTTCGTACCCAAGTGAGTCGACCAATGTGCACCAACATTGGGAACACGTAAAAGAGACCTGGGAACAGATTCGAGAGCATGCCCAGAAGGATTCAGGCAGTGTTGAAAGCCAAAGGTGGATTTATAAAATACTAACAAAATAATAAAAATTAAAAAAAATTATTTTAGGAGCAAAACAGTAACAATGCAGTTACATGACAAGAATCTGCATAACTAATCATATGCTTAATAGTTGCAAGTCCAATTTATGTATGAGATAGCCACGATGATTGTCTGTAAAATGATGGTAGTCTCATGGTCGAAGCTGTAGTGAATGGTGACATATAGTGCCTGAAGGTCAAAAGTTCAAAACATTGTTACCCTTTTGCTCATCAGTGTCTATTATTACACTATGAATTGAATTGATTTTAAACAGATTTGTCACAAATTTCCCAAAATATTTTTTGTTTGGACGTATTGTGCAAAACAGTGCCCATCATTTAACATTTAAAATTCAGTACATTAGTCAGGGAAACAGGGCAGGAAGAATGAAGAAAGAGGATCACATGACCCCAATCCAGGTCCTTGCCAGCGGGCCTGCCCACAAGGTTTTAGCCTCAGCCTGACATCCAATCAGGAGGTAGTATATTGACTGGTCTATCAGGCTGTATGTTATCTGTAGAAACAGAAAAAGGGAGTGAGCACTCACAACACTCGGACCATAGGATATCAGGATCAATAGGATATTTATTAGGACCTGTTAAATCCAATAACATACATATAAAATCACTAAAAATAACTAAAAAATTAAAATAATTGGTACCAATAAATAATAAGTATACTGACAAGGGGTGGAAAAATTCAGTATTAATGCCACAATTCTTAAAACAGTTGATATCTGCAAATAATCATATATGGAGCACTTAAATTACTAAAGTCCACTCCTGGTACTTATAGTACCACAAACTAGGTCAGAAAGTGTCCAAAGGATGAAAAAAGGCCACCTATCGACCTTATGTTGCCGCAAACCGCTTCTCAAATGACCGTGTCCAAAAGGTGCCCTCAGCGGGTCACTTGCAAATAGTTTATATAGACATAATGTATTTGAAGTCCTATAGAACACTCCGTAGTTGTTTGTAGATAACAATGCGGCCGCTCAGAGCAATATATTAAAGCTACTTTGTATCCAACTCGGAAGTAAAGGTTCCTACCTGATTCCTGATATTCACTCCCGCTGTCGCGTCTCAGAGTCCTCCACGAGAGGCGAGCTGCGTCAGCTGCTTCGGCGTCTCGCGTCAGCCGTCTCGCACTGATGACGTCACACTATCGCGGGATTAGACAGGCAGGGGTAGTACCTTGATCGTAGTATCCGTAGTTGTATGCTGGAGCGGTCCTTGTAACTGCAAAGATATTTCTCCTTTTTGAATTGTTATCGAATGGCCATGCAATGGAGATCCAAAAGATTAGGTGGGCGCTTTTCTTCTTAACACCATGCTCCATATAAGATTATTTGCAGATATCAACTGTTTTAAGAATTGTGTCATTAATACTGAATTTTTCCACCCCCTGTCAGTATACTTATTATCTATTGGTACCAATTATTCTTATTTTTTAGTTATTTTTAGTGATTTTATATGTATGTTATTGGATTTAACAGGTCCTAATAAATATCCTATTGATCCTGATATCCTGTGGTCCGAGTGTTGTGAGTGCTCACTCCCTTTTTCTGTTTCTATTGACTACTTTTTTAGGTCGGGCACTCAAGTCGAGTTAGTAGCACCCGTCATAGCCACTAGGTGTGAGCCAACCACTTATCTATATTTGTATGTTATCTGTGATGCAATTATGAACCATGCTACTGATGTGACTGGATATCTTCTGCCATGTCTCTGACAGACACCAATTAGACACAACAGCCATTATAATGTTTTGAAGGGGCAGTGTAGGGATTGTTAAGAAGATATATTTAGTTAGGTAGATTGAATTACTAAGTAGAAAGTCAGGTTTTATCATTGGGGACAGGATAGGTATCAACTCGTGCGTAACAACCTGCTCTATAAAAATATCCACCCGTCTGGTCAACACCGTAATTTTTTTTTAATGAAAACTGTGCTAAAAAAAGCAATTTTTTGTCACCTTTCATCACAAAAAGTGTAAAACCAAGTGATCAAAAAGTAGTATGTACCCTAAAATAGTGCCAATCAAACCGTCATCTCACCCCGCAAAAAATGAGCCCCTACCTAAGACAATCGCCCAAAAAATAAAAAATAACTATGGCTCTCAGACTATGGAAACACTAAAACATGATTTTTTTTTGTTTCAGAATACTTCTATTGTGTTAAATGTAAAAAAAAAATTAAAAAGTATACATATTAGGTATCGCCATGTCCGTAATAACCTGCTATATAAAAACATCACATTAACTAACCCCTCAAGTGAACACCATAAAAAATGAAATAAATTCACCTTACATCACAAAAAGTGTAATACCAAACGATCGAAAAGTCATACACATCCCAAAATAATAACAATAAAACCCGCAAGAAATGAGATCCTACCTAAGACAATATCCCAAAAAAAAAAAAAATACTATGGCTCTCAGAATATTGAGACACTAAAATATGATTTTTTTTGGTTTCAAAAATGCTGTTATTGTGTAAAACTTAAATACGGTAAATAAAAAAATGTATACATATTAGGGATCACTGCGTCCGTAATAACCTGCTGTATAGAAATATCATATGACCTCAGATGAACACCTCAGATGAACACCATAAAAAAAAGTAAAAAGTGTGCAAAAAAAGCCATTTTTTGTCACCTTAGATCACAAATAGTGTAATACCAACCAATCAAAAAGTCGTATGCACTCTAAAATAGTACCAATAAAACCACCATCTCATACCGAAAAAAATGAGCCCCTACATAAGACAGTTGCCCAAAAAATATAAAAAATATGGCTTTCAGAATATGGAGACACAAAAAAAAATCATTTTTTTCAAAAATGCTTTATTATGTAAGACTGAAACAAACAACCAAAAAAAGGTAGTCATATTTGGTATCATCGCATCCATAACAACCTGCTCTATAAAAATACCACATGATCTAACCTGTCAGATGAACATTGTAAATAACAAAAAATAAAAATGGTGCCAAAACAGCTATTTTTTGTTACCTTGCCTCACAAAAAGTGTAATATAGAGCAACTAAAATCATATGTACCCTAAAATAGTACCAACAAAACTGAGACCTTATCCTGTAGTTTCCAAAATGCTTTATTTTTTTTTGGAGTTTCTACTCTAGGGGTGCATCAGGGGGTCTTCAAATGTGACATGGCAACTTAAAATTATCCCAGTGAAATCTGCCTTCCAAAAACCATATGGTATTCCTTTCCTTCTGTGCCCTGCCGTGTGCCCGTACAGCAGTTTACGACCACATATGGGGTGTTTCTGTAAACTACAGAATCAGGATAATAAATATTGAGTTTTGTTTGACTGTTAACCCTTGCATTGTTACTGGAAAAAATGGATTAAAATGGAAAATCTGCCAAAAAAATGAAATTCTGAAATGTTATCTCCATTTTTCTTTAATTCTTGTGGAACACCTAAAGGTAGTGTTGATTGAGCACCAAAGTGCTCGGGTGTTCGGGCCGAACACCTCGGGATGCTCGGGTGCTCTACCAAGCACCCGAGCACAGTGGAAGTCAATGGGAGAACCCGAACATTAAACCAGGCACAGCCTGCTCTGAAGAGGAGAGGGTGTCTGGTTCATAGGAAAAGGTCAGAAATTGATGGAAACACCACCGAAATGGTTCGGGAACAGCATGGAAAGGATGCATCTTCGACTTCCAGGTCGCTGCTGGGAACGATGTTATCCGAGTAGTATGCCACTTTTACAGACTGACAATAATATGCACAAAACCGAAGATAAATTGCTTTTAGAGGAAAAAATTTTAGGAAACATTCTTTCCTGTATATATACATGCAAGAGCTGCCAGAAATTACAAGGAAGAGGCACTCCAATACAACCTGTATTTCACATAACGGAGGGCCTCATTCACATTGTGGTACAATTGTTCAGGTAGTGGAACTCCTACACTCATAAAGCCAATGCACTAAATGAAAGGGCTGCCAAAAATTACAAGGAAATGGCACTCCAATACACCCTTTATTACACATAAAGGAGGGCATCATACACAACCTTGAAAAATTATGATTGATGGCCTGCTAGTGTGTTAGTGACCCTCAAAAACATTAGGAGCAAGGGTCTGCTGGTGACCCTCTAAAACATTACGGGGCGAGAGCCTGCTGCTGAGCTGACCATCTAAAACATTAGGGGTGAGGGTCTGCTGCAGAGCTGACTCTCTAAAACATTAGGGGTGAGTGCCTGCTGCTGATCTGAGCCTCTAAAAAATTATGGGCGAGTGCCTTCTGCTGAGCTGACCATTGAAAAAATTATGGGCGGGTACCTGCTGCTTAGCTAACCATTGAAAAAATTATGGGCGAGGGCCTGCTAGTGAGATGACCCTGTAAAACATTATGGTTGAGGGCCTGCTGGTGAGCTGACCCTCAAAAACATTATATGCGAGGGCCTGCTGGTGAGCTGACCCTCTAAAAGATTGTAGGTGAGGGCCTGCTGGTGAGCTGGCCCTCTAAAACATTATGGTTGAGGGCCTGCCGGTGAGCTGACCCTCAGAAACATTATATGCGAGGGCTTGCTGGTGATCTGACCCTCTAAAAGATTGTAGGTGAGGGCCTACTGGTGAGCTGACACTGTAAAACATTATGGTTGACGGCCTGCTGGTGAGCTGACCCTCAAAAACATTATATGCGAGGGCCTGCTGGTGAGCTCACCCTCTAAAAGATTGTAGGTGAGGACCTGCTGGTGAGCTGACCCTGTAAAACATTATGGTTGTAGGCCTGCTGGTGAGCTGACCCTCAAAAACATTATATGCGAGGGGCTGCAGGTGAGCTGACCCTCTAAAAGATTGTAGGTGAGGGCCTGCTGGTGAGCTGACCCTCTAAAACATTATATGCGAGGGCCTGCAGGTGATCTGACCCTCTAAAAGATTGTAGGTGAGGGCCTGATGGTGAGCTGACCCTCTAAAACATTATATGCGAGGGCATGCAGGTGAGCTGACCCTCTAAAAGATTGTAGGTGAGGGCCTGCTGGTGAGTTGACCCTCTAAAACATTACATGTGAGGGCCTGCAGGTGAGCTAGCCCTCTAAAAGATTGTAGGTGAGGGCCTGCTGGTGAGCTGACCCTCCAAAACATTATATGCAAGGGCCTGCAGGTGAGCTGACCCTCTACAAAATTAGGAGCGAGGGCAGACTAATAAGCATGTTGATATGATGGAAGAGGAGGAGGACGGGAAAAGGAAGGTTGAACCATATATCCTTTTTTGTGGTGGAAGGGGTGCATTGGAATACAGTGTATTCAGTATATTATAATAAAAAAAACACATTTAAAGTGCCTTTATGTTCAGCCACTTTCCTCTGGTGGAGTAGAGAAGTCAAGGGCAATCCAGGCCTTGTTCATCTTTATAAGAGTCAACCTGTCAGCATTTTCAGCTGACAGGCAGATGCACTCAGTTATTATGCCCCCAGCAGCACTAAATACCCGCTCTGACAAAACGCTGGTGGCAGGGCAGGCCAGCACCTGCAAAGGGTAGAGCGCCAGTTTGTGCCATGTGTCCAGCTTGGACACTCAATAGTTGTAAGGCACAGAGGGATCACTGAGGACGTTGACACGGTCTGCTACGTACTCCTTCACCATCTTCCAAAAATTTTCACTCCTTGTTGTTATGGGATATAATGGACACTTGCTTGTCACTTACAAAATGGTGTCTGTCCAAGAGACAACCCCCAGTATGCATTCTATGATTGAAACTATTTGCAGCAAAGACTTGAAACTGTCAGCATTTCCTCTGAGTCTATCATACATATGCCTTAAACTTATTTCCTGTTTGCATTCCTTCTTGCAAAAAGACCAATCATGTGAGCCCACTCCTCCCACTAATATGGAGGGTATATAATGTGAAGCCACCACCTAATAAGATAGAGTTATGCTTTGACCTTATATAGAGTGTCAGTGTTATTTCTCTCGCCGTGCATGCACGTATCTATCTATCTAATTTGGAGCAGTGTATCAACCTACCTGACCATTGATCAGAACCAGAACATTTTGGCGCCCGACGTGTGGGGCTCGAAGGTTGGAGATCCCTGTTCCCGTACCCACGGAGATCAGACATGGGAGGGGCGCACCAACGGACACCGGGATCGCTACTCGTGATAAGAGGTAAGAAAACAGAGTAATCTTGCCTATACTGTGTCCCTCTCACCGCCAGATCTCTGAGAAGTTCTGACAGACGTTCTTCAGTACCTCCTGCATGATGTTCTTTTGTTTTGGTTTCGTTTTGACATCTCTTCTCCCTCTCCCAGCTGCCATCTATTAGCAGTGATTGAATCCCCTTTATATCCCCTCCCATACTGCCTCACTTTGCGGTTTATACTACTTCCTGGATTGTGCTCACTGCTAGAAGTTGCTACTGCTGGTTCCTCAGATAAGTCTATCCCTTTATTTGTGTTTTCCTGTTGGCTTGATTCTAGGTGACCCTGATTCCCTCCGTATTAAGTGCAGGGAGCCGGTGGTCGTGTCCCCTCACTAGCATAGGATTTTCAGGTGTCACTCAGTCGAGGTACGTGAACATGCAACTTTCTATCATTGAGATCTTTGCATGGGCTGAGCAGTCAGGGAGAGCTCTAGGGCTTTAATAGGGCTCACCCTTTTGTTCCTTAGTTTGGCATTAGTCGGATCTTTATTTGTTACTTCTTGTTTTCTGCAACACCATCCGTGACATTATAAACCGCCAAAACCGTCTTAAGCATGAATCCGGTTTCAGCCTTGATTGACCACATGCAGGGTCTTTCACTGGAGGTAGCAGATCTCCGTAAAACTGTTTCTCAGTTTCAGGTGACCGTTTCTGCTTGTGTTCATGGAATTTGTTCTGAGCCTAAAATCTCGCTTCCGAAAACGTTCTCCGGGGGCAGTGAGAATTTTGTTTGTTTTAGAGAGGCTTGCAAACTCCATTTTCGCCTACTTCCCCATTCCTCTGGTGATGAGGAGCGGAGGGTGGGGATCATCATCTCGCTGCTCAGGGATAACGCTCAGTCCTGGGCCTTTTCGCTGCCGGTGGGGGCACGGCCCCTCCGTTCAGTGGATGAATTTTTTGTAGTCCTGGCTCAGATATATGATGATCTACTGTAGATCGTATTGCTCTGGCTGAATCTAAACTGCGTCTTTTATGCCAGGGTAAACAGTCTGCAGAGATATACTGTTCAGAATTTCGGAGATGGGCAGCTGATACTGGTTGGAATGATGTTGCACTCCGAAGTCAATTTTGCCATGGTGTTTCCGAGGGATTGAAAGATGCATTTGCCTTTCATGAGAGACCTACCTCCTTGGAGTTTGCCATGTCTCGGGCTGTTCGTATTGACAGGCGTCTTAGAGAGAGAGGAGAGATCACTCCTTCCTGTCATACTCAGTCCAAGGACAGTGGGGTGGTCTCATTCAGTGCGCAGGAGCCGCAGTCTCTCTCAATCCTCTCTGAGCAGGAGCCCATGCAGCTGGGTTTGCTTGCCTCTAACAATAGAGGATTCAGCTCTCAGAGGAGGGTTTGTTTCTGTTGTGGAGGTATAAATTATTTGGAAAATGTTTGTCCCTCTAGGAGATTCAGGGAGTTTTTTGAGGGTAATAAAGAAACAAAAAGAAAAAAGTCCTCTAAAAACGTTCCATCTGTTACTATTGGCAAGGTTGATGCGGAAATTAAAGGTTTTCCGTTTGCTTGTAGTTCCCGTTTTTTCCTACCTGCCAGGGTGGAGCTAGAGAGCAAGAATATTGTTTGTGAGATTTTTGTAGATAGTGGAGCCGCTGTCAATCTCATTGATAATCAATTTGCTATAACACATGGTTTCCAGGTATGCACTTTGGGAAAGGACATACCTGTTTTTGCTATTGATTCAACTCCACTTTCTCAAAAATCGTTAAAGGGCATAGTTCACAATATCCGTTTGATTGTGGGTGATGCTCATGTTGAGGATGTGTCATGTTTCGTCCTAAGCGGATTACCTACTCCTCTAGTGTTGGAGTTACCCAGGCTCACTAAACATAACCCCACCATTGATTGGCAAGCGAGGCAAATAAATGGTTGGAGTGACTTTTGCAGAGAGAATTGCCTCTCGACGTCTCTTTCAGAGGTTTCTACTAAGACTGTACCATCTTTTCTCTCTGAATTTTCGGATGTGTTTTCTGAGAGTAGTGTTCAGGAGCTGCCCCCTCACCGGGAGTACGATTGCCCTATTAATCTCATCCCAGGCGCCAAGCTGCCTAAATCTCGTTTATACAATCTCTCCCAACCTGAAAGGGTCGCTATGCGTACTTATATCTCTGAGAGCCTGAGAAAGGGACACATACGACCCTCGAAGTCACCTGTTGCCGCAGTTTTTTTTTTTGTTAAGAAAAAAGATGGTTCTTTAAGGCTCCATTCACACGTCCGCAATGTGTTTTGCGGATACACGGAGACACGGATCCGCAAAACACGGAAAGCGGCAATGTGTGTTCCGCATTTTGCGGACCGCACATTGCCGACATAATAGAATATGCCTGTTCTTGTCCGCAATTGCGGACAAGAATAGGACATGTTCTATTTTTTTGCGGAAACGGAAGCACGGATGCGGAAGTGCGGATCCGCAAATGTGGATGCGGACAGCACATTCCGTCCCCATAGAGAATGAATGGGTCCGCACCCTTTCCGCAAAATTGCGGAAAGGATGCGGACACATTTTGCGGACGTGTGAATGGAGCCTAAGACCTTGTCTGGATTTCAGGGAACTGAACAGTATCACAATTTGTGACCCTTATCCGCTTCCTCTGATCCCAGACCTCTTTAACCAGATTGTTGGGGCTAAAGTTTTTTCCAAGTTGGATTTGAGAGGGGCATACAACCTGGTCAGGGTCAGAGAAGGGGACGAATGGAAGACGGCCTTCAATACCCCTGAGGGCCATTTTGAGAATTTGGTTATGCCTTTTGGTTTGATGAATGCTCCAGCCGTCTTCCAACATTTTGTGAACAGCATTTTTTATCATTTAATGGGGAAATTTGTACTGGTGTATCTAGATGACATTTAGATTTTTTCTCCTGATTTCAAGACTCATAGGGACCACCTACGTCAGGTTTTGCTCATTCTGCGGGAGAATAAATTGTACGCTAAACTGGAAAAATGTGTGTTTGCAGTTCCAGAAATTCAATTTCTGGGTTTTCTTCTCTCCGCTTCTGGTTTTCGCATGGACCCTGAGAAGGTCCGCGCTGTGCTTGATTGGGAGCTTCCTGAGAATCAGAAGGCGCTGATGCGTTTTTTGGGTTTTGCCAATTATTACAGGAAGTTCATTTTGAATTATTCCTCTGTTGTTAAGCCACTCACTGATATGACTAAAAAGGGGGTAGATTTTTCCTCCTGGTCGGTAGATGCGCGTAAGGCCTTTTATAGTATCAAAGAGAGTTTTGCTTCCGCTCCCATCTTGGTACAACCTGATGTCTCTCTGCCCTTCATTGTTGAGGTGGATGCTTCTGAGGTGGGTGTGGGTGTGGGTGCGGTCTTGTCTCAGAGTCCCTCTCCTGCCAAATGGCGACCATGTGCCTTTTTCTCAAAGAAACTCTCCTCCGCAGATAGAAATTACGATGTGGGAGATAGGGAGTTGTTGGCCATCAAGTTAGCTTTTGAGGAATCGCGCCATTGACTAGAGGGAGCCAGACACCCTATTACCGTGTTTATCGACCATAAAAATCTGGCCTACTTGGAGTCAGCCAAGCGTCTGAACCCGAGACAGGCCAGATGGTCTTTGTTCTTTTCAAGGTTTAATTTTGTTGTCACGTTCCGCCCTGGGGTTAAGAATGTGAAGGCAGATGCCCTGTTGTTTTCCGGGAGGGAGGAACCTTGAAGACCCGGGTCCCATTTTGGCTGAAGGGGTGGTTGTCTCTGCTATTTATCCTGAATTGGAAGCAGAGGTTCTGGCAGCCCAGGCAGAGGCTCCTGATCTTTGTCCTCCTGGGAGGTTGTTTGTGCCTCTCGCTTTACGACATAAGGTTTTTAAGGAGCACCACGATACTGTCCTTGCTGGGCACCCGGGGGGTAGAGCCACAGTGGATCTCATTGTTCGGAGATTCTGGTGGCCGGCTCTTCGTAAGTCGGTTGAGGGTTTTGTGGCAGCCTGCGATACCTGCGCTCGTGCCAAAGTCCCTCATTCACGGCCATCAGGTCCTCTCCTCCCGTTACCCATTCCTTCCCGTCCTTGGACACATCTCTCCATGGACTTCATTACGGACCTGTCTCGTTTCTCGGGGAAGACTGTGATTCTGGTGGTGGTGGACCGTTTTAGCAAAATGGCGCATTTTATTCCTTTTCCTGGGTTGCCCAATGCTAAAACGCTGGCGCAAGCATTTGTTGATCACATTGTCAAATTGCATGGCATTCCTTCAGACATAGTCTCTGATAGGGGCACGCAGTTTGTTTCCAGATTCTGGAAGGCTTTCTGTTCTCGCTTGGGGGTTCGATTGTCATTCTCTTCTGCTTTCCACCCGCAGTCGAATGTCCAGACACAGCGCGTCAATCAGAATCTGGAGACATCTGCGCTGTTTTGTGGCGGATAATCAGGAGGATTGGTGTTCTTTTTTGTCCCTTGCTGAGTTTGCTTTCAATAACCGTTGTCAGGAGTCCTCTGATAAGTCACCATTTTTTGGTGCATATGGGTTCCATCCGCAGTTTGGGACATTCTCTGGAGAGGGGTCTTCTGGTTTACCTGATGAGGAGAGATTCTCCTCGTCCTTGTCGTCTATTTGGCAAAAGATTCAGGATAATCTAAAGAGCATGAGTGAGAGATATAAGCGTGTGGCGGATAAGAGACGTTGTGCCTGGTCCGGACCTGAATGTTGGTGATCTGGTGTGGTTGTCTACTAAGAATATCAAGTTGAAGGTTCCCTCCTGGAAGTTGGGTCCTAAGTTTATTGGGCCTTACAAAATCTTGTCCGTCATCAATCCCGTTGCCTTCCATCTTGATCTTCCTCAGACTTGGAAGATCCATAATGTTTTTCATAAGTCCCTATTAAAACCTTATGTCCAACCCACTGTACCCTCCTCTTTGCCTCCTCCTCCGATTGTGGTTGATGGTAATCTTGAATTTCAGGTCTCTAGGATTGTGGATTCTCGTATTGTGCGCGGTTCTCTCCAGTATCTTGTTCATTGGGAGGGTTATGGTCCTGAGGAGAGGATGTGGGTCCCAGTGGCGGACATTAAGGCTACTCGTCTTATCAGGGCGTTCCATAGGTCCCATCCTGAGAAGGTGGGCTCTGAGTGTCCGGAGTCCACTCGTAGAGGGAGGGGTACTGTCACCGCCAGATCTCTGAGAAGTTCTGACAGACGTTCTTCAGTACCTCCTGCATGATGTTCTTTTGTTTTGGTTTCATTTTGACATCTCTTCTCCCTCTCCCAGCTGTCATCTATTAGCAGTGATTGCCTCCCCTTTATATCCCCTCCCATACTGCCTCACTTTGCGGTTTATACTACTTCCTGGATTGTGCTCACTGCTAGAAGTTGCTACTGCTGGTTCCTCAGATAAGTCTATCCCTTTATTTGTGTTTTCCTGTTGGCTTGATTCTAGGTGACCCTGACTCCCTCCGTATTAAGTGCAGGGAGCCGGTGGTCATGTCCCCTCAATATTATAGGGTTTTCAGGTGTAACTCAGTCAAGGTACGTGGACATGCAACTTTCTATCATTGAGATCTTTGCATGGGCTGAGCAGTCAGGGAGAGCTCTAGGGCTTTAATAGGGCTCACCCTTTTGTTACTTAGTTTGGGATCAAGTCAGTCGGATCTTTATTTGTTACTTCTTGTTTTCTGCAACACCATTCGTGACAGTCCCCTGGTGTAGCCCTTGTCATCTGTCTGAGGAAGGGGTGCGGCAGCAGTTGGGGGGCCTTTGAGGGCACGCAAGTAAGAATCCCACAGTAATTGATGAGATTTTGATACATTGTGTTTTATGTGTTGTGTTGTTCCTGTGACCTGTGCCGTATGTGGGCAACAGAATCCTCCCTCCAGTGTTACGTGCCTCTTATGTTGCTCTTCACGCCCACATAGCCACATTCCTGTAGCTCCCCGGCACCTCCTAGCCACAGCTCTTCATGAGACACTGTCATATTCCCAGCCGATGCCCACGGCTGGACTGTTAACCCCCAGTAACCCAGATCCCTCCGTCCTGCCTGTAAGCCCACATGTTCAAGCACTCTATCCCATGATAAATCCTGATGGCACATTCAGTCTGCCACAGCAAGTTGTTCAAGTGATGGTCGGGAAGAAGGAGGAGGAGGATGGTGGGGATGAGAACCCAGACTTGACCGAGGAGGTGCGGCGGATACAGTATGAGTTACATGAGATAAAAGAACAGATAAAGAATGTGGCAGAACAGTCTGAATTTTAGAGATATGCAAATGAGGCCATTTTATTCAAAGCAATATCCAGGGGGCCACCTAGATATGTGTCATTCACACCAAACCAGCTGTATTCAATTGTCAGTTACCGGACCCCGAGACCCACCCCATGCTGTTTTACCGTAAATTAAATCAAATATACAAGACATATGGGTGTACGTGGTCAGAGCTACAAAGTATAGTAGAGAAAAAAACTGGAGAATACTCAGCCCTCATTCTGGATAAACTCAAAAAGCCAGAAGGCGGATATGATGACCGTACTTCGGGATCGGGGTATGACTTCATAACACGAATGGAAAAATTGGCGAAGGACAAGTTAGCTGACCAGTCATCCACGCTGCAAGACATGACTCAGGACAGGATGGAATCAGTGGAAAAATTTGTGCAGAGAGTGAAATAAAATTATAGGGACATGGGGTTCAGCGTGAACGAGCCCGTACCAATGAGGCTTCTATCACGTTCCTTTGTTGAGGGTCTGAGACTGGACATCAACAAAGCACTAACCACATGTCACCCCGAGTGGAAGGCTTTACCCATAGACATACTCAAACAAGTTGCCAAAGGACTTGAAGGGAACAACAAGAGAACAAGGGAGGCTGTAATTGCCATCATGTCATGGGAGGAGAGTGGGGACTGCCCCCCCACACGTACCTGTACCTGCTATGGGTGTGGAAAACCGGGGCATATAAAAAGGAACTGTCGCAGTCGACACCTCTGGCTCTCCTATCAGCAATGGCGGCAGCAGCAGCAGGAAAGCATGCCACCGCCCCCACCCGACAACCAATAGGACACCGGCAAGCCAGTGCCGGGAGGGGATAACACCTACCTGGCGCTTCACACCCCTCCTGCTGGTCCAGCGCCTTGAGTGACACTCGATGTAGAGGGAGAAAGATTATCATTTCTTGTAGACACTGGTGCAGCCCGCAGCGTCCTCTGTGAAACCGGCACCCTCCCATCCTGTCTCACGAACATTTAACTACCATGTTCAGGGTTAGAGGGGGTTATGCAACACAACCCAAACACAAAATCCCTTTCCATCACCTCACCACAGCTGCGCTTACCCAGCGGCATCATGACCCAGTCCGTTGTTAGCCCGACTTGTCCATTTAATCTTCTGGGGGCGGATTTCCTCCAGAAAATAAGGGCCAACATACAATTTCAGCAAGATGGAACAGTACTCCTCGGCACAACCCTGTGCCCCGAGGAAATTTGCCTCCTAATGGCCCTCAGAACAATCAGTGACGACATTGTAACTCCACCAAACAAATATGTGTTGAACACGGTATTACCACATATCCCAGAATGCCTTTGGGCTAAGGGGCCCCAAGACATAGGACACCTGAATGTCCCTCCCATCTCGGTGCTCCTAAAAGACCCTAGCGTGCTGCCTTACAAGGCCCAATACCCGCTGTCAATGCAACAGCAGGATGCCATTACGCAGCAGGTACGTGCCCTGTTGCAAAATGGAGCATTAGTGGAGACCACCGCTTCGTGTAACACGCCCCTGTACCCGGTACGGAAAAAGCCAGAGAGAAGTAAATCCCCCACATACAGGATGGCACAAGACTTGAGAGCAGTCAATGAAGCAACTGTATTAGAAACCCCTGTTGTACCTAATCCACACACCCTGCTGTCTGGAATTCCACCGGTTGCCAATACCTTCACTGTGATTGATCTGGCCAATGCTTTCTTCTCTGTTCTCTCTAAAAGAAGATTGTCGATATCTCTGCGCATTCACACATGCAGGCAAGCAATACACTTGGACTGTGATGCCTCAGGGAGCATAGAATAGCCCCTCATGCTTTAGAAAAGCCATGTCCTCTGGGCTCCAACCATGGCAGGAGGTGGAACTCCTACAATACGTGGATGACCTCCTCCTTTGTGCTTTAAGCTTTCAGGAATGTCTGTCCTGTTCAATCTCTCTCCTACAGTTCCTGTCCGAATCGGGCTGCAAAGTATCTGAAACTAAACTCCAATTGTGTTTACCCAAGGTAGTCTTTCTTGGACACTGTATTGCCCAAGGTAGTAAACACTTGATGGATTCCAGGAAAAAGGCGGTTTCAAACATACGGATACCAGACACTCCACACCACTTGCAGACCTTCTTAGGCCTCATTTCCTACTGCCAACCATGGATCCCCGATGCCTCAGTACTGATGCAGCCCCTATATAACTGTATTCCCCGGAATTAAACTTATCCGTTCCAGTTAACAAGGGAGGCTAATGAGTCCTTTGACAAATTAAAGACAGAAATTGCAACCACTCCAGCCCTTGGGATTCCTAACTACAGCCTTCCCTTCAGGCTGTATGTCATGGAACGTCAAGGTCACGCTACTGGAGTTCCTACCCAAACTCATGGTGGACGCAACAGACCGCTGGGCTACTACTCTAAGCGCCTTGACCCTGTAGCCAGAGCTGCCCCTTCCTGTGTCAGAGCTGTCCATGCTGCCAGCTCTCTTCTGGACGTCACATCTGACGTTGTGCTTGGGCACCCCCTCACTATTTTGGCTCCGCATGACATCTCTGCCATCCTCCAGCAGACACAACCCAAACACCTCACTGCACAACGCCACCTCCAGCTGCAGTGTAGTCTGCTCCTGTCAGATAATGTCACCATTCCGAAATGTCACATCCTTAACCCTGCTGCACTCCTTCCTCTTCCAAGGGGGGAGTATACTAGAGATTCAAGAGATGCTTCTGAAGATTTTATTGATCTGCATGCTGAAGAAGATCTTCAGGAAGAATAACTATGGACCTCAACTGACTCTCTTTACCAGGAACAGGATCATGATTGCACCACAAGCTGAAGTAGGGACACCACCATCGGTCCAAGACACTCCTCTGACAAACCCTCATTGGATTCTCTTTGTGGATGGCTCAAGGTACGCCGATGACAAAGGGAAATTCCATACAGGCATGGCAGTCACTAGTGAGCATGAAGGGCTGTGTGCAAGACAATTGCGCCCAGACCAGTCAGCACAGGAGGCTTAACTCATTGCCCTCACTGAAGCCTGCCTCATGGCAAAAGATTCCACCACTAATATCTACACAGATTCCAGATATGCCTTTGGAGTGGTTCATGACTTTGGACTAATATGGAAGGCACGGGATTACATCACAGCCGCAGGAACCCCAATCAAAAATGCCTCAGCAGTAGCGCCCTTATGGCAGCAGTACTCCTGCCCACTCAAGTGGCAGTGATCAAGGTAAAGGCCCATACACAAAATGACACTCCTGAGTCCAGAGAAAATGCCCTAGCTGATCAAACAGCAAAGAGAGCAGCAATGGAAGAAGAAGGAGATCAGACAGAACAGATCCTGACAGTACAAGAAGATCTGGAGCAAGAGGAAGTCACATGGGACCTACTGAAACAAATGCAGAAACAGGCCACTCCCAGGGTAAAGGAAACCTGGTTGAAAGAGTCAGCCCTTAAAGAAGAATCCGGACTCTGGACACAGGGAAAGAGAGTATGACTACCCAGAACTCTCTATCCCCTAATATCCGCAATAGCTCATGGACCCACCCACCAATCCAAAACCATCATGAAAGAGCTAATTGATAAAATATGGGTAGCCCCAGGGATCACCCCCGTCCTGGTGAGACATACTCAAGCGTGCCTCATCTGTGCAGAGTGTAATCCAGGTAGAACCGAGCCCACGCTCCGGATATGTCTCCCAATGGCCTTATATCCCTTTCAGAGGATATAAATCGACCACATCCAGATGCCAATGTGTCAAGGGTTTCAATATGTGCTGGTAGTGATAGACTTGTTCTCTAGGTGGCCAGAAGCCTACCCCTTCCGAAATCAGACAGCAACTACTACTGCTAAAAAACTGATGCAGGAGCTTGTCTGTAGGTTCGGAGTACCTGAGGTCATTGAGAGTGATTAGGGCCCAGCATTCACTGCCAGATTAACCCAAGAAGTCTGGGAAATGGTAGGGTCGCACCTGGCGTATCACACCCCGTACAGGCCCCAAAGCAGCGGAAAAGTTGAAAGATTGAACGGGGTGTTGAAGTCAAAAATGTTGAAGATGACCAGGGAGACAGGGCTCAATTGGGTTCAGTGCTTGCCTATAGCACTCTTTTCAGTTAGGCACACACCAAGGCCTCCACACAAACTGACACCATACGAGATCCTATTTGGGAGAGGGCCAAGAATGGGACAGTATTTCCCGCAACAGTTGCAAATGCATTATGAATCTGTTGCCAAATATGTGATAGCTCTGAGTAAACAATTGTCTAACATACATGCACAAGTTTTTTCTTCCATTCCAGATTCTAACTCCCTAGAAGGAAGCCACACTCTGAAACCCGGAGAGTGGGTAGTGGTCAAAAAGCATATCAGAAGCACCCTCGAACCATGATACGAGGGACCTTACCAGGTGCTCCTGACCACCCCAACTTCTGTAAAACTAGAGGGGAGACCTAACTGGATCCACGCATCACATTGCAAAAGATTACGAGTGCCAGCTCCAGATATCAAGGGAACCACCGCTGAATCTGCATGATGCCTGTTGAAACAGTTATCGCTCTGCTACTTTTTGTCTACACCTACACGGTCACATATACACACAATCTTCCAAAGACAGGAGGACAAGTGGCCATCACCCAACAAAAAGAGAAGGATGGCTACATATTGACCACTTTCTGGTTTAATTACTCCAGCACTCACGTGGCTACCTTCAAATTCGATTACTGCAGTCTGGTATTGTGCCCAATGCCAGCATGGCAATGTAGCATGTACCAAACGGGCAGCCATAGATCCACATACATCTGTGTCACTGATAACCAGTATGGGGAACAGTGTAACTCATGGGGAGCAGTTGGGTGGAACACGGGTGACCCATGGGGATACAGACCTCAGAGTGCCCGAGACAAAAAAGACAAAATGGGTAAATCCTTGCTTACCCGCATGACACTGTTTAAGAGTGGAAGAGGCCATCCAAGTGGACAGACAGGCTCCAATATACAACTTACTCTTACAATAGAAAACCCCAGCCCCAATGACGCAGGGACATACCTTATAGGCACCTGGATGGGGGTAACTGCTGGGGACATGGGCATGTTCCACCTGAAAGACCTACATAATCTCACAAAGATAGAGAAGGGTCTGTCCGAACCCTACACTACCTCCCTTAGGCAGATGACAGCCATAGCAGACCCCACCTTTGAAGATACTATGGCCGCTGAGACAGGATTTTCTGACACCAACCTGTGATTAGAAAGGATGAAGTACATACACAATAAGATGAACTGTTACATATGCGGGGGGGGGGCACGCCCACACCTAGGCACAGTGCCCTTGCATCTGCCTCCTGAGACTGAAAGCTGCTTCCTCAGCCTATACACTAACAATAGCGTGAATGACTCTGCCTGTGAAAAGTGGAATAGAAAATACCCCCTGGTAGTAAAAACCCCCAAACCAGGTGAAGGCATAACCATATACCCCGGTAACTACACCTGTTACTTCAACCCTGGCAGTCAGAGATTCTTGGGCAACTTCACAGAGGGGTACTGCTCATCCTACAGCAACCTGTTCACTGAAATACAGAATCCGAGGGTATGTTTGGGTGACAGCTATTGGATCTGTGGAGACGGAAAAATAAGAACTAGGTTAGAAGGCAATTGGTCTGATGAATGCGCCCTAGCAAAAGCCATAATGCCCCTTCACATACTAGAAGATGACCCTACAGTAAGAGGGTATACTCAAAAAACCTATTTAGGGAGGTCAAAAAGGGAGGCCCTCCCACAGGGGAGCTTTGACCCACATGACACTAGGCCGCGAATCAGGGTGAGGGTGATGGCGGGGTGTCATGAAACTGTCCCAGGCTTTGGAGAGTGTTGCCCTGCCTCTGTTGGAACTGCTGTGTTTTCTCCTCGTCTCCCCTCCTCGGTTGCCCAAGGAACTACGTACTCTGCCGCCAGCGTTGTTAGCTGGAATTTTTTGGAGCAATTTTTCCACAAGGACCTTCTGGTATTGCACCATTTTGCTTGTCCTATCCACCACAGAAATGAGAGATGAGAAGTTCTCTTTGTAGCGGGAGTCGAGAAGGGTGAACAACCAGTAATCAGTGTCCAAAATGAGTAAAACTCGTGGGTCACGGGAAAGGCAGCCTAACATAAAGTCAGCCATGTGTGCCAGAGTCCCAACAGGCAAGACTTCACTGTCGTCATTAGGAGGATGACTCTCAATCTCCTCATCCTCTTCCTCCTCTTCTGCCCATCCACGCTGAACAGATGGAATTAAACTTCCATGGGTACTACTCTCTGTAGCGGAGGCAACCGTCTCCTGCTCCTCCTCCTCCTCATCATCCAATTTGCACTGAGAAGACGAACTGAGGGTGATCTGGCTATCACCCTGTGTAATGTCTTCCCCCATTTCTACCTCTTCCACATGCAAAGCGTTGGCCTTAATTGTGAGCAGCGAGCATTTGAGTAGACACAGAAGTAGGATGTTAACGCTGATAATAGCGTTATCGCCTCTCACCATCTGTGTTGATTTCTCAAAGTTTCTTAAAAGCTCACAGAGGTCAGACATCTATGAACACTCCTCGCTTGTGAAGAGCAGAAGCTGACTGGAAAGGCGATGACCATGTTACAGCTGGTATTCCACTACTGCCCTCTGCTGCTCACAAAGCCTGGCCAACATGTGGAACGTGGAGTTCCAGCACGTGTTCACATCGCACAACAGTCGGTGAGTTGGCAATTGCAAGTGCTGCTGCAGTGTTGACAGACTAGCGGAAGCTGTCGATGACTTGCGGAAATGGGCACTCATGCGGCGCACCTTCACCAGTAGCTCAGGCAAATTGGGGTAGTTGCACATTCAGTGCTATGGCCTGTGGGTGGGTGGCCGGGTATTTGCGCTTGCGTTAAATGCCTGGGGTAAGGACATTTATACACTGTGCTGGGACACGGAAGTGGATGTGGTCGCTGATGGTGCTTGTGAAGGTCCAGGTGCAGGGCGGGAGGCATCCGGGTCTGCGCCTTCGACAGGGGATTTGCCGGTACATAACTCAGGGGAAGAGGAGGCAGTGGTGTGACCCGCAGACACTGATTGTGGACCCAAGCATTCGGCCCACCTATTATGGTGCTTTGATGCAATGTGGCGGATCATGCTGGTGGTGGTGAGGTTGATAGCATTCACGCCCCTGCTCATTTTTGTATGGCACAGGTTGCAAATTACAATTCTTTTGTTGTCCGCACTTTCCTCAAAAAAGCGCCAGACTGCGGAACACCTACCCTTTGGCAAGGGAGATTTCCGCAAGGGTGTGCTCTGGGTAACAGTTGCGGGCATGTTTGGTGTGGCCCACCTTCTCCCTTTTGCCACCCCACTGCCTCTTCCAACCTGTTGCGGTGCTGCGGATCCCTCCCCCGCTGTACTACTGTCCTTGCTCGGCTTGCCACCTTTCCAGGTTGGGTCAGTGACTTCATCGTCCACCACCTCCTCTTCCACTTCCTCACTCTGCTCATCCTCCTGACTTGTTGACCTAACAACAACCACAGTTATTGACAACTGTGTCTCATCCTCATCATCAACCTCTTGAGACTGTAATTGCCGTTGACTTATTGGCAACTGTGTCTCATCATCATCATCCACCTCATAAAACACTAATTGCCGTTCCCCACCATCATCTTCTTGTGACTGTGGATGCTCAAGAATTTGGTAATCAGGGCACAAGATCTCATGTCCCTCTTCAAGCGGGCTTGTCGAGAGGCCCAATTGAAGGAATGGTGCTGAAAAGAGCTCCTCGGAATATCCGAGTGTGGGATCACTTGTTTGGCAAGACTCTCCATGGTAGGAGGAAGGAGGATCAGAGTGAGGATTGTGTTGACCAGACTCTTGGCTACTGAGACTGGACTTGGTGGAAGACAGGGTGGTGCTTAACCGAATGGAAGCATTATCTGCTGCAATCCAACCCACCACCTGGTCACACTGGTCTGACTTCAAGAGCGTTGTCCTGCTCCGCCCTGCAAACTCGGACATAAAGCTAAGTATTGTGGATGATTGTTTTTCTTGTGCTCTGGCAGAAGGCACAGTTTCAACGCGTCCAGGGCCACGGCCTGTGCGTGCACCATCAACATTACGGACACTTCCCTGTCCCTTACTGCTCGCCTTCTTCATGTTATATATGCTTGAAAGTATGTCACACATACAGTAGCGTAGGATTTGCAAGTGTATGCGCAAAAAAAAAAAAGTATTTGGGATGTGGAAATGTTACACAGGAGAAATACCACAGATAATGTCAATGCTGTCAGCAGAGGCTAATAAAAAATTACAGGGAATGTCACAGGTATTTGGGATGTGGAAACGTTACACAGGAGAAATACCGCAGATAAAGTCGCTGATGTCAGCAGCGGCTAATATAAAATTAAAGGGAACGTCACAGGTATTTTGGATATGGAAACGTTACATAGGAAAAATACCGCAGATAATGTCACTTATGTCAGCAGCGGCTAATATAAAATTACAGGAAATGTCACAGGTATTTAGGATGATGAAACGTTACACAGGAGAAATACTGCAGATAATGTTGCTGATTTCACCAGCGGTTAATGAAAAATGTCACAGGTATTTGGGATGTGGAAACTTTACACAGGAGATGTACCCCAGGTAATGTCACTGTCCACAGCGGACACCATCTATGGAAAAAGTACACTGGATGTCACTGATATTTTTGGATGTGCACACGTTACACAGGAGATGTAGCGCAGCTAATGTCACTGTCCGCAGCGGACGCCGTCTATGGAAAAAGTACACTGGATGTCACAGATATTTTTGGGATGCGCACACGTTACACAGGAGATGTAGCGCAGATAATGTCGCTGTCTGCAGCGGCCTAACTATTGCACGCTAAAAATAGATATTGCCACCACACACAGTAGTACTTTTGGGTCTGAAAAGTTTTAGCAATTTAGCGCAGGTTGCGCTAAAAAAAAATATATATTGCTGCTGCCACACACAACAATAGACCTTAAAAGGACTTTTGGTTCTCTGACAAGTTTTTCAATTTTAAAAAACAAAATTTCACTCCCTACACTATCTTTCCCTTCTTCAGCACAGCTCTCCCTGACTAACACTGAGCCGAACACGTGTCATCGGGTGCTATATAGCACCTGATGACGCGTTCCGGCCAGCCAATCACTGTACTGCCAGTAACCAACATGGCTACGGCATTACAGTGAAGGGCAGTACTTACCTGCATGTTTATTGACTGCATAGCAGGCAACAAACGTGCGGGGAGGAGACTCGAGCATTGCGCTCGAGCACATGCGGTGTTCTGCCGAATACCGCCATGTGCCGAGCATCGAGATGCTCGAGCCGAACTGGTGTTCAGCCGACCATGCTCAATCAACACTACCTAAAGGGTTAACAAAGTTTGTAAATTCAGTTTTGAATACCTTGAGGGGGGTAGTTTATAAAAATTGGGCCATTTATGGGTGGTTTCTATTATGTAAGCCTCACAAAGTGACTTCAGACTTGAACTGGTCCTTAAAAAGTGGATGTTGGAAATTTTCTGAAAAATTTCAAGATTTGCTTCTAAACTTCTAATCCTTCTAATGTCCCAATAAAAAGAAAATGTCATTTACAAAATGATCCAAAGATGAAGTAGACATATGGGAAATGTAAAGTAATAACTATTTTAGGAGGTATCACTATCTGTTTTAAAAGCAGAGAAATTGAAATTTTGAAAATTGCAAACTTTTCAAATTTTTTTGTAAATTTGTCATTTTTTTTATAAATAAAAATGAAATATTTTGACTCAAATTTACCACTGTCATGAAGTACAATACATGACGAGAAAACAATCTCAGAATGGCTTGGGTAAGTAATAGCGTTTTAAAGTTACCCCATAAAGTGACCCATGTCAGATTTGCAAAAAATGGCCTGGTCCTTAAGGTAAAAAATGGCAAGGTCCTTAAAGAGTCAAAAGGCATCATTTTTGGATTGTTGTTTACAACAAATCACAGTTTTTTCCAATACAAGTGTGTGTTTTAATAGGACAGAATTTTGCAAAAAAAAATTTATAAATCCAATGACATAGTGTGTTTTTTTAACAGGCTGTTAACACTGTCAGTCATGCATTGTATGCAGGGAGACAGGAGACCTAAGTATGGGGGACATTTATTAATGTATTCATGCTAGTTGTCTGTGGTAAATACATTGAGAAATATGGTATTCAGAACGAGAGCATTGTTTATGAAGCACCTCTTCCATTACAGCTGGATAAAGTGGGTAGGGAGGAGGACAGCATTTTATTCCAATTTTTTTATTAAAAATGTATTTTTACTTAAAAAAAAATCATAAAGTCTTGGGTGTTGCCCTTTGCATTCCATGTTGCCCGAGGGCAAATGGCATACCCATACAGGGAAACTGGGTGAGACAGGGGTGGCCATACAAAGTTTTTCTATAAAGACCCATGAGATCTGTGGACACCCCTGCTTATACAAACCTTTCAAAGCTATAGTAAGTCATATGTTATAAGTGGAGTTTCACGTTATCACTTTAAGGCTACTTGCCACTTGCGTTGTTAATTCCGATATTGAGATCCGGCACAGGATCTCACTACCGGAATTAAATGGATCCATGTTGATTTTGCACATCAGGATGCATCCATTACGTTAAGATGCGATTGTGTGAAAACAAAACAGAAAAAAACAGATCCGTCACTAAATACATTGAAAGTCAATGGGTGACAGATCAGTTTTTTTAGGCTCCTAAAAAACGGATCTGTCACCATTGACTTACATTGTTTTCAGTGACGGATCGGTCTCTTTCCATTCAGAATGCATGAGGATTAAATGGAAAATATTTTTTCCAGTACTTAGATCCTCTGCTGGATCTCAATACTGGAAAACAGCAAGGCAAGTGAGAAAGTAGCCTTACAATATAGAAGCCGTATGAAAATAGTTGATAACAAATAGAGTAGATATAGAAATAATTTTATGCATTATAGAATATATATATATATATATATATATATATATATATTATATATATAGCATTTTATAAATTTTATATTACTATATTGTTTAATGATCATGTCTGCTCTCTCTCTGTAAAACATGGACCTTGCTGTACCATGGCTAGGATACCACTGGATAATAATGCAGTCTTTTTGGCTTGGGGGTATGTCACAAAAATATAATAATTCCCAGGATCTTAGATAGTAGGGTATTTCTAAAGTATAACATGATCAATGTTTGTGAAAAGCATAACGCATAAAACGATGGCAATCATCCTCTTTTTAGAAAGTGCTTGCTTGGATCTGATCCTGATTAGAAGAGCATAGCTACTGAATGTGGACATGTATAATTAAATAGCAGCACTGGACTTGAAAATCCTGCTCAGCACTGCTAATGGGAAAGCAGTTTTTGCACATGCCATTCAAAGCAATACTCAGAAACCTGGCTCCCACCAGCAGGATGTAGAATGAAGAAAGACGTGGAGGCAGCAGGGAGTGAATTAAATCAATTAGATCAATGTATTTACCATGAGACCTAATACATGCAGACTATTGTGTGCCTATGGTTAATATTAAGGCTGTACAATGTACTGAAAAACATGCTGTGCTCTGGCCGCAACACATAAGAATAGTGTCACATATACTGGTGCTAAGTATAGACTTCACACAGTGACAAAGTAAGGGGCTACTGGTTTTGCTTATTTCACAAAAGCTTTTCATCTCTTGGGGTCTCCCCTCATTATGTTTTGTCTGAAGTGCACCTTTAATAGTGCGGTATTATGTCTTCGCGTTGGTCTTTTTTGTGGTCCAGCTAATCCTAGAAGGCATTAAGTTGTTAGAAAGAAAGTCGAGAACAAGAAATAGATACTACTCCTGCTATGAAAAAATGTCTGCAGAACATTTTGTGTTAATTTAATGAATTCCCTTGGCAGGTAATAGACTATTCATCATGGAAATCATATTGGCATGCTCATTTTCATTTTGCTTGTATGCAGATTTGTTAACACATTCCGGGCATATTTCTACTCAGTAGAAGCAGCTGTTGATATGAAATTACTATGCTAAAAATCAAAAGTTTCCAAGTTCAACTTTCTTTACAGATTAAAAACTTTAAGGAATTACAGATGTAAAACTCTTTTTACTTGCTTTATCAGTAGGACGTTCTTCCCTATCTGTGGGTGGGCAGCAGTGCATCAAGCACCTGCATCTCCCAGGATGCATTGCAATTAGCTCTTATTCCCTTCTTTCCCAGCATAGAAAATAGTCCCTTCCTTATAGCTCCAAATGTACATATGGTATGTAATGTCCTAGCAAATTTCCTTCTGCATGATCTAGAAAGAGCTATACAGCTATATTTTTCTATGAATTTAGAATTGGGGATGAATGAAAGGTGCCTCGACCACTACGTCGATAATAGGGGTGGAGAGAGGAGAAGGGAAGCTACTAAGCATGATAATCCACCACAGAATAAAGGAGAAGGTGGACCAAATGGATAAAAAGCAGGGGGCGCTACCAGAGAGAAAAAAATAAAATGTATATTCATGTATACTGCAATAATACTTAATTTGTATGGAATAACCCTTTAACTGTTAATGGCGCCACTATAGAGTGAAGTCTAAAGTTTTGGTCTATGGAGTAGATTTATCAAACTGTTGTAAAGTAGAACTGGCTTAGTTTCCCATAGCAATCAATCCGATTTCACCTTTCATTTTCCACAGCTCCTTTTGAAAATGAAAGGTGGAATCTGACTGGTTGCTATGGGCAACTAAGCCAGTTCTACTTTACACCAGTTTAATAAATGTTCCCCTATGATTCTAGAGGCCAAAACTTCAGCAATCTCAGGCCAAACACCTTAGTAGCTCAGACTTCAGGCCCTGAACTGTTTGTCTTCTTAGTAGCTCTCTGCTCCAGGAGGCCTAATCACTGGAGTCGAAACTCCCATTCCGTGGTTAATAAAGCCAGCAACATAGGACAACATTGCAGCAGCTTCTTGATATTAAAACCAGTAAAGCCAGCAAATGCTACTATAATGTGCAGTACAGCGCTATAGTTCAAAGGATCACTGTGCATGCAAACAACTTTTTGATATGTCACAGAGACATATCAAAAGTTTTGAATGGTGGAGACCCCCACTAATCGCTAGAACGAGGAGAAAGAAGTGCTTGCATGTTGCACTCTCTGTCTTCGCTGCAGGAAACGGGCTCAATAGAAAGTGTATAGGCCCATACGGATTCCTTCCTCTGCAGTGAGCACTTTTCTTGTCTCATTCTAGGAAGTGGTAAGGTTCTCAACACTTAAACCCCCACCAATCAAAACTTTTCATAAGTTTCTATGACATTTTTTATCTACAGTCTAGCAACAGTTTTTTGAAAACTCAGTGACTCTTTAAATATTCCGATCAAACACTATAAATGCAACTAAATTTGCAGCAAACAATTGTCATTTTCTGACACACTCCCTTTATATTATTGATTACAGTATATATTGACTGGATTTGAAGCCAAATATACTGTATAACCTGTACCTGAGTGTGAGGAATATGGATTATTATTTAATGTCAGCCACGTTCTCACACCAGCCATCTGCTGTCTGATAACAGAGGGAGGAGCACCGCAGGGGGTTCTAGCTTCAAACAAGCCACTCGCTTACATATAGCACCTACTCCAGCCAGCCAGGAACCCAGCTAATGGAACAGGAAAAACCTCCCTGCAGGGGGTCTAGGCCATTCACCACTTCAATCAAATTATCAGACCTCATGGAACCAGAAATTCATAAGGAATTATGAATCGCCCGTGCATCCCATACATAAGTCAGTTAGATATTTGTGTTCCTGTGGCCAAGACGGTCAGGCTCCTGCTCTTGGTTTGGTAATAGGATGCCAGGTAGGGGAGATATACATATCTCCCCACAGAAACCAAATTACGGTACCAGGTTTGGACTCTACTTGTAGCCGGAACCCAGGCGGGTACATTGGTCCCAGAACCATCTACCTGTGAAATTCTGGTCTGGAGCTAACAAACTCTAAAGGGTTTTGTGGGTCATTAGGCTGCCTGGACCAGCAGGGAGGGGGGGACCCTTCCCAGAGGCAGAAAGGGGAGGGGCCAGCTACAGGTCAAAAGACTCACCCAAGCCAGTAGGCGTGTCTTTTATTCTGAAGGGGGGTCAAGCTGCATACGTGTTTGGAAGGGACCTGGAAACGGCTGGCATAACTGCCTCCCATGTGACTACAGACAAGCCTTACATTATTCATCACCACCCAAAGGACTCATCTATCTGGTAAACTGAGTTTTGTTCTGCTTAACCCTGTTGTACCACCCCATCTGTATTTACCACTCAGACCACTGTATATATTTTCTGTGTATATTGTGTTATGTCTAGTAAGCCCTTAAGGCAATTAAATATATAATTTAATCTTGTGCTGTTCTGGTATCTCGATCACGAATCCCCATGTCCATGTTTTGGCCTAGTTATACGCTACTGCGGGTTGGTTTCTCACCCTATATAATCCCGTTAGCGGACCGGGCTTATATCAAGCTGGTGGCAGTCTTCCCGGGCTGAGGAAGCGCTGTTTCACTGTGCAGTGAAAAGGCTCCCTTAGCTTGTTGCCTCTCTGTGCCCGTGTGGACAGGAGGAGTCTGTGAACACTGTACCAAGCTGACCTTACCGGCTCCTCAGGGACCGTGTAACGTCACACCTTGGTAAAGAGTGACTATAACGTATCTCGCTGGCTCTACATATTTGACGTCCGGCAGCAGCGAGGTGCGGTATTTGTCACACTGAGTATGTGTTCTTCAGTTAAATGACTTAATCATTGATAAATTAACTTAAAGTGATTATCCAGTTTTGAAACACTTCCCTCCTGTCTTGCCTGTGGAGGGAAGCATACTTACCTGCTCCCCGGCTCATTTGGTACACCATTTTCCAGTCCCTGCAGCATGTGACGCATTGATGTGCTGCTCGGGGGACATGTCAGCACTGTGACCAGTCATTGGATGCTGCATCACATGTGACCCCCATCCATTCTGTTAGTTAACAAGTGTGGACCAGAGCCTGGTGGACCAAAAGAGAAACTGAGTGGCAGGGAGCCTGTAAGCATCCTTCCTTCCACAGGTGTAATGCAAATGCCCAAAAATATTTTAAAGCTGGACAACTCATTTAAAAAGGGAAAAGAGAGACTAAGCACAAATGATATTTTATTGTTGGCACTTGTCCTGTAGTTTTCCGGGCTTTGGATTTAGCGGTGAACAAACAAGAATGTTGTTGTCAAGTCAGGAAACGATGAATCCTTTGAAACTGTCCATTTACAGTAAGTGATGCTCCTGATCTACTGCTGTACATTCCTAGACTAATTACAGTATGTTGACTAGGCTGTATGATTTGAAACTGACTACAGAGGACAAGGATTAGAGAGTGATTCAATGAATGTTAATAATAAATGCATATTTTTTTAACAAATAAAAATGCGCAATTAAGAATGAATCATGAGGCTGTAAACGTATTTGTAATGTACTGGATGCGTCTCACAATGATTTATCAATAAAGGAACATCCTTGCCAAAAATGATATGCTGGGTTATGCCTAGTGAAGAGCTTGCGGGGTCATATCATAGACTGCTCCAGGAATTTAAAAAACATGTATAACAGTAATAAAGGTGATAAAAAAAATACTTGTCTGTTAAATACTTTATCTGTAAGCATTGTTCATCCATGTGACCGCTGTAGCCAATTACTTGCACTTACAATCTCCTACTGCATCTGCAAGCATCACCACTTAGGACAGTGGTTGTCTGTAGTGGTCACATGGATGGAGAGACGGGCAGGGACCACCAGAGCAGCAGCACTGGATCAGTAGGATATTTAACAGAGTATTGGCAATTTTATTTTTACTTGATGACTTTTAATGCTAATAGCCAAATTAGAGATGAGCAAACCTGTCTTTTGGCAGGTTCGAGTTCGAGTTCAGGTTTTAAGTGAATTACATAATAGATTCTGTTCTCATGGAATCCATCACATAATTTAATGCCGGCATGCCGCATAATACAAGTGCATGGCCAGCCCCGAGGGTTCCGTTCTGCTGGCCATACACTTGAATTATGAAGGCATGCAAAACGGAATGTCTCTTAAGGCATTCTGTTTGGAATGCCGACATTGAATTACGTGATGGATAACGTGAGAACGGAATTTATTACGTAATTCACTTAAACCCCAAGCCTAAACCCAAACTCGAACCTGCCAAAAGGCAGGTTCGCTCAACTCTAAGCCACATTAGTTAAAATCCTGGACAAAGTTTTCAATGACCCTCAAAAGTCATAAAAAAAAACCACACCTGATACATTTTCCTGTCAATTATGTTCCTGTTGTGGGAAATACTTCTGGCCATCTTTTATCAAGTCATTTGAGATACAGATAATCATGTCTACAATCATTTGTCTTTTGCAGGTTGGCATAAGAAGTTACAAATGTTAATTTTCTTTCTCTATAGATTATCCAAAATATCATTACTCTTATTCACTGCAAATCTTGAAACTGGCAAATCAATCCTACCATAAAAACCTTGCTGTGTACTGTATATAATTAGATGAATTCTTTAAAGGGTTTCTATCACTTGGTATGACATAATTAGCTGTCAGACACTAGCGATCTGCTAGTGTCTGCTCTGGCCAACCATCCTACTATAATCGCTTGTGGGGCAGCGGTTTTGCTAAAAAACGAACTTTAATAAATATGCTAATGAGCTTCTAGGTGCTATGTGGGCGTCATTAGCACCTAGAGGCTCCGTCTACCTTCATAAACAGTCGCCGCCCAGCGCGTCCCTCCAGCCCGCCCATGTCCTGCTGAATGCGATCCTCCGTGTGACGCAGAGGACAAATTCTCGCGCATGCGCCGTGCGCGGCTGTATTCGGCCCATTTGAGATGTCTGAGCTAGCGGATGAATTCTCGCGCATGCGCCGTGCGCGGCTGTATTCGGCGCATGCGCATTGAATGTCTGCTCCCAGCTCAGACGTCTCAAATGCGCCGAATACAGCCGAGCACGGCGCATGCGCGAGAATTCGTCCGCTGCGTCACACGGAGGATCGCATTCAGCAGGACATGGGTGGGCTGGAGGAACGCGCTGGGCGGCGACTGTTTATGAAGGTAGACCGAGCCTCTAGGTGCTAATGACGCCCACATAGCACCTAGAGGCTCATTAGCATATTTATTAAAGTTCGTTTTTTAGCAAAACCGCTGCCCCACAAGCGATTATAGTAGGATGGTTTGCCAGAGCAGACACTAGCAGATCGCTAGTGTCTGACAGCTAATTATGTGATACAAAGTGATAGAAACCCTTTAAAAATCATAAAATGCAACCATCAGCTTCTTATAAACTAATGTATGCTAAATGACTGGCAACGATTCCTTTAAATTTCAATAGTCAGATTGTTAAAATTAAATAATTAAATGTTTATTGGAAGATACCACCTATAATTAAAGGAGTTTTCTTATTACAAAATACTTCTTGTGATCAGTAGGGGCCCCAGCGATCAGGCCCCTGCCAAGTAGACTCCACAGGAGAGGTGATAAGCTCTTGTAATGAGACAACCCCTTTAAAGTGTGAGGCGCATTGAAAAAATCTTAGTTGATCAAGTATGTTTTCAACTGTGCTGTGAGTCCAGGGTTTTGGACTTACAATGGAACATCTGGATGTTGACGAAAATTTATGGAGGCAAAAGCATAGACAAGGTCATCTCAGACATAGATATCAAAGTATCAAATAAAGGCCTCTGTTGAATTACAATACCCGTAATGAGCTTCATCTGAGCATATCTGATTCCTAAAAACAACTACATATTTTGGATTGGAAGAACTTGTACCAACTTTAGGATTAAATCCCATAAACAGACAGAACGGTAACAGCTGAAGTTAATAAAATATCACAAATCTATCGAAGTCAACAACATTAAGTGATCAGACTGCTTGGTTGTCAGGTTAGAAAATCAGTCTTGCCAACATGTGTTTCCACTATTCAAGATGTTTATTTGTCGAATGCGCCTGTGAGTTTATTTTATTTCTTATTACTTCCTCTACTTGAAGCCAAATCTTTTCCTCAGTTCATCGGAGCAATGAATAGGATGGATGAGTCTAAATAACATAATGCAGCAAACATGACATCTCAATAACACAGTGTAGCAAGGGTCATTACATCTGGCTGTACTGGTAATGTAGCCAGGCCAAAAATGCCACATATCCAAATAAAAATTTACATATATATTTGTGAGTTATAAACACAGGGTTATACTGCACAAAGAACTGAATAGTCTAAATAGCAATACTTATAAACAAAGGATGGTGCCTTTGCAGGTCAAAAGTACTGATGGGCACCCCTCACCCCTTTCACTGGGTCTCTAAAAAGTTGCTTGGGCTACCTATATGATATATACACATGTACACAAAATAGAATCATTAGAGTCAAAAGTTGAAGTTTATGTAAAATCAGTTAGATTATATATACACTGCCTGTCCAAAAAAAAGTCACCACCTGGATTTAACTAAGCAAATAGTTATGAGCCTCCTATTGGATAATTACTGCATGGATGATTATCTTTCAGTTGGAAACAAGTTATTTAACCACAACTGGGGCAATGAGTTGCTTCTCATTTCTTAAACAACCATGTCGAAAGACACATCTCATGGTCGTGGAAAAGATTTCAGTCTGAGAAGGGTTAAATCATTGGCATGCATCAAGCAGAGAAAACATCTAAGAAGATTGCAGAAACTACAGATGCAGCAGGGTTAGCACTCAAACTCTTAACTCAAATTTCTTAAATCATCATGTTATCTTGAAACAAAAGCCATTGAAAAGCAATTTAAGGTGTTTGCTTAGTTTAGATAACACATCTCAGAAATCTCAGAAAGCATGAGTGTTAACTCTACTACATCGGTACTAAAATTTGGTTAAGAACTGTCCAACGGATTATTAAAAACTGGAAGGATAGTGGGGACCCATCGTATTCGAGGAAGAAATGTCGGGAAAAAAATCCTGAATGATCGTGATCACTTAAACGTTTGGTGAAATCAAATCGAAGAAAAACAACAGTAGAACTAAGGGCTATGTTTAATAGTGAAAGTAAGAGCATTGCCACATGCACAATGCGAAGGGAACTCAAGGGATTGGGACTGAACAGCTGTGTAGCCATAAGAAAACCACTAATCAGTGGGGCAAACCAGAAAAAAAGGCTTCAATTTGCTAGGGAGCATAAAGATTGGACTCTGGAGCAATGGAAGAAGGTCATGTGGTCTGATGAGTCCAGATTTACCCTGTTCCAGAGTGATTGGCGCATCAGGGTAAGAAGAGAGTCAGATGAAGTGATGCACCCATCATGCCTAGTGCCTACTGTACAAGCCTGTGGGGGCAGTGTTATGATCTGGGGTTGCTGCAGTTGGTCAGGTCTAGGTTCAGCAACAGTATGTGCTCCAAGAATGAGGTCAGCTGACTACCTGAACATACTGAATGACCAGGTTATTCCATCAATGGATTTTCTCTTCCCTGATGTCATGGGCATATTCCAAGATGACAATGCCAGGATTTATCGGGCTCAAATTGTGAAAGAGCCATGGTTTAGCGAGCATGAGACATCATTTTCACACATGGATTGGCCGCCCCAGAGTCCCGACCTTAACCCCATTGAGAATCTTTGGGATGTGCTGGATAAGGCTTTGCACAGCAGTCAGACTTGCATCATCAATGCAAGATCTTGGTGAAAAATTCATGCAACACTGGATGGAAATAAATCTTGTGACATTGCAGAAGCTTATCGAAACAATGCCACAGCGAATGTGTGCCGTCTTATTTTTTTGGACAGGCAGTGTATATATATATATATATATATATATATACAGTGGGATGCGAAAGTTTGGGCAACCTTGTTAATCGTCATGATTTTCCTGTATAAATTGTTGGTTGTTACGATAAAAAATGTCAGTTAAATATATCATATAGGAGACACACACAGTGATATTTGAGAAGTGAAATGAAGTTTATTGGATTTACAGAAAGTGTGCTATAATTGTTTAAACAAAATTAGGCAGGTGCATAAATTTGGGCACTGTTGTCATTTTATTGATTCCAAAACCTTTAGAACTAATTATTGGAACTCAAATTGGCTTGGTAAGCTCAGTGACCCCTGACCTACATACACAGGTGAATCCAATTATGAGAAAGAGTATTTAAGGGGGTCAATTGTAAGTTTCCCTCCTCTTTTAATTTTCTCTGAAGAGTAGCAACATGGGGGTCTCAAAACAACTCTCAAATGACCTGAAGACAAAGATTGTTCACCATCATGGTTTAGTGGAAGGACACAGAAAGCTGTCTCAGAGATTTCAGCTGTCTGTTTCCACAGTTAGGAACATATTGAGGAAATGGAAGACCACAGGCTCAGTTCAAGTTAAGGCTCGAAGTGGCAGACCAAGAAAAATCTCAGATAGACAGAAACGACGAATGGTGAGAACAGTCAGAGTCAACCCACAGACCATCACCAAAGACCTACAACATCATCTTGCTGCAGATGGAGTCACTGTGCATAGTTCAACCATTCGGCGCACTTTACACAAGGAGATGCTGTATGCGAGAGTGATGCAGAGGAAGCCTTTTCTCCGCCCACAGCACAAAAAGTGCCGCTTGAGGTGGGCTAAAGCACATTTGGACAAGCCAGCTTCATTTTGGAATAAGGTGCTGTGGACTGATGAAACTAAAATTGAGTTATTTGGCGATAACAAGGGGCGTTATGCATGGAGGAAAAAGAACACAGCATTCCAAGAAAAACACCTGCTACCTACAGTAAAATATGGTGGTGGTTCCATCATGCTGTGGGGCTGTGTGGCCAGTGCAGGGACTGGGAATCTTGTCAAAGTTGAGGGACGCATTGATTTCATTCAGTATCAGCAGATTCTGGAGACCAATGTCCAGGAATCAGTGACAAAGCTGAAGCTGCGCCGGGGCTGGATCTTTCAACAAGACAACGACCCTAAACACTGCTCAAAATCCACTAAGGCATTTATGCAGAGGAACAAGTACAACGTTCTGGAATGGCCATCTCAGTCCCCAGACCTGAATATAATTGAAAATCTGTGTTGTGACTTAAAGAGAACTGTCCATGCTCGGAAGCCATCAAACCTGAATGAACTAAAGATGTTTTGTAAAGAGGAATGGTCCAAAATACCTTCAACCAGAATCCAGACTCTTATGGGAACCTACAGGAAGCGTTTAGAGGCTGTAATTTCTGAAAAAGGAGGATCTACTAAATATTGATTTCATTTCTTTATTGTGGTGCCTAAATTTATGCACCTACCTAATTTTGTTTAAACAATTATAGCACACTTTCTGTAAATCCAATAAACTTCATTTCACTTCTCAAATATCACTGTGTGTGTCTCCTATATGATATATTTAACTGACATTTTTTATTGTAACAACCAACGATTTATACAGGAAAATCATGAAGATTAACAAGGTTGCCCAAACTTTCGCATCCCACTGTATATATATAACAACACAGATAGAGCAGCAGCACAGTCAGACTGTGTGAATAGGGTGCAACTCCTCTGGGAAGGCAGGCTTCTCCTCCACTGTAAATACGTCCAAAGAACGAGGCAGCACTCCAAATTCTCGTGAGGGGGTGATGACCCAATTTATTTCCCAGGCAAAGTTTTGGCCTACTCAATGAGGCCTTTGTCAAGCAATGCAATAGTGTTAAAACTGGGTATATATACCCAAATGCCAAAAGTGCTAACAAATCACATGGTGCAATTAAGTGATAATTGAACACATGATAGATATAACGCATGATCACAAGACATCAGAAGTATTATAAATATTCTCAGTACAAAAGTGCATAAATACATTAAAAACCAAATGACTCATACTGCGAAGGGTTCATAAATACAATGAATACATAATGCTCGTATCTCATACTTATAAAAATAGATTTGTAGACCTATGTCTTAGTGCTAAAGTGCTCGTGCTGGTGACATAAGGGTTAAATAATCGTCTGCAGTTGTTAAAACTACAGCTGTATCAAATTAGAATATTGTTTAAGTTAAAATAGCTTACCATTGGTGGTTCAGTGTGACCGCATGTATCTGGCGTCCCTGCATGTGCACTGCGCAGGCGCAGGGCCAGACAACCCACCCCATCCTCCCCGGCGCGAGCGGCGAAGCTCCGAACTCCCGTCCACGTGATCAAGGACGTGATGACGGAGAACACGTCACTCGCATAAAAGGGGGAAGGAGCGGACCATGTGACTACACATCTGCCAATGCACATCAGGGGTATGTTCGGTCACCATGGCGACCAGGAACAGTTTATTTACTATACTAAGATATAGGGAGAAACAACATCAGTGGGACCATCTAGATCAACACCGCAATGAAATCAGCGGGTTGAAGGATCAATCATACTAGGCACAATGTAATAAAGAGAACTAGGGTGGCACATATTATGACGCGGCGGCAACCATCACGGTGACTACGGGACAACGATGAGCACAACTGTCAACCAACAGGCCACTATAGGGTGATCAGAAGTTCAATAACGTGCCATCCATTGTCCCAATAAACAAAATCACATCTTCAGATAACCGAGGAGGGAAGAATAGTACATTTGTCATCTACTTGTTTCAATGTCCGTGTCGCCTCCTATATGTTAGTATATTTGTTAGCACTTTTGGCATTTGGGTATATATACCCAGTTTTAACACTATTGCATTGCTTGACAAAGGCCTCATTGAGTAGGCCGAAACGTTGCCCGGGAAATAAATTGGGTCATCACCCCTCACGAGAATTTGGAGTGCTGCCTCGTTCTTTGGACGTATATATAGCAACTTCTTCCAACAATCCAACAACAGTTTATATACAGCAACTTCTTCCAACAATCCAACAACAGTTTGGTGAAGAACAATGCATTTTACAGCATGATGGAGCACCGTGCCATAAGGCAAAAGTGATAACTAAGTGGTTTGGGGACCAAAACGTTGACATTTTGGGTCCATGGCCTGGAAACTCCCCAGATCTTAATCCCATTGAGAACTTGTGGTCAATCCTCAAGAGGCGGGTGGACAAACAAAAACCCACTAATTCTGACAAACTCCAAGAAGTGATTATGAAAGTATGGGTTGCTATCAGTCAGGAATTGGCACAGAAGTTGATTGAGAGCATGCCCAGTCGAATTGCAGAGGTCCTGAAAAAGAAGAGCCAACACTGCAAATACTGAATCTTTGCATAAATGTCATGTAATTGTCGATAAAAGCCTTTGAAACGTATGAAGTGCATGTAATTATATTTCACTACATCACAGAAACAACTGAAACAAAGATCTAAAAGCAGTTTAGCAGCAAACTTTGTGAAAACTAATATTTTTGTCATTCTCAAAACTTTTGGCCACGACTGTACATAAAGATACAGACACTACAAATAACATAGAGGACACCACCACACACAGCTGCCTCCGTTCCTGTCCTCCCTGGATGCTAAGCAATGTGGCTAATAATGTGTATGTATATAAAGTATATCCAGAGTCCACCAATATACCATCTACTGGATCTACTCTTCTACCCAGTACCTGACCATTAGTACATGTACATATAGAGACTAATGCATAAACAGCATATATAATCTACACGTAATACAATCGCAGACTACAAATATCTATATGTACACATATAAAGTCTACTGGGATATTATACTTATAAACATACACACATAAGTAGACATATAACTTAGCTTGATCCTGAAGTGTTGTTGGTCCAAGGGGCTGGCAGAAAGAGAGAGCGAGACTCCCAAGTTTTATGTCACCTATATGTTCCTGTGTCCCAGCCCCCACCATGGACTCCACTCTGTGATCACCTAAATACCTTCCCAATCTGTTGGCCAAGAAAATGCTGTCCAACTGCTTTTACAATGTGCCCTTCCTGCCTTTGATATGCTAACAAGGGACACAATGACCAAATGGCTACTGGCCATACTGATATCACTGAATGGGTGAATACCACTGGATATCAATATACACTATATCCAATTATTAGGCATATTTGTGTGGTCATCAGGCTGAGGTTCTGGCTGAGAGTCATATTACCAGTTACCAGTGACGTGTTCTCCGTCATCACGTCCTTGATCACGTGGACGGGAGTTCGGAGCTTCGCAAGTTATAAGAACTTCTAAAGCGCAGGCAGAAGAAAAACTAGCTCAGTCTATGAAAAAAGGGGATAAGACATTCTTCAGATATATAAATGAAAAAAGGAAATTAAAACAAGGAATAACTAAATTAAAAACAAAGGACGGAAGGTATGTAGAAGAGAATAAAGGGCTAGCCGACTGCCTTAATGAATACTTCTGTTCAGTTTTTACAAAAGAAAAAGGAGAAGGACCTCCACTAGAAAGAATGACTAATAAATCGTTTGATGCATGTATCTTTACAGAGGAAGATGTTCTAAGTTTGCTGTCTAAGGTGAAGACAAATAAGTCACAGGGGCCTGATGAGATACACCCAAAATTATTAAAAGAGCTTAGTGGTGAGCTGGCAAAACCGTTAACAGATTTATTTAACCAATCATTAGTAACAGGAGTCGTCCCGGAAGATTGGAAATTGGCTAATGTCGTGCCCATTCACAAGAAAGGTAGTAGGGAGGAATCGAGCAACTATAGTCCAGTGAGTCTGACATCAATAGTAGGCAAATTAATGGAAACCCTATTAAAGGATAGGATTGTGGAACATCTAAAATCCCATGGATTGCAAGATGAAAAACAACATGGGTTTACTTCAGGGAGATCATGTCAAACAAATCTTATAGATTTTTTTGACTGGGTGACTAAAATAATAGACGGTGGAGGTGCAGTAGACATCGCATATCTAGATTTTAGTAAGGCTTTTGACACTGTCCCACATAGAAGACTTATCAATAAACTGCAGTCATTGAGCATGGACTCCCATATTGTTGAGTGGATTAGGCAGTGGCTGAGTGACAGACAACAGAGGGTGGTAGTCAATGGAGAACATTCAAAACAAGGTCATGTTACCAGTGGGGTTCCACAGGGATCTGTACTGGGACCGATTTTGTTTAATATCTTCATAAGTGATATTGCAAAAGGCCTCGCTGGTAAGGTTTGTCTTTTTGCTGATGACACAAAGATAGGTAACAGGGTTGATGTTCCTGGAGGGAAACGCCAAATGGAAAAGGATTTAGGAAAACTAGAAGAATGGTCAGAACTCTGGAAACTGAAATTTAATGTGGATAAGTGCAAGATAATGCACCTGGGGCGTAAAAACCCAAGGGCAGAATATAGAATATTTGACACAGTCCTGACCTCAGTATCTGAGGAAAGGGATTTAGGAGTAATTATTTCAGAAGACTTAAAGGTGGGAAGACAATGTAATAGAGCAGCACGAAATGCCAGCAGAATGCTTGGATGTATAGGGAGAGGTATAAGCAGTAGAAAGAGTGGTGCTTATGCCGCTGTACAGAACACTGGTGAGACCTCACTTGGAGTATTGTGCGCAGTACTGGAGGCCATATCTCCAGAAGGATATAGATACTCTAGAGAGAGTTCAGAGAAGAGCTACTAAACTAGTACATGGATTGCAGGATAAAACTTACCAGGAAAGGTTAAAGGACCTTAATATGTATAGCTTGGAAGAAAGAAGAGACAGAGGGGATATGATAGAAACTTTTAAATACATAAAGGGAATCAACTCGGTAAAGGAAGAGAGCATATTTAAAAGAAGAAAAACTACCACAAGAGGACACAGTTTTAAATTAGAGGGGCAAAGGTTTAAAAGTAATATAAGGAAGTATTACTTTACTGAGAGAGTAGTGGATGCATGGAATAGCCTTCCTGCAGAAGTGGTAGCTGCAAATACAGTGAAGGGGTTTAAGCATGCATGGGATAGGCACAAGGCCATCCTTCATATAAGATAGGGCCGGGGGCTATCCATAGTATTCAGTATATTGGGCAGACTAGATGGGCCACATGGTTCTTATCTGCCGACACATTCTATGTTTCTATGTTTCTATATAGAACATCCCTACTGCCTCACACACACACATAATCATTTTTCATATTTTTTTTTATGTTTGTAAAAATTGTCAAGAATTTCAAGTGTTTTTGGAGGCATTTTTTATGCTGTTACCATAGTAATGTTCACTTTTTCTGGCACTTTTGAAGACTATAGAGAAGCCCATAAGAAAGGAGAAAAACACCAAAAAAGACACTGTGTAGACTTCTCTGTAATTTTCTGTAGACTATAAACTGACATGGCTCTGTGTGGCCAAAAAATAAACACCATTACAAATTCCAATGAAAACTCTGCAAACAATGTTATAAAAGCTGTGTGTGAATTGAACCCAGAGGACCACACTATTGCAATTATAAAGGAGTTGTGTTTCTTTGTAGTTTTTTTTAATCTCTCATTGGAGAACTGTGTCTAGTATTATAGCTACCTTACAGTTTATTCTCAATATTTTAAATGGGGTTCATTAGCAATATTCAAACAAATAACTAAATTAGCTCTCCTTAAAAAGGAAAAAACTATCTCATTCCAGTCAAAGCAAAAGCTTCTACAAATTAGCACCCCCTTCTTTTGGGAGCAACCTCTGATGTTGTCCTTTTGAAGGAGAGCTATTTTACATAATTTTTTCACATAGAGCATTGCCTGAAGCAAGTCTCCATATGCCATTAGATCTCTTCAATGTGAAACAGTATCCCTCGGAAATACACCCACAGCAGAACACATCTCAGTGAACAATGCTGTCCTTGGGCAAAACTCCAAGAAAACACATCCTCTTTGCTGTCATGATCATGGGATTCATAGCAACTGGATCCCATACATTGAGGGCAAAGGTTAGCAGTTTCCCATAGAAACTCAAAATGTCATTTCATATCTGCAGATCAAACAAGGGATTTGCTGATAATTAGATATCAATTTAGCAGAGAATTTAAGGGGAGATTTATCAAAATTTGTGTAAAGGAAAACTGGCTTAGTTGCCAATAGCAACCAATCAGATTTCACCTTTCTTTTTTAGAGCTCCTTTGGAAAATGAAAGGTGGAATCTGACAGGTTGCTGTGAGCAACTAAGGTAGGTTTCCTTTATACCAGTTTTGATAAATCTCCCCCTGTATTTCTACCAAATCAAATATAGTACACAACCCAAAACAAATAAATATAAATAGGAGAAACATATTAAATTTGATATGCATTTTGGATGGAGTTATATCTAAAGGAGATTATCACACAAGATTATAATTTCAAAGCTTCTCATATCTTAGTCAAGTGCATAATGGGAAAATAACTATCAAAACTACTTCCAGCAACTCATATAACCCAATAAAAATTATATACTTTAATTTCAATCCTTAAAAAATGGATACATATACAAAAAGGACGATATTAACTGAGGGTCCACTCAGATATATTGCCACACTAAGCCCCTCAAAGCATACCAGGGGATGGAGGGGAAACTGTCCCTATCGTCTCTCCCTGGTCTAATACTCAGCCCAGGGATGACCCCTAATGGTGGGGACTACCTGTCCTCGAACCTGGGCTGATCTAAACCTCACATAGCCCTGACACGGTGGTCATAAGAGGGTGGGGAGGTAAATAAATTGATGCTTAAAAGTGGGCAGATACAGAAAAACAAAAAATGACAATACCACATATAGCTACCCTAATAATATAGGGCCTATTGATGAACTGTGTATACAGCCCTCGTGCTGCTGATTACAGCCAACTAGGTACACAGTACATCCTTGTTTGTACACATAAACGTCAATAATAGCCCAACGCGTTTCCCCCACTCTGTGGGATCATCAGGGGGTCAATACATTGTGGATGCCGGATATCTATATGATGTTGTGATATCCTATGTTCAATAGATGTCCAAAAAGATAGTAAGGGGACCATTCATTGATAGCAGGGGGAGAGATTACAATTAGACGGACTAGGTAAGGCACATGTCAAGGTCGTTAGCCAATTTTGCTGGAATCCCATGTAGATATCTGTGGAGGAAAAGTACAAATGGTATAGAACCAAATATGCCCGAAGCATAGTCTCTACTAGTGTCCACAGTTAAAAGGTAGAACTCACAGTCTTAGAGCCAGCATCAAGGGTCCAGTGATTTCTTGAATGGCCTCAAACAAAATAAATTACCTAGACTGTAAAGGATAAAAATTCCTAATCACCAGTCACACTAAAGATAGTGAGGACTAGAGGGGGATACATATCCCTAGTTACAGTTAGTTGTCCGTTTGTAACGGTCGCGTACACACACACACAGGGGGGAGGGAAGTGACCACTGCGCTCCACCCTTACCCCTGGCCCTGCCTACTTGCCTCGCGGGTCCTAATGACAGGGGACAACTGGACGGCAATCCCTAGCTTGGACTAAGTGCAGGGATGACAGACAGACAAACAACAGAACGTGAACGGACCGAGTCAATACCAGGAAAGCTACAAAGTACAAATGGAGCAAGCAGAGAATTGTCAGGAGAAGCCGGGGTCATAAATACCAGGAGAGTCGTGTAGTACCAAAGGAGTCAGCAGAGGATTGTCAGGAGGAGGCCGGGGTCAGAATACCAGGAGAGCAGCAAAGTACACAAGGAGCAGGCAGAGGATCGTCAGGAATTCACCAGGAGGTAAGTACGCCAGGAAAGACAAAACCACAGGTGGAACCTAAATTAACAGGCAACCTGTGGCCAGCAGGCTGCCTGTATTTATAGTGGGGAGTGAGGGTCATGTGACGTGGCCAGCGTCACATGACCGACAGACCAACCAGTCGAGCACCGAGTGATCAGCTTGGCGCTCAAGGCAGACTTAGGAGCAGGGAGCCACCCAGCTAAAGCCGCCCTGGGAACGAGGTCAAACACAGATCCTCGCTCCCGAAGCTAAGCAGAAGGTCTGCGGCTAATGGGGGACCGAGTGCACCTTCGGAACCCCGTTACAGTACCCCCCCTTTTACGAGGGGCCACCGGACCCAAGACTTCAGGCGATGGCCTTTCAGGGTGTTCTAAATGAAAGTCTAGGAGCATGAACCTCCCTGGCAGGTACCCAAGATCTCTCTTCAGGTCCATACCCCTTCCAGTGAATCAGGTACTGCAAGGAATTACGCACCTTCGTGACATCCACTATTTTAGACACCACATACTCGACAGCATCATTAACAAGAACCGGCGGAGGCGAGGCTTTCAATGGTAGTACCGGTTCAAAATATTTTTTAAGTAGAGATTTATGAAACACATTATGAATGTGGAATGACTCGGGCAGCTCCAACCTAAATGATACCGGGTTAATCACCTCCGTGATCTTATATGGTCCAATAAAACGAGGAGCAAACTTTTTAGAATCTACCTTAAGAGAGAGATTCTTGGAGGACAACCATACCTTATCCCCAACCTGAAAATTCACCCCCCTTGAACGTCTCCTATCGGCCTTGAGTTTCTGAGAACTTTGAGCCTTTTCTAAGTTCGATTAAACCCGGGCCCAAACTGTGCACAGTTCAGAGGAGAGCCTATCCGCCTCAGGGTTAGAGGAGGAGACGGATGACCCAGAATAAAAACGGGTATGGAAACCATGGTTACAAAAGAAAGGTGAAACCCCAGCAGAAGAATTGACACGGTTATTCAAAGCAAATTCAACCAATGGAAGAAATTTCACCCATAATTGCTGGTCATCAGCAACATACAACCTCAAGAATTGTTCCACAGACTGATTAAGGCGTTCAGTCTGCCCATTACTCTCAGGGTGGTAGGCAGAGGAAAAAGACAATGAAATTTTACATTTTTGACAGAAGGCCCTCCAGAATTTGGACACAAACTGCACACCCCTGTCAGAAACAATATTTTCCGGGATACCATGCAATCGAACAATTTCTTTCACAAAAATAGACGCCAGAGTTTTGGCATTCGGGAGTTTAGACAGGGGAATGAATTGGACCATCTTGCTAAACCTATCGACCACTACCCAAACTCAGGGCTTTTTTTCTGCGTTCCGCCACCTTTTGACATCGCAGCCTGCAATGTATCAGCGGGGAGGGACTGGGAGGAGGAGCTGGGGGCCGGTACGTTCACTGTGCTCCGGCCCCGCAGCTCCAGTAGAGACTTATAAAATGTGTAATTAAATGAATAATGATTCATGCTGCCCCCTCAGTAGTATAACTTTCAATATATTGTACTCACAGGGTTACTGTTATCGTAATGCAGGCCGGCCGGGCAGCGTCACTGACTGACGTCACGTGCCTGCGCCGCCTACTTCATTCATAAAGCAGGCGGCGCAGGCACGTGATGTCAGTCAGTCACTCTGCCGCTCGTCTACCCGGCCGGCCTGCATTACGATAACAGTAGCCCTGTGAGTATAATATATTGAAAGTTATACTACTGAGGGCGCAGCATGAATCATTATTCATTTAATTACACATTTTATAACTTTACGGGAGCGGCAATGGGGGGTCTGTGGATGACACTGTTATGGGGTGGGGGTCTGTGGATGACACTGTTATGGGGTGGGGGGGTCTGTGGATGGCACTGTTATGGGGTGGGGGGGCAGTGGATGGCACTGTTATGGGGTGGAGGGGTCTGTGGATGACACTATTATGGGGTGGAGGGGGGTCTGTGGATGGCACTGTTATGGGGTGGGGGGGGTCTGTGGATGGCACTGTTATGGGGTGGGGGGGTCTGTGGATGGCACTGTTATGGGGTGGGGGGGGTCTGTGGATGGCACTGTTATAGGATGGGGGGTCTGTGGATGGCACTGGTATGGGGTGGAGGGGGGTCTGTGGATGGCCCTGTTACGGGGTGCGGGGGTTTGTGGATGGAACTGTTATGGGGTGGGGTGGTCTGTGGATGGCACTGTTATGGGGTGGGGGGTCTGTGGATGGCACTGTTATGGGGTGGGGGGGTCTGTGGATGGCACTGTTATGGGGTGGGGGGGTCTGTGGATGGCACTGTTATGGGGTGGGGGGTCTGTGGATGGCACTGTTATAGGATGGGTGGGTCTGTGGATGGCACTGTTATAATATGGGGGATCTGTGGATGCCATCCCCAGATCCTCCACCCTATAACAGTGCCATCCCCAGATCCCCCATTAACAATGCCATCCCCAGATCCCCCATTAACAGTGCCATCCCCAGATCCCCCATTAACAGTGCCATCCCCATCTGGGGGGTTTCTTTGCTGGGCTGGACTTTTATAGCCCCCACCCAAATTTTACTTGCATCCCTGTTCTCTAAAGGGGCGGTTTTAGGGGGTGGTCCTAGGGGTGGGTAGGGGGCGGTCTTAGGGGCGGGTAGGGGCGGTCCTAGGGTTGGGTAGGGGCGTGGCCAGGGGAGGGGGGGTGAGTTCCACCACCTTTTCTTTGAGAAAAAAAGCCCTGCCAAACTACAGTCTTACCCTCCGCCGGCGGTAGGTCAGTTATAAAGTCCATCGAGATATGGGACCAGGGTCTACTGGGAATGGGTAGGGGTCGTAGGTTACCAGCAGGGCGAGTCCTAGGTGTCTTGGACCTGGCACAAACCTCACAGGCTGACACGTAGGACTTGACATCCCTAGTTAGAGTGGGCCACCAATAAGATCTAGAAACCAGATCCTTAGTGCCCTCAACACCCGGATGTCCACAAAAGGCAGAATCGTGACACTCACCCAACAGCTTAAGACGAAATTGTACGAGAACAAACAACTTATCTGTTGGGGTGGATACCGGTGCCAGATGTTGTTCAGACCTAATGCGAGCCGAGATATCCTGGGTAAGAGCTGCTATGAAGATTTTTGCTGGTAGGATGGATTCAGGTGGTACCTCAGTAGGTTGAAAAGCATGGAAGCTCCGAGATAATGCGTCCGCCTTCACATTTTTACTTCCAAAACGAGTAAAAAACAGAGCCCATCTGGCTTGACGGGGATTCAACCTCTTAGCAGACTCGAGAAACATAAGGTTACACAATGCCTTGCCCCCTCCAGAAAATGCCTCCACTCCTCAAATGCCCATTTAATGGCCAGCAGCTCCCTATTCCCTATGTCGTAGTTTCTCTCCGTGGGAGAGAATTTCCTGGAGAAGAAGGCACATGGTCTCAGGTTAGTGAGGGTAGCAGGACCTTGTGAAAGGACTGCTCCTGCGCCGTCCTCGGACGCATCCACCTCCACAATAAAAGGTTTCTCCTGATTAGGCTGGATCAGAATGGGAGCGCTACTGAATGCCTTTTTTAATTTTTCAAATGAAGAAATGGCCTCAGTAGACCAATTCTCCAAATCCGCCCCTTTCTTAGTAAGGTCGGTCAACGGTTTAGCAATTACGGAAAAATTCATAATAAATCTACGATAGTAATTGGCTAAACCTAGGAACCGTTGTAAGGCCTTTAAGGATGAAGGTCTTACCCATTCCTTAAATGCTAGTACCTTACCAGGATCCATCTTGAAGGCGTGAGGAGTCAGAACATGCCCTAGAAACAGAATCTCCTGTACACCAAAGACACATTTCTCTTGCTTAGCGGATAGCTGATTCTCCCTCAACACCTCTAATATTTGTTTAACATGAGACACATGGGATTCGAAGTCTGGAGAGAATATCAAAATGTTGTCAAGATAGACAATAACAAATTTACCTAAGAACTCCCTAAGAATGTCATTCATGAAGTTTTGGAACACAGCTGGGGCATTGCTGAGTCCAAAAGGCATCACCTGATATTCAAAGTGTCCTACCGGAGTATTGAACGCCGTCTTCCATTCGTCTCCCTCCTTGATTCGGATGAGATTGTATGCCCCTTTCAGGTAAATTTTGGAAAACCAGGTTGCCCCCAGAACCTGGTTAAATAAATCCGGAATCCATGGGAGGGAGTATCTATTCTGGACAGTGATTTTATTTAATCTCCGGTAATCGATACATGGCCTAAGACCACCATCTTTTTTCTTAACGAAGAAAAACCCTGCCCCCATAGGAGAGACAGAAGGTCTAATATGCCCTTTACCAAGGCTCTCCTTAATATAATCTTCCATGGCCTTGCGTTCGGGCTTAGAAAGATTATAAATTCGCCCCTTAGGAAACTTGGCCTCCTCTACTAGCTCTATGGTACAATCATAAGGTCTATGGGGGGTAGAACCTCCGGGGTTGGTGATGAGAATACATCAGAGTATTCCCTAACAACAGTGGGTAAGGTATCAGACTTTACTGAGACCCCAGCCTGTACCACTGACAAGCACGAGTCACACCAACTCCCCACTGGACCAATCTATAGTGGGGTTATGTAGTCGGAGCCAAGGCAACCCTAGTACCACCTCAGCCGGTAGGTTCTCCAGGACTAAAAGGGAACATCTCTCTGAGTGGCACACACCCACGGTTAGAGAAATCTCTGAGGTACATGAGCTCACCGTACCACCAATAAGAGGAGTAGCATCAATAGCCATGACATAGATAGGAGTTGGTGAGGAAAACATAGGAATACCCAATCTTACAGCATACTCAGAGTCAATAAAGCTAGCCGCTGAGCCAGAATCAATAAAGGCCTTACCCGGCCATTTATCTACTCCCAGAGAAATCGTAATGGGTACCAAAAGCTTACATTTAGAAAATTCAGGGTGTACCTGGTCTTTAGGTTGCCTTGCCTTAGGAGCCTTGACAGAGAGGACCTTCTTAGGACACTGGTTGATCCAATGGTCAGGATCTCCACAGTAAAAGCATTCTCCACGTCTGCGGCGAAGATTCCCTCGGGTCATGCCAACCTGCATGGGTTCCTCGGTGGAGACCTCAGCATTGTCTCTGGGATAGGCCTCTGGCTGGACCACCATCTGGGAAGAGAACTGTTGTTCCTGTCGTCTCTCTCTAACCCGTCGGTCAAGTCGGACAACAAGGGTCATCATCTCCTCTAAGGTTTCTGGAAGTTGATAACTGACCAGAAGATCCTTTAAATTATCAGACAGACCTGACCTAAACTGACTCTTCAGGGCTGGTTCGCTCCATCCTGAGGGGACACACCACCTTCTGAATTGGGTGCAATAATCCTCCGCAGGTAGATTGCCCTGAACCAGTGCCTTTAGAGCCGTCTCGGCTACTAGAGCCCTGTCTGGTTCATCATAGAGGGTACCAAGGGCCTGAAAGAACCCCTCCACAGAAGATAAACAACTGGCGCCAGCAGGTAAAGAGAATGCCAGTCCTGGGGATCACCCTGTAGTCGGGAAATGATAATACCCACGCGTTGACTCTCGGGGCCAGAGGACACGGGGCGCAAACGGAAGTAAAGTTTGCAATTCTCCTTAAAAGAGAGAAACTTCTTCCGGTCTCCAGAAAAGGGTTCTGGGAGCTTAATCTGGGGCTCAAAATGCGGACTGGAGGCCTGAGGAGTGAAAGAACCTTGCCTTAACTCAAAAGAACTGAGTTTTTCCCCTAACTCCTGCACCATCTGCATCAGATTAGAGACATGGTCAGTCAGGGTCACCAGAGGATTCATTATACAGTGGTTATTGGGCCTGTTAATCTGTAACGGTCGCGTACACACACACAAAGGGGGGAGGGAAGTGACCACTGCGCTCCACCCTTACCCCTGGCCCTGCCTACTTGCCTCGCGAGTCCTAATGACAGGGGACAACTGGACGGCAATCCCTAGCTTGGACTAAGTGCAGGGATGACAGACAGACAAACAACAGAACGTGAACGGACCGAGTCAATACCAGGAAAGCTACAAAGTACAAATGGAGCAAGCAGAGAATTGTCAGGAGAAGCCGGGGTCATAAATACCAGGAGAGTCGTGTAGTACCAAAGGAGTCAGCAGAGGATCGTCAGGAGGAGGCCGGGGTCAGAATACCAGGAGAGCAGCAAAGTACACAAGGAGCAGGCAGAGGATCGTCAGGAATTCAGCAGGAGGTAAGTACGCCAGGAAAGACAAAACCACAGGTGGAACCTAAATTAACAGGCAACCTGTGGCCAGCAGGCTGCCTGTATTTATAGTGGGGAGTGAGGGTCATGTGACGTGGCCAGCGTCACATGACCGACAGACCAACCAGTCGAGCACCGAGTGATCAGCTCGGCGCTCAAGGCAGACTTAGGAGCAGGGAGCCACCCAGCTAGTAAAGCCGCCCTGGGAACGAGGTCAAACACAGATCCTCGCTCCCAAAGCTAAGCAGAAATTCTGCGGCTAATGGGGGACCGAGTGCACCTTTGGAACCCCGTTACACAGTCTCAGGGTTCGTTCACCCCTTTTCCTCCATAGGCCCATACATGTTTGCGTCAGGGCCCCCTTTTTATATACACACGCTCACCACTCTCAAATTTCCCACCCAGAGTCATCAAGACGTGACCGCGTCCACTTCCCGATTCCATCACTTCTGGTCTATGGATATGACCACTTCCGGCCGGTGGAACGCAAAGCAGCGCTCAGTTCCGAGCGCGCGGTTCCAGTCACATGCTTCTGGTCCATGGAACGCAGTCAAATAGTCAAACCAGGAGGGTTTGTACTTGTTCTCATTAATGTGGAGAAAGCATAGGACATTGGGCATAGCCATATCAAATACATTATTCACACGCACAGACCAGCCTCCCAGATACAAATATAGTCTATAGGTGCCCCATACATACATACATTAGTAAAGATGACTAATATAGATGATTTCTTTGTGTGTTGGACAAATCTAAAATCCTCTCAAGCAAATTGAGGGGAATAGAGAATGGAAGAGAAAAGGGCGCACAATAGGATAGTACGTATATACAAATAAAATGATATAGTGAGGATTATGAAGGCTCACCTTTTGGGGTTGTGCTTGTATTGATGAGACTTATCTACCGGAACTGCAGCCGCAGACTATACACTCACCTAAAGAATTATTAGGAACACCATACTAATACGGTGTTGGACCCCCTTTTGCCTTCAGAACTGCCTTAATTCTACGTGGCATTGATTAAACAAGGTGCTGATAGCATTCTTTAAAAATGTTGGCCCATATTGATAGGATAGCATCTTGCAGTTGATGGAGATTTGAGGGATGCACATCCAGGGCACGAAGCTCCCGTTCCACCACATCCCAAAGATGCTCTATTGGGTTGAGATCTGGTGACTGTGGGGGCCATTTTAGTACAGTGAACTCATTGTCATGTTCAAGAAACTAATTTGAAATGATTCGAGCTTTGTGACATGGTGCATTATCCTGCTGGAAGTAGCCATCAGAGGATGGATACATGTTCTCATTCTGTTTACGCCAAATTCGAACTCTACCATTTGAATGTCTCAACAGAAATCGAGACTCATCAGACCAGGCAACATTTTTCCAGTCTTCAACAGTCCAATTTTGGTGAGCTCGTGCAAATTGTAGCCTCTTTTTCTTATTTGTAGTGGAGATGAGTGGTACTCGTGGGGTCTTCTGCTGTTGTAGCCCATCCGCCTCAAGGTTGTGCGTGTTGTGGCTTCATAAATGCTTTGCTGCATACCTCGGTTGTAACGAGTGGTTATTTCAGTCAACGTGGCTCTTCTATCAGCTTGAATCAGTCGGCCCATTCTCCTCTGACCTCTAGCATCCACAAGGCATTTTTGCCCACAGGACTGCCGCATACTGAATGTTTTTCCCTTTTCACACCATTCTTTGTATACCCTAGAAATGGTTGTGCGTGAAAATCCCAGTAACTGAGCAGATTGTGAAATACTCAGACCGGCCCGTCTGGCACCAACAACCATGCCACGCTCAAAATTTCTTAAATCACCTTTCTTTCCCATTCTGACATTTAGTTTGGAGTTCAGGAGATTGTCTTGACCAGGACCACCCCTCTAAATGCATTGAAGCAACTGCCATGTGATTGGTTGACTAGATAATTGCATTAATGAGAAATAGAACATGTGCTCCTAATAATTCTTTAGGTGAGTGTATATTCTCTTGGATGGGATGTCCAGTCCCTCAAAAGGAAAAGTTGCAATAAAAGAAAGGAGGTTCTGCTTCGGCGCAAGTCCACAATGGAGACAGTCTCAATGGAATAGATTCTTCCTCTTTAATGGAAACAACGCGATTCGGGGATTAGAACTTCCCCTTCATCAGGTTTCATAATATTACAAAGAATGCAATACATAAATGGATATTTATAGGTAAAGAACAAAAAAAATGCACCTGGGGCCGCCCCCCAGGGGCGGAGCTACCTCTAGGTGTCACCTCAAGCAGCAAAAAGATCTGATCAAATCAAAACCCTATTTTGGACATGCAGTCATTTCTATAGTTCAACCATACATCATTGTATATACATTTATTAAAAACAAACATCCTAGGTGAATATAAACCTTTATCTGGGTATATACATATATCCGTCATGTGACCGCAAGGGTAGGCGGTCACATGATCGGAGCAGACCAGAAGCAGAAGCATCCTCTAGCGATCGGCCCTCTCTCATATGAAGATACAGGGGGAGAGGGAGAGAGGCCGATCGCTGCAGGCTCCTGCCTGTGGGAGGGCGCATGCTCAGTTGTATAGAGGACGCCGCCGGCCGTACGTAGTAGGGAGGTGTGTTGATGTGTGACGTCGGGACCATGTGATCGCAACCTTGCGGTCCCATGGTCCGTTGGCAAGGAAACTGGAATGCTAATCGTCCTAAGCCACAGTTATGGGGAGAGTGGACAACTAGGTATATCTGCAGATCTGTTTGGCCGAGTATACAGCTCAATATATTTATATTAGGGTGACACTTTATATATTATATACTCTGAATATATAATAAAATAATGGTGATTATAAATAAATAGATAAAAATTAGGGGTAATGTAAATGAATATAGAGGTAGTGTAAAAACATTCCTATATACAGTACAGACCAAAAGTTTGGACACACCTTCTCATTCAAAGAGTTTTCTTTATTTTCATGACTATGAAGGCATCAAAACTATGAATTAACACATGTGGAATTATATACATAACAAACAAGTGTGAAACAACTGAAAATATGTCATATTCTAGGTTCTTCAAAGTAGCCACCTTTTGCTTTGATTACTGCTTTGCACACTCTTGGCATTCTCTTGATGAGCTTCAAGAGGTAGTCCCCTGAAATGGTCTTCCAACAGTCTTGAAGGAGTTCCCAGAGATGCTTAGCACTTGTTGGCCCTTTTGCCTTCACTCTGCGGTCCAGCTCACCCCAAACCATCTCGATTGGGTTCAGGTCCGGTGACTGTGGAGGCCAGGTCATCTGGCGCAGCACCCCATCACTCTCCTTCATGGTCAAATAGCCCTTACTTTCAAAGTTTTCCCAATTTTTCAGCTGACTGACTGACCCTCATTTCTTAAAGTAATGATGGCCACTCGTTTTTCTTTACTTAGCTGCTTTTTTCTTGCCATAATACAGATTCTAACAGTCTATTCAGTAGAACTATCAGCTGTGTATCCACCTGACTTCTCCTCAACGCCACTGATGGTCCCAACCCCATTTATAAGGCAAGAAATCCCACTTATTAAACCTGACAGGGCACACCTGTGAAGTGAAAACCATTTCAGGGGACTACCTCTTGAAGCTCATCAAGAGAATGCCAAGAGTGTGCAAAGCAGTAATCAAAGCAAAAGGTGACTACTTTGAAGAACCTAGAATATGACATATTTTCAGTTGTTTCACACTTGTTTGTTATGTATATAATTCCACATGTGTTAATTCATAGTTTTGATGCCTTCAGTGTGAATCTACAATGTTCATAGTCATGAAAATAAAAAAAACTCTTTGAATGAGAAGGTGTGTCCAAACTTTTGGTCTGTACTGTACATATCTAAATATAAATATATATATATAACACTATTTCAGTAAAAGTTGATATAAAAGTTGCTCAATGCTGGATAAGGATATTAGATAAAAATAATATAAAAATTTAAGTATTTAGAATATTAATGAATTGGTAATATGTCTAGTTCTGGTAATTTTTTTTATATATACTAACAAGTGATAGTTGGTAAAGGCAGGATTAAATATAAAGTATAAAAAAATAAATAAAGAATAAAATATTTGTTGGTTTATTATTTTATTTTTATATTTATTTTGTTTATTTTTATTTTTGTTATTTATGTTTTTATAATTCATTTTTTTTTATTGTTATTATTATGGGGGAAGTCCTGTCCCCTGTTCTCCTGCGGGCATTTAATCATATCTCCGGAGCCAACCCCTTTCCTCGCCAAACCCTTAGTGCCCACATCACGGTGATCCCTAAGCCAGGAAAGGACCCCTCCCTATGTACCAGCTATCGCCCGATATCCCTGCTTAATGTAGATTTGAAAGTTTATGCAAAGCTGCTGGCCCTGAGGCTGCATCCGCATATTCCCAGCTGCATTCACAGAGAACAAGTCGGATTCGTCCCTGGCAGGGAAGCGCGCGACAATACCCTGAAGTCGATTGCATTATATACGAGGCGAGACAATCCGCAACACAGCTGTGTCTTCTCTCAGTCGATGCAGAGAAGGCATTCGATAAGGTGAAATGGCAGTTTCTCTCTAGAACATTAGAACACATAGGACTGAGATCTAAGATGATAGGTAGGATTATGGCACTGTATACCTCCGCCGCGGCCCAAGTACGAGTCAACGGAATGCTCTCCAGCCCCTTCTGCAGCACGCCAGACCTGCAGGGTGTTGCGAAGTGAGGTCACAGTTATGGGCAATCGAGGGTTACTCACTGTTCATAGGAGACCCTGGGCAGGCATGAGACAGTGAAGGAGAGGCTGACACAAAGTTCCTCTGGGGCACACTGTGTACGTAGAGACCAGGCCTGATGGTGGATGAGGTGCCCTGGATGTTGCAGGTGTTTTGAGTGCCTGAGGCAAGGTCCCTTTAAGAATCGTGACGCCAGTGCCTGTAACGGTGGCACACCGATTTATAGTTGTAGTAATTGAGGTACACAGATGGTATGGTGAACCAGACTTTGCTTTACTTGGAACAACAGTTCAACTTTGTACAGTAAGCTGATAATACAGTGCCTTGCATCAAGTGTTTCACAAGCAGGCTTACATCAACAATGGCAGGTATATTCCTTGCAAGATACTCAGAGGATAAACGACCCTTCTCAGACCAGGCTGCACTAATTCACAGATATTCTGGCTGGCTGTATCCCAAGGCCCGTATGCCTAAATGCTGGCTTTTATCCTTGGCAAATAATCTTCCTCCCATATTTATCCTTGCACTAACTTTATAGTTCTTCTGCCCATCAGCTTACTTGTCTTAGCTGGATACACTGGCCCTGCTTGGCTTGAGGGTACTGCAGGTTTCTCCCAGGAGGCAAATTCTCCTCTACTGGGGTGACATCTTCTGAGCTAAGCTTAGACTCAGGAACTTCAGGCTGACTAGGTTGCACTTCTAGCCACCTGGACTACACTAACTCTCCCCTGTCTGGGCCTACCTATATATACTAAGTGCTCTCTAGCTCCCTCTAATGTCTAGGAGGCTGAAATACACCCTAACAGGCCTGACACCCAGATAACACAGGGAAATGAACATTAAACATCACATTAATGAAATAGACATGTTAACCCTTGTGTAGTGCCCACCCTTACTAGTGGGACACTACATACACCCATGCTATGATGTTGCCCGTCCTCGGCGCAACATAAAGGGTCCGCCCAGCTGGAAACTGCAGCCTGAAAGACAAAATGGAGAACAAGCATATACAGTAATCACCACGTTAGCAGCATAAATATACCAAACAGTTCCACTGGAAAGTGCGGTGAAAAGGGGCGTCATTCTCTTCTCTCAGGATAATATAAGGGAACAGGGGGCGCTGACCTGGTACAGCGGATCAGGGATAACCAGGATAGTCCATAGAAAATGCAAATATCACATAAGTCCTTGGAGGCTCAAGGAACAAAATGAGTCCGTACCCGAGGCTTGTAGAGGGTTAAACAGGGGTTTCCCGTGAGGGGCTACCTGGGCCCATAATGTAGTCTCCAAATCTCACAGGTGGGTGCCCCTTGGTAGACCGCGTGGACCTTCTTACTGGCGGAGATTCCTCCTGACTTGGTTCAGGAGGGTTGGAGGAGTCCACGAGTTCTGGAGCCCTTTCAGGTACACTCTGGGACAGGTCATTCTGAGGTGGAGAAATAGCAGGAGCTGAAGTGGGTTCATCCTGGGACGGAGTATCAGGTTCTCAACAGCCTGCATAGGATCTGCAGGTTGGGCTGGCAACTCAGGCTCAGGAGACTCCGGCTCAATGTCCTCTGCTGCAGGTTCTCCTTCCATGCAGGGCTTTAAACGATTTCTATGTACAACTTGGGAGCCTTTACCTTCTCTGGAGATTTGATAAATGTGAGCCTCGGCATTAGGGATGGCAGAAATGACATAGGGAATTCTTTCCCACTTACTGTCCAATTTACTGGTTCGATGGTTGTTCTTCAACCATACCATGTCTCCTAGAGCTAGAGGTCCTGCATGAGCAGCCAGGTCATAGTCATTTTGTTGTCGTTCTCGGGCATTCTCCATGCGCTCCTGAACAATCTCCTTAGCATTGAGGAGACGTCTTTGATGTTCCACCACCCAGTCAGTCTTTGGTAGTGGATTGATAACATCAGGCACTTGTATATCCAGGGAATGGTCAGCAGGTAACCTCCCTTGGCGGCCAAACATTAGATAAAAAGGTGTGTATCCGGTGGAGCAGTGAATTGTGTTGTTATAGGTATACATGAGTTGTGGCAGCAGAGTAGGCCAATCACCCCTTGTCTCAGGGGGTACTGCCCTCAGCATTTCAATGAGAGTTTGATTCATCTTTTCACAGAGTCCGTTACCTTGCGGATGATAGGCGGTAGTCCGGACTTTCTGGCAATTATGCAGCAGGCACATCTCTTGGAACAGCTGTGATTCAAACGCAGACCCTTGGTCAGTGAGGATCCTCTCTGGGCAGCCGTAGGGCAGGAGGAAATGATTCCAGAACACCTCCGCTGTAGTCTTAGCTGTCAGGTCTTTCACAGGCACTGCTACGACAAACTTAGTGAAGTGATCAATAATGGTCATTGCATAAGTATACCCTGAACGACTCGGTTCCAACTTCACATGATCAATAGCAACAAGTTCTAAAGGAGTTTTACTTACGATAGGATGGAGAGGCGCCCTCTGGTCATGGCGTTCACTCCGCCCCACGGCACAAGCAGTGCATTCCCGGCACCATTTCTCAATATCTTCTCTCAGCCCGATCCAATAGAACCTCCTGCGAATGGTGGCCTCGGTCTTCTGCATGCCGAAGTGTCCGGACTGTTTGTGATACATTTCTAACAACAGGCTGGCATCTCGATGTGGTATGAGGATCTGATATATTCTATCACAGGACACTGGATCCAGGCTCCTTCTTAGCAACAGGCCTTTTTGAAGGAAGAGTTGGTGGCGGTGTCACCACAGTCTTATTAGTTCTGGGTCTCCACTCTTCCTGCGGACTCTCTTAGGAGTTCTCCCACTGGTAAGGAAGTCGAGCAGTTCACCGAGGACTCTACTTTCGGACTGGAGCTTAATCCACCTTTCTTGGTCGCCCCTGGACTCGGGAATATCTGATGAGGAAGGATCAGCAGCGGAGTGGTTTTCAGTGCGGATATTATCCTGTCGAGCAAACTTATTGTAAAACACCGGCATTTCCACTTCTTCCCAGGCATCCTTTGGTTCATCTGGGGCTTCTGTAGTGGGGAGCCGCGACAGGGCATCAGCATTATTGTTGGAGCGGCCTGCCCGGTATTTCACAGCGAAGTCATAGTTGGCAAGGCGGGAGGCCAATCTTTGCTCCAGCACCCCTAGTTTGGCTGTGTTCAGATGCGCCAGGGGGCTGTGGCCGTGAAGTCGACAAACGGAGTGGCAGCAAGATAGTCTTTACATTTTTCACACAAAAATGTAAGGTAGGACAGCACCACTTACTTGAATACACTCAAGCGACTTTGCGGCGGTGCTCGTGGCGTCAGGTCTCGGCCTCAGAGACCCCCAATGTACCAGCAAAAAATGAAGAAGGTCACGGCACTCCAGAAGCAGATTCAATGTGTTTTAATCCACCAAGTATTCAGCAGCAACGTTTCGACAACAGTCTTTATCAAGCTACATACATTTTTGAGTCACAGCCCAAACCAAGGCAAGGAACTCCAGCTTGAAGGAACTGTAATTCTGATCGTTTTTCTCAGCTCCCCTCAGGGATCTACTGGCGTAGGCAATCACCCTCTCTTTGCTATCTTGCACTTGGGCCAACACAGCTCCCAGGCCTCTTTTACTGGCATCCGTGTAGAGGTGGAACGGCTTCTGATAATCCGGGTAACACAGGACAGGGGGTTCGGTCAGCTTCTTTTTCAGGAGCTGGAAGGCAATCTCCCGTTCTTCATTCCATTCAACAGGGATAGGAGTCTTTGGACTCTTCTTGGGATGCCCCCTTAGGAGTTCCTGGATCGGATCCGCAATTTGTGCAAAATGCGGGATGAAGCATCTATAATATCCTGCAAAGCTGAGGAAACTTCTCACCTCTTTCACGGTGGTGGGAGTAGGCCAATTCCGGACAGTAGCAAGTTTATCAGGATCAGGCTGGACTCCTTCGGCACTAACAACGTGCCTTAGATACTTTACTGCTGGTTTCAGCAGGTGACACTTGGACGACTTGATTTTGAGGCCATATTTAGTAAGGACTTGAAAGACTTCGGCCAGGTGCTTTAGATGGTCCTCATACGTCTTGGAGTAGATAATGATGTCATCTAGGTATAACAATACGGTCTCAAAGTTCCTATGGCCTAAACAACGTTCCATCAACCGTTGGAACGTCCCTGGAGAGTTACATAGTCCGAACGGCATATAATTAAATTAAAACAGGCACATAGGTGTAGTAAAAGCAGGCTTCTCTCAATCTTCTGGGGCCATGTGTACTTGTCAGTACCCGCTAGTTAAGTCCAGAGTGGAGAAATAGGCTGACGACCCCAGGGCAGTCAAGGACTCCTCAATGCGTGGCAATGGATATGCATCCTTGTGGGTGATTTGATAGATTTTTCTGTAATCCACGCAGAACCTTATACTGCCATCTTTTTTCCGAACAAGGACTAGGGGCGCATCCCAGGGACTATGACTGTCCCGGATTATATTAGAGTCTTTCATCTCTTGTATAATCTCTTTCACAGACTGATAGGTAGTAGGTGGTATGGGTCTGTGTCTCTCCTTGATAGGAGGATGAGAGCCAGTGGGTATGGTGTGTTGGATTACACTGACCTCTCCATAGTCCGTGGAGTGCTTGCTAAAGGCCTTGTGATGTTCTTTCACCAGATTCAGAACTCCCTCTATTTGCTCCTTCCGGGTGGATTCGTTCCCCACATGAAGTTCTTTCCACCAGGATGTTGTAGGGGTGCTGGCAGTGGCGCTGCTGCTCTGTGCGGTCTCGAACGCCTCCGTGGCAGGTAAACGTATCACATCCTGGAAAGACACCTGGAAAAGCTGAGCAATGGGGCATTGCTTAAAAAGAGTAACGGGGTGATCACCAAAATGTATTAAACGGACAGGCACTTTACCTTGCGACACGGTCACCAGACTCTTGGCTGTTCGTACGAAGGGATGATTCTCAATTTGGATAGGTTCCACTAGGGCTTGATAGTCCTGGCCCTGGATCCCTAACACCGCACGGCACTACAGGATGATCTGGGAATTGGGAGGCAGAATTGCCGTCCGGTTATCCCGGATCCGGACAGTACAAATTTCTCCTTTTCCGTTGGCGAACCTTTGCTGAGCACATAGCACACTGATAGTCTTTTGGATGACCCTTCTGGAAGCGGGTGAGGCCGAAGATATAGTTTGGTTCAAAGCTTCAAGCACTTCGGAGTAACAATTTTTAAAGACATTAGTCCCTAGAATTACAGGTTGTCCTCCTTTATCCCCTGCTTGTACCACAATCACGCCTTGCTGTGGTAAGGTGGCTTCTCCCACCTGAAAGGTAGGTTCCCAGTACCCATGGACTTTTACTGGCTTACCGTTGCTGGCAATGATATCTAGCCAGGGCTCTGGTGGCTGGCTGAGGAGACTTGAATCCCAGAACTTGTCAAAGGCAGGTCGTTGGATGGTGGTGACCTGAGACCCAGTATCCAGCAAGGCTTCAAAAGGTATCCCGTTAATACAGATGTTAATTTTTGGACGGGATCCTACGTATTTAGGCATCCAGCTTGGATCCTTTGGACCTACTGTTCTACCTCGGGCGGTCCTCTGCCTCTGATTCGGTATGTCCATATTTTTTACAGTAGTGACAGACAGGCATACATCTCTATATGCAGGCGGGAGCCTTGGAGGAAAAGGACCTTCATCTTCCAGTAACAATGGTCTCTCCCACTCCTCTATTTTCTTGCATACTTTCTCTAAGCTCAGAGTGAGATAGTTCACTTGCTCCATTAGTGCTGCCACTACGTCTGTTACTGGAGACTGAGTGGCTTGACTGACTCCAGCCGGCCCCACATTGACAGTCTTTGGCTGACAAGCCTGAGGCTCAGGGGAGGCTGCTGGCCCTGCGGTCGGGTTCTGGCCTAGGATACAGATGGCCAGCTCTTTAAAGTCCAAAAATGCACAATTGGGGTGTTAAGCTGACAGCATCCTCAGCTGGCCCTTTAAATGTTCAGTACTTATACCCACAATGAACTTCTCTCTAAGAGTTCTGTCCTGGTCTTCAGCTTCCTTGGGGTCCACCTGGACCACAGCCCGCAGGGTCTCTTGCAAGGACAGAGCAAAATCGCGGAGCGACTCCCCAGGCTGCTGCTTCCTGCTGAAAAATTGCATTTTAACTTCGGACACCGTTCTGGCTTCAAATGTGGTGCCGAGGCGATCAAAAATCTGCTCCAGGCTACTCTTTTCCGAACGGGGCCATGACATGACTTCCCTGCGGGCGGCCCCTTCTAACTGAGCTAGGAGGATCTCCATTTGTTGTTCAGCAGAGATAGGGTAGAGCCGGAATAAGGCCAGAATCTGGTCTCTAAAATCCTTTAATTTATGGGCTTCCCCTGAATATCGCGGAAACCAGGGGGCCCCAAAATAATACGACATGGTCAGTGGCAGCAGGATTGATGCTGCCGCGGCGGCAGGCGCCCTATAATCAGCTGCGGGCACTTCAGTAGGCACATCAGGGGCCACCTGCCCTGCTTCTTCAGGTGCGGACATAGCGCTGATAAATGGGTATGGCCCTTTAAGGAACTGCGGAGTGGACCGGAGCTAAAATTACAGATTTTTTTTTTTTTTTCAGGTCAAGTCTCTTATCGCTAGTGGGGGATCTCCTCCGGTCTCCTGGCAAGGGTCGGGGCCTCTCTGGTACAGTAATAGGAAGGGACCGTTGAATGGTAAAGTTTGTACTTACTCCGGCGGTGCTCGCTCCAAATCTTGCGAGATGAGTGGCTACGTCAGACGGGAGTCCCACACACAGCGTCGGAAGGTAGGCGCGGCCTCTTGGAGTTCCGGGATTCCAGGTAGGCAGTATCCTCTTTCCAGACAGGGCGGCGTTTTTCCTCCTTACAGGCTGGGCGATCCCTTCTCTTTGTCTTTTTCGCGCCAAACGGGCACAAGTGGCGCAGTAATAATCAAGTCAGGTTAAGCGGCCATCTTTGAGCACATCGCTGTCTATTCACTGACAGCAAGCGGTGACTTAAATAAACGGCAAACAGTCCATGCAATAAAATCTTCACACGCGATGATTACAGTTCTTTGGCCCAGCAATTTTTTCAATAAACAAGTAGGGCTTAGTCACTTTATGGGCAAATAACGGCACACAGTTTTGTAATCCACAATGGCGCAGAAATGATCGGATCCTGTTCGTGACGCCAATTTATGCAGCACGCCAGACCTGCAGGGTGTTGCGAAGGGAGGTCACGGTTATGGGCAATTGAGGGTTACTCACTGTTCATAGGAGACCCTGGGCAGGCATGCGACAGTGAAGGAGAGGCTGACACAAAGTTCCTCTGGGGCACACTCTGTACGTAGAGACCAGGCCTGATGGTGGATGAGGTGCCCTGGATGTTGCAGGTGTTTTGAGTGCCTGAGGCAAGGTCCCTTTAACAATCGTGACGCCATTGCCTGTAATGGTGGCACACCGATTTATAGTTGTAGTAATTTAGGTACACAGATGGTATGGTGAACCAGACTTTGCTTTACTTGGAACAACAGTTCAACTTTGTACAATAAGCTGATAATACAGTCCCTTGCATCAAGTGTTTCACAAGCAGGCTTACATCAACAATGGCAGGTATATTCCTTGCAAGATACTCAGAGGATAAACGACCAATGCTTCTCAGACCAGGCTGCACTAATTCACAGATATTCTGGCTGGCTGTATCCCAAGGCCCGTATGCCTAAATGCTGGCTTTTATCCTTGGCAAATAATCTTCCTCCCGTATTTATCCTTGCACTAACTTTATAGTTCTTTTGTCCATCAGCTTACTTGTCCTAGCTGGATACACTGGCCCTGCTTGGCTTGAGGGTACTGCAGGTTTCTCCCAGGAGGCAACTTATCTGCTACTGGGGTGACTTCTTCTGAGCTAAGCTTAGACTCAGGAACTTCAGGCTGACTAGGTTGCACTTCTAGCCACCTGGACTACACTAACTCTCCCCTGTCTGGGCCTACCTATATATACTAAGTGCTCTCTAGCTCCCTCTAATGTCTAGGAGGCTGAACTACACCCTAACAGGCCTGACACCCAGATAACACAGGGAAATGAACATTAAACATCACATTAATGCAATAGACATGTTAACCCTTGTGTAGTGCCCACCCTTACTAGTGGGACACTACACTTCGAGATACTAAATGGGACACGTCAGGGCTGCCCACTCTCCCCTTTCCTATACATTCTGTGTATAGAATCCCTGGCCAATGCCCTACGAGCCAACCAGTCCATCAAAGGCATACAAGTGGGACGCACCGAGCACAAGCTGTCTCTGCGGACGACCTCCTCCTGTATTTATCCTCCCCGAGTGGGTCTGCACTCGGTCCTCCGAAAATTCAAAACATTCGGTCGCCTTAGCAATTTCAAGGTGAACGTGCAAAAATCCGAAATCCTGAATGTTACTCTTCCACAGCGGGAGGTCGCCCACATCAGAGACACCTTTTTGTTCCACTGGACTACCCCCGCCATTAAACACCTGGGGATCTACTTGCCTGCCAATCCATCACACCTATACAAACTCAACTATAAACCTATCATCAGCTCTATTACAACCAGTTTACAGAGGTGGTCCCCCCTCCATATCTCGTGGTTTGGGAGGATTAATGTTCTCAAGATGGACATCCTTCCTAAGCTATTATATTTGTTTCAGACGGTCCCGTGCGTCCTCCCACTAATGTTTTTTAATCAGATTTGCAAGCTAGCCTCGCAATTTATTTGGACCGGGTCCAGAGCCAGGCTTAGTTACGCCACCTTGTCTTGCCCCAAAACCTTGGGAGGAGCAGGTCTGCCTAATTTTAGCTCTTATTATAGAGCTGCAATAGCAAACTGTGTCCTAAATCTTATCCACAACCAGAAGGGGAAGCTGTGGGTGGAGATGGTCCATGAACTGGATCCTTCCCTGGCGACTGGTATTTTTTGGTTGCCACAAACACACCAGAAACAATTACTGGATCCCAATCGCCCATCCCTCCTTTATATGCTCGCTAAATCTTGGGGTAAGTTCGCGACCAAACTCAACCTGATCACAGCCTATGGCCCCTTAACGGCCCTTAACGTCTGTCCTAATTTGCCGGTGGCTTTCAGCCACCTACCATCCTTCCATGCCACTTCTTTACCCGTGATCAAGATACGAGACCTCTACGGGAACTCTGGTATACTTCCTGTGGCTGACCTATCGCACATATTACCAAGATCCCCAGAACAATGGTTTCTCTACTTCCAGCTCCGCAACTTCCTCTGTTCCCTGGCCCCCGGATCTCAGCTTTCGGCCAAATTAACTGACTTTGAGAAGCTCTGCCTAGCAGACTCCTGTCCGGGACATGCTATCTCTTTAGTGTACGGCTTGTTGGGCGCTGGGGAGGTTGGAGACGGATCACTTAAGTACCAAATCGCGGATGCTAGGTTTGCGACGGACTGGGAGAGGGAACTGAACACCATGTTATCTGATGATCAGTGGAAAAGAGCACTCCTGTACACGCACAAGTCCATCATTTCTTGTCGATTGCAGGAACTCAACTATAAGATACTCATGAGATGTTATAGAACTCCAGTGAAGGTTCACAGACTCTACCCTTCGGTCCCCGACACATGCTGCCACTGTAATGCAGTGGTGGGCACCATGCTCCATATATGGTGGGAGTGCCCAGGAGTATATACTTTATGGTCAGATGTTTTTGCCCTATACAATGCTTTACATCACCCGAATGTCACACCCTCACCATTGATCGCCTTACTGTCCATATATCCGGGGCGCCCCCAACAGATAAAAAGAGGGACACTTAGAATCTTTATTCAGGCCATGAGACAAATTATCACCCGCAGATGGCGGTCCACGGACAGCTTGCAGAGAATATCCTGGACCTCAGCCCTAGACACCCTAGTACGCATGGAGGAACTTGGGTCAGAGGCCCATAACCGAGTACAGATTTTTTTCTCGCTCTTGGGACCCATGGTTCCAATTTCGAAACTCATCCCGTTTCGCAATCTGGTTGGCTACTGGTACTATTGAGACTCACAGTTCCTGATGTGGTTCCTGGGACACTAGGTAGTAAAGAACATTCTCAGCTTCCTTACCGGCTATTCTATCCCCCCCCCCCCCCCTTATCTTGTGTGCTTGCTAGCCCTGATTCCCTACAACGGGTAAATTGAACAGCATTACATTACTCATACAGTATACGTGTTTCCTGCACCTGTCTCCCCACACCCCGCCCCCTAGTCTGTCCCCTTCCCCTCTGACTTTGTGTATTTGTACCCCCGGTTTCATACAGTTGGTAAATCGAATAACTGTGTATTTCTCATGCATTATGCTTATTCTTTTGGATTATACTTATTTCACCTATACGTGGATTAATGTGAACTTGCTGACTATTCTATTCATTTTTTCTGCCTAATAAAAAATGATTGAACCATAAAAATTGTTATTATTATTATTATAGAACGTTTTATTATTAATTTTTATATATATGTAGCGTTAGATGATTGGACTTTACAAATTAATTTCAAAAGCCTCATTAAGACCATAAGGATTGAGGCTATTTAATAAAAAAATCCAGTACATCTCTCGGCATCTGATGTACTGGATGTCTTTTTGAAGATGAATCGGGATCTGTTCTATAGGTGTTACAGAGAATCCGACTGAATTGCCCTCATGGTGTTCGGTTGCATGTCTGGATACGCTATGTTTCATAAATTTCTTTTTAATATTTGATCCATGTTTGTTAAATCTGTTACGTAGGGTCTGAATGGTACGGCCTACGTATTGTAAATGGCAAGGACACTCAAGCAGGTATATTACATAATTAGAGTTACAAGTTAAATGATGTGAAATTGAAAAGGATTCCCCAGTGGTACGGCTTTGAAAAGATGATCTCTGGTGGATGCTAGTGCAACATAAACATCTCCGGTGACTGCATTTGAAACTGCCTTGAGGGGCCCTGGTGTCCTGGTCATGGGTAGGATGAGTGATTGTTCTCAGTTTACTGGGTGCCAAAATATTTTTTAGGGTTTTTGCTCTTCTGTAAGTGAAGCGGGGAATCTCTGGAATAATTTGGCTCAATATGGGATCTCTTTTTAGAATATGCCAGTGTTTCTCCATGGCAGCTTTAATGGCCTTGTGATTCTGATTGTATGTTGTTATAAAGTTATAACAATAGGAACTGGTGTCGATATTTCCCTTTTCTTTCTGTGCTGGAGCTAAACATTCTGATTGAGTAAGTCCAGCTGCTTTTTGTCTGGCGCCCATGATGATATTTCTTGGGTACCACTTTTGATTAAACCTGGATGTAAGGGTATCACATTGTAGTGTAAAATCTGTATCCAGTGTGCAGTTTCGCCGAAGGCGTTTGAATTGACTAAATGGAACGTTTGATTTCCATTTCCTATAGTGTGAACTACTGAATTCAAGATAGCTATTGCTATCTACCTTTTTAAAAAAGGTTAAAAAATTTCCTTATTTTGAATAAAGATCTCTAGATCCAAAAAGTCAAATTTTTTAGGGTCATACGTCCCTATGAGTGATATACCCCAATTATTTGTATTCAGATGAGAAATAAAATTTTCTATTGTTACCTGATCACCATCCCAGATAAAAATAAGATCATCAATATATCTTTTTAAAAAAAAATTATTATCCGACCAGAATTTTGTTTGATATATAAAAGTTTCTTCAAATGCTCCTATGAACAGGTTAGCATAACTCGGCGCGAAACGCGTCCCCATCGCGGTCCCCCATATCCGTATCCAGTGTGCAGTTTCGCCGGAGGCGTTTGAATTGACTAAATGGAACATTTGATTTCCATTTCCTATAGTGTGAACTACTGAAATCAAGATAGCTATTGCTATCTACCTTTTTAAAAAAGGTGCGGGTCTTAATTTCCTTATTTTGAATAATTAACAATTTTTTTAGGGTCATACGTCCCTATGAGTGATATACCTCAATTATTTGTATTCAGGTGAGAAATAAAATTTTCTATTGTTACCTGATCACCATCCCAGATAAAAATAAGATCATCAATATATATTTTTAAAAAAATTATATTATCCGACCAGAATTTTGTTTGATATATAAAAGTTTCTTCAAATGCTTCCATGAACAGGTTAGCATAACTCGGCGGGAAACGCGTCCCCATCGCGGTCCCCCTTATTTGTTTATAGATTTGATCTTGAAATGTGAAAACGTTATGTGTGAGGATGAATTCCATCCCTTAAGTTATAAACGATCTCTGCTGTATAGGCATTTCTTGGTCATTATTCAGAAAAGTGGCTGCACATTTCAGTCCCAAGTCATGGGATATATTAGTGTAGAGTGCTTACACATCTAGAATGAGCAGGAGATACCGTAGCTATCTTTCCATTGGATATTTTTTGGTGATGTTATCAGGGACGTAGAATCTCTCAAATATGATTTTAGGTTTAAGACATATTTTTGAAGGTGTATATCAATATAATGGGAGAGATTCCTAGTGATAGAGGAAACCCCAGAGATGATGGGTCTACAGGGAGGATTTTTTAAATTTTTATGAATTTTGGGGAGATGGTAAAAGGTAGCAAGAGTTGCCTCTTTGACGAGGATATATTCTTTCTCTTTTTTATTTAGGACGGTTTCTGCTGACTTAGTTTTCCAAAATCTTCTCTATCCTGTATTGATGGGTCATTTTGAAGGGTTGAATACCCATGTATCTTTTACCATCTACCCAATATTCATAAAGATTTAAAAAATCCCCCCGGTAGACCCATCATCTCTGGGATTTCCTCTCTCACTAGGAATCTCTCCCATTATATTGATATACACCTTCAAAAATATGTCTTAAACCTAAAATCATATTTGAGAGATTCTACGTCCCTGATAACATCACTAAAACATATCTAATAGAAAGATAGCTATCTCCTGCTCACTCTAGATGTGTCAGCACTCTACACTAATATATCCCATGACTTGGGATAGAAATGTGCATCCACTTTTCAGAAAAATGACCAAGAAATGCCTATACAGCAGAGATCGTTTATCACTAAAGGGATGGAATTCATACTCACACATAACGTCTTCACATTTCAAGATAAAATCTATAAACAGATAAGAGGGACCACGATGAGGACGCATTTCGCGGCGAGTTATGCTAACCTGTTTATGGGAGCATTTGAAGAAACTTTTATATATCAAATAAAATTCTGGTCAGATAATATAATTTTTTAAAAAAGATATATTGATGATCTTATTTTTATCTGGGATGGTGATCAGGTAACAATAGAACATTTTTCTTTCTAACCTGAATACAAATAATTGGGGTATATCACTCATATGACCCTAAAAAAATTTACTTTTTGGATCTAGAGATCTTTATTCAAAATAAGGAAATTAAGACCCGCACCTTTTTTAAAAAGGAAGATAGCAAAAGCTATCTTGATTACAGTAGTTCACACTATAGGAAATGGAAATCAAACGTTCCATTTAGGCTACTTTCACACTAGCGTTCGGAGCGGATCCGTCTGATGTTTCATCAGACGGATCCGTTCCTATAATGCAGACGTTTGCATCCGTTCAGAACGGATCCGTCTGCATTATAACTTAGAAAATTTTCTAAGTCTGAAAGTAGCCTGAGCGGATCCGTTCAGACTTTACATTGGAAGTCAATGGGGAACGGATCCGCTTGAAGATTGAGCCATATGGTGTCATCTTCAAGCGGATCCGTCCCCATTGACTTCCATTATAAGTCTGGACGGATCCGCTCGCCTACGCACGGCCAGGCGGACACCCGAACGCTGCAAGCAGCGTTCAGGTGTCCGCTCACTGAGCGGAGCGGAGGCTGAGCGCTGGCAGGAGGATGCATTCTCAGTGGATCCGCCTCCACTGAGAATGCATTGGGCCCGGACGGCTGCGTTCAGGACCGCTCGTGAGCCCCTTCAAAACGGAGCTCACGAGCGGACACCTGAACGCAGGTGTGAAAGTAGCCTTAGTCAATTCAAACGCCTCCGGCGAAACTGCACACTGGATACAGATTTTACGCTACAATATGATACCCTTACATCCAGGTTTAATCAAAAGTGGTACCCAAGAAATATCATCATGGGCGCCAGACAAAAAGCAGCTGGACTTACTCAATCAGAATGTTTAGCTCCAGCACAGAAAGAAAAGGGAAATATCGACACCAGTTCCTATTGTTATAATTTTATAACAACATACAATCAGAATCACAAGGCCATTAAAGCTGCCATGGAGAAACACTGGCATATTCTAAAAAGACATCCTATATTGAGCCAAATTATTCCAGAGATTCCCTGCTTCACTTACAGAAGAGCAAAAACCCTAAAAAATATTTTGGCACCCAGTAAACTGAGATCAATCACTCATCCTACCCACGACCAGGACACCAGGGCCCCTCAAGGCAGTTTCAAATGCGGTCACCGGAGATGTTTATGTTGCACTAGCATCCACCAGAGATCATCTTTTCAAAGCCGTACCACTGGGGAATCCTTTTCAATTTCACATCATCTAACTTGTAACTCTAATTATGTAATATACCTGCTTGAGTGTCCTTGCCATTTACAATACGTAGGCCGTACCATTCAGACCCTACGTAACAGATTTAACAAACATGGATCAATTATTAAAAATAAATTTATGAAACATAGCGTATCCAGACATGCAACCGAACACCATGAGGGCAATTCAGTTGGATTCTCTGTAACACCTATAGAACAGATCGCGATTCATCTTCAAAAAGACATCCAGTACATCAGACGCCGAGAGATGTACTGGATTTTTTAATTAAATAGCCTCAATCCTTATAGTCTTAATGAGGCTTTTGAAATAAATTTGTAATGTCCAATCATCTAATGCTACATATATATAAAAATTTATAATAAAACGTTCTATAATAATAATAATAACAATTTAAAAAAAAAAAAATTATAAAAACATAACAGCCCAGGAGGAGGTTAGCATAAGTGGGGGCACAGGTGCTCCCCATTGCCGTCCCCCTGAGCTGGTGGTAGAATTGTGCATTAAAAAGAAAAGAGTTGTGGGTCAGGGTAAATTCTAGTAACTGCAGGATAAAGATGTTGTGTGCCACATATTGTGTACCTCTTGTCCTTAGAAAATATTTAACGGCTATAAGTCCATAGTGGTGGGGAATAGAGCTGTAAAGTGACTCTACGTCGATACTAGCTAACAAACAGTCAGGTTCCATGTTCAGGGTATCTATCTTGTTCAGGAAGTCCATTGTGTCCCTCGTGTATGCTGGTAGGGACACAACACAATGAACTGTATGAGCACCTGGTCCAGATATATGCTGCAATTTTGTGTGAAAGAATTAACCCCCGACACAATCGGACGGCCTTTTAGTGGTGTTGTGCCTTTGTGTATCTTGGGGAGCCCGTAAAATGTCGCTATGCAGGGATGTACGGGAAGGAGAAACTCATACTCAGAGGTACTGATCACCTTTTTATTCAGACCCTCCAATAATATCGCTTTCAGATCTTCCAGAAAGGACGAAGTAGGGTTTGATACTAATATCCTATACCCATCCTTGTCTTTAAGAAGGTCCATGCACATATGTAGATAGACATCATGATCAAGAATGACGAGGTTACCGCCTTTATCGGACGGTTTGATGATAATGGAATCATCTTTCTCCAATGATCTCAATGCCTGCATTTCTGCAAGGGAGAGGTTAAAGGTCTTAGGGTCAACCCTGCCTAGTTGATCTAGGTCAGAGGTAACCATTTGGAGAAAAATGTCCACACATTCATAATTTGAGGGAGGTGGCATCCTTTTACTTTTAGGTTTTAATGCAGTGAAAGGACCCTGCCCTGGATTACGACCACTTTCCTCCCCTAGTTCCGTCAGAGTCTGAAGGTCTTTGAAGTCTCCTTCATCCAGTCCAAGGCTCTCACAAGTCTGTCTATTGGAGTTCCTGAAAAATTTGTGCCATTTTAGTCTTCGGCAGAAGAGATGGAGGTCCTTAGTCCAGGTAAAGAGGCAAAAATTAGTGGTGAGTACAAACGAAAGTCCCCTCTTAAGGAACCCAATCTCCACCGCACTAAGAGTACGGGAAGTCAAGTTAATAATTTGTAGATCATTTATTGCCCCTTGTCCTTTTTTGCCTCGATCCCGCAGTTGGTAGGGGATGGATGGAGACGAAGATGAGGAGGCATTGGCATAACCAGTTCCACGTGCCATCCCCCCTCTTCCTCCACCCCCGTCTCTTTGCCATCTCCCCCCCCCGTCTCCTAGATCCAAAAGAACCTCTTTTAGATACGCTCCCGTATGGCCTAGGGTAGGAGTCTGTATCCGAGGAATCAACGTCTGAAGTCGAGATCTCGGGTCCAGCAACAGCAGTTTCTTGTAGCTGACTGTATGCTCGATTCTCTCTAAACTCACTAAGGTCACGGACAAACTGCCTATGTTTCCACTCCTTTATTAAGCTCTGAAACTTTTCAATGGAAGTCTGGAAAGATGTCTCACGTCTGGCAAAGTCCGGGTCGTCTCTGAGTTTGAGGGTTAAGCCTATCTGTGTTTGTAATTTAATGGAGGTTTTTTCAAACATCTTCCCATCTCGTAACCAATGTGGGGGAGGAAATCCTAGCCGCGGGTCTAACCCATAAGCGAAGTCCCCTAGGACTATCTTGTGTTCCAAGTAGGGATGAGCGAACCCGAACTGTATAGTTCGGGTTCGTACCGAATTTTGGGGTGTCTGTGACACTGACCCGAACCCGAACATTTTCGTAAAAGTCCGGGTTCGGGTTCGGTGTTCGGCGCTTTCTTGGCGCTTTTTGAAAGGCTGCAAAGCAGCCAATCAACAAGCGTCAAACTACTTGCCCCAAGAGGCCATCACAGCCTTGCCTACTATTGGCATGGCTGTGATTGGCCAGTGCAGCATGTGACCCAGCCTCTATATAAGCTTGGGTCACGTAGCGCTGCACGTCACTCTGCTGATTCAAGCATAGGGAGAGTTTGCTGCTGCGACGTTAGGGCGAGATTAGGCAGATTAACTCCTTCAAAAGACTTCATTCTGTGATCAATCTCCAGCTGTGGATCATTGAAGTGCTAATATCGACTTGCTCACTTTTTTTAGGCTGCCCAGAGCGTTTTTAGATCACTTTTTTCTGGGGTGATCGGCGGCCATTTTGTGGCTTGTGGTGCGCCAGCACAAGCTACCACTAAGTGCTTTTAACCATCAATAGTGTGGTTATTTTTTGCTATATCCTACATCAGCTGCAGGCTGAGCCTGTGTCACCGAAGTGCATTTAACCATCAACAGTCTGGTTATTTTTTGGCCATATACTACATCAGGTGCAGGCTGAGCCTGTGTCACCCAAGTGCATTTAACCATCAACAGTGTGGTTAATTTTTGGCCATATAATACATCAGGTGCAGGCTGAGCCTGTGTCACCCAAGTGCATTTAACCATCAACAGTGTGGTTAATTTTTGGCCATATACTACATCAGGTGCAGGCTGAGCCTGTGTCACCGAAGTGCATTTAACCATCAACAGTGTGGTTATTTTTTGGCCATATACTACATCAGGTGCAGTCTGAGCCTGTGTCACCCAAGTGCATTTAACCATCAACAGTGTGGTTAATTTTTGGCCATATAATACATCAGGTGCAGGCTGAGCCTGTGTCACCCAAGTGCATTTAACCATCAACAGTGTGGTTAATTTTTGGCCATATACTACATCAGGTGCAGGCTGAGCCTGTGTCACCCAAGTGCATTTAACCATCAATAGTGTGGTTATTTTTTGGCCATATACTACATCAGGGGCAGGTTGAGCCTGTCACACAGCGCAAAAAAAAAATAGGCCTCACATTTCTATTCAACCAAATCTGTACTGTTTTAGCTGGTCAAGTTATTTGTAGTGACGGTAAAAGCAAAGTTTTTGTTCTGGGTTGAAAAACTATTCCCAAATTTGCCATTCTCAAAATAAGTAGTTTATGCTATATCAGGCCTACTTGAAATCTATCCCAAAAAGGATATCTTAGATTCAAGGTGCTGATAGTGTCATTCAGAAAAACTTAACACACACGCTACCGTGCAGATACAAGTCTAATTCTGTGATTAAACGTATACCTGTCACACAGCGCAAAAAAAAATAGGTCTCACATTTCTATTCAACCAAATCTGTACTGTTTGAGCTGGTCAAGTTATTTGTAGTGACCGTAAAAGCACAGTTTTTGTTCTGGGGTGAAAAACTATTCCCAAATTTGACATTCTCAAAATAAGTAGTTTATGCTATATGAGGCCTACTTGAAATCTATCCCAAAAAGGATATCTTAGATTCAAGGTGCTGATAGTGTCATTCAGAAAAACTTAACACACACGCTACCGTGCAGATACAAGTCTAATTCTGTGATTAAACGTATACCTGTCACACAGCGCAAAAAAAAATAGGTCTCACATTTCTATTCAACCAAATCTGTACTGTTTGAGCTGGTCAAGTTATTTGTAGTGACCGTAAAAGCACAGTTTTTGTTCTGGGTTGAAAAACTATTCCCAAATTTGCCATTTTCAAAATTGTGGTGAACTGGAACAATGAGGAAAACATCTAATAATTCAAGTGCTGATAGGCTCATCCTCAATAACTTCAAACGCTACCGTGCATCTCCAAGTGTAATTCTGTCCATAAAAGGAAACCTTTCATCCAGGGCCTAAATGCTAGGCCTACAATTGATATTCAGCTAAATCTGTGGTTACTGCTGTGCCTGTATTAGTGTAATACGGTACATAAATAGGTAGCCAGATAGTGTTAGGTGCCTGTAAAAAAAGGCCTGAATTTGAATTCAATACATTGGGCCAAATAATTTTTTTCTTATTGTGGTGAACGGTAACAATGAGGAAAACATCTAGTAAGGGACGCGGACGCATGAAATGAAGGTCGTGCCACTGACTTTCATAGTTCAGAGGAAGAGGCAGTGGTGAGACCGAGCCAACAGCGTAGCAAAAGAGGGAGCAGTGGGCAAAAGCAGAACACCCGCCGCCAAGAGAGTTCGCCTGCTACTGGCCACCGCCACCTGGGACCGAGCACCCCAAAGGCAGCTTCAAGGAGTTCCCTGGCGTGGCAGTTCTTCAAACAATGTGGTGGTGTTAGTGGACCCTCTGGTGCTGGGAGAGGACGTGGCCGTTCTGCCACAGCCACACGTCCTAGTGAACCAACTACCTCAGGTCCCAGTAGCCAGCAGAATTTACAGCGATATTTGGTGGGGCCCAATGCCGTTCTAAGGATGGTAAGGCCTGAGCAGGTACAGGCATTAGTCAATTGGGTGGCCGACAGTGCATCCAGCACGTTCACATTATCTCCCACCCAGTCTTCTGCAGAAAGCGCACAGATGGCGCATGAAAACCAAGCCCATCAGTCTGTCACATCACCCCCATGCATATCAGGGAAACTGTCTGAGCCTCAAGTTATGCAGCAGTCTCTTATGCTGTTTGAAGACGCTGCTGCCAGGGTTTCCCAAGGGCATCCACCTAGCCCTTCCCCAGGGGTGGAGGAGATAAAATGCACTAACGCACAACCACTTATGTTTCTTGATGATGAGGACATGGGAATACCACCTCAGCACGTCTCTGATGATGACGAAACACAGGTGCCAACTGCTGCGTCTTTCTGCAGTGTGCAGACTGAACAGGAGGTCAGGGATCAAGACTGGGTGGAAGACGATGCAGGGGACGATGAGGTTCTAGACCCCACATGGAATGAAGGTCGTGCCACTGACTTTCACAGTTCGGAGGAAGAGGCAGTGGTGAGACCGAGCCAACAGCGTAGCAAAAGAGGGAGCAGTGGGCAAAATCAGAACACCCGCCGCCAAGAGACTCCGCCTGCTACTGACCGCCGCCATCTGGGACCGAGCACCCCAAAGGCAGCTTCAAGGAGTTCCCTGGCATGGCACTTCTTTAAACAATGTGCTGACGACAAGACCCGAGTGGTTTGCACGCTGTGCCATCAGAGCCTGAAGCGAGGCATTAATGTTCTGAACCTTAGCACAACCTGCATGACCAGGCACCTGCATGCAAAGCATGAACTGCAGTGGAGTAAACACCTTAAAAACAAAGAAGTCACTCAGGCTCCCCCTGCTACCTCTTCTGCTGCTGCCGCCTCGGCCTCTTCTGCTGCTGCCGCCGCATCGGCCTCTTCCTCCGCCTCTGGAGGAACGTTGGCACCTGCCGCCCAGCAAACATGGGATGTACCACCAACACCACCACCTGCGTCACCAAGCATCTCAACCATGTCACACGGCAGCGTTCAGCTCTCCATCTCACAAACATTTGAGAGAAAGCGTAAATTCCCACCTAGCCACCCTCGATCCCTGGCCCTGAATGCCAGCATTTCTAAGCTACTGGCCTATGAAATGCTGTCGTTTAGGCTGGTGGACACAGACAGCTTCAAACAGCTCATGTCGCTTGCTGTCCCACAGTATGTTGTTCCCAGCCGCCACTACTTCTCCAAGAGAGCCGTGCCTTCCCTGCACAAACAAGTGTCCGATAAAATCAAGTGTGCACTGCGCAACGCCATCTGTGGCAAGGTCCACCTAACCACAGATACGTGGACCAGTAAGCACGGCCAGGGACGCTATATCTCCCTAACTGCACACTGGGTAAATGTAGTGGCGGCTGGGCCCCAGGCGGAGAGCTGTTTGGCGCACGTCCTTCCGCCGCCAAGGATCGCAGGGCAACATTCTTTGCCTCCTGTCTCCTCCTCCTCCTACTCAGCTTCCTCCTCCTCTTCTTCCACCTGCTCATCCAGTCAGCCACACACCTTCACCACCAACTTCAGCACAGCCCGGGGTAAACGTCAGCAGGCCGTTCTGAAACTTATATGTTTGGGGGACATACCCCACACCGCACAGGAGTTGTGGCGGGGTATAGAACAACAGACCGACGAGTGGTTGCTGCCGGTGAGCCTCAAGCCCGGCCTGGTGGTGTGCGATAATGGGCGAAATCTCGTTGCAGCTCTGGGACTAGCCGGTTTGACGCACATCCCTTGCCTGGCGCATGTTCTGAATTAGGTGGTGCAGAAGTTCATTCGCAACTACCCCGACATGTCAGAGCTGCTGCATAAAGTGCGGGCCGTCTGTTCGCGCTTCCGGCGTTCACACCCTTCTGCTGCACGCCTGTCTGCGCTACAGCGTAACTTCGGCCTTCCCGCTCACCGCCTCATATGCGATGTGCCCACCAGGTGAAACTCCACCTTGCACATGCTGGACAGACTGTGCGAGCAGCAGCAGGCCATAGTGGAGTTTCAGCTGCTGCGCGCACGGGTCAGTCGCACTGCGGAACAGCACCACTTCACCACCAATGACTGGGCCTCCATGCGAGACCTGTGTGCCCTGTTGCGCTGTTTCGAGTACTCCACCAACATGGCCAGTGGCGATGATGCCGTTATCAGCGTTACAATACCACTTCTATGTCTCCTTGAGAAAACACTTAGGGCGATGATGGAAGAGGAGGTGGCCCAGGAGGAAGAGGAGGAAGAGGGGTCATTTTTAGCACTTTCAGGCCAGTCTCTTCGAAGTGACTCAGAGGGAGGTTTTTTGCAACACCAGAGGCCAGGTACAAATGTGGCCAGACAGGGCCCACTACTGGAGGACGACGAGGATGAGGAGGAGGTGGAGGATGAGCAGCTCGGGCCCATCACTGGTGCGTGGCTGGGGGGAAACACAGGACGATGACGATACGCCTCCCACAGAGGACAGCTTGTCCTTACCTCTGGGCAGCCTGGCACACATGAGCGACTACATGCTGCAGTGCCTGCGCAACGACAGCAGAGTTGCCCACATTTTAACGTGTGCGGACTACTGGGTTGCCACCCTGCTGGATCCCCGGTACAAAGACAATGTGCCCACCTTACTTCCTACACTGGAGCGTGATAGGAAGATGCGCGAGTACAAGCGCACGTTGGTAGACGCGCTTCTGAGAGCATTCCCAAATGTCACAGGGGAACCAGTGGAAGCCCAAGGTGAAGGCAGAGGAGGAGCAAGAGGTCGCCAACGCAGCTGTGTTACGGCCAGCTCCTCTGAGGGCAGGGTTAGCATGGCAGAGATGTGGAAAAGTTTTGTCACCACGCCACAGCTAACTGCACCACCACCTGATACGGAACGTATTAGCAGGAGGCAACATTTCACTAACATGGTGGAACAGTACCTGTGCACACCCCTCCACGTACTGACTGATGGTTCGGTCCCATTCAACTTCTGGGTCTCCAAATTGTCCACGTGGCCAGAGCTAGCCTTTTATGCCTTGGAGGTGCTGGCCTGCCCGGCGGCCAGCGTTTTGTCTGAACGTGTATTCAGCACGGCAGGGGGCGTCATTACAGACAAACGCAGCCGCCTGTCTACAGCCAATGTGGACAAGCTGACGTTCATAAAAATGAACCAGGCATGGATCCAACAGGACCTGTCCATCCCTTGTGCAGATTAGATATTAACTACCTCCCCTTAACAATATATTATTCTACTCCAGGGCACTTCCTCATTCAATCCTATTTTTATTTTCATTTTACCATTATATTGCGGGGCAACCCAAAGTTGAATGAACCTCTCCTCTGTCTGGGTGCCAGGGCCTAAATGTGTGACAGTGGCCTGTTCCAGTGGTGGGTGACGTGAAGCCTGATTCTCTGTTATGATATAAAGACTGATTCTGTGCTGACATAAGGCCAGATTCTCTGTTACGGGACCTCTCTCCTCTGCCTGGGTGCCTGGGCCTAAATATGTGACAGTGGCCTGTTCCAGTGGGGGGTGACGTGAAGCCTGATTCTCTGCTATGACATGAAGACTGATTCTGCGCTGACATAAGGCCAGATTCTCTGTTACGAGACCTCTCTCCTCTGTCTGGGTGCCGGGGCCTAAATGTGTGACAGTGGCCTGTTCCAGTGGTGGGTGACGTGAAGCCTGATTCTCTGCTATGACATGAAGACTGATTCTGCGCTGACATAAGGCCAGATTCTCTGTTACGGGACCTCTCTCCTCTGTCTGGGTGCCGGGGCCTAAATATGTGACAGTGGCCAGTTCCAGTGGTGGGTGACGTGAAGCCTGATTCTCTGCTATGACATGAAGACTGATTCTGCGCTGACATAAGGCCAGATTCTCCGTTACGGGACCTCTCTCCTCTGTCTGGGTGCCGGGGCCTAAATGTGTGACAGTGGCCTGTTCCAGTGGTGGGTGACGTGAAGCCTGATTCTCTGCTATGACATGAAGACTGATTCTGTGCTGACATAAGGCCAGATTCTCTGTTACGGGACCTCTCTCCTCTGCCTGGGTGCCTGGGCCTAAATATGTGACAGTGGCCTGTTCCAGTGGTGGGTGACGTGAAGCCTGATTCTCTGCTATGACATGAAGACTGATTCTGTGCTGACATAAGGCCAGATTCTCTGTTACGGGACCTCTCTCCTCTGTCTTGGTGCCGGGGCCTAAATATGTGACAGTGGCCTGTTCCATTGGTGGGTGACGTGAAGCCTGATTCTCTGCTATGACATGAAGACAGATTCTGCGCTGACATAAGGCCAGATTCTCTGTTACGGGACCTCTCTCCTCTGTCTGGGTGTCGGGGCCTAAATGTGTGACAGTGGCCAGTTCCAGTGGTGGGTGACGTGAAGCCTGATTCTCTGCTATGACATGAAGACTGATTCTGCGCTGACATAAGGCCAGATTCTCCGTTACGGGACCTCTCTCCTCTGTCTGGGTGCCGGGGCCTAAATGTGTGACAGTGGCCTGTTCCAGTGGTGGGTGACGTGAAGCCTGATTCTCTGCTATGACATGAAGACTGATTCTGTGCTGACATAAGGCCAGATTCTCTGTTACGGGACCTCTCTCCTCTGCCTGGGTGCCGGGGCCTAAATATGTGACAGTGGCCTGTTCCATTGGTGGGTGACGTGAAGCCTGATTCTCTGCTATGACATGAAGACAGATTCTGCGCTGACATAAGGCCAGATTCTCTGTTACGGGACCTCTCTCCTCTGTCTGGGTGTCGGGGCCTAAATGTGTGACAGTGGCCTGTTCCAGTGGTGGGTGACGTGAAGCCTGATTCTCTGCTATGACATGAAGACTGATTCTGTGCTGACATGAAGCCAGATTCTCTGCTATGGCATGAAGAGACTGATTCTCTGCTGACATGAAGCCAGATTCTTTGCTATGGCATGAAGAGACTGATTCTCTGCTGACGTGAAGCCAGATTCTCTGCTATGGGACCTCTGTCCAATTGATATTGGTTAATTTTTATTTTTTTAATTTTTATTTTAATTCATTTCCCTATCCACATTTGTTTGCAGGGGATTTACCTACATGTTGCTGCCTTTTGCAGCCCTCTAGCTCTTTCCTGGGCTGTTTTACAGCCTGTTTAGTGCCCAAAAGTTCGGGTCCCCATTGACTTCAATGGGGTTCGGTGTTCGCTCAACTCTAGTTCCAAGTAGCTTTCAAAGGACCTCACTTCCCACCATAATTGTATATTGTCCTTATAGTTGTTATAGAGGTCACTAAAGACTTGTTTACAGATGGCTGTGGTACCTAGTCCTGGAATATCCCTGTCTGAAAATACATCATTGATCAGCGCCTCGGTAAATATAGTCCCTGAAAGGAAACTGGCCATAACAGTAAATAAATCCTAATCCAGCAGTATGAAAAAGTCTCAAAGGGTTTGGTAAATGCAAAACTACTTCCAGCAACTCATATAACCCATTAAAAATTATATACTTCAATTTCAATCCTTAAAAAATGGACAAATATACAAAAAGGACGATATTAACTGAGGGTCCACTCAGATATATTGCCACACTAAGCACCTTAAAGCATACCAGGAGATGGAGGGGAAACTGTCCCTATTGTCTCTCCCTGGTCTAATACTCAGCCCAGGGACGGCGCCTAATGGTGGGGACTCCCTGTCAAACACAGTGAGAGAACTCAGGAGGAGGGTCTGCGAACATGTTAATGACATAGTGAAAAAGAATGTCACACCCGTGGCATCACATGTTAATAAGTGTCATGGGGGGGACCCGAAATGCCTAAGATTCTCAGTTCTTGAGTTGGTACCACCATCCCCCCGGGGGGGCAACTGGGATAGGAAGATCGTCCAGAAGGAATGTGAATGGATCCATCGGTTCCAGTCCCAGTCCCCCCTCGGGATAAACAAGAGATTGACATTCTCCTGTTTTCTCTAACTGTGACGATATAAACAACTTGTGCCCCTTTTCCTTTCCTTTTTTATCTCTGTCTGACATTGCCGGGCCCGGAATAAATTTAATATCCCGTAACTGGCCGGATGTGGGAAGCATCAGAAATTGAATATTATCATAATCAATGATTATTACCTTTTCATTTGATAATAATTACCCCCTTTACATAATTCATAGGTTGTTATGGGCGATATGATACCTTGGTGTCATATATCATCTCATCTTACAAATATATCTTAGTATTCTTTCCACCATGCCAAATCATCTATATTAGTCATCTTTACTAATACATGTATGTATGGGGCAACTATAGACTATATTTGTGTCTGGGAGGCTGGTCTGTGCATATGAATAAGGTATTCGATATGGCTATGCTCAATGTCCTATGCTTTCTCCACATTAATGAGAACAAGTACAAACCCTCCTGGTTCGATTATTTGACTGCGTTCCACTGCGTTCCATGGACCGGAAGCATGTGACCGGAACAGCGCGCTCGGAGCTGAGCGCTGCTTTGCGTTCCACAGGCCGGAAGTGGTCATATCCATAGACCGGAAGTGATGGAATCAGGAAGTGGATGCGGTCGCGTCTTGATGACTCTGGGAGGGAAATTTGAGAGTGGTGAGCATGTGTATATAAAAAGGGGGCACCTGGCGCAAACATGTATGGGCCTATGGAGGAAAAGGGGTGACCGAACCCCTAGACGGAAAACTAACTGTAAGTAGGGATATGTAACCCCCTCTAGTCCTCAATATCTTCAGTGTGACTGGTGATTAGGAATTTTTATCCTTTACAGTCTAGGTAATTTATTTTGTTTGAGGCCATTCAAGAAATCACTGGATCCTTGATGCTGGCTCTAAGACTGTGAGTTCTACCTTTTAACTGTGGACACTGGTGGAGGCTATGCATTGGGCATATTTGGTTCTAAACCATTTCTACTTTTCCTTCACAGATATCTACATGGGATTCCAGCAAAATTAGCTAACGACCTTGACATGTGCCTTAACTAGTCCGTCTGATTGTAATCTCTCCCCCTGCTATCAATGAATGGTCCCCTTACTATGTTTTTGGACATCTATTGAACATAGGATATCATAACATCATATAGATATCCGGCATCCACAATGTATTGACCCCCTGATGATCCCACAGAGTGGGGGAAACGCGTCGGGGTATTATTGATGTTTATATGCACAAACAAGGATGTACTGTGTACCTAGTTGGCTGTAATCAGCAGCACGAGGGCTGTATACACATTTCATCAATAGGCCCTATATTATTAGGGTAGCTATATGTGGTATTATCGTTTTTTGTTTTTCTGTATCTGCCCACTTTTAAGCACCAATTTATTTACCTCCCCACCCTCTTAGGACCACCGTGTCAGGGCTGTGTGAGGTTTAAATCATCCCAGGTTCGAGGACAGGGAGTCCCCACCATTAGGGGTCGTCCCTGGGCTGAGTATTAGACCAGGGAGAGACAATAGGGACAGTTTCCCCTCCATCCCCTGGTATGCTTTGAGGTGCTTAGTGTGGCAATATATCTGAGTGGACCCTCAGTTAATATCGTCCTTTTTGTATATGTATCCATTTTTTAAGGATTGAAAGTACAGGGTGGGCCATTTATATGGATACACCTTAATAAAATGGGAATGGTTGCTGATATTAACTTCCTGTTTGTGGCACATTAGTATATGTGAGGGGGGGAAACTTTTCAAGATGGGTGGTGACCATGGCGGCCATTTTGAAGTCGGCCATTTTGAATCCAACTTTTGTTTTTTCAATAGGAAGAGGGTCATGTGACACATCAAACTTATTGGGAATTTCACACGAAAAACAATGGTGTGCTTGGTTTTAACGTAACTTTATTCTTTCATGAGTTATTTACAAGTTTCTCTTTGTTTACAGCCATTGACATGTTGCCGAGGTGAACACGTGAGGAGCGGATAGAAATTGTGTTGATGTCTGGTGAACGCAGTAACTGGGTCATTGCAGCAGATTTCAATGCAAGACACCCTACGAGACCACCCATCTCCCATGCTACAGTTAGCAAACTGCTTGCTAAGTTTCGTGAAACTGGTTCAGTGTTGGATTTGCCAAAATGTGGACGCATGAAATCTGTCTCTAATGAAGAAACATCAGTGGCTGTCCTAGTTTCATTCAGCAAGAGCCCACAGCGTAGCACTCGCCGCATGTCACTGGAGAGTGGCATTAGTCGAACATCCCTTCGGCGGATATTAGCTACTCACAAATGGCACCCTTACAAACTCCAGCTACTGCAGCATCTCAACGAGGATGACCCAGATCGGCGCACTGAATTTGCAGAATGGGCAAAACAAAAATTGGAACAGGACCCTCAGTTTACGCAGAAGATTTTGTTTAGTGATGAGGCAAACTTTTATGTGAATGGTGAAGTTAAAAAACAAAACCACCGCTATTGGTCTGACACTAACCCACATTGGATAGATCCCTCCAAGACTGTTGGAACAAAAAAATTGATGGTATGGTGTGGTATATGGGGTACAAAGATAGTGGGCCATTCTTCATCAATGGAAAACTCAAGGCCACTGGATATGCGAAATTGCTACATGATGATGTGTTTCCCTCTTTATGCACTGAAGCTGGCACGTTCCCTGAGTTTTTCCAGCAAGATGGTGCACCACCACATTATGGGTGTCAGGTCCGAGCATTCCTAGATGAACAGTTTCCTGGAAAGTGGATTGGTCGTCGTGGGCCAGTTGAATGGCCCCCAAGGTCTCCCGATCTGACCCCCTTAGACTTTTATCTTTGGGGTCATCTGAAGGCAATTGTCTATGCTGTGAAGATACGAGATGTGCAGCACCTGAAACTACGGATACTGGAAGCCTGTGCTAGCATTTCTCCTGCGGTGTTGCTATCAGTGTGTGAAGAGTGGGAGAAGAGGGTTGCATTGACAATCCAACACAATGAGAAGCACATTGAACACATTTTATAAGTGGTCAGAAACTTGTAAATAACTCATGAAATAATACATTTACGTTAAAACCAAGCACACCATTGTTTTTCTTGTGAAATTCCCAATAAGATTGATGTGTCACATGACCCTCTTCCTATTGAAAAAAAAAAAGTTGGACTCAAAATGGCCAACTTCGAATTGGCCGCCATGGTCACCACCCATCTTGAAAAGTTTCCCCCCTCACATATACTAATGTACCACAAACAGGAAATTAATATCACCAACCATTCCCATTTTATTAAGGTGTATCCATATAAATGGCCCAAAACCAAACCCTTTGAGACTTTTTGATACCTAACTGCTGGTTTAGAAAATAACTATCAGGCTAGGTCTACACTGTCATAATATTTCTCTGAGGGCCAAACCTGACCTTGGTTGTATTTCTACCATAGAGAAACCATGTGATTTTACATGCAATTCTCTGTGTTAGACTTAGCATAGATTTGTTGCCCATCTGACATCTTTCAATAATGGTCTTTTTAATGTGCTAAAATGTTTCTCTACACATTGCTTTACTGCCTTAACTTTTTCTCCACTGAGAAATGACAAATTCAATAAAAATAAAAAATCACATATGAAATTGTTTAGTCGAGGTCTTGCTAATTCTTCAGAAAAAAAACTAAAAAATTCAGTATAGAAAATACACATACAAACATGTTGTAATAATTCGTAATTGTGAAAAAGGTGGGATGGGTTCCATTTTAAGCAGAATCGAATGTGCCTTCATGCACAAGAAAGAAGGGAAAAATAATATTCTTTCAAATTATGTCATTAGGTTCCATGCTAGTCTTCAGGCTGAGATTTGTGAGCTAACTAAGTTAGCACTGACTTCCTCATCTCGTGGACAAAAATAAGAGCTTTCTCACGCACAACTTTCCAAGAAAGAAAAAGCAAAGTGGGAGTTTTTTTTCTGGATTTCCTGGAATCATGTTAGTGTGCTCCATACTGCCATCATTCAAAATGATCATATGGTAATTATGTACATATATCAACACAATTTTAACCCATTCATTAACCATAAAAGCATAGGGGAACATTCCGAGATGAATTACTTTCAGCACTGGATAGCGTCATTATAATTAGGAACCAACACTAGGTTCTATTTTCCCTTTGGAGGACAGGTAACCTATTTTATGGCAGTTACAAATTGTCTTATCTTGTATATTGGTTTGCAATGTATTAGGCACAAGAGATATATTACTCATTAAAAACGTAGGCAAAGTATCAGAGCAGTCCACCTGGAGCTTAATATCTAATGTAATAAAACCACATTTTGCAGTCATCAAACATGACTCAAGGTCACTTTGCTTCTTACCTTTATCCATATATATCACAGCAATTCACTATATTACTTGCATGTGTTCATACTATAGAATGTAACATTTAAGTCAGTCTGCTTTACATCAATAGATCACTGGAAGATTAATTTGTCCAAAGAACACAAAAGAACAGCTTGTACTTTTATTAAAGCTGTTGACATACTTTAAGATGGAACATACAGTATCCCTGAATTTTTCTTATATGTTGCATAAAGTGTACATATCATTAGAATGTGTTTGCATCAACCAGTAGTAAAGAGAAAATCTTCTCCGCCTTCCAGTAGTTTGTTGTTCCCTTTTTCATCTTAAAGGCTCTCTGTAAATGTTCAGAAACCTCCTCAGTCCCCAAAAAATCCATCTAGTGTAAAACAGTAAATAGAAGCCAAGGAGAAAAGAGAGGCAGCTGAACTATCAGACAAAGCATTTCCATGAAGCTACAAGAGGGGAGAATGGAGGTGAAAATCGGGAGAAAGGGACAGAAGAACTTGGTTGTTGGCTGTTTTGCATCAACCAGTAGTAAAGGGAAAATCGTCTCTGCCTTCCAGTAGTTTGTTGTTCCCTTTTTCATCTTAAAGGCTCTCTGTAAATGTTCAGAAACCTCCTCAGTCCCCAAAAAATCCATCTAGTGTAAAACAGTAAATAGAAGCCAAGGAGAAAAGAGAGGCAGCTGAACTATCAGACAAAGCATTTCCATGAAGCTACAAGAGGGGAGAATGGAGGTGAAAATCGGGAGAAAGGGACAGAAGAACTTGGTTGTTGGCTGTTTTGCATCAACCAGTAGTAAAGGGAAAATCGTCTCTGCCTACCAGTAGTTTGTTGTTCCCTTTTCCATCTTAAAGGCTCTCTGTAAATGTTCAGAAACCTCCTCAGCCCCCAAAGAATCCATCTAGTGTAAAACAGTAAATAGAAGCCAAGGAGAAAAGAGAGGCAGCTGAACTATCAGACAAAGCATTTCCATGAAGCTACAAGAGGGGAGAATGGAGGTGAAAATCGGGAGAAAGGGACAGAAGAACTTGGTTGTTGGCTGTTTTGCATCAACCAGTAGTAAAGGGAAAATCGTCTCTGCCTTCCAGTAGTTTGTTGTTCCCTTTTCCATCTTAAAGGCTCTCTGTAAATGTTCAGAAACCTCCTCAGCCCCCAAAGAATCCATCTAGTGTAAAACAGTAAATAGAAGCCAAGGAGAAACTATAAGACAAAGCATTTCCATGAAGCTACAATAGGGGAGAATGGAGGTGAAAATCGGGGGAAAGGGACAGAAGAACTTGGTTGTTGGCTGTTTTGCATCAACCAGTAGTAAAGGGAAAATCGTCTCTGCCTTCTAGTAGTTTGTTGTTCCCTTTTCCATCTTAAAGGCTCTCTGTAAATATTCAGAAACCTCTTCAGTCCCCAAAGAATCCATTTAGTGTAAAACAGTAAATAGAAGCCAAGGAGAAAAGGGAGGCAGCTGAACTATCAGACTAAGTATTTCCATGAAGCTACAAGAGAGGAGAATGGAGGTGAAAATGGGGGGGAAAGGGACAGAAGTTGGCTGTTATGGCCTGTTAGTGTTCAAATGCTGTTACACTATCAAATGAATATAGGAGTTCTTAATGTAAACTAGTCCATCATCAAGCCACACATTCACTTGTATTTGGGAAATGGATACACTTTAAAATGTAATCTTGCATGCTACTGAAATTCTCATTTGGAGCTAGGGCTTCACTGAAGTGTAGCTACTCAGAGTGGGAAACTAAAAAGTGTTGATCCACATTCAAAACCTTTGAATGCCCCCCAGAAGTGTTAAAGGTTGAGGTTGCAACAAGGCCCCTAAGTGTAGGTCTACTTGTGGCAGATATTTCCACGTAACTCTGCCTGCACAGTTCACTGCAAATCAGCGTTGAGACCCCAGGCAGGCTTTGTTACAGATTCACTGCGGATTTCACCCTTTCAATGTTGGAAGGGTCAAATCTTTGAAAATTGGCAACAGAAATTAACATGGTGCAGATATGAAGATCTGCACTGCTAGTCAATTTCTGTAAAAAAAAAAATCTACAGCATGTGGATGAATTTCACTGTGGATGTTATCTGTGAGTCTGCAGGTAAAATCTGCAACATTTCCCTCCTGTGTGGACTTACACTAATGGAGGTGGATCATACAAAGAAAAGTACCCCAGTGAGCATTGAATGTGCATCAGGAGACTGAGAGCAGTGCAGGTCTCACCCTTTTTACAACAGGTTTAATCAGTCAGACTCTTCAAACAGCTGCATCATTCAGACCCTGGGGAGAGGAGACAGGTGTTTGTTATAGCCTGAAGACCAGAAAGAAGTCCACTCCAATGGAGCAGTAAGGTGCAGTGGTGTTGACACCCACGTCAAAGCTCTACAATGCAGTGGAACAGGGATGAGTTCTTCACTAGTCAAATCCACAGGGTGGTCGATAAATGTGTTATATCATCAAGGCCTGCCCCAGTCCCCAGCGGCAGGGGGCCACAGGCAGTGGATCTGTTAAAACGGCTCTAGTCATATTCCTGTGCAGGTTGATACATAGTTGATCTACGTACAAAAAAAATACAAAATTGCAAAGCCATTAAACGGTGGTAAGCTTGCAGCAATGTTTTGACTATAATGAGGATGCTAGAAAATAAAAGGCAGCTGGGAAGGGATTTAGCACTTCTAAATGCCATGATGGCCAAATGAATAGTGGGAAGTTGAATCATAAACACTTGGAAATACTTATTAGAAACTTGTGTATATGAATCCTACATGTGAGATCAATCTGCATACAAAGCAGTTATTGTAAATGCTCTATCGTTAAGAGCTTCCTGATTCATCTTTAATGTAGACCAAATCCAAAAGAAAATAGTTTCAACATGAACATAGGGAGTGCCCAGTACTTAGCTAATGTCTTTGCCTTTCTTTGGTCCGCCAAAACGTCACCAAAATTCAAGCTTCACAAAAAATGCAGCCCATACTGAAAAATGGACACTTCTGGAATAAGCCATATGGTCTTATGGCCAGTCAAATTAATTTGTCTATATTGTGAAAAAATATTCAGAATCATTTATGTAAGAAGACATGTTTTGACAAAATACAACTTTTGCCAATAAAAATAAAAGGGGGAATTTCTCATTAAAATATGCCAGTTTTCTGGCGTGAAGAAGTTGCAAACAACGTGTTTGTGTCTTTTTCAACTACACTTGCAAAAAAAATTTCGGGCAAATGCTGTTACTCTGCCACCAACTCCACTTTCCCCAAAAGGGGACATGATGAGGGTGGGGCCAGTGACCCACGCTATATTTATAATCCTCTATACCAGCTGTCTGGCGTAGAAGAACACTGAAAGGTATAGATTTCAATAGAGGCGCACAGACTGCTGGATGCTGCACCTAATTTATGATAAGGGGTAGACAGCCCTGGTCCTTATTCTGTATACTGGCGGACTGACTAAAGGTATAAAGAAGAGCAGCAAATAAAAATCAATCTCATATAGTATCAAAGTAACAAGTAATAGTTTATAAGGCTAAAAAAACACAGCCTGTTATCCTGCAAGTTGATCAAGAGGAAGGCAAAAAAAACTAAAAAACTTGTGCGGTAGAAGCCAATTTTCCTCATTTTAAACGGGTTGTGTCACTTCAGCAAATGGCATGTATCATATAGAGAAGGTTAATACAAGACACTTTCTAATGTATTGTCATTATCCTTATTGCCTCCTTTTCCAGCTTGATTCATTTTTTCCATCAAATTATACTCTTTTGGTTTCTAAGGTTACGGCCACCCTGCAATCTAACAGAGGTGGTCGTGCTTGCACACTGTAGGAAAAAGCACTGGTCTATGCTCACTCACCAGAGAGGCTGGCACTGTTTACTATAGTGTGCAAGCACTGCCACCGCTGCTGGATAGCAGGGTGGTTGTAACCATGGAAACGAGAAGCGTATAATGTGATGGAAAATGAATCAAACCAAAAAAGAAAGCAAAATGGACAATCATAATACATAAAAAAGTGGCTTGTATTAACTTTCTCTACATCATACCTGCTACAAGTGAGACAAACCCTTTAAGGTAAAAAATTCCTTCCCAATTTTACTTCTCTGCTTGCCACAGAGAAAATTACGCATGAACGGTAGCAAAATACCGACAGCTAGAGGAAGTCGCTCTCCTGTACAAGTGCAGTACCTTAATTGCCTGATAATTTATATGCAAATATGCACGTTTTGCTCTTCAAAGACATTTAAAGAAGAACAGAAACAAGTATATTGATGGCAACAGTAAGGTGGTGAAGGGGAGTAAAGTTCAGAGGAGGTATACACAAGAGTATTTGGGATTTAAGTAATTAGCACCTAAAGTGGCTTTAAAGTGACTTTAATAATAACAGTCTCCAGTTGTCAATGTGGATATAGTCACATGTATAAGACTTAAAGAGAATGTGTCATGAAAATGACCTATTGCTTAAATGACATTTTTATGTTGAACATATTATTTTTATTTTTGGTGTTTGTTTTTTTTTCCATAAACAATCCTGGAATTTTCACACTGGCCACTAGATTTAATAATAGATCATAATTTCTTGTTCTGTACAGGTAACTTTTCAGTATCCATTATCACTAGTAGCAGAAGAGGGCAACAAGAGGGGTAAAGGCGCTCATAGGGTGGTATGTACGTTAAAGGAAGGGTCGTTTGGAATGATTAGGCTCACCTTGTGTGGTTGTGCGAGCGTAGGCACAACACTAGTGTACGTAGGTGATAGTGGAAGGTCGGTGCTGCCAGTGTCGTCTAGTCCTCGCTTGGATGTGTTGCCAGCCTTTGTGAGGTGAACGGTAATATTGGAAGGGATGGAGCCCGTGTAAAGGTCCACACCCTTGGTGGAGACACTATATCGGCGCGACTGGACGACCAAGTGATTATTGTATTCAAACTTCTCTTTATTCAAGGTTGACAACATGTTTCGGAGCAGATAATACTCCTTTTTCAAGTCTGGGGGCAGGCGTGTCCTCCTCTGACAATCCTTCACTGTGGAGTGTCCTGTGCTTTAATTTCTACCAACATGCAGGACTCCTCCTGCATGGTGGTAGAAATTAAAGCAAAGGACGCTCTATAGTGAAGTCATGTGCTTAAATTTCTACTAACAGATAGGTAATGGCTGGACGATCACCCACCAGATGCTCAATGTCTGGATCCATTTTTAAAACATCCCAGTGTTTGGAAAGGATGTTGTGTACCACCTTGTTGGCTGCGTCAAATGTCGCTATTGAGCGAATCTGTTCCTCACCCGCTGGTTTATTTCTGGGGTTGAGAAGAGACTCGCATGCAGAAGCCAGTGAATGTTGGTATGCAGTAGTAAGCACCCTATGAGAATAACCAAGTCTGAGGAACCTTTTCTCAAGGTCCCTCGCTTTGACCTGAAAAATCTGAGATGGTGGAACAATTTTGGCGAGCACAGACATATTGCCCCTTTGGAATCCCTCTCTTAAGAGGGAAGGGGTGGCAACTCTCCCAGTGCAAGACTGTTGGTAGCAGTCTTCCTACGAAAAAGACTTGTAAGAATCTTGCCATCCTCTGCCTTCATGATGGTAAGGTCAAGAAAAGTTATCTGCGCCGAATTAATCTCAGATGTGAAAGTAAGGCAACAATTGTTGATATTAACGCTTCTCCTCACCATAAAACCAGGAGTGGGTCCAAAACAGAGATAAAATGTAATAGAACTATTCGCATCTCTTCTGTGTTTTGGACCTACTCCTGCTTTTGGCTTACAAATACTAATCAAATACTGATGCAAAATACTGACCACATGAAAGAGGCCTTATGCTCAATTTGAATTTTTTTTTATAAGGAAAGAATGTCCTGCATGTAGGACTTTAATGGCCTCTTTCACATGGCCAGTATATGGTCAGTATTTCGCATCAGTATTTGATCAATATTTGTAAGCCAAAAACAGGAGTGGGTCCAAAACAGATAAAATGTAATGAAACTTGCATCTCGTCCGTGTCTTGAATCCATTCCTGCTTTTGCCTTACAAATACTGATCAAATACTGACTAAATACTGCCCATGTGAAGGAGGCTGTCACGGCCATGGCTATGACCGTGACTCCTCAACCGCATGCGGTTGTCAGCGGTTTAGTTTGATTGTCAATCACAGGTGAGGGCTGTGGTATTTGCCTCACCTGTGGTTGCCGCTGGCAACGGTATGTATGTGGCAGCATAGCACTCTGAGCTGTATTGTGGCAGCTTGCTATGTTGTGCATGCGGTTGCACCTAGCAATCTTTCTGTTAGGTGTGTGTGTATGTATGTCTGTGTACACTCTGTGTTTTGTGTGGTGTGCACTTACATCTTCTCCTCACTGTGGTTGCCCGTGGCAACGTTTGGTCGTTGTGTGTACATGTGGTGGCAGTGTCCCGGCCTTCGGGCTGACTCCCTGGACATGAGTGCCACCCATGTCGTTGCCTGCGGCAACAGCCACAGTGTGTGTGTTGTTTGGACACTTCTCCTTTTAAGTGTGTTTCCCTTCTTTGGTGCTGGAAGGGTTAACTCCCTTCCCAGTGTGTTTGTGTTTCACTGGGTGTGTCCGACTGTGGGGTGTGGCTTCTTGGCCTATATAGCCTCACTGTTTTTCCAGGGCTGCAGGTTGCTTCAGCCATGCTTAGCTGTAGCAGCCTCCTGTGTTTTATACCTGCCAGTGAGAGCCACCCCTGTGGTCATAAACTATATGTCAAAACCATAATGTCACATTTAAGTTTATGTCTAGTTATGTGTGATGTCTATTTGATGTTTCCTTGTGATTTTGTGCAGCTATGGATCTGGGTCCCTGTGTGGGGATGCGTTGTGATCTGCACCCTGCCAGCACAGGGATCCAGTCAGCAAGGCTGTGGCAGGTAGGTGGAACTCCTTGTTTACCTGCCATATCCATAGAGCTGTTTATGTTCCCCCTTTTCCAGCCGCTTGGCCATTGAGACTCCTGCTCCTCCGTGCCTAGGAGGAGGGGGTTGTCTTACCCTGCTCCTTAGCCCAGGGACCGGATGGAGGGTAAGTCAGGGCTCCTAGGTTCCTGCGCATGGGTCCTCCTACCTTTAAGGTCGGCCCATGCAGATAGGAGTTAGGGTCAGGTTAGGGATGCTGTAGGAGGTGACCTGCTCCCTAATCCTGTTGTCCTGGCCGAGCAGCCATAACATCAACTGGCATCGCACGGCTGAGGATTTCCCCCATCCTCAGCCGTGACAGAGGCCTTACAGATGCTCAAAATACAGGATCCTTTTTTTCTGTTCTTCTGAGGGATCAGAAGAACAGAAAAATAAACAGTGATGTCAAAATGGATAAACAGGAACAATAGTTGGACCTTGACAAAGTGTGGAGAGGGGCAGCAGCAGTGGCATACAGCACAAGATGGTGTCAGATCACAGTAGTAGCAGAACCCAAAAACAGCAGCGTAATAGCAAGCCCAAGTGGCATGCATATCCTTTTAAAAATGTAACATGTACTGTACATATCAGTAGGCCAAAAAGCCCCATTGTAGGAATGGCAATAGAGGCAGCAGGCAGGTGTCAGAATCAGAATGTTGGCAGCAGCATGTGGCCAGATGTAACAGCCCATTTTACAGAATAATCCAGTGTAGTACACTACAGTATGATCATTAGTGGCAGAATAATTTATTCTATTGCATCAGGCATCAGCATCTGGAAATCCGGGTTGATCCATACCTGATTCATCTTTATGAAGGTTAATCTCATCATAATCAAATAATTTAAATAACTATTCCCCCCAACACACTGAACACCCGCTCTGATGCCACATTACTGGCTGGACAGGAAAGCATGTCCATGGCAAGGTCGTCCAGTTGCAGCAACACTTCAAGTTTGCTTGCCCAGTAGTTCAGGGGATCTTGAATCAAGGGTGACAGGGTGCAGTCCAAGTATGCCACCACTTGCTAGTTAAGGTTCTGCCGCATGTCCAACTGCTGCTAGATGGTTTCTTAAGTAGGCGACTGAAGTAAATTGCTCATCTTAGACTCCAGACTGAAGTTGCTACATATGGAGCTGGTCTTGCTCCTGCCCCCCCCCCCCCCTCCCACACACACACACACACACCAACACACACACAAACACCCCAGCCATGGCAGGGGACCATGAGAGCAGAGGGTTCCCTCGGTCAGACCTTCCTGAGGAAGGGTGATGGCGCTCGTAGGGAGCAACCAACTGACTACACAGCATGTCTCTATAGTAGTCCATTTTTGAATCCCCTTCAGAAGGTCTAAAAAATGCCCCCAGTTTTTGAAGGTAGCAAAGGGTCTAACAATGTGCATAACCAGTAGTCATCCCTCTGCCAAATCATGACAATTCAGCTGTCACTACACAAATATGACAGCATGCATCTGGCCATTTGCACAAGGGACTTGGAGGGCCTCCCTGCCTCCATCTCCACTTCATGCTGACATGGTCTGTCAGGGTCATCTGCGTCATCTTCATCATACCTCTCCAGCTCCTAATGCTCCTCCTGCTCCTCTCCTGTAACTTGGGCAGATAACCTAGTTGTGTATAAAATTCCTGTTTATGTCCTCTTCCTCCTCCACTGCCAGTTCATCCTCCTTGAGGCTCAGGTAAACATGAAATGGAGGTGCCACATCTTCTGTCCCCATGCCAATCAGATTTTTAAGCATCACCCCCTCCCCCAGGACATGAATGGGTGGAATAAAATTATTTATCCCGAAGTTCTGCCAACTGACAAATAAAGTGACCTACTCAAAGGGCCTGAGCAAATGGCACATGTCTTGCATGAGCTGCCACTGGCTAACATAGAAGTTACACAGGGAAGTAGATGTTCGTCTGCATCATTAAGAAATCGTTGGCCGCCTTCCTTTGCTTGTACAGGCTGTCTAACATATAGAGCATGGAAATGTCGCATATCAGACTCTATTGGGTAAGAGCATTTTGTCTTTGCAGCTCAAGAAGGGAGTGTTTTGCAAGGAAAGAGTGGCTGAAGTGCATGCACAGTATCCTGGACATTTTTAACTGCTCATGCAGTGCATTGGAAGACTTGAGCAACCGGTTGACAATTATATTTAAGACGTGCGCCATGCAGGGCGCATGATCAGAACTCCCTGATCCAGCGCAGACAAAATTTTCTTCCTGTTATCCGTAACCATGATTCCTATCTCCAGTTGGAGAGGAGACAGCCAGTGTTCAATTTCTTTATTGATGAAGATGAGCAGTTCCTCCTCAGTGTGGCTCTGTTTACCAAGAAAGAACAGGTGCAGAACCGCGTGATAACACCTAGAGGGGAAGGTGAATACAAGGTGGAGGATGAAGAGGACATTGGCATAGAAATCCCAGCATTTCAACACAAAGGCGGCATTGTCATCATATGGCAAGTTGCTGGTGTGCCTGGCCCGGAACAACATTTAACCAGTGGAACGACATATATTATCTTTGACCATAGTTACAACGCCATATATCAGAGCTCGCGTGAACTCTACCAGACAAAGAGAGGCCCAAGGACTGGCCCACCTTCTGCTCAATGCCAGTGTGCAGGGCTTGTACAGATTTTTGGGAAAAGTAATGTCAGTTTGGGACTCTCCACCTTGGATGAGCACAAGCTATCAGTTTTCCTCTGTAATACCAGCAACTTGGCCAGGTGCACATTCAGCTTCTTTGCCGTTGGATGAATGCACGCATACTGTTGTCTTTTTGCAATTGCCTCGGTGATCAATTTATTTTCGAAACAAGTGACTAGGAGGAGGAGGAGCATCAGGAGCAATAGACAACATTGAAGTCGATAGGAAGGAATGACAGCTTCCTTCTGCTGATGTTCTTGAGCCCTTACTGCTGAGAGGGTGTGTGGGCCGCTGTGAAATGCAGTGGTTTCTAAATGAGTGGCATGGTTTTCCCACACTACTTTATGGTGATGCTCCATGTGTTAATGCAGATGCTTTCATGAAACCACCTAGTGTGTCTGGTCTCATTATAAAAGCAGTATGATACGTACATACTTATACTTCTAATTGATATGGCACCACACAAACAAGATGAGAAGCGCATGAATTGCGCTGACAGCTTATGAACCCATGAGCTGCTAGTGTGTTCCTCACAGGTAATTTCCTGAGTAGCAGACGGTGTACCCATCCCGTGTTTGGCAGCAGATCCCCCACTGCTTCCACCCTGCTGTCTCACATGCACGCTGCCACTCTCGCCCCCCTGATGATAACAACAGGTGAGGGCACAGAGCTTGTTCCTGGGCCATGCCAACTAAGTGTGGTGTCAGAGAAACCCACCAATTCCTGGCTGTGTGTATCTGTTGTCACTTGAGATAATTTTGAAGAGCGAGTCAACCATTCCAATACAGCTGGATTGTTGGTCAAAACATGACCACTGGAAGACAGTGGTATCTCTGGCCCATTGCTGCGTCTGCTGCTACCACCCTAACACCACCCCTTCTTCTGCTGCTACTTGTGCCAGCGACAGCAACATTTTTGCCACTGCTCATTCCTTTGGAGGGCCCAGGCAACTATCTGTTGGCAATAGATTACAGTAACAGTATCAGTAATGTAACAGATTAACTATGAATGTTGCAGCAGTTGAACAAGATAAACGCAGCTATATATTAGACCTCCCTTTAATACTGAGGCACAGTAATTCTATATATAAACAAAAAAATGAACAAGGATTGTGTCTGAAGATGCAGACGGCTATATACTAGACCATCCTTTAATACTACGGCACAGTAATTCCCTATATAATCTGATAGATTAATTGTGAATGTGCCAGCAGTTCAACAAGATGCTTATGATGATTACACTCAACCTTCACTGTCCCTGCTGTCTCCCTATACTCTCCGTACAGTGTCTAAAAACTCTACCTACAATCTGCACTGTCCCTGCACTCTCCCTATCCAATATTCTACAATTAAAGGGTTTCTACCACCACATTTTGACCTAATTAGCTGTCAGACACTAGCGATCTGCTAGTGTCTGCTCTACCTAACCATGCTATTGTAATTCCTTTCTCTGCAGCGGTTACCCTAAAAAACGTAGTTTTATTGCTATGCTATGCTAATGAGCCTCTAGGTGCTATGGGGGCGACTTTTCAGCACCTAGAGGCTCCGTCCACTCACTATTTCCACCGCCCAGCGCGCTCCAGCACGCCCCTCTCCTCTAGATTGACAGCCCACTCGCGCCTGCGCCGTGTGCTTCTGTATTCGGCGCAGGCGCAGTGACTGTTGGACTGCTCCCTGCGCCGTAATCGGAGCAGGTGCAGTGAAGATGCCGGCGCAGGGAGACAGTCACTGCGCCTGCGCCGAATACAGAAGCACACAGCGCAGGCGCGAGAATTTGGCCGAGATGCAGAGAAGTAGTCTGTCAATCTAGAGGAGAGGGGCGGGCTGGAGCGCGCTGGGCGGCAGAAATGGTGAGTGGACGGAGCCTCTAGGTGCTGAAAAGACGCCCCCATAGCACCTAGAGGCTCATTAGCATAGCAATAAAACTATGTATTTTAGGGTAACCGCTGCACAGAAAGGAATTACAATAGCATGGTTAGGTACAGCAGACACTAGCAGATCGCTAGTGTCTGACAGCTAATTAGGTCAAAATGTGGTGGTAGAAACCCTTTAAAAGCTTTCTGATACACTGTCCCTAACGCAAGAGCTTGTCAAGTCTCTCCTTAAGATCAACTCACAGTGAAATGGCAGAGAGGGCGCAGAATGAGGGGATGGCTATCTGCTGATTGGCTGGATGCATGGCATTATAGGTCATATTGCGCTGTCGGCTTCTTACATTTATTTTGTAACATGTGCAGTAGCTATTTTAGAAAAATAGCTAATAGATTCGTTACCATGAAGCACAAGGGAATTCGGATTTGCGGTGAAACGATTTTTTCCCCTAAACTTTTGATCGAATTCCACTTTGGATGCTTTGATTTTCTCAACACTAACTATCACCACAGGCAAAATTACAATGACAAGTATCACCTCTATTTAGATAACACATGGGAACACTGTATGCTTGAATGCTGCTCCTTTCAAATGAGGGACGCAGGACCCCAGTTCTCGTGGTCAGTGGAGGTCCCATTGGTCAACCCAACACTGATCTCACGGTTATTCCCTTGCCAGTGAATAGTGGATATTATGTTACTGGAATATACCAATAACTTGTTTTAACAACAGTATTACAGCTTCTTTACAGGGTCAACACTGGTTACAATTTGACAAAAACTGAACATTAGTGCAATGCAAGTTAACTTTATTTCAGTGTTTGGAATGCAAATGTACCATCATTGGCTTCCTACAAGTACAATTCTGCCTACACAATCTAACATTTACAGCTTTTCAAATAGTGATGGACTAACATCTGGCGGGACGGTTCGCGAACCTCAAGTTCGTGGCGGGTCCCATTTACTTTAATGGCAGGCGAACCTGAAAAACCTTCAGCTCATATTTTCAGCCAAGAAATAATTACTAGAACTGCACAAATAGTCGCGCACACCAGTTATAATTATTTTTTCCAATATCGTTTGTCACTCTGTGTAGCAGAGGGAACACAGCAAAACCGCTAACAAATGCTGCAGTACCCAAATACACTATATAGAAAGTATATTATTGGTATATAACACCCCGCTTCTATTAGTTTTTTGGGGGGGCGACTGGTATATCACACGAGTTATAATTATTTTTTCCAATACCATTTGTCACTGTGTGTAGCAGAGGGAACGTAGCAAAACCGCAATGCTGCTGTACCCAAATGCACTTGTAAGAAGGAACAAGGGGCCGTCATTGACGGAAGATACGTGTCACTGAGGTTCCTGGCCTCGGTGAGGTAAGAACCGGGTTTTTCCCTGAAGTGTCAGTTCTGTAGTGCACTCTGACACTTCAGCTGTTAGTATGGCTGTAAATCCAATCCAGGCCGGTTCTTATTGGGAGCAGCCAAAGAGCAGGGTGGGTGGCTGTTCCCCACGGTTCCAGGCTGGGTTTTGGCTGGGATATAAAAACCCAGCCAGCACGTTCAGCTGGTGTGGATTATCCTCCATGACAGAGAAGCTTTGGAGTCTGTGTCTTGGGACCTGTGAATCTGTGCCGTGCTAAACGGCTGAGAGCCGCATCCTGGGGAAACAGACCTCTAAAGCCTGCTGTGGACTGAGGGTGGAAAACTGCTGACCAGGTGAAGGCTTTTTTGCACTGTGGACTTTGTGTGGTGTGAACAGGCACCAAAACTGAACACCATTACTTTTGGCTTATTTTTACTTATGTATGAATAAACTCTGAACTTTGCTTTACAACCTTGTTTTTGCCTCTGTACTGCATCCGCTTACCCTGCCTACCAGAGCAAATCCCCACACACTATATAGAAAGTAGATTATTGGTATATAACACTCGCTTCTATCACTTTTTTGGGGGGGAGACTGGTATATCACACCAGTTATAATTATTTTTTCTAATTGCATTTGTCACTCTGTGTAGCAGCAGTATCTCAGCAGAACCGCACACAACTGCTGCACAATACAAATCCACTATAACATGCTTTCTATGTTAGAAAGTATATTATAAGTGTATTACACCCCTCTGTGTATCACACCTATAGATAGCACACCTATACCAGTCCTTAAATTGACTTTTGTAGACCTATTTGATAGCGTTTTTGTCCCTAACAGTTTGTCCCTGCTCCACACAGCAACCTCTCCCTACACTGACAAAAGACTGAATGTAAAATGGCGGCCAGATCAGGTCTATTTATAAGGTAGGGGGTATGTCCATGTGCTGAAACTTCAATTGGCTGTCCTGTACCACCTGATGGATGTGTCATGGGTCAAAGTTTTTCACAATGTAAAGGAATATGGCGCCGGCGGACATCGCCATATGTTCGCATGTTCAACGAATCGCGAACGAGCAAGGTTAGCCGCTAACCGCAAGGCCATCTCTATTTGCAAATACTCAGTGTACGGTATGTGGATATTTAGGCAACATTTGAACATGACTTCATATGATGTCTATAGCCCTTGCAGAGCTGTGTTTGTCTTATAGGGCATTATTCTTACATTACGGTTCCTCCAATTTGATTTGTTGAAATCCTGCAACCCATATTTTAGCTCTTGGTTTCCCCAAAGCTTCAAAGTATATTTCATATTATGTTCCTGCTGCATTATGAAATTTGCAAGCATATTACTAGTATATTCTAATGCTAGCAGCACTGCATTTAAATATACTGTACTGTATTCTGTAATGGTTAAAAGAATACAAGAATACAAATTGCAATCTAATGACTGCATGTTATAGTCACCTAGGGCGAGTTTTAAAAAAAGTTTTAAAAAAAGTTTTTATAATAGAAAAGAAAAAAATATATCTAAAAATTTAAATGATCGGCAATTGCTCAAAAGTAAAATAACCAATGCAAAGAAAAAAATAGTTTTTTCCAAAGTTAAAATTTTTTTAGGTATTAAAACACAAGATAAACTATACAAATTAGGTATCACTGTAATTGTACTGATCCAGAAAATAAAGATAACAGGACAGTTTTACAGCATAGGGAACGCTGTAACAACAAAACGCATACAACTGTGGCAAAGATACATATTTTTTTTTTTTCCAATTTCATCAAACTTGGAGTTTTTTCTCTAGCTTCCCACTACATCATATGTAACGGTATATGTTGCCATTAAAAAGTGCAACTTTTTGTGAAAAAATAAGCTCTTATATGTGAATGGAAAAATAAAAAAACGTAATGGCTCAGAGAAGGCCAGGAGTGAAAAACAAAAATGCAAAAACGAACCACAAACTGGAATATTAATCTAGAAGTTCCCCTAAGGAGACTAAAAATAAAAGTTTAATATTTAAAAAATATATGAAAATAGCAAAAGTATTAATTTGAAAGTGCCCCCTTTTTCACAATTTTACATATAAGGCTAAACAATAAAAAATAGAATTGGTATCTCCACCAGTGATGGCCAGTTCGCATTGTTTGCCCGCGAACATATGCGGGCTGCCATCTTTTTTCACAAGTCTGGCGAGGCACCGGGGGCCTTCATTGGGCTGTTCTCGGAACTGCCTGCTCCCGGTGACTGCATTTGTTTTCAGACTGGCTCGCTACCTGTGCCTCGCCAGACTTGTGAAAAAAGATGGCAGCCCGCATATGTTCGCGGGCAAACAATGCGAACTGGCCATCACTGATCTCCACCTCTGAAAATGTCTGAACTATTGAAATATAAAGTAATTATCCTTCATGGTGAAAGGTGTAAAGGGAAAAATTGTAATGTCTTTTATGTTCACATCACCCTCTGAGAGATATAGAATAGAAAGTGATCAAAATATAACACCCGTTCCAATAAAAACTACTATTTACATAGCAAAAAAAGAGGCCCTCACAAGCTCTGCAGACAGAAGCATAAAAAAGTTAGAATATAAAAATTAGAAAAGTGTGAGAATGTGGCAGCACAAAGCAAAAAAATTTTTGGGGGAGAAAAACTTGATAAATGTGGTATCACCTAAATTGTACGGACCTGCAGAATAAAGGTAACATATCAATTTAACACACAGTGAAAAACTTAAAAATGAAACGTGAAAAACAATGGTGAAATTGTGTTTTTTTAAATTAAACCCCCTTTTTGCTGTATTTTAATACATGATTAGGCTACATTCACACGTCAGTATTTTTCTATATCCCGATTTTCGGTCCGTTTTTTGCGGATCCGTTGTTCCTGAAAATGTTTCCGTATGTCATCCGTTTTTTGCGGATCCGCAAAAAACGGAAACATGTATAAATTTCAATAAGCAAATAAAGTTGTTTGGATTTCTTTGAAAAAAATAAAATAAAATAAAATTAAAATGTAATTTCCAGGAACGGAATCCGCATAAAACGGATGACATACGTAATGACATCCGAATGTCTTCCGTTTTTTGCGGATCCATTGACTTTGTATTGTACCAGGATCCGAATTTTGCGGAAAAGAATAGGACATGTTTTATATTTAAACGGACATGCGGAACGGAACAACGGAAACGGACAGCACACATTGTGCTGTCCGATTTTTTCCAGGACCCATTGAAAATGAATGGGTTCAGATCTGGTCCACATCTGTTCCGCAAAAAACGGAACAGATCAGGAAAGAAAAAACGGACGGGTGAATGGACCCTAAACCTGGTAAATTAAATGGTGCCATTAGAGAAAACAAACAAGCCCTCATATGGCTATGTGAAGAAAAAAATAAAAAGTTATGGCTCTTGGAAGGTGGGGAGTACAAAATGAAACAAAAAAATGGAAAATCGGTTATTGTATTAAGTATTTGATAAAATGTTCTCTTAAGCTGTTGATGTGATTAATAGGCTAATTACATTTTTATATAGAATAAATCAAATATTCTACTACCTACCGTGCACTGTACTGTTGTCCTTTTGTCCTAAAAATGCTTCCATAGCAGTACTGGTCAAACAAAATGAATCCTCACCGATCACAGATTAAATCACCCTGGGGCTAGCTTCGCTTACCCCTCACATTATCAGTTATAATCACTAAAGGAGGCTTTGTGCAGACACTCTTTAACCTGCACAGGCAATAATGTAATACATGGTGACTAAAGATGAGCGAAGTTTAAAAAAATTCGATTCAGACGCTTCGCCAAATTCTTCCAAAAAAATTGCTTTGTTGCGAATTAATTCGTCACAAAGTGCATTAAATCAGCTATATCCGGCCTGCAGGGAGAGTGTATCTCAGTGTACATCACTGTGCATTGCAGAAACATGCATAGCTAATCCTTTCTGGTAGTGAAACAGTTACTGTGTGTCAGTATGACAGGAAGGTGACATGCGTCACTATTGGGCTCAGTTCACACACACTTATTTGTCAGTTACGGGTCAAAAACACAGAACAGGTGCAGATCTTTTCATGATACCTTATCTGAGAGTAGGATTAGCTCCTGATTTTGGCTCACCATACAGTAACTGCTGGAATTAACTGACCAAATAACTCAAGTGTGAAGCACTGAGCAGTGATGAAGCATTGAGCGAAACGCGCGTCAGGACGCAGGAGAGACTGCTCTTTGGTATGGCTACATGTATAAGTTTATTGTGACTTAATCTGGATTGCTATAGGTTCTATATGTGAATTATATTTATTAGAACTTTGCACTTTATGTGGATTTGTTTATATTTAGCGTGGTGTTATATACGTCTTTACCTTAGTTGTCAGCCCAGTAATACCATTTCACAAAACTAATGGCCTGCTTTGCCTGCCTGGGCACCGTACATCCAGTGTGTCTGTACCACCAACAGTTTTTAATCATGTGATTTCAACAAGTATGTAATAATAAAGATATATTTAATTATCCTAACCCGGTTATTGCTTTATTTGGAGTATACTTATCTGAGAGTAGGATTAGCTCCTGATTTTGGCTCACCATGCAGCAACTGCTGGAATTAACTAATCAAATAACTCAAGTGTGAACACAGCCTTACAGGTCAATGTTAGCATCAGGTACAGTATAATGTACTTAACAGTGCAGTGGCCCAAGATTCTGATATAGTGGGAAAGAGCGGTCTCATTTTGCACCGCCTGCTGCTTCCACATAGATTGATAGATAACCTATTTTGTTAGCCACTTATACAAGCAGTGGCCCCATGACAGAAGTAGGAGTGTGTCAGCAGTAAGTTTGTGTTGACATCAATGTTTATTTTTACCTTCTTCTGATATGTCAGAAGAAGAATATAAAAAAAGACCTGATTCCTGTATTTTGAGCATCTGCCTTCACACAGTAAATATTTGGTCAGTATTGGTAAGGCAAAATGGGAGTGGGTCCAAAACAGAGATGACATCTGAAAGGATTATTTGCATGTCTTCTGTGTTTTGTACCCACTCCTGCTTTTGGCATCCAAATCATGATCAAATCCTGATGCAAAATCCTGACCATGTGATTGTCTTGCTTCGGTGTGGAGGGAATCATCACACCGAGCATAAGAGGGAAGGGGGGAACAGGGAGTCAGGCCTTAGAACTAGGGAAGGAAGATGGACACCTCCTAGTAAAACCCTAACCAAAATCCTGACTACCAGTATGAACAGACCCCAGAGGTAGTTGTGTTCATATGCAGGAATACCTAGATTCCTATCAAGCCCTATAGGACCCTGGTACTAATGGCAGAGACGAGACTACCTGTTCCACCAAAAGGAAGGACGAACAGGAGTCTCCTTCAGGCCTAATACAAACAATAGGGAAATGCAACACACAGAACCCAAACAAAATACAAAAAGGGTAAGGAAAGATTTAACTTCAAAGGGGCTATGGAAGCACCAGGAACTCCACCGAGAACCACACACCAGCTATCCACAACTGAAACTGAAGCTGTAAACTGCACAGCTTTGTGGGAGAAGCAACAATAAATAAGGAAGGTTAAATAACCACACTAGCAACACTTGAGGCAAGGGGTGTGGCCATTACCAGAAACAACACAGTCTCCTATTTATCCACAGGGAAAACCTGTCAGATTAAACCACGTGTTGCCAGTCTCACCGATCTCCTGCCACCCTTTGCGGGAACGTCCGTGACAGTGATACAGGCCACATGCTCAATTTGCATGAGTTTTGGCCATCTGCCTCTGAAATTAGTTTTATTCAGATGGAAAAGAAGTCATGCATGCAGGAATTTAATAGCCTCCATCACATGGTCAGTATTTGGTCAGTTTGTTTCATCCGTATTTGATCAGCATTGGTAGGGAAAAAACAGAAGTGGGTCCAAAACAGAGATGACACGTGATGGAACTATTTGCATGTCTTCTGTGTTTAGGATCCATTCCTGCTTTTGGCTACCAAATCATAATCAAATCCTGATTCAAAATATTGACCGTGAGATCGAGGCCTTAACAGAACAAGATGTTGGCAGTAGTAAAAGATGGCAGCACAGGCAGCAGGTGTGTGGCACTAGGCGGGTGGCAGCATCATAATAGTGGCTGTAGCATATGACCAGAAGTAAGGGCCATTTTTCACAATGTTCTGGTGTGGCCATATACTGCAGTCAGAACATTACTGCCCGAATTATCTAGTCTGATGCATCAGGCACCAGTGTGTGGAAATCATGGCTGATCCATGTCTGATTGATCTTTATAAAGGTTAATGTCTCATTTTGTGTTGAAAGTTCTCTTTGGGGTAACTATGCCCCCCGCAAACACTCGCCCTGATGCCACCTTACTGGCCGGGCAGGAAAACTTGTCCAGTTGCGGACACAATTCAAGTTTGGCTGCCCAGTAGTTGAGGGGATCTTGGATCTGGGGTGACAGGGTGCACTCCAAGTATGCCACCACCTGTTGGTTCAGGTTCTGCTCCACGTCCTGCTGCTGGCTGATTTCTTCAGTTGATGGGTGAAGAAACATGCTCATCAAATACTCAAGACTCAAGTTACTGCTGATGGAGCTGGTGCTGCTTCTGCAACCTCAGACCTTTGGGAGGATGGGCAATGGCACACATAGGCAGCGACCAACCAACTACATAGGATGTCTCAATAGTAGTTGAGTTTATCATCCCTCTCAACAGGAGTAAAAAAGGCCCCCATTTTGTCCCGGTAGCGAGGGTCTAATATCGTGAAGAGCCAGTAGTCAACCCTCTGCAGAATGGTGATAATGCAGCTGTCACTACGCAAACAACTCAGCATGCATCTGGCCATTTGCTCAAGGGAAATGGAGGGACTCCCTGCCTTCATCTCCTCTGCATACTTCCATGGTCTGTTGGGGTTATCTGCCTGATCTTCCTCATCACCCTCCTGCTCCTCATGCTCCTTCTGTTCCTCTCCTGTCACTTGGGCAAATAAACCACCTATTTATGTGCGTTAATGTTCTCGTCCTCATTATCCTTGTCTCCCAGTTCAGTCCCCACAGGGCTCAGATGGCTGTGAGATGTACGTGCCATATCTCCAGTCCCCTGGCCAGCCATATTTATCAGCGTATGCTCCAGGACATGAAGCAGTGGAATGACATCATACATCCCATAATCCTGGCGACTGGCAAAAAAAGTGGCCTCCTCAAAGGGCCTGAGCAAACGGCAGGTGTTATGCATTAACTGCCACTGGCTAACGTTAAAGTTACACAGGGGAAGAACCCTGTCTGCCTGCATTATCAAGAAATCGTTCACAACCTTTCGCTCATATAGCGGGACTAACATGTGGAGGGTGGAGTTCCAATGTGTGGAAATATCGCATATGAGGCGATGTTGGGGAACACTATTGTCATGAACCAGCGGGTGTGAACCCACTGTGCCACGTGTCCTACCTCCTCTAAGGGCATTGTCTAATTGAACCCCTCGATCTTCACAGTACTCCTCATGGTGGGGATAGACTTTTCCGAGGGGAACACCGGGTAGCTATCTCTTGAAGAAGATTGGCACATGAGGCAGCTAGTCCAGATGGACCAGGAGGTACCAGAGCAAGGCACCAGAGGTACAGACGTAGTCAGCAAGCCAAGTCATAAAAGGGAGCAACAGTGCAGGACCGAAGGATAAGGCAGAGGCGAAGTCAAACAAGCAATAGGTCAGGGCAGGCGGCACAGGTACAGGTCAGGCAATCCAGTTCGGCAACAAGAGAGTCAAGGCAAGCAGGCAGGGATCAAGCAAGTAGCAGAGTCCAGAAACACAAGCACAGGTGAGGTAAACAGGAGCACAAGCAGAGATATCAGCAACCTTTGCAGGACACTAGGACCTTGATGTTCAGGCATCTGGGAAGGGTGTTGAGCCACTTATACATGCAGGAGGGCTAGGATTGGTTAGCGAGGTCACATGATGTAGCCCATAAAGCACAGGAAGGGAGTGATGCACAGCAGCCGCTGTTACAACTATTCTGCCTTTGCTGATCAAGGAGGGTGTGTTTTGCACAGTAAGAATGGCTGAAGTGCATATACAGTTTCCTTCAAGACATCTTGAAGTTGGTTGGAAGACTTTAGGAACCAGGTTACAACCAGATTAAAGATGTGCGCCATGCAGGGCGCATGGATCATCCGTCCCTGACGCAGTGCCGACAGAATGTTCTCATTATTGGTGAGCATGGTTATAATCTTCCGTTGACAAGGAGAAAGCAAGGATTCCATTTCTTGGTTGATGACATGGCGCAGTTCCTCCCCAGTGTTCACAACACCTGTCATTGTCGCTACTTGCACGCCTACAGGAAGAGGCAGAGGACCTCTCCTCCAAATCTGGACTGGCCAGTAGCTGCTATCCTCAATAATATCATCCTTGCTGAAAAGCGGAGCAGAGCCAGCGGCATACATGACAGGAGCAGCAAAGGAAAGAGGCAGGTTTAGAACAGGTGAGGGCACAGAGCTTGTTCCTGGGCCATGCCAACTAAGTGTGGTGTCAGAGAAACCCACCAGCTCCTAGCTGTGTGTGTCTGATGTCAGTTGAGATGATGTAGAAGACCGAGTCAACCATTCCAGGACAGCGGGATTGGTTGTCAAAACATGACTGCTGGATGACAGGGGCAGCTGTTGCCTGCTGCTGCTACCACCGCCGTTTTTATGCTGCTACTTCTACATTTTTGTCACTGCCCATGCCTTTGGAGGGCCCTGGCAACTGTTTGTTGGATATACTGTATAGTAACAGTAACTGTATATGTAAAATAAGTTATTCATTGTCAATGTGGACACCCCAATAACAGCTTATTCACCCCAATTTGAGAATCAATGCCTAATGGAATTTCTTATCTATGAAACAAGGTGTACAATAACAGCAAAAATAGCTTATTCGCCCCAATTTGAAAACCAAGGCCTAATAGAATGGCTTATCTTTTAAACATGGACATCCCAATAACAGTAGTATTATTATTTTGTTTTAGTTATTTTACGCACTTATATAGCGCTGCTATATTCCGCAGCGCTTTGCAGACATTAGCATTAAGCTCACAATCCAAGACATATCAGTATGTCTTTGGCATGTGGGAGGAAACAGCAGTACCTGGAGGAAACCCACGCAAACAAGGGGAGAACATACAAACTCCATGCAGGTGTTGTCCTTGGTCAGATTCAAACCAGTTTTCAAGTACATGTGTGTCAAAAGCACACAGTGCAATGCAGCTGATTTTTAAGAAATTTTAAATTTTAAAAACTATAAGAAAAAAGTTGCCCTCATCCTTACCCATTTTGTCTGACTTCAAAGTGGGACATGTACACCACACAACTGACATAAATACATTTCTAAATCTCCCCCATATGGCTGCAGCTGCCCTCATACAGTGTACTATAACACTGTCTGCCTGAACCACTAGGGGGTGCTCAGTGCATAAGAATGTATACAGTTGCTATTGACTGCAATGGAAGCTGTAAAAAAAAAAAAATCTCTTTGCACTAAGCTTTCTCCAATGGCCCTGCATTAAAATGCTTGGCTTTCTTGTCAAGAACAGAAGCAGTTTGTGCCGGATATCCTTTCACCCATAGCAGTTGTGTGGTCTGCCTCCATGGAAGGTACGCCACTGATGATGCCCATCTGCACTATATGAGTTTATGGACACAGGTTTTACATGTGGTACAACCCGTTTAAGCAGTATTAAAGGTGGAGAATTATTTTAAATACAGAATGACTTCTGCTTGAGTTTAAATAATACTAATGTATACTCTATAATATAGGGAGGCAGCTGTATATTGCATTGAATCAGAGCCAGAGTCTATAATTAATTAAACATAGCTGCACATATCACATCTGCTGCTACCATTTTGCCATTGTGCAGACACAACTCTATTTTTAATTCCAACCATATTTTTTGTGAAATTTGTCTATAAGTTCAGCATCTGAAGAATTTAAAACGTAATGGCAATAACATCAAGGCGTTCTCATTTCTAAACATGAACCAGAAGCCAGAGAAAATGTTCTTTGTGCACTAACAAAGTTAATGTTAAATTGCTTCTAAGCGACAGCAGAGAGCTTCAAGAAACTTTAAATGTTTTCTCCCCTTCCACATGAACTGTCCATATGATTAAAGATACCTTTATTGGAGTCAGAAAATGTGTTTCATATGCCCCATACTTATTTTGTGATGAACTATGCAGGGAAAATACTCTAGGAATGAAAACTCAATAATTATACATACATTATTCCCAAATTTTTGGTACATGTCTTACATTACAGTACTAGTACCTACGCAATTTGATCTGAAACTGGTGATGTCAGGGGTGTACTATTATACTATTATGCATGTGTTATGGACACTATGGCACCAATTGACAAGTGTGGTATGTTAACCCTTTCATGACCAAGGGTCATTGATGCCCCAGTGTCCAGGTCAAAATTAACCAATCTGACTTATGTCATTTTATGTGGTAATAGCTTTGGAACACTTTTATTTATCCAAGCCATTCTGAGATTGTTATCATAGTCTCCATAGTCTGAGAGACATAGCTTTTTTATTTTTTGGGCGATTGTCTTAAATAGGGTATCATTTTTTGTGGGATGAGGTGACGGTTTTAATGGTATAATTTTGGGGGGCATACGCCTTTTTGATCGCTTGATGTTGCACTTTTTGTGATGTAAGGTGACAAAAATTGCTTTTTTGGCACTCTTTTATATATTTTTTTTACGATGTTCACCCTGAGGGGTTAGGTCATGTGATATTTTTATCGAGCATCTTGTTACGGATGCGGCTATACCTAATATGTACACTTTTCTTTTTTTTTTTTTTTAGTTTAAAACAATAATAGCATATTTGAAATAAAAAAAATGATGTTTTAGTGTCTCCATGTTCTGAGAGCTATAGTTTTTTATATTTTTTGAGTGATTTTCTTATGTAGGGTCTCATTTTTTGCGGGATGAGGTGACGGTTTTATTGGTACCATTGTGTTTGACATATGCCTTTTTGATCGCTTGGTGTTGCACTTTTTGTGATGCAAGGTGACAAAAATTGTTTTTTTGGCACTGTTTTTATTTTTATTTTTTTATGGTGTTTATCGGACAGGGTCAATCATGTGATATATTTATAGAGACGGTCGTTACGGATGCGGTGATACCTAATATGTGTATTTTTTTTTCTTTTTTTTATAGGAAAAAGCAATACATTTTTTTAATTTACATTTTTATGTATTTTTATTTTATTATTTTTACTTTTTTTAATCAAGTCTCAAGTGGGGCTGATGGCTGTACTATACTTTGCAATGCTCTTGCATTGAAAAGTATAATACTATCAGATTTCCTGTAGATGGCAACACTGGATGCCTTTGCAAAGCGTTTGGTTGCCATGGCAACCATCGGGTGCTGCCATCACAGCGCAGCAGACCCGATGGTTGAGAGAGGGAGCCCCCTCCCTCTATTAACCCCATGGATGCCACTGCCACGGCATCTAAGGGGTTACAGCATACAGCTGACAATCGCTGCTGATGGCGGCGGCTCAGGAATGGAGCCGCCGCCATCAAATACAGGAGGGGGCACAAATGGGGGCAGCGCTGGAAAGCGGGGGTAAGGGCAGCATTGAGGGGGCACAGATGGGAGCAGGATGCATGGATGGGGGGGGAGGGGAGACCGCATCAGGGGCAGGATACATGGATGGGGGGGCGGGGACAGATGGCAGAGGCAGGGCTCACAGGGGGGGTGGAGGCGCACGGGGGGGCACAGATCGGGGGGCACGAGGACACATTACCTGATTTCAGGCTCTTATCTGCAGAGTGCAGATCAGAGCCTGGAACAGGCACTTTTCCACTGCCACGATCCGATTCGTTAGTCTGCACAGATGGGTAAAAGATGTGTATTGAAGTCTATGACCTGTGTGTTCTCTTCCAAATGCAGTGGATAGGAATCAAAGAGGGGGATCACCTGGACCTGTACTGTAGATAACCTCTGACATTTCTAAATTTATATGAGCATTGTTGGTGCCTTGTCGAGGATTGGTGCTGAGCAGCATGTCATTAATTGATACCCTGTAACATAAACATACTGTAATTGAAAGCACTTCAGATAATCATTAAATGGATGTTCCTATTTTTGAATATTATGGCATATCTCTAGGACATACTGTAAGATTATAATGGTAGTATTTCAACATCTGTGACCCTCACAGGAAAACTAGGTCCCTTTGCATTTGTACTTTTTTCTGAAAAGTAGTCCTCCTAGCTACAATATCTACTGTGCAGGGAACTGCTACACAACAGGTGAGTCAGGTTGAGTTGTAGTTCCCTGCACAGTGTGTGACATTTGAAGAAGACTCTCGGAAGATTCTACTCTCCCTCCAACCTTGAAGTGGCTGTCCTTTACAGCCCCCCCTTCCCCAGGCATGGTCACCATCTTTTTCGATCACTTCAAAGCCTAGCTCCTATATGTTCTTTCTGAAAAAATCCCCACTATCATCATGGAAAAAGATAGGTTCAGGAGCAGCACTGCATGCGGCTTATGCAGAGCAATGGTGGAGACCATGCAACAGCTGGGCAAGAGGCCACAGATCCAACGCGGTCTACAAGTAAATAGTAGAAATAGAAGGCCACAGCAGCATATCCAACAGGTTCTTCTTTATTATCGAAAATTCCACAGCATAGTGTACAGAAAAATGGCAACGTTTCGGCTAAGTGTAGCCTTTGTCAATCATATGCTTGACAAAGGCTACACTTAGCCGAAACGTTGCCATTTTTCTGTACATTATGCTGTGGAATTTTCGATAATAAAGAAGAACCTGTTTGATATGCTGCTGTGGCCTTCTATTTCCACTATCATCATGGGCGAATTCAACATCCTCATTGACACCTGCCACTCAGCTAACTGTAAACTTCTAGAACTTACCTCCTCCATTGGCATGTCACAGTGGTTCTCCACTGCCACAAAGATCGTCACACACTAGGTCTTATCTTTACCCGCCTCTGTTCCCTATCTAACCTAACTCATCTCTCCCACTATCCGACCACAAGCTACTTACATTCTCTTCACTTGTGTCTTCAGCTTCCCCCTAGTCCACAAACTGGAACTTTAAACATCTTAACTTTTCGGTCGCTTTCTGACTCTTTTCTGACACTCTCTACAATATGTTCCCTCCATGATGCAGTGCAAATGCTGCTGCCAATTTCTAAAACACCACAATAACTTCAGCTCTTACTCAGTTACCCTCCTCATACATAACAAAAAAATAAATAAATATATATAGACTGTTATGCAGGGAAGTCCTCTCCTGCATAACGGAAACGGGACCGATTCATTTTGCAACCCATAGACTTCTATTATGACGGAATGAATAACGGAATGCCTCTAAAGACATTCCGTTATGCATTTCGTCATAGAATTGTGTTATGGTCCGTGGTAACGGAATCCTTAACACAATTCACCTTTTACCACCAAGCGAAGTGTGAACGAATTTCATAAGAGGAAATTCGCTCATCTCTAATTCCAATACAGGTTGTGGGTGGTAGGTTACAAGACTAAGGCCAGGCAGCCACTGTCCACATATGCCACCATTACCTATTCTGTCCTGACATGAGGCTATCATGCACTGTTTCTTCTGATCTGACTGTATCAGTGATCAAATACCATAAATATCTTATTGGATTTGTGTGACTATGTATAAACTAGCAGAAGGACCTGGCTTCGCTTGGGTATATTTCATCTATTTCATTTAATGTTTGTGTGTGTCGTTAAAAGATATCAACACTATCCTCTATAACAGTGACATCTACAGCACCCCTCCCCTTAACAATGACCTACACAGACCCCCCCCACACTGCCCCATCTCCATACAAATGGGACCTCCACAGCAGCCCATCCCCTTAACTTTGACCTTTTACAGCAGCCTGCCCCTTTAACAGTGAATGCCACAGCACCCCACCCACTTGACAGTGACCTCCACAGGGGCCTGCCCCCTTAACAGTGACCTCTACAGCACCCACCCCTTAACACTGACCATATATTACAGTCCCCTTAACTGACCTCCATCATTCCCGGCCCCCTTAACAGAGACCTCCACAGCGACTGCCCCTTTAACAGTGACTGCCACAGTACCCCACTATCTTAACAGTGACCTCCATTGTACCTCGCTCCCTTAACAGTGACCTCACAGTACCTCGCTCCCTCAACGGTGACCTCACAGTACCATGCTGCCGCTTTAATAGTGGCCTCAACAGTCCCCTCCTCCCTTAACAGTGACCTCCACAGTGCCCAACACTTTAACAGTAACCTCCACAGCGGCCTGCCCCTTAACAGTAACATCCACAGCGCCCTCCCCTTTAACAGTGACCTCCACAGTGGCTGCCCCTTTATTAGTGACCTCCACAGTACTCTGTCTCGCTAACAGTGATTTTGACAATAACCCACCCCATAAAAGTGACCTCCACAGAGCTCCGTTTCCTTAAAATGTGACCTCCACAACACCTGCCCCCTTAACACTGACCTCCATAGCGGACTGTCCCCTTAACTGTGACCTCCACCATTCCCTGCCCCCTTAAAAGAGACCTCCACAGCTCCCACCCCTTTAACAGTGAACTCCACAGCACCCCGCCCCCTTAACAGTTATCTCCACAGTGGCCCGTCCCTTTAACAATGACATCCACAGCGGCCCACCCCTTTATTAGTGACCTAAACAGTACCCCATCTCCTTAACAGTGATTTCCACAACACCCCACTTCTTAACAGTGGCCTCTACAGTATTCTGCCCCTTAACACTGACCTCCATAGCAGACCGTCCCCTTAACTGTGACCCCACAGCAGCCTGCCTCTAGGGTGGCCAGAGGTCCGGTTTTAGGCCGGACAGTTCAACTTTCAGACTCCCTGTCCTCTGTCCAGGCCCTGGAAAGGATGCCCTTTCGAACAGCTCACTCTCAGACAGCATCGCTGTGCTGTCTGAGTGTGAGCTGTAGGGAGAAAGTTACCCTCCCTACCACCCCTGTAGCTGACAGAAGTTGATTTTTACCTTCATTTTTTCAATCCCCGTTGGCTGCGGAGTGGGAGGGAGCGTGACCTAACCGGATTGGGGGAGTGGCCTGGTGGGACCTAGAGGTGGGGTTTTTAAGTCCGTCTTTTGAGGGTGGCCTGAATGGCCACCCTACCTGCCCCCTTAACTGTGACCTCCACAACACTCCGCTCCCTTAACAGTGTCATCCACAGCGCCCTGCCACTTTAAAGCTGACCTACAGCAGTGAGGAAAAATGGCTGGGTTGTTATGGAAACCTGGTGTAAAACTGTGTGGATGTGGAGACTAAGGGCCTGCGAGATGCTATTGGCTCATAAGGGTCATGTGACCATGTGTATGGCAGTTGGGATATGAGGAGAAAACCTGCAGGCTTCTATTTGCTAATGTAGGTCATGTAATGTGCCATATTTGCATTTTGTAGGAATATCTCAGGAACAGTATGCTCGAGAGAGCTTAGACATGGTCTAAAACCTTCCTGGACACCTAATTTACCTGTGTGCCAAATTTTGTGATTGCAAACGCGACGGTGCAGATTCCTTTAGTGGACATACACACACACACACACACACATACACTCAGCTTTATAACTAGATTATTGTTAAAGTGCCATTCATTCCATGGAGCTGTAAATATGAAAAGAGGTGTTCAAACAAGATGAGTTACAAACTGGTACAAAAGGAGAGAGGACCCTGCCTGCAAGGGCTTACAATCTGCAAGGGATAGTGGAAGGATATAGTGGTTGAGCGTAAAGCTGGTCATACAGTAGTATAGTGGCAGCAAGGTTACTGTAGGTTGTAGGCTTGTCTGAAGAGGAGAGTTTCAGGTTTCTTTTAAAGGTTTTCCCGTTAGGCAAATTTCACACTAGCGTTAAAGTTTTCCGGTATTGAGTTCCATCATAAGGGCTTAATACTGGAAAAAACGCTTCATTTTTTATCCCCATTCATTGTCAATGGGGACAAAACTGAATTGAACAGAACTGATTGCTCCAAAATGCATTCCGTTCCATTTAGTTGCGTTCCCAGACCGGAGAGCAAACCGCAACATGTTGTATTTTGCTTTTCATCCTGGTAAAAACTGAAAAAACGGATCCGGCATAACCCCCAATGCAAGTCAATGGGGACGGATCCCTTTTCTCTGCCACAATCTGCCACAATAGAAAACGGATCCGTCCGCCATTGACTTTCAATGGAGTTCAAAACGGATCCGTTTTGGCAATGTTAAAGAAATGTTAAAGATAATACAACCAGATCCGTTCATAACGTATGCAGATAGTTGTATTATCAGTAACGGAAGCGTTTTTGCTGGACCCTGCCGGATCCAGCAATAACGTTAGTGTTAAAGTAGCCTTAGTCGAGTATCTGATATGTTGGTGTGGAGAGTTCCAGAGAAGGGGGAAACTTGGGAGAAATCTTGGAGATGACTGTGGAAAAAGCAGATAAAAGGAGACTAGATAAGGAGGTCTTATGAGGATTGGATATTGCATGTGGGAAGGTACCGGGAGATCAGGTCATAGATGTATGGAGGGGATAGGTTGTGGATGGCCATGTATATCATAGTTAATATTTTGTACTGGATTATCTGGGCAATGGGGAGCCAGTGAAGCGGTTGGCACAGAGAAGAGACAGAGGCGTAAAGGAGGAGAGGATGATTAGATGGGAAGCAGAATTGAGGATAGATTGGAGAAGTATTAGAGTGCAAGAAGGGAGGCCACAGAGGAGGATGTTACAGTAGTCTAGGTGAGAGAGGATGAGAGCATGTACAAGTATTTTTGCTGACTCCTGGTTGAGGAATGTGTGGGTCTAAGAGATATTTTTCTGTTGTAGGGAGCAGGAGGGGAAGGGCTTGAGTGTGCAGTTTGAAGAACAGAGCACAATAGAATTTTACCCCAAGGCAGCAGACTTGGTTGACCCGAGAGAGTGTGCAGCCATTGGTTGTGATATATAGGTCTTGTTAGAGTAGCTTTCTCTACTGAAAATGAAGTTGTCGAGGATCAAGCGATTCACCGGCCGGGACATCAAGCACACACACAGTGTGCCGGATTTTCCCTTTCTCAATGTTTATCTAATATATAAAGCTGAGTATATGTGTGTATGTATGTCCACTAAAGGAATCCGCACCGTCACATTTACAATCACGAAATTTGGTGTCCCGGAAGGTTTTAGACCGGGTCTCATCTCTCTACACGTACCGTTCCTGAGATATTCCCCAAAAATGCAAATATGGCACATTCAGGCCACCCTCAAAAGACGACTTAAAAACCCCGCCTCTAAGTCCCGCCAAGCCACATCCCCGATCCGGTTAGGTCACGCCCCCTCCCACTTCACAGCCAATAGGGATTGAAAAAATGAAGGTAAAAATCAACTTCTATCAGCTGCAGGGGTGGAAAGGAGGGTGACTTTATCCCTACAAAAATCAGTGCAAAAAATGCACCAAAATGATACACAACTAACAATACTAGCTAATTCCTCAAGCCGATGTTAAAAGCTGAGAACTTTGCCAATATCTTCCAGTCAGGAACATATCTTGTATGTGATAGCTCATTATTATTGTATTACCTCATGTGCTGTATGTATAGCAGATATTCTTTATTCATGCCATGTACTATGGATATTTATGTTCTGAAATACTACTGTTTTATTCTGTAGTTTCACCTTTCCTGTCACAGTCTACTAGCAATAAAGAGAAGGTTAAAGCTGAACAGTCTCTTTTTCTCAAGAAGACAGGGGGTTTAGCTACATGTCAGATTACACACTGTGCTAACGTGTATGAGGACAGTATACGCCATGTACAATCCATAAGGCACTATCAGCCACTCTATGTACGCAATGCATTTATGTAAGAATACCTCTGTACATATGCAGACCAATGGAGCATACTACAATTTTTGTGTCAGATTTCTTTTGATGTCAACTGAAAAAACCTCTATATGAAATTAGAGGCGTATGTAGGTAGAGGAGAGAATCGTTCACTACTATAGGAACTCTAAAACACAAAGCATCATGTGATCACTATGTATTTCATGGCTTATTTAGAGCTTTACAGGCTAAATGTGTAAGATTTATGAAAGGCAGCCAGATGTAGAAAAAGATGTTATATAAATGACAATTGAGATTAATCCAGTGTCTGCTTGGAGTAAGGTACTGCTACATATACTGTATGTTTGCTTATGCATGTCAGCCATGGTAGTTTGCAACTGCACTTTACTACATATTGTTCGGAGGTGCTGGTCTAATTTTATTTCTTAGATAGATAGATGGTAAATAGATACATTTATAGATAGATAAATAGCTGATAGATAGACACAAGAAGTGTGTTCTGTTTCACCAAATGCTTTTCTTTAGATTTATTAACCAATACCAATATATTTAAAATAAAAACTGTTCCCTACTATCTTTCATTCTGACACATCTCTCACCTCAAAAATATTTTGCTCTTTGGAGAACACTTCAAACCATATAAAATAAAAAAAATGTTGCTTAATCAATGGCAAATGTTCTGTGGTATTGTCTACTAGTACACTGCATGTTTTATTTAAAGTGAGACACATGGTATTACGTCTTAATAATTTTATGCTTGGCCTTTCTTTTTGTAAGGTTTGAATTAGTACAGCTTAATATATCAGTGGGTATTGCAACAAGTAAAAACACACAGTTCAAAGAGCGGTATAAATGCTTGACTTATTTTTGGTTCTTATTAAACAAAACATTTAGTAGAAATTTGTTTTGGTCCTTTAGTAAAACTCTAGCTAGGTTTACATGATAGTTTTACATTTGTTCATGGTCTTTGAAGTTATGTGCTAAGCTGGAAAAAAATCTCGGTAGATTTTACCGTTTTTGACCTTCATATATAGATTTCCTTGCATTTGTTATTAATGTTGTTGTATGTTCTGTAACAAACTAATATAAAATATCAAAGAACTAATAAAAGGCATACTGCATCACATGCTGACTCCTTCTAACAGCCAGAAGTTAGAAGGAGTCACCTACAGCAGTGTTCATAAAATAGAAATGAATTAAAAAGGTAAATAAAGCGCTAAATCACTATAATAATATATTTTTTCCCATAAATGCAAATGCACGGGAAATACTACACATTCAATTTTGAATTAAAGCAATAACAAAATATATCCAGTTTGAGTTTATCCTTTACAGCAATTAAAGAAAAAGGAATATTAGGCTACAAAAAGTAGCAGTGCCAGCATTGTTCTTTAAAAACTCAAAAAGTTAATCTATAAACTTGAAAAAATTGTTGAGATTTCACTTTACTTTGAATTAATATTTAGTGGCATAATGTCAGGCAGCCAGGGAGACAGACGCAAAGACGTGTCTCTTATTCTCCCAGGTGGTCTCCGGCCCTCCGGCGGGACATCCCTCACTCCTCGCTGGCCATGAGGGGTGCTGTGTTGCCCCCGAGGGTGGAGCTTGGAAAGGTTTGCGCTTTAAGTGAGCGCATCACTCTGTGAGATCCACTCCGGATCTTGGTACTGCTGGAAGACTGGACACCATCATTCCCAGCGCTGACAATGGTCAGGGATTCCGGGATGCCAGAACCCCTAGCGTCAGCTGTTGTCAAGGAACCTCTGTTGTCATGTCTCCTGACGACGTCCACTTTCACACTAGAGTTTTTACTGGATCCGGCAGGGTTCAGCAACACGCCTCCATTAATGACAATACAACCATCTGCATCCATTATGAACGGATCAGGTTGTATTATCTCTAACATTGCCAAGATGGATCCGTCATGAAATCCATTGATAGTCAATGGAGGACAGATCAGTTTTCTATTGTGTCAGATTGTGTCAGAGAAAACTGATCTGTCCCCATTGACTTGCATTGTGGGTCATGATGGATCCGTTTTGCTCCGCATCCCAGGACAGAAAGCAAACTGCGGCATGCTGCGGTTTGCTCTAGTATGAGAACGGAACGGAATGCATTTTGTTCCCATTGACAATGAATGGGGACAAAACGGAAGCGTTTTTTCCGGGATTGAGACCCTATGACGAATCTCAATACCAGAAAATAGAAATGCTAGTGTGAAAGTAGCCTTGGACGTGTGGTGGGAGGTTCCTTCCTCTGCACACTCTCAGCCCTCACCTGTGCTTCCCTGGTCTGAGGGTGGAGATTGGGTGTGACCTCAGCAGTGTCAGGTGATCTGTGGAGGGATACGGTATGTAAACCTGGTCTTTTCCCTCACTCACTGCTGAGTATTCAGTTGCTTCCCTGCTTCTGGATCTGAAGCTATCTGGTGAGTGGTTTCTCTGGATATTGACTCTGGCTCTGGTTGTCTTCTGGTTCTTGTGCCCTGGCTTATGTTTACTAACCATTCACGTGTTTCCCTATTGACCATTGCATTGTGTCACGGTATTTACTTTGGGGTTTTGCCCAACTGTGGCCGGTGTGCCCAGCCACCAGCTGCCATGCTATTTGACACCTGGGAAAGGCTCTGCCAAAGTCCCCCTTCCTGCTGGAGGCGGGTGAAGAGTACCCCGGCCCTCAAGGGTGTTCAATGTGTGACAGCTTGCGTAAAGTGTGTCTGGTACGCCGTGTTTGCTGGCCGTCAGTTTGGCTTTATCATTACATTAGCATTACAGAATAATCAGCCTAATCTATGCTAAGCAGCTGGGTAATCAGATGCATAGTTTGTTAACCCCTTCCCGACTGCCATACGGCTATATACGTGCTAATTACACATGCCCCGTGCAGCTAGTATGTGTATAGACGTCATGGCAGCTCTTTAATCCAAGCGTTGCAAAACGCTTGGATTAAAGCTTCTACCCCTGGACTTTACACTGTCACGGACAGCATACAGTCCAGTAATGCATCGATCTGATTGGTTAGTCTGTGCAGACTAACCAATCGGATTGCGGCAGTGTAAAAGTGCCTGTTTCAGGCTCTGATCTGCACTCTGCAGATGAGAGCCTGAAATCAGGTAGTGTGTCCTCTGTGCCCCCGATCTGTTGGCCCCATCTGTGCGCACCCCTGAACACCATCGACCCTCCCGCCCGGGCGCCCTGCGTCCAACCATGCGCTCTCCCTTCCGGCACCTGTGCTGCGCTCTCACTTCCGGCATTTGGCCCTCCTGCCCTCATCCATGATGTCTCCTCCCATGAGTGTCCTCTGCCCCCATCAGTGTCCCCATTCCTCACCTCTGCCCCCTGCCCGTGCTGCGGTCCCCCTGCTGTATGTGATGGCGGCTATGTTCCTGAGCCGACGCCATCAGCAGCGAGTGTCAACTCTATGCTGACACTCTGCTATAACCCCTTAGATGCCGCGGCATCCATGGGGTCAATAGAGGGAGGGGGCTCCCTCTCTCAACCATCCGGCTGCTGCGCTGCTTTGCAAAGGCGTCCAGTGTTGCCAACTATCAGGAAACCTGATACTACTATACTTTCCAATGCAATAGCATTGCAAAGTACAGTACAGCCATCAGCCCCACTGGATCTTTAAGATCCAAGTGGGATTTGATTAAAAAAAAAGTGTGAAAATAAAAAAAGTATAAAAAAAAATGTAAATTAAAATAAAATTTGCCTTTTCCTATATCCGCTCATTTATAAAAAAATAAAATAAACTATACATATTAGGTATCACCACGTCTGTAACAACTGGGTCTATAAATATATCACATGATCCACCCCGTGCGATAAACACCATAAAAAAAAATACTGTGTAAAAAAAAATTTTGGTCACCTTAACCACCTCAGCCCCCAGTGCTTAAACACCCTGAAAGACCAGGCCACTTTTTACACTTCTGACCTACACTACTTTCACCGTTTATTGCTCGGTCATGCAACTTACCACCCAAATGAATTTTACCTCCTTTTCTTCTCACTAATAGAGCTTTCATTTGGTGGTATTTCATTGCTGCTGACATTTTTACTTTTTTTGTTATTAATCGAAATTTAACGATTTTTTTGCAAAAAAATGACATTTTTCACTTTCAGTTGTAAAATTTTGCAAAAAAAACGACATCCATATAGAAATTTTGCTCTAAATTTATAGTTCTACATGTCTTTGATAAAAAAAAAATGTTTGGGTAGAAAAAAAATGGTTTGGGTAAAAGTTATAGCGTTTACAAACTATGGTACAAAAATGTGAATTTCCGCTTTTTGAAGCAGCTCTGACTTTCTGAGCACCTGTCATGTTTCCTGAGGTTCTACAATGCCCAGACAGTACAAACACCCCACAAATGACCCCATTTCTGAAAGTACACACCCTAAGGTATTCGCTGATGGGCATAGTGAGTTCATAGAACTTTTTATTTTTTGTCACAAGTTAGCGGAAAATGATGATTTTTTTTTTTTTTTTTTCTTACAAAGTCTCATATTCCACTAACTTGTGACAAAAAATAAAAAGTTCTATGAACTCACTATGCCCATCACGAAATACCTTGGGGTCTCTTCTTTCCAAAATGGGGTCACTTGTGGGGTAGTTATACTGCCCTGGCATTCTAGGGGCCCAAATGTGTGGTAAGGAGTTTGAAATCAAATTCAGTAAAAAATGACCTGTGAAATCCGAAAGGTGCTCTTTGGAATATGGGCCCCTTTGCCCACCTAGGCTGCAAAAAAGTGTCACACATCTGGTATTGCCGTACTCAGGAGAAGTTGAGGAATGTGTTTTGGGGTGTCTTTTTACATATACCCATGCTGGGTGAGATAAATATCTTGGTCAAATGACAACTTTGTATAAAAAAATGGGAAAAGTTGTCTTTTGCCAAGATATTTCTCTCACCCAGCATGGGTATATATAAAATGACACCCCAAAACACATTCCCCACCTTCTCCTGAGTACGGAGATACCAGATGTGTGACACTTTTTTGCAGCCTAGGTGGGCAAAGGGGCCCATATTCCAAAGAGCACCTTTCGGATTTCACTCGTCATTTTTTACTGAATTTGATTTCAAACTCCTTACCACACATTTGGGCCCCTAGAATGCCAGGGCAGTATAACTACCCCACAAGTGACCCCATTTTGGAAAGAAGACACCCCAAGGTATTCCGTAAGGGGCATGGCGAGTTCCTAGAATTTTTTATTTTTTGTCACAAGTTAGTGGAAAATGATGATTTTTTTTTTTTTTTTTTTTTTTCATACAAAGTCTCATATTCCACTAACTTGTGACAAAAAATAAAAACTTCCATGAACTCACTATGCCCATCAGCGAATACCTTGGGGTCTCTTCTTTCCAAAATGGGGTCACTTGTGGGGTAGTTATACTGCCCTGGCATTCTAGGGGCCCAAATGTGTGGTAAGGAGTTTGAAATCAAATTCTGTAAAAATTGACCTGTGAAATCCGAAAGGTGCTCTTTGGAATATGGGCCCCTTTGCCCACCTAGGCTGCAAAAAAGTGTCACACATCTGGTATCTCCGTATTCAGTAGAAGTTGGGGAATGTGTTTTGGGGTGTCTTTTTACATATACCCATGCTGGGTGAGAGAAATATCTTGGTCAAATGCCAACTTTGTATAAAAAAATGGGAAAAGTTGTCTTTTGCCAAGATATTTCTCTCACCCAGCAGGGGTATATGTAAAATGACACCCCAAAACACATTCCCCACCTTCTCCTGAGTACGGAGATACCAGATGTGTGACACTTTTTTGCAGCCTAGGTGGGCAAAGGGGCCCATATTCCAAAGAGCACCTTTCGGATTTCACAGGTCATTTATTACAGAATTTGATTTCAAACTCCTTACCACACATTTGGGCCACTAGAATGCCAGGGCAGTATAACTACCCCACAAGTGACCCCATTTTGGAAAGAAGACACCCCAAGGTATTCGCTGATGGACATAGTGAGTTCATGGAAGTTTTTATTTTTTGTCACAAGTTAGTGGAATATGAGACTTTGTATAAAAAAAAAAAAAAAAAAAAAAAAATCAGCATTTTCCACTAACTTGTGACAAAAAATAAAAAATTCTAGGAACTCGCCATGCCCCTCACGGAATACCTTGGGGTGTCTTCTTTCCAAAATGGGGTCACTTGTGGGGTAGTTATACTGCCCTGGCATTTTCCAGGGGCCCTAATGTGTGGTAAGTAGGTAAATGACCTGTGAAATCCTAAAGGTGCTCTTTGGAATATGGGCCCCTTTGCCCACCTAGGCTGCAAAAAAGTGTCACACATGTGGTATCGCCGTATTCAGGAGAAGTTGGGGAATGTGTTTTGGGGTGTCATTTTACATATACCCTTGCTGGGTGAGAGAAATATCTTGGCAAAAGACAACTTTTCCCATTTTTTTATACAAAGTTGGCATTTGACCAAGATATTTCTCTCACCCAGCATGGGTATATGTAAAATGACACCCCAAAACACATTCCCCAACTTCTCCTGAGTACGGCGATACCAGATGTGTGACACTTTTTTGCAGCCTAGATGCGCAAAGGTGCCCAAATTCCTTTTAGGAGGGCATTTTTAGACATTTGGATACCAGACTTCTTCTCACGCTTTGGGGCCCCTAGAATGCCAGGGCAGTATAAATACCCCACATGTGACCCCATTTTGGAAAGAAGACACCCCAAGGTATTCAATGAGGGGCATGGCGAGTTCATAGAAAAAAAAAATTTTTGGCACAAGTTAGCGGAAATTGATATTTTTAATTTTTTTCTCACAAAGTCTCCCGTTCCGCTAACTTGGGACAAAAATTTCAATCTTTCATGGACTCAATATGCCCCTCACGGAATACCTGGGGGTGTCTTCTTTCCGAAATGGGGTCACATGTGGGGTATTTATACTGCCCTGGCATTCTAGGGGCCCTAAAGCGTGAGAAGAAGTCTGGAATATAAATGTCTAAAAAATTTTACGCATTTGGATTCCGTGAGGGGTATGATGAGTTCATGTGAGATTTTATTTTTTGACACAAGTTAGTGGAATATGAGACTTTGTAAGAAAAAAAAAAAATAATTCCGCTAACTTGGGCCAAAAAAATGTCTGAATGGAGCCTTACAGAGGGGTGATCAATGACAGGGGGGTGATCAATGACAGGGGGGGTGATCAATGACAGGGGGGGTGATCAATGACAGGGGGGGTGATCAATGACAGGGGGGGTGATCAATGACAGGGGGGGTGATCAATGACAGGGGGGTGATCAATGACAGGGGGGGTGATCAATGACAGGGGGGGTGATCAATGACAGGGGGGGTGATCAATGACAGGGGGGGTGATCAATGACAGGGGGGGTGATCAATGACAGGGGGGTGATCAGGGAGTCTATATGGGGTGATCACCACAGTCATTGATCATGCCCCTGTAAGGCTTCATTCAGACGTCCGGATGCGTTTTGCGGATCCGATCCATCTATCAGTGGATCCGTAAAAATCATGCGGACGTCTGAATGGAGCTTTACAGGGGTGTAATCAATGACAGGGGGGTGATCAGGGAGTCTATATGGGGTGATCACCACAGTCATTGATCACGCCCCTGTAAGGCTTCATTCAGACGTCCGGATGCGTTTTGCGGATCGGATCCATCTATTAGTGCATCCGTAAAAATCATGCGGACATCTGAATGGAGCTTTACAGGGGGGTGATCAGGGAGTCTATATGGGGTGATCACCACAGTCATTGATCATGCCCCTGTAAGGCTTCATTCAGACGTCCGGATGCGTTTTGCGGATCGGATCCATCTATCAGTGCATCCGTAAAAATCATGCGGACATCTGAATGGAGCTTTACAGGGGGGTGATCAGGGAGTCTATATGGGGTGATCACCACAGTCATTGATCATGCCCCTGTAAGGCTTCATTCAGACGTCCGGATGCGTTTTGCGGATCCGATCCATCTATCAGTGCATCCGTAAAAATCATGCGGACGTCTGAATGGAGCTTTACAGGGGGGTGATCAATGACAGGGGTGTGATCAATGACAGGGGGGTGATCAGGGAGTCTATATGGGGTGATAACCACAGTCATTGATCACGCCCCTGTAAGGCTTCATTCAGACGTCCGGATGCGTTTTGCGGATCCGATCCATCTATCAGTGGATCCGTAAAAATCATGCGGACGTCTGAATGGAGCTTTACAGGGGGGAAATCAATGACAGGGGTGTAATCAATGACAGGGGGGTGATCAGGGAGTCTATATGGGGTGATAACCACAGTCATTGATCACGCCCCTGTAAGGCTTCATTCAGACGTCCGGATGCGTTTTGCGGATCCGATCCATCTATCAGTGGATCCGTAAAAATCATGCGGACGTCTGAATGGAGCTTTACAGGGGGTTGATCAATGACAGGGGGGTAATCAATGACAGGGGGGTGATCAGGGAGTCTATATGGGGTGATCAGGTGCTAATAAGGGGTTAATAAGTGACGGGGGGGGGTGTAGTGTAGTGTAGTGGTGCTTGGTGCTACTTTACTGAGCTACCTGTGTCCTCTGGTGGTCGATCCAAACAAAGGGGACCACCAGAGGACCAGGTAGCAGGTATATTAGACGCTGTTATCAAAACAGCGTCTAATATACCTGTTAGGGGTTAAAAAAATCACATCTCCAGCCTGCCAGCGAACGATCGCCGCTGGCAGGCTGGAGATCAACTCTCTTACCTTCCGTTCCTGTGAGCGCGCGCGCCTGTGTGCGCGCGTTCACAGGAAATCTCGCGTCTCGCGAGATGACGCACGGATGCGTCCAGGAGGAATGAATCAACCACCTTCCGGACGCATCCGTGCGTTAGGCGGTCGGGAGGTGGTTAAATCACAAAAAGTGCAACACCAAGCGATCAAAAAGGCTTAAGTCCCACAAATAGGTATCAATAAAACCGTCACCTCATCCCGCAAAAAATGAGCTTCTAGATAATAAAATCACTTAAAAAATAAAAAAAACTATTGCTCTTAGAACATGGAGACACTAAAACATAATTTTTTTGTTTCAAATATGCTATAATTGTGTTAACTTTAAATGCATTAAAAAAAGTATACATATTAGGTATCGTCACGTCCGTAACAATCAGCTCTATAAAAATATCACATGACTGCACCCCTCAGCTGAACACCGTAAAAAAATAAAAACAAAAACTGTTGCACAAAAAGCCATTTTTTGTAACCTAGCATAACATAAAGTGCAACAGCAAGCGATCAAAAAGGCGTACGCCCCCCAAAATAGTACTAATCAAACCGTCACTTCAATCCACAAAAAATGAGTCCCTATCTAAGACAACAAGTCAAAAAATAAAAAAGCTATGGCTCACAGACTATGGAGACACTAAAACATCATTGTTTTTGTTTCAAAAATGCTATTATTGTGTCAAACATAAATAAATAAGAAAAAGTATACATATTAGGTATCCGTCCGTAACGATCTTCTCCATCAAAATGTCACATGACCTAACCCCTCGGATGAACGCTGTAAAAATAAATAAATACAAAACTATTCCAAAACAACCAATTTTTTTGTCGCCTTGCACCATAAAGTGTTAACAACATTTGTAAAATCAGTTTTGAGTAACTTGAGGGGTGTAGTTTCTACAATGGTGTAATTTATGGGGGATTTCCACTATGTAAGCCCCACAAAGTGACTTCAGAACTGTATTGGTCCTTAAAAAGTGGGTTTTGGAAATTTTCTTAAAAATTTAAAGAATTTCTTCTAAACTTCTAAACCTTCTAACATCCTAAAAAAATAAAACAACATTTACAAAATGATGCCAACATAAAGTAGATATATGGGGGATGTTAGGTAATAAATATTTATTAGGTATCACTTTCTGTTTAAAAAGCAGAGAAATTGAAATTTAGAAAATTGCAAATTTTTCAAAAATTTTGGTAAATTTGGGATTTTTTCAAATATAAAGGTGACTCAAATTTATGACTCTAGTAAAAGCAGGGCGGCACTAGCTTCTTGAATTCGCGGTGCACGTGTCCGTGGAATGGTGTCCAGACAAACGTTTCAAAGAAGAAGACCGGCACTTCGCAGATGTAGATCACAATGTAGATTTATTCAGTCACATATTCAAGTGGCATAGTGACGCGTTTCAGCACAAGTGTGCTTTCATCAGACTGCAATGAAACATCTTACACTCCAGCTATTTATACATAAATGAGACACTAAGGAACTGACATCATCAGATGAGCTCCGACTCCCTCATTAAATAAAAATTAGCATATCAAATAATCGCAATCGCAAAACATATCCACTCTGTACTGGCGAAGATTTTCAGTCAAATAGTCCATTTTGGCAGTGATTAATCACGCTGAAGAAAGAAAGAAATATATTTATCGGATTGCATAAGGCCGAATGCCTTATAGGAAGCAGGACACATTGTACTCACGATTGAGGCCCCTGGGCTCCATTGTCTGAAGACGATGGATCCAGTAAGCCTCTCTTTTCAATAACAATTTATTTCTATCACCCCCTCGACGGGGTAATGATACACCTTCAATGATCTGATACCTCAACTGAGAGATATTATGTTTTTTATCATGAAAATGAAGGGGTATTGGAAGTAATAAATTCTGTTTGCGGATAGTAGATTTGTGTTTACTTAGTCTGTCCTTCATTCTCATCGAGGTTTCCCCCACATATACTAATCCACATGGACATTTAAGAATGTAAACCACAAATCTACTATCACAGGTGAACGTGCCCCTTATTGGAATATTTTCACCTGAGTGAGGGTGGGAAAAACATGAACCCTTTATGACGCTGGAACAATTGACACAATTTAAACAAGGAAAAGTGCCCCGTCTAGGTGTAGATAAAAAACTCTGTCCTCTTTTTCTATTTTATTACTTCCCACATCTGCCCGGACTATTTTATCCCTAATATTTTCTACCCGTTTATAGCATATCATGGGTGGCCTCTGGAACTCTCCTATCCGTGGATAGGACTTGGATAATATGTGCCAATGTTGATTAACAATAGTCCTCAGGCGCTGGGACCAAGGATGGTATTTAATCACTAAGGGGATCCTTGTTTCTTTCTTAGTTCTATCCGATGGTGTAGTCTCAGCTTTATTACGCTGTATTTTCAATAGATCAGGGGGGTAGCCTCGCTCTCTAAATTTATTGGTCATATCGTCTAATCTTGTTTGGCACATATCCCTATCACTAACGATCCGTCTAACCCTCTGGTATTGTGAATATGGGATAGATTCCTTGATGGTTGCTGGGTGACTACCTGAAAAGGACAGCAAACTGTTCCTATCAGTTGATTTCACAAATAAATCCGTCTGTATCTTACCTTCTTTGTCCCTAGTCACCCAGGTATCCAAAAAGGAAATTTTATCAGAACTATGGTGTACAGTGAATTTAAGTTCATCCCAGATGGAATTTAAATACGTGGTAAGATACAGACAGATTTTTTTGCGAATTTTCTATTGCGATTATTTGATATGCGAATTTTTATTTAATGAGGGAGGCGGAGCTCCTCTGATGATGTCAGTTCCTTTGTGTCTCATTTATGTATAAATAGCTGGAGTGTAAGATGTTTCATTGCAGTCTGATGAAAGCACACTTGTGCTGAAACGCGTCACTATGCCACTTGAATATGTGACTGAATAAATCTACATTGTGATCTACATCTGCGAAGTGCCGGTCTTCTTCTTTGAATCAAATTTATGACTGTCATGAAGTACAATGTAGCATGAGAAAACAATCTCAGAATGGTTTGGATAAGTAAAAGCATTCCAAAGTTATTACCACATGTCAGATTTGCAAAATTAGACATGGTCACGGGGACATCAATGACCCTTGGTCATGGAAGGGTTAAATATGTTTCAGGATCTAGCTATGGAGCACCATCTAGACTGTGGGGCACCGTACTCAGGCTTTGGCCCAATTAACTCCAGCAGCCTCAAATCAGCCCTTGTTAAGTCCCAGGTTAGGGGGAGGGGCATCTTCAAGTTTTTTTTTGGGGATCACAAGCAGTTTTTTTATTTTCAATAGAGTACCCCGGCCCTCAAGGGTGTTCAGAGTTTGATGGCTTGTGCAAAGTGTATCTGGTACGCCGCATTTGCTGGCCGTCAGTTTGGCTTTATCATTACATTAGCATTACACATAACCATTGTTTCTGAGAACTGCTTGACATTTGGGTTACATTGAGTCAACAAACTTTGGGCACCTCTGAACAGGTATTCCAGTCATGGACAATTGGACCACATTCAACAGTTCTTTTGCATTTTGGGGTTTCGCCTCATAAACTCCTTTTTTTATTTTGTTGGTGTCACCTCACAAGTTCGCTATGTGATTGAGGGCAGAGGATTGAGCTGGCCACTCCATTATCTCAATCCTGTTTGTTTGTAGCCAAGATATTGTTTGCTTACTGCTGTGTTTTGCGTCATTGTCATGTTAAAACATCCATTTCAAGGGCATTTCTTCTTCAGCAAAGGGATAATGATCCATAATCCCTCATATGCATATAAAGAGCCCTAACACCTGTGGCTTGAATTTTGTGTTCCAGGTAGTCTGACATACTGTCTGCAGCCATTAGACCCAAAAAGAACATTTTTGCTTTCATCAGTCCACAAAATGTTTTACCATTTCTTTTTGGGCCAGTCAATGTGTTCCTTGGCAAATTTTAACCTATTAAAGATATATCTTTTTCTTAACAACTGGACTTTGCAGGGAGTTCTTGCTGGTAACTTGGCTTCACTTAATCATCTTCTGATTGTAGCAGTAGTCACTGGTAACTTCAGATCTTCTTTGACCTTTCTGGATGTAATCATTGCCATTTTGGCTATTCTTCAATCCATTCGAACAGTAGTTTCCTGCTTTCTTCCGTGTCTTATAGGTTTTGGTTGCCACTTCAAGGCATTTTAAGATCATTTTAGCTGAGAAGCCTATACTTTTCTGTACTTCTCTACATGGTTCTCACTCTCCAGGTGGCCACTGGAATTCTAACACAGTATAGTCTGTATAGCCTAGTTAACCCAAGGTCCCTTGAAGAACCAGTATATCGTAGGCACTGGATAAATGCATCGGGACGTTTAAATCCTGGGATCCAACCTGGGGAAGTTGGGCATTACATGAGGGTTATTGTAGGGGCATCAAGGGTTTAGCCATCGAGAAGTAAGGTCACAACTTTCGGGGCGGTGCTCCGCTTGTAGGCAGGGGTAGTGAAGGGACATATAGGGACAGCGGACATAACTTCACTGTGGACCCCACTTCTCTATAAAAGAAGTCCTAATGCAGTGGAACCACATTCATCAAGAAATCATCTGATGAAAAAATCCAATTGGTAGAACAGTGAGTACAGATCGGCCGGACACACATACACTGCGTGCAGAATTATTAGGCAAATGAGTATTTTGACCACATCATCCTCTTTATGCATGTTGTCTTACTCCAAGCTGTATAGGCTCGAAAGCCTACTACCAATTAAGCATATTAGGTGATGTGCATCTCTGTAATGAGAAGGGGTGTGGTCTAATGACATCAACACCCTATATTAGGTGTGCATAATTATTAGGCAACTTCCTTTCCTTTGGCAAAATGGGTCAAAAGAAGGACTTGACAGGCTCAGAAAAGTCAAAAATAGTGAGATATCTTGCAGAGGGATGCAGCACTCTTAAAATGGCAAAGCTTCTGAAGTGTGATCATCGAACAATCAAGCGTTTCATTCAAAATAGTCAACAGGGTCGCAAGAAGCGTGTGGAAAAACCAAGGCGCAAAATAACTGCCCATGAACTGAGAAAAGTCAAGCGTGCAGCTGCCAAGATGCCACTTGCCACCAGTTTGGCCATATTTCAGAGCTGCAACATCACTGGAGTGCCCAAAAGCACAAGGTGTGCAATACTCAGAGACATGGCCAAGGTAAGAAAGGCTGAAAGACGACCACCACTGAACAAGACACACAAGCTGAAACGTCAAGACTGGGCCAAGAAATATCTCAAGACTGATTTTTCTAAGGCTTTATGGACTGATGAAATGAGAGTGAGTCTTGATGGGCCAGATGGATGGGCCCGTGGCTGGATTGGTAAAGGGCAGAGAGCTCCAGTCCGACTCAGACGTCAGCAAGGTGGAGGTGGAGTACTGGTTTGGGCTGGTATCATCAAAGATGAGCTTGTGGGGCCTTTTCGGGTTGAGGATGGAGTCAAGCTCAACTCCCAGTCCTACTGCCAGTTTCTGGAAGACAGGACTTCAAGCAGTGGTACAGGAAGAAGTCTGCATCCTTCAAGAAAAACATGATTTTCATGCAGGACAATGCTCCATCACACGCGTCCAAGTACTCCACAGCGTGGCTGGCAAGAAAGGGTATAAAAGAAGAAAATCTAATGACATGGCCTCCTTGTTCACCTGATCTGAACCCCATTGAGAACCTGTGGTCCATCATCAAATGTGAGATTTACAAGGAGGGAAAACAGTACACCTCTCTGAACAGTGTCTGGGAGGCTGTGGTTGCTGCTGCACGCAATGTTGATGGTGAACAGATCAAAACACTGACAGAATCCATGGATGGCAGGCTTTTGAGTGTCCTTGGAAAGAAAGGTGGCTATATTGGTCACTGATTTGTTTTTGTTTTGTTTTTGAATGTCAGAAATGTATATTTGTGAATGTTGAGATGTTATATTGGTTTCACTGGTAAAAATAAATAATTGAAATGGGTATATATTTGTTTTTTGTTAAGTTGCCTAATAATTATGCACAGTAATAGTCACCTGCACGCACAGATATCCCCCTAAAATAGCTAAAACTAAAAACAAACTAAAAACTACTTCCAAAAATATTCAGCTTTGATATTAATGAGTTTTTTGGGTTCATTGAGAACATGGTTGTTGTTCAATAATAAAATTAATCCTCAAAAATACAACTTGCCTAATAATTCTGCACTCCCTGTAGTGTCCTGGCTACAGCATAATTGTTATCTACCTAAATAACCCATATTCAATACGGTAGTGCCTTTAGTACATGAAATAATAAATTACATTATTGTGGGAGTTTTTGATTCATTCGATTTTTTAGCGATATTTATTAAAGGTTACGTTTTAATAGGGGTTTATAATTTTGTTCAATGATACTGCCTCAGGAGCATCCAAAACCACTGTGCAGCACAAAATAATGCCCCAGCAGTACAAAATAGCTGCTTCTCTGTGGTGGCCAACCAATACAGCTGAATTCAAGAATCAGGAGGGTACCTGTGGTCGCTGGCCAGGTACAACTTGACGCCCCCAGCGTTAATTAACACTGGGCGTGACAGCTCATTACTTACCTAGCTGGAGGCCATGAGAAGGGCTCAGGCGGCTCTATGGGCATCAGATTACTGGGAAATTTACCTGTAGAGTCTATTGGAGTTTGTTATAAGCCACCTAAATAGCAAAGTCCACAGAAAATCTACTACTAAAGATAGATGAGGCGGCAAGTGATAATGAGTTCTTGTTATGGGTGACTTAAACTACATAGATATAGGCTGAGAAACTGAAAGCTATAGCTCTCATAAAGGAAACAATAACCAAAGATAACTACCTTTCCCAACTGGTTCAGGACCCGACTAGAGGGACAGTCACACTGGACTTAGTACTAACCAATAGACCTGACAGAACAGCAGATGTGCAGGTTGGGGAACACCTGGGAAATAGTAACCATAAAATAATAATTTTCCAATTGTCATTCAAAAGAGTAACCATTCAGAGAAGCACAAAAAATACCAAACTTAAAAAAATCAAGATTTGACAAGCTAAGACAAACTAACTGGGACAGTGTCTTCAAAAATAAAAATGCAGCCAGAAAATTGGTTATTTTTAAAAGCATCTTAAACTCTAATTGTGAAAAGTACATATCTTATGGGAATAATAAAAGGGTGAGGAACAAGAAAATAAAAACTATGTGGATAAATGTAAAGGAAGCAATAAATGACAAACAGCATTGAAGAACTATTAGTAAAAAAGTGAATATGTAAATGACAAATAAAAGCAGCAAAACTAGAGACAGAGAGATTCATTGCCAAATAGAGTAAAACTAACCCAAAAATGTTTTTTAATTATGTAAATAGTAAAAAGTATAAATTTATCGGCACTTTACAGAATGATGAGGGAAGGCGTTGCAGACAGAGCAATGAGAAGAAAGCAAAGCTCTTAACTATTGTTTTCTCCACTGTATTCATGAGGAAAATAAACTGTCAGATGAAATGCAGAATGTAAAAGTAAATTCCCCATTAAAAGTGCCCTGTCTGACCCAGGAAGAAGTGCGGCGGCATCTTAAGAAGAGTAAAATAGACAAATTGCTGGAACCAGATGGCATATACCCCGGTTTTCTAAGAGAATTAAGTAATTTATTTAATTTATTTCTAATATTTAAGGACTCTATATTGACTGGGAGTGTTCCACAGGATTGGCGCTTAGCAAATATGGTGCCAATATTCAAAATGGGGTCAAAAACAAAGACTGGAAACTATAGGCCGGTAAGTTTACATCTATCATGGGTAAACTGCACAAAGGTTTCTTAGAGATGCTCTCTTGGAGTACCTCAATAAAAAATAAGCAAATGACGCTGTATCAGCATGGCTTCATGAAGGATCAGTCGTGTCAAATTAATTTAATCAGTTTCTATGAGGAGGCAAGTTCTAGACCGTGGCGAGTCAATGGATGTCATATCTTGACTTTTCCAAAGCATTTGATACTATACCGCATGAAAGGTTAGTATAAAAAATGAGAATGCTTGGACTGGGAGAACATGTTTTTATAAGTTACTGGCTCAGTGTTAGAAAACAGAGGGTGGTTATTAATGGTACACACTCAGATTGGGTCTACGTAACTAGTGGAGTACCACAGGGGTCAGTATTGGGCTCTATTCTCTATATTAATATTTTTCTATATTCAATATTTTTATTAATGATCTTGTAGAAGGCTTGCAGTAAAATCTAAATTTTCGCAGATGACACTAAACTGTGTAAAGTAATTTACACTGAAGAGGACAGTATACTGCTACAGAGGGATTTGGATAGATTGGAGGCTTAGGCAGAGAAGTGGAAGATGAGGTTTAACACTGACAAATGTAAGGTTATGCATATGGGAAGGAATAATGCAAGTCACCCGTACATACTAAATGGTAAAACACTGGTTAACACTGACATGGAAAAGGACCTAGGAATTTTAGTGAACAGCAAACTAAGCTGTAGAAACCAGTTTCAGGCAGCTGCTGCCAAGGCCAATAAGATCATGGGGTGTATCAAAAGGGGCATAGATTCCCATTATGAGAACATAGTCCTGCCACTTTACAAATCACTAGTCAGACCACACATGGAGTACTGTGTACAGTTCTGGGCTCCTGTGAACAAAGTAGACATAGCAGAGCTGGAGAGGGTTCAGAGAAGGGCAAATAAAGTAATAACTGGAATGGGTAGACTACAGTACCCAGAAAGACGACTAAGGGGAGATCTAATAACTATGTATAAATATATCTCGGGTCAGTACAGAGATCTATCTCATCATCTATTTATTCCCAGGACTTTGACTGTGATGAGGAGACATCATCTACGACTAGAGGAATGAAGGTTTCTACATAAACATAGAAGAGGATTCTGTATGGTAAGTGCAGTGATACTATGGAACTCTCTGCCTTAGGGGTGGTGATGGTGAATTCACTAAACGAGTTCTAGAGGGGCCTGGATGTATTTCTGGACTGTAATAATATTACAGGTTATAGTTACTAGATTTCTGTAGAAGTGTCATTGATCCAGGGAGTTCTGATTGGAGTCGGGAATGATTTTTTTTCAAATAATGAAAATGGCCTTCTACCTCACATGGTTTTGTGCCTTCATCTGGATCAACATGCAGGATAACAGGCTGACCTGGATGGACAGATGTCTTTTTTCAGCCTTACAAACTATGTTACTATATTATTCCTTCATTAACACAGTTGTGAAAGAAACATTTTTCCCAAAAAAATAAAAAAATGTTTTGACAGGAATATGTAGAACCGGAAGATGAACTGAGAGGAGCCAGCCAGAAAACACTCCCTCTCCTTGATTACACCCCTTAATATACTCCAAATATTCTATCCCTTTAATCTTATACTGTCCCTCTCTATCACTTATTATCTCCTTATAATCTTCTTTTACTGTCTCTAGCTCAGCATTTCAGTTTGCAGAGGCAGAGCCACAGCACAGCTTTCTGCCATGTCACAAATAGACAGCAGAATGATGTTCTGCTAGTTCTGAACAGGCACCTCCCTACCTTCTGCCCCCTAGCCCCCACAGATTGATTCTCTGTATAGGTCATCATCAGTATCTGATTGGTGGTCTGATACCTGGGATCCCTGACAATCAGCTTTTTGAGAAGGCTTTCTCCGTGTTTACCAAGCACAGCACCGTACATTGTATAGCAGCTGTTCTTGGTATCACTCTCAGTCCTATTCAGTTCTATGGGGCTGAGCTGCACCTAGGCCACGTGTCCGATGAATGTGTCATCACTGGGCCTAGGAAAAGCTGACAAAAGGCCTCGGCGATACTACGAGTGCCGCTTCCTTCTTGAACAGCTGATCATGGGAGTCCTGGGTGTCAGACCCCCACCGATCAGATACTATCTGAAAATCCCTTTAAAGGGTCAATGTAGTATTTGACATTTGTGATTTTAGACAAAGAACAGTCTTTCAGTTAATAGGGAATAACATTCATTGATTTATATAAATAAAATAAATCTATAATTTATATTAATGTGTTTTACTACATTATTATTGCAGCAATATAACAACATAAATACACATATTATATATTTTACTGCATAATATAATTAAACACATTACAGATCTTAAGAGCAGTTGGAGCAATGGAACTATTTATTCTAAATATTTTGATAAATATGTTATTATTCATTAGAGAAAGTTTTAGGTTTTAGGGGAAGCGTAAGTTTAATGGGATAAGAGAATGCTGGAAGTGCCCCTGTGCTATGGCAGCAGAGGATGGAAATAGTCCCACAGGTAACAGAGAGTTAATACTTAGCGTGTTATAAAGGTCTCTCAATCCTGACCCAATTTAGACCTAAAGCTGAAAACCTTAAGGGGTGCAGCGGCCTGCAACACATCACAGAGCCATTGTTTATTCTTTGGCAGGCATGTTTAAGACATCCAGGCTTATCTGAAGCCTCTCACTTCTGCTGAAGAGAAAGACAAACTAATTTGTTGAATGTTAGCAGTGACATTTGGCTTCACCCAGTGACTATCTCATGATTAATTCTCCATATGGAAGTGTAATGTGAGATGCAATGAACCCAGTTGTAAACACACACACAGTTGAACACGAATTCAGCTGTGACCTAAGTAGTTTAAGTAGTAGGAAAAGGACATCTTGGTAGAGATATGCACGAGAGCTATAAATAAGGCTGACCCTAGAGATACTAGCACGGTGTCACTGGTCTATGCTAAGTGCTTCTTGGATTTTGTATATCCCTTTCTTAATAGGTTTGTAATAAAGGGCAGGATGAAATGGAAGAAGATGCAACAGGGCGGATAAGCGTCAAACCATTACCATAAATCATTAGAAGGCACTAGTCCTAATGTTTGTAAGGTAAAGGATTTCTGACTGGAAATTAAAGGAGCCTTACTAAACATATCTAGTACTTTAAAAACTTGTTCTTTAAGGCACCTTAAGCAAGTCCATGGACAAGATAATGATGACAATGCAAAACGTTTCTTAGAACGTTAGGGATCGATAGAAAGATGACGATGAGTAAAGAGCCTGACTATGCATAGCACACATCTGTACTGTCCCTTTACAATGTTGCTGTCTTCCAACATGGTAACCACCCCCTTAGGATCCAGACAAAGCCCAAAGCTGCCCTCTATAGATATGTGATTGGTGAACACATTTTTTCTTGTCAATACACACATTATACTTTATGAAGAGAATTTGCTTGAGTCTGTGTTGGCATACTTTGCACCAAACTTATCAAACGGCGAGCATTGCTTGTTAAATTTGGCGCATTTTTAAACCTCTTTCATCTAGAAATTCCATTCCAGTTTTCTACATCATTCCCCTACTGGACTCACTTTGGGGCTTTTTTGAGATTAAAAAAAAATAAGTCCCATTGATAAATCTGGAGTGAAATTAATTAACATAGCTACCTACACCCACATTTTCACCGACTTTTCAAAACTGGATGGAGTGGAGTGAAAATGCAAACAATCTATGAGAACGTTGTTTGCAAGTGATCTCAAAACGTTGCAAAAGCCCTATTTTGCAACTTTTTTTAAAACAGAATTCTAGAATGCAAGGCTTAATTAATCTCCCCTATGTGCAGACTAGAAGTTGCAGAAATGTGTAGACTTGAATTTGCAGAAATTTGAAAATTGTTCAGTGGGTCCCCTTCGGAAAGCGACTTAACGCTTGTTAAATATCCATACTGGAAAATCGTTAAGTTAGCTCATGGATAATCTCCAGTTGACCCTTAATAGGTGATTATACAGCACTATTAGAAACCTATGATTAGATAGCAACCACTTGAAATTATGGCAATTGGTGTAAATGCACTGAGAAATGTGCCCCACTTTTTATTATTTTATGAAATCGCTTACTGTAGCATAAAACATCAACCTGCCTGACAATGAGCTACATAAAGTAAAATTCTTTTAAACTAGCATCCAGTAGCCCATACAATCTTACAATTTGGCAATTGTTTTCAGTCACCACTGCATAATAATTGGGAAGGTCATAAACCAGACAACTAAACAGAAGCAACAAATTCCTCAGTTAATCGTTTAGAACTTAATTTTTTTTGGCTGTAGTAAGCTGTATAAGCTTCTCTATGACCTTACAATAAGCCTCATTTGATAATAAGATGCCTGTGCAAGCAAATTAAAGCTGGATTTAAATAGAATCTGTCACCAGTTTTATGGTATCCTAAGTGCAACTAAGGCTACTTTCACACTCGTGTTTTGGCTTTCCGTTTGTGAGATCCGTCATGGTTCTCTCACAAGCGGTCTAAAACGGATCAGTTTTACCCTAATGCATTCTGAATTGGAAAGGTTCCGCTCAGAATGCATCAGTGTGCCTCCGTTCAGTCTCCATTCTGCTCTGGAGGCGGACACCAAAACGCTGCCTGCAGCGTTTTGATGTCCGCCTGACGAAGCGCAGAAAAACTGATCCGTCCTGACACACAATGTAAGTCAATAGGGACGGATCCGTTTTCTCTGACACAATCTGGCACAATAGAAAACGGATCCGTCTCCCATTGACTTTCAATGGAGTTCATGACGGATACGTCTTGGCTATGTTACAGATAATACAAACGAATTTGTTCATGACGGATGCATGTGGTTGTATTATTGTAATGGATCAGTTTTTGCAGATCCATGACGGATCCGCCCCCAAAACGCAAGTGTGAAAGTAGCCTTAAACTAGCGACAGATCCCCTTAGCAAAATGCTGGGTCAGTTTCTTTAATTGACTCTAGGGATGAGCTGAAAAAAACCTTGGTACCGAACTCTGGTTCGGTTCCAATGTACCACTAGCAACTGAACCCGAGTTCAGTACCAAGTTTTTTTTACAGTAATAATTAAGTAATAACTTCGGCTCATCGGAGCCAATACATTCTAATACTGTACGGAGCTCCTGCTCCGTAGAGTATTACGACGAAGTTTTATGTGAATCGAATTTGGATGAAGCATCTGAGGTTGATTCGCTTATCCCTAATTGACTATTGAACATCTATTGAACATCTCGAATGCATGCCGATGAGTCCAAAATATTCATGAGCTCCAGATTTTCTCTGCCCTGTGCTGCTAATCCGGAAGAAAACTGTGAATAAATGGCAGGTGGGTGGAGAAAGCAGAAGCTCATGAATATCAGAACTCGTTGGCATGCCCTGGAGCTGTTAGAACCTAGCAGCATAATGCCTCATTCACATGTCAGTGTTTTGGTCAGTGATTTCCATTAGTATGTTTCCATTTGGTCACTTTCCATCAGTGATCGTGAGCCAAAACCAGGCGTGCAGGCTACACATAAGGTATAGGGGGAACATCTGCACCTGCTCTGTGTTTAGAGCCACCCCTGATTTTGGCTCAAAATCAGTGATGGAAATCATTGACCAAAACTCTGATGTGTTAATGAGGTATAATCCAGTGATTGCATTTGCATTTCAGCTGCAGAGAGCCAAAGTGATCAGCTGTTATCTCCAGCAGGATCCTATGTGGAAGTGTAAATACAGTTACTTAGGAATCCTGACAACACGTGTCACTGGATTGCAGCAGGATCCTAAAATGGACTAGTCGCAGTTCTCCTTTTGAAAATATAAAAACACACACGTGGATCACGCAACATGCAAGTCGTTCCGGCACTCGTTAAATGCACCAAATTGTTGTATCTCACAGCCCACGGGCCATTCACTGCTCATATGCCAGCACGATGTGTATCGGTACTCTGCGTTGGCATCTACCAATCTACAGGCCGCTCACTGTTCCAGTGCCAGTACCTTTATAGCTCCTATCTTCGGTTCTGGGCTTTGGTCTCATGACCGTGTCCATGCAGATCTTTCTTATTTCCTGTGAGGAGTAATAGAGGAGTACCAGAGTGATTTGTACACACGGTGAAAAACGCGTCAGGAGAGTCCAAACTGTCTACACAGGAGCCGACCTTCTATAGAGCCACTATAGCGCTCTATAGCATTTTGTTGTTTACAATATTGAGTCACAGAACCTAAAAGAAATTAAGCTTCTAGACTCACAGGGCGTTTCCCATTAAGACAAACAGAACTTCAGTGATGCATGATATAAAAAGAAATATGTATGTAATGTAATGTAATGTTTTTGATACTGGAATGTTATAAAGTTGGCCACTTCCAAGTCCTTGCATTTGCCTCCTTGGTTTAGAAATCCAGTTATCGTTGGTAGTGTCCACCAGGAGTAATACAGTAAGGTGGTCACATATGTGCAGTTTTGTTATAATCTCCTACTGTCAGGGCTTTATTGGTGCCTCTGCACATGCACTTCTATTTCATCTTTACACACTGTAGAAATGTATTTTCTCCCCTCCCCTCTCGGGAATCACTTTCAGCAAACACCAGTGTCACTTACAGCATAGCAACACACAGGCTCTCGGATGTTGGCAAAACACACAGTATGTGCTGAGAACATGTATTCATGGACACAGTGACAATATACATAGAGTATGGCCACACAGTCAGGTTTCCTGATGCATTTTTACCCCAAAACCAGGGGTGAATAAAAAAAAAAGAGATGTCGTAACTGTCCTTAAAGGGGTTATTCCACAAAATATATTCTATAGTTTTCAAACCAGCAACTGGATATGAATACTTTTGTAATTGCATGCAATTAAACATTTAGTATAGCTACTGAGTTATTCAATAAAATGTATCTGTATAGCGCCACCTGCAATTTTTTTTTCTTATTTCTTTGACCGACTCATAAAGAAGGCCGAACATGCTCAGTTTCATCCTTCAACTGCCTCCTGAGCTGTGATAGGGTGAGCATGGACACGCCCCCTTAGCTGCAGCAGAAAAGACACTCCCCTGAGCTGCCAGCTTGATATAAATCTAGCAGAGCAGTGAATGTGGAGATCTCTGGATCCATGTGAGGTACAGGGCTGGGTCTAGCTTTGTTAGACAGAGATTATTATATACTATATGATGTCTGAATTTCATTTTTTACATTTATCATGGGATAACCCCTTTAACACTTTCTCTCTTTTTATGGTCCACCTCCAATTTTGGCATTGAAAACTGCACCAGAAAACCTGACCCTGTGGCCGTACCTATAGAGAGTAAGCTATTGCCGTGGAGACGAAATGCCACCCCCCTGAAATTATCATATTATACTAATATCACATGGACCAGATGCTGGGTGTAATTCGGATATTGTAGGGGGAGTCCCAATGCGTAGCACCATGCATGATCCACCCACATTTCTGGAGGAAGATGTGGAAGTGACCGGCTCGCATGGGGAGGTGAATATAACTGAACATTATATGAAGTTTATTCCCTAAAATATCAACCCATCAGGAACATTTACAATAGTTTATGTGGTTGCATATACACTCACCTAAAGAATTATTAGGAACACCATACTAATACGGTGTTGAACCCCCTTTTGCCTTCAGAACTGCCTTAATTCTACGTGACATTGATTCCACAAGGTGCTGATAGCATTCTTTAGAAATGTTGGCCCATATTGATAGGATAGCATCTTGCAGTTGATGGAGATTTGAGGGATGCACATCCAGGGCACGAAGCTCCCGTTCCACCACATCCCAAAGATGCTCTATTGGGTTGAGATCTGGTGACTGTGGGGGCCATTTTAGTACAGTGAACTCATTGTCATGTTCAAGAAACCAATTTGAAATGATTCGAGCTTTGTGACATGGTGCATTATCCTGCTGGAAGTAGCCATCAGAGGATGGGTACATGGTGGTCATGAAGGGATGGACATGGTCAGAAACAATGCTCAGGTAGCCCGTGGCATTTAAACGATGCCCAATTGGCACTAAGGGGTCTAAAGTGTGCCCAGAAAACATCCCCCACACCATTACACCACCACCACCAGCCTGCACATTGGTAACAAGGCATGATGGATACATGTTCTCATTCTGTTTACGTCAAATTCGGACTCTACTATTTGAATGTCTCAACAGAAATCGAGACTCATCAGACCAGGCAACATTTTTCCAGTCTTCAACAGTCCAATTTTGGTGAGCTCGTGCAAATTGTAGCCTCTTTTTCCTATTTGTAGGGGAGATGAGTGGTACCCGGTGGGGTCTTCTGCTGTTGTAGCCCATCCGCCTCAAGGTTGTGCGTGTTGTGGCTTCACAAATGCTTTGCTGCATACCTCGGTTGTAACGAGTGGTTATTTCAGTCAAGTTGCTCTTCTATCAGCTTGAATCAGTCGGCCCATTTTCCTCTGACCTCTAGCATCCACAAGGCATTTTTGCCCACAGGACTGCCGCATACTGGATGTTTTTCCCTTTTCACACCATTCTTTGTAAACCCTAGAAATGGTTGTGCGTAAAAATCCCAGTAACTGAGCAGATTGTGAAATACTCAGACCGGCCCGTCTGGCACCAACAACCATGCCACGCTCAAAATTGCTTAAATCACCTTTCTTTCCAATTCTGACATTCAGTTTGGAGTTCAGGAGATTGTCTTGACCAGGATCGGGGGTGGTCCTGGTCAAGACAATCTCCTGAACTCCAAACTGAATGTCAGAATGCATTTAAGCAACTGCCATGTGATTGGTTGACTAGATAATTGCATTAATGAGAAATAGAACAGGTGTTCCTAATAATTCTTTAGGTGAGTGTATTGTTTGGGCAACTTCTGTTAATGGGAAAATCCCTTTTAAGTAAAAAAAAATATGCTACCTAAAATCCAATTTGCCCCTAAAAAGAAACCTTTAAAAACATATTGAACAGAAGTTTGGAATATGCAGAAGTGTCTATTGTCAATTAATAGGAGATGCAGACAGAAAAAGGTAGGATGTCTTTAATAAACTTCCTCCATTCTTTATTTCAGCAATAAAGCTGAATATACTGTTACATATATACCTGTTAAATATCTTTACACAGTAGTGGATGTTCAATATTAATATGTTGTCATGATATTGTATTATTATATTATAGCAGGTGAAAATTTTGGTGATGTGCTGATATATTTTGCATGATATATCATTATATCATATTTCATCATGTCCATATAAGAGATATAAATTGCAATCATTGAATTATGCAACACCTCTACCATCTATTAATGGTGCACTCAGTCATGTGTATTAGCCTTTTGTGTCCTTTTAAAATTTCTGTCAACTACTTTTTCTGTTTTTCTTTTTTGGTTCTGTCTACAGCTATGAGAAACCACAGAATCCATGACCTTACCTAATTGAATTTTAATGAGAATTGTACACGACTGACAGTCTTTAGTGGACAATCCCAGAATAGAATGAGCATTATTGTCTGCATGGGGCCAAAAGTCCTGTCAACGCAAATTGTTTGCTGAATGTCATTGGATCATCTATGTTACAAAATAGTACTGGAGCTAAAGGTGAAGAGTAAATTCAAATAAAAATAAGTAAAGTACCATGCATTGATGCTTATCAAAAAGATATCAAAATCCTGCATATTTCCAGCAGTGCATTTGTACTGTTGCATTTTGCAGAGAATGTCCCAGTAAGCTAAAAGTGATATCCTATCTAAGACAGGGTCCAGCTTGTCATATTCATAGGAAGGCAACCTTCCTCTACGAAATCTATATTTTCATAGACTGTTCGATTATTGTTTATCTAGAATAGATTGTTTTTGTACATATCTTGTTTGGAGCCTTTGTCGGAGCTATACCTCGGGTGCATCTGACGACATATGCCTATATGCTTTAAGCTACTTTCACACTGGCGTTTTGGCTTTCCGTTTGTGAGATCCATTCAAGGCTCTCACAAGCGGTCCAAAACGGATCAGTTTTGCCCTAATGCATTCTGAATGGATAAGGATCCGCTCAGAATGCATCAGTTTGCCTCCATTCTATCTCCATTCAGCTCTGGAGGTGGACACCAAAACGTTGCTTGCAGCGTTTTGGTGTCCGTCTGACAAAACTGAGCCAAACGGATGCGTTCCGGATGCAGACGATTGTATTATCTGAACGGATCCATCTGTGCAGATCTATGACGGATCCGCACCAAACGCGAGTGTGAAAATAGCCTTAGTCAAAGGCATAAAGAAAAGGGATGTTGAAAATGGGAGTACACCTTTAAATCCTTAAATAGACCTCTGAGAGGAAAGGTAAGATCCTATACAAACCCTTTTCAAAAGACCTACCAAGATATTCGGAGTTAGTATGGAGGGTCCCCATTCAAGATTCAACTCTCTCAGCTACAGTGGAAGGCCACTGAAAACAGAAATTTTCCATCTAAAAGAACTGATACTTCTTTCCCAAGTGATATCCACTGATCTTCTTCTGGGACCTCCACAAGTAAGCTTTTCATCAAGGACCATTTTGCATGGAAAATTCAACCTAGTTGGAACAAATAGTTTAATTGTTTTATTAATGCAAGGTTCGGCCTTAGGAGTTATTATGAAAAATTCCTAAAAATGCATTACATTCATTGTTCTCATGGAAGCCTCAAGTCATCCAGCAATTATGCTTAGAAGCTTTCAGTGCATTGAGAACAGCTTGTTCAACTCTCAGGAGGAACTACCGTATTTACCAGGCACCCTTCTACTACAGGGTGGGCCATTTATATGGATACACCTTAATAAAATGGGAATAGTTGGTGATATTAACTTCCTGTTTGTGGCACATTAGTATATGTGAGGGGGGAAACTTTTCAAGATGGGTGGTGACCATGGCGGCCATTTTGAAGTCGGCCATTTTGAATCCAACCTTTGTTTTTTCAATAGGAAGAGGGTCATGTGACACATCAAACTTATTGGGAATTTCACAAGAAAAACAATGGTGTGCTTGGTTTTAACGTAACTTTATTCTTTCATGAGTTATTTACAAGTTTCTGACCACTTATAAAATGTGTTCAATGTGCTGCCCATTGTGTTGGATTGTCAATGCAACCCTCTTCTCCCACTCTTCACACACTGATAGCAACACCGCAGGAGAAATGCTAGAACAGGCTTCCAGTATCCGTAGTTTCAGGTGCTGCACATCTCGTATCTTCACAGCATAGACAAATTCCTTCAGATGACCCCAAAGATAAAAGTCTAAGGGGTCAGATCGGGAGACCTTAGGGGGCCATTCAACTGGCCCACGACGACCAATCCACTTTCCAGGAAACTGGAATGCTCGGACCTGACACCCATAATGTGGTGGTGCACCATCTTGCTGGAAAAACTCAGGGAACGTGCCAGCTTCAGTGCATAAACATTTTCCTGGAAAGTGGACTTCAAAATGGCCACCATGGTCACCACCCATCTTGAAAAGTTTCCCCCCTCACATATACTAATGTGCCACAAACAGGAAGCTAATATCACCAACCATTCCCATTTTATTAAGGTGTATCCATATAAATGGCCCACCCTGTAGACTGAAGTCAAGATTTTGTATTCTACTGGCTAATCATATTGTTATCTAAGTAGGACAAAGCTGTACAGACATTCATACCAATCTTGTTCTTAACCATCATGTAGCTCAGGTAACACATATTCTGTAACAATAAATGAATTTCATTACTTTATTCACCGAGATGCACCTGAGTCACTTTAGAACTGAGCATATGTGACCATCTTAGTAGGTGGACGTGCAAATTACTCTACAGAGATTATAATAAAGTAGAGAATACCTCGCAACTGGAGCATTTTTGTAACAAAGTAAATTACAAAAGTATCTAGTATCTCCCACTGAATTTAAAAACATTTAATGGTGTCACAACCTCTTTAAGTGGTGACAGATCTAACAGGAGATAGGGCTGGTGGAGGTAAAGGATAGAATTGAGCATGTGGGACCGACTTACAAATGAAACACAATGGGGGAAGATTATAATAAAGTAAAGAGAATGTCTTGCAAAAGTAGCTAGTTTTTCATGCTCAATAAAAAAAAAACATTTAATGATGACAGGTCTTGTTAACAGTGGGGGATTCCATTTTAGGATTTTCATCTCTTAATCAGAATATAGAGCACCTCTCACCCTGAAGGGCCTAGCCCATGCATATCTATGGGAAGAGTGTAGTGCTTAATTTTCAGGTAAATGAATATTTTCTGATGATCTCCCTACATTTTAAAGCTAATTGTATGGGCAGGACTGAATTAAAAAAATTGTGCACATTCCAAGACCCACAGTTCACCATTACTTGAGAAGCCCCAAGTGACCAAGACACAGATACAATTGAGCAGCTGGCAGAACATGTAAACCATAGGTTCTCTGCCCTGTCATTCCAGCACTTTTCTGTGATGTCATTGTTCCGCTTGCAATGTTCCACAGGAGCAGACTCACGAGAAGAGGCCAAGCCTGCATCACTGTATCATGGGACTGAGGGCAGATAAGTATATGCAGTATGTGTGCATAGTATTTGGGGGCACCTGGGCACAGAAGAGGCACTATATATAAAGGGGGGAACAAAAGAGACACTGTATATATAAAGGGGACACATAAGAAGCATTATATATAAAGGTGGTGTGACACAGCAAGGGGTTTTGTTTGGGAAGGCAGGTATTTTCCTCCCAACATGGGCGGCTGGGCTGATTTCCAGCCAGGTGAGATCAAATACCGGACCAGAGTTTAAGTACCAGTCCAAGTTTTGGAAGCACCTTGCTGTCCATAAATAGGCAGCTGGGCTCAGTAGCTGAGTCTCTGTTTTGGGATCTAGAGCATGGTGCTGTGCTGGAAGGCTGAGAGCCGCATGAGGGTTGCACGCTGGGAAACAGGCCACCTAAAGCCTGCTGTGATCTGCCAGGGATAAAACGTCTAGAAATGTGACGTGTCTGTTCTATGGACTTTTCATTGTGTGAATTAACACCAAGACTGTATTAAGTCGTTTTTCTTTTGCCTTTTGTGTTAATAAACACTCACATTTTGATTTACAAACTTGTTTTGCCTCTGTACTGCGTCCGCTTACCCAGCCTACCAGAGCAAATCCTCACAGTGGGCAACTAAGAGGTATTATATATATAATGGGGGCAGAGAAGAGGTACTATATATATAAAGGGGCAGAGAAGAGGCACTATATACACTGCTCAAAAAAATAAAGGGAACACAAAAATAACACATCCTAGATCTGAATTAATTAAATATTCTTCTGAAATACTTTGTTCTTTACATAGTTGAATGTGCCGACAACAAAATCATACAAAAATAAAAAAAATGGAAATCAAATTTTTCAACCCATGGAGGTCTGGATTTGGTGTCACACTCAAAATTAAAGTGGAAAAACACACTACAGGCTGATCCAACTTTCATGTAATGTCCTTAAAACAAGTCAAAATGAGGCTCAGTAGTGTGTGTGGCCTCCACGTGCCTGTATGACCTCCCTACAACGCCTGTGCATGCTCCTGATGAGGTGGCGGACGGTCTCCTGAGGGATCTCCTCCCAGACCTGGACTAAAGCATCTGCCAACTCCTGGACAGTCTGTGGTGCAACGTGACGTTGGTGGATAGAGCGAGACATGATGTCCCAGATGTGCTCAATTGGATTCAGGTCTGGGGAACGGGCGGGCCAGTCCATAGCATCAATGCCTTCGTCTTGCATGAACTGCTGACACACTCCAGCCACATGAGGTCTAGCATTGTCTTGCATTAGGAGGAACCCAGGGCCAACCGCACCAGCATATGGTCTCACAAGGGGTCTGAGGATCTCATCTCGGTACCTAATGGCAGTCAGGCTACCTCTGGCGAGCACATGGAGGGCTGTGCGGCCCTCCAAAGAAATGCCACCCCACACCATTACTGACCCAATGCCAAACCGGTCATGCTGGAGGATGTTGCAGGCAGCAGAACGTTCTCCACGGCGTCTCCAGACTCTGTCACGTCTGTCACATGTGCTCAGTGTGAACCTGCTTTCATCTGTGAAGAGCACAGGGCGCCAGTGGCGAATTTGCCAATCTTGGTGTTCTCTGGCAAATGCCAAACGTCCTGCACGGTGTTGGGCTGTAAGCACAACCCCCACCTGTGGACGTCGGGCCCTCATATCACCCTCATGGAGTCTGTTTCTGACCGTTTGAGCAGACACATGCACATTTGTGGCCTGCTGGAGGTCATTTTGCTGGGCTCTGGCAGTGCTCCTCCTGTTCCTCCTTGCACAAAGGTGGAGGTAGCGGTCCTGCTGCTGGGTTGTTGCCCTCCTACGGCCTCCTCCACGTCTCCTGATGTACTGGCCTGTCTCCTGGTAGCGCCTCCATGCTCTGGACACTACGCTGACAGACACAGCAAACCTTCTTGCCACAGCTCGCATTGATGTGCCATCCTGGATAATCTGCACTACCTGAGCCACTTGTGTGGGTTGTAGACTCCGTCTCATGCTACCACTAGAGTGAAAGAACCGCCAGCATTCAAAAGTGACCAAAACATCAGCCAGGAAGCATAGGAACTGCAAAGTGGTCTGTGGTCACCACCTGCAGAACCACTCCTTTATTGGGGGTGTCTTGCTAATTGCCTATAATTTCCACCTGTTTTCAATCCCATTTGCACAACAGCATGTGAAATTGATTGTCACTCAGTGTTGCTTCCTAAGTGGACAGTTTGATTTAACAGAAGTGTGATTGACTTGGAGTTACATTGTGTTGTTTAAGTGTTCCCTTTAATTTTTTGAGCAGTGTATATAAAGGGGGGTACACGAGTGGTACTATACATTATGTAAAATATTTTAGTTTGGTGGCTCACCTCCCTTCTTTACTGTGGATATGGTGCTCTGACCTTGTGACTCACCCTGTCAACTAGATAAAATCAGATTAATTATAACTATAATTATAACCTATATCGAGAACGAAGCCCCGAAAGTTTTGGAGGGCACACTGCGCATGTGCAGCCACCCTCTATTCGTTTTCTATGGGGCCGCCAAACATAGCCGAGCGCTGGCTCTGCTATTAACTTCGGGACCATATAAGTGAATGGGAGCAGTGGATGGTCATGCGAAGTGCGCTCCAATTCACTTCTATGGGGAGTGCACTTGGTGGTGGCTGGTCCAGAGCCCTCCAGCCACCACCTTGTGGGGCTCCTTTACTGATATAGTTGCGGGTCCTATACCTATAAGACAATGGGGGCATATCTTAGCTTTAAATGACCCAATGTAGAATAGGCTGTCCATCTTAACGGACTATCTAGTAGCTCAGTGGTCTCAATAATTATTATATTGTGAACTGAGTGTGCCTTGTAAGATCTAATAATACGTAACTTTTATTAATCTCTTTAAAATAGATGAGACAGTGTTACTAAAATTCTTTCAGACGCACTTCTGTGAGTATAGCTCTTTGATAGGAGAAGAGGATTTCCGTGGTCTTTTGCCCTAGTTAGGGCTTGGCGGTTAGTGGTGGGGGTTGCTTCTTGGGCGAGATCTGCAGATAATACTCAATATTTGCTATTCAGCTAAGCCTACTTGTAGCTGATCCTAACTCTAGTCTTGAGTGGGGAGATAGGCTAACTGGCTGTAGTCTGAGTACTCGCCCTGAAAAGAGCGACCTCCAGCTGCTGGAACCTCGGGCCTGACCTACTTATCCCTTCTACTAACAGCTGCCTACAAGCACCATCCGACGCGTTTCGCCATAATACAATGGCTCATCAGGGAGCGATCTGTGCAGTGGCAGAGCTTCTTCATACAAAATGGCAATGGCAGCTTGCTAAAGGATTCTGTCTCTTTTTATACTTCTAACACCGCCCACTTGGGTGGCGTTCACAAATCCCTAGGAAGCAGAGGAGGGCCAGAAGGCAGCTCTATGCTGTCCTGGCCCTCCCCGCCTTCAGGGAGTGATGCACACCAGGGGGCGGGATTGTTTCTCTGGGGATCTTGCAGCGCGTCGCCGGCAATGAGCCTTGCCGCTCACTTCCTATTTATGCCGGCGCTGTCAGAACACTGACAACGCTGGTGGCGATCGGACTCCTTTAGCGATACTAACCAGTTCCTTATAGTGTTCCTTGCAATCTATATTTAGGTAAGGTTGATGTACATGATGGCTGCTTGATCAGACTTTTCTCAAAAGTCATTCAATAGAATGACCATACTTAGAGATTGATTCTGACTGCTTTGGTTATTAAATTCAGCCCTATTTGTTTTATAAAGGTTATACCCTGTGTTTATCTGATCCTAATTAACCCTTGATGTGCATTCCACTAAATTAATTTTTGGGACCATATATATAGATAGCATTTATATTTTACATAGATGTATCCTACCATACAGACAATGCTATAGATCTTCCAGTACCCTTACATGGGGAGGCGGGGGAATACATTATTGGGCATTAAAACATAGTAACATAGTAACATAGTACATAAGGCCAAAAAAAGACCATCCAGTTCGGCCTGTCATCCTGCAAGTTGATCCAGAGGAAGGCAAAAAAAAACCTGTGAGGTAGAAGCCAATTTTCCTCACTTTAGGGGAATAAAAAATTCCTTCCCGACTCCAATCAGGCAATCAGAATAACTCCCTGGATCAACGACCCCTCTCTAGTAGCTATATCCTGTAATATTATTACACTCCAGAAATACATCCAGGCCCCTCTTGAATTCCTTTATTGTACTCACCATCACCACCTCCTCAGGCAGAGAGTTCCATAGTCTCACTGCTCTTACCGTAAAGAACCCTTTTCTATGTTTGTGTACAAACCTTCTTTCCTCCAAACGCAGAGGATGTCCCCTCCTCACAATCACAGTCCTGGGTATAAATAGATGATGGGATAGATCTCTGTACTGCCCCCTGATATATTTATACATAGTAATTAGATCTCCCCTCAGTCGTCTTTTTTCTAACGTGAATAACCCTAATTTTGATAATCTTTCACGGTATTGTAGTTGCCCCATTCCAGTTATTACTTTAGCTGCCCTCCTCTGGACCCTCTCCAGCTCTGCTATGTCTGCCTTGTTCACAGGAGCCCAGAACTGTACACAGTACTCCATGTGTGGTCTGACTAATGATTTGTAAAGTAGTAGGAATATGTTCTCATCACGGGCATCTATGCCCCTTTTGATGCAACCCATTATCTTATTGGCCTTGGCAGCAGCTGCCTGACACTGGTTTTTGCAGCTTAGTTTGGGGTTTATTAAAATTCCTAGATCCTTTTCCATGTCAGTGTTACCGAGTGTTTTACCATTTAGTATGTACGGGTGACTTGCATTATTCCTTCCCATGTGCATAACTTTACATTTGTCAGTGTTAAACCTCATCTGCCACTTATCTGCCCAAGCCTCCAATCTATCCAGATCCCTCTGTAGTAGTATACTGTCCTCTTCAGTGTTAATTACTTTACACAGTTTAGTGTCATCTGCGAAAATTTATATTTTACTATGCAAGCCTTCTACAAGATCATTAATAAATATATTGAAGAGAATAGGGCCCAATACTGACCCCTGAGGTACTCCACTAGTGACAGTGACCCAATCTGAGTATGTACCGTTAATAACCACCCTCTGTTTTCTATCATTGAGCCAGTTACTTACCCACATACAGATGTTTTCTCCCAGTCCGAGCATTCTCATTTTATATACTAACCTTTTATGTGGTACAGTGTCAAATGCTTTGGAGAAGTCCAGATACACCACATCCATTGATTCGCCGCTGTCAAGTCTAGAACTTACCTCCTCATAGAAACTGATTAAAACAGTTTGTGGATACTCATTTGAAAAGAAAGCACCCAGATCACATGAAGATTTAGGAAAAATAATAACTGAGATAGATAAAGCAAGTCCTTACATATAAAAGTCAGGAATAGATTATAAAAGTTGTAGATCACTTTCTGTGATGAGGACAGGAGCTTCTTTAGGGTTCTATATATTACACAGTGTACCAGAAAAATAAAATGGAGCTGCTCTCACCTAACATCCAAAGGAGCAGCTTATCCTAGCACAGACAGAAGGCAGTACAGGACATGTAGTACCACAATGTACTTTAAGGAGAAGCTAAGATAACAAAAAAAGAGGGTGGTTTAGGCATGATATCAACACTATATTGGGGAATGATGAGTCAAAAACGAAAAAAGTCCCTGGTTGAGATTGGAAGAAAGTGTGAAGGAGTGATGGAACCTATGAATAAATCTCAACGGGATAAGGTTTTTCAGAATATGAAGAGAATTTCACTTAACCCAGCACATAGATTGATACAATTCTTTGTAATACATCGTTTATATTACAAACCGGATTCCAAAAAAGTTGGGACACTAAACAAATTGTGAATAAAAACTGAATGCAATGATGTGGAGATGGCAAATGTCAATATTTTATTTGTAATAGAACGTAGATGACAGATCAAACGTTTAATCCGAGTAAATGTATCATTTTAAAGGAAAAATACGTTGATTCAAAATTTCACGGTGTCAACAAATCCCCAAAAAGTTGGGACAAGTAGCAATAAGAGGCTGGAAAAAGAAAATTTGAGCATAACGAAGAGCTGGAAGACCAATTAACACTAATTAGGTCAATTGGCAACATGATTGGGTATAAAAAGAGCTTCTCAGAGTGGCAGTGTCTCTTGGTGAATTGTATCACCAGTTCACCCAATGTTGCGCAGAAAGATAGTGGAGCAATATCAGAAAGGTGTTACCCAGCGAAAAATTGCAAAGACTTTGCATCTATCATCATCAACTGTGCATAACATCATCCGAAGATTCAGAGAATCTGGAACAATCTCTGTGCGTAAGGGTCAGGGCCGTAAAACCATACTGGATGCCCGTGATCTCCGGGCCCTTAAACGAAACTGCACCACAAACAGGAATGCTACTGTAAAGGAAATCACAGAATGGGCTCAGGAATACTTCCTGAAACCATTGTCAGTGAACACAATCTACCGTGCCATCCGCCGTTGCCAGCTTAAACTCTACAGTGCAAAGAAGAAGCCATTTCTAAGCAAGATCCACAAGCTCAGGCGTTTTCACTGGACAGGGATCATTTAAAATGGAGTGTGGCAAAATGGAAGACTGTTCTGTGGTCAGACGAGTCACGATTCGAAGTTCTTTTTGGAAATCTGGGACGCCATGTCATCCGGACCAAAGAGGACAAGGACAACCCAAGTTGTTATCAACGCTCAGTTCAGAAGCCTGCATCTCTGATGGTATGGGGTTGCATGAGTGCGTGTGGCATGGTCAGCTTGCATGTCTGGAAAGGCACCATCAATGCAGAAAAATATATTCAGGTTCTAGAACAACATATGCTCCCATCCAGACGTCATCTCTTTCAGGGAAGACCCTGCATTTTTCAACAAGATAATGCCAGACCACATTCTGCATCAATCACAACATCATGGCTGGCGCATCATAAAGAGGAAGGTGCAACAAAGAAGGCCCAAGACGATGGAACAGCTAGAGGCCTGTATGGGAGAGCATTCCTATTTCTAAACTTGAGAAACTGGTCTCCTCGGTCCCCAGACGTCTGTTGAGTGTTGTAAGAAGAAGGGGAGATGCCACACAGTGGTGAAAATTGCCTTGTCCCAACTTTTTGGGGATTTGTTGACACCATGAAATTCTGATTCAACATATTTTTCCCTTAAAATGGTACATTTTCTCAGTTTAAACTTTTGTTCCGTGATTTATGTTCTATTCTGAATAAAATATTAGAAGTTGGCACCTCCACATCATTGCATTCAGTTTTTATTCACGATTTGTATAGTGTCCCAACTTTTTTGGAATCCGGTTTGTACTCCCCATATTACTCCCCAGTGAAATTTACCCATTTCTATAAAGGAAAACTTTTTAAAATGCGGAGAACGGGGATCAGATGCTGTCCACATGCTTTGGATTTTTTTTTTTTGGGGGGGAAGGGGTAAGCCAAAAAATAAGAGATATCTATAAAAAGGATATCCCTCACTCCTTTGCCACTTTTGTAATAGGTCAGATGGATGTAATTAAAAATGTAAGAAAACAAGTGGTTATTGGGAAACTGTTATTTCAAGCGAGAAGGTGAAGAACAAAGCACCGGAATGTGGGTAAGAATGTTTGTGTTTATCAATGTGAAAAAACAGGATGTACGACAATTAAAAAAATGAGATAATTTAGAAAAATCTGGAGAATGAGAGAATTTAGAAAAAAATAATTGTGAATGAGTGTTACAATGACTGGATGGAATAGGAGGGTGGGTAGGGGGCAGTATAGGGTAATCTCTTATAAAGAAGATCTGGCTGTCGACTTTCCGAATCTCTGTACCCCATAGAATAAAAATTAAATTTTTACTTCTCTTATTCTGGTTTTGATAGAATATCAAACCATAGGTTTTGATAGAATATCATTGGGGGTACAAGGTTAGTAGGTAAATTTAGAATAATGGTATGGAATGGGATTGGAGATTCGGAGGGTTGAGGGTTACGGACAATATTTAATATCCAGCCAATTTTATTTAATTTTCCTTTTTGATCTATTCTCTTTTCTAGTAAGGAAATACATAGAAAATATTGTAAGTGAAATGTATAGTTGATTCTGATGATTATGTCTGTGTATACCTATCCTCCAGTGGAGTTTTTTGGATTAATTGATATTTGCTTTTTTATGTGCTACTTTTTTAAGAAACGTAATAAAGAATGAAATAAAATAAAAAAGGGAGAAGCTACTATATACTCAGTACAAGCGTTTTACAAGAGAATGGCCATGATTAGTTGGATCTGAGTCTGAGGCATTATAAATTGAGTCTAGCTTCTACTTACAATGGCCCAGGAAAGACCATTGTATGATGAAAATATTGTATTCTGAGGCCACTGTATCTTGAGGGACCACTGTGGTCTGAAAATACTGACTGTGAATGACAAGGTGTCATAAATGAGTGAAGCCGCAGCGGTGGCAGTAGACGTCATACGGTACGTAACATAATGGTATGCAGGCAGACAGCAGCAGAGGGCCAGTGATAAATAACCAGGGTCAGTGATGGCAGATCTATTCATCAGTCTCAGGCAGATTTGTTTGAAAATCCTTCAGAATTTCTCGTTTCTCGTCTTGACAAAAATGATGCTTTGAGCACTGGCGAAGGACAACTTTATCCTTTTGGGTGTGGTGATGCCACCTGCCATGCTGAAAAACCTCTCAGAGAAGATACTGGGGGCTGGACAAAACAGTATAGAGAGAGCAAACTGGGCCTGTTCTGACCACTCTTCCATACTGCCTGCTCAGAAGTCTATGCGGTCAGGTAGGACTGTACCTGGTTATTTAGGTGGTAAGTTTCTTTGTGTTAGTCTGGCGCGGCACATGAAAAAAACTGCTCCATCAAGTCCATGATCCAGAACTGGCTGTTGCGGCTTCTGCTGCCATTATAGTGGGCACAGTGGAAGGTGGGTGACTTGGAGCAGTCGAAGTGGACAGGGGCCCCCTGGTTAGACACATTGGTGGCAGGCGTCTGCTCGCCGAAAGTAGCAGCAAACTGTGTACACTGTATCCTGGTAATAAAGCAATTTGGCCTCCCTTTCGGCAATAGGAAATCATTCCCCTATTTTGATTTCATAGTGAGGGTCTAAAAATATGGATATCCATTAAGCGTCAGACTGCCTCATGGTCACAATGTGCCTATCAGTACATACGCAAGCATAGATTTGGTCATCATGGCCAGTTTTGTTGTAATCATCAGCCTTGTCCTCCTGCATAAGCTACTCCTCAGTCCTCCACAGGACTATGTTCCTGCCGTTGTCGCTGACCACCTTGCCCAGTTGGAATTGGTGGGAAGACAGCCAGAGGGAGTTAAGCTTGCATACCATCAGATTGCTGAGTTATTTCCTGGCCACAGATAAATGATGTTATTGCAGCACAATGCATTCAGCATTAATGGTTAACTGGTATACAAATGATGTTATAGCAGCATGAAATGCATTTACTAATAATGCATGGTATATTTTTCTTTTTAATTTTAAAGGGGAAAATTGCTCAGGGTTTGCAGCAGAATGTATGGGGTGTTGGCAATATGAACTGTAGAAACTTTTTTTTAAATGCTGGCTGACTGTTCATACAGAAAAATGAGTTTCTTGTAGGATTATGCAGTGAAGAACTTACCAGCAAATGGTATGAAACCAGAGACAGTGACAAGTCCCTCACTTGCTCTCTATGCCAAGCTTTCCCTGATAAAAATCTAAAATATACCCAATTCTACCCCAATTTTGCTTTGATAGTGAGGGTCTAAAAGTATGGATATCCAGTAAGCGTCAGTCTGCTTCATGGTAACAATGCAGCTATCAGTACATATGCAAGCATAGATTTGGTCATCATGGACAGTTTTGTTGTAATCATCATTAGCCTCGTCCGCCTGCGTAAGCTACTCCTCCTCCAGTGGTAACTCCTTATAGTCCTCCATGGGACTATGCTACCGAAAAGCTACCGAATGGCCAGAAAGATGCAGAAGCAGTTTTTCTTTCACAATTTTTGCTGCATGGGGGTCTACTCTAGGATAAATATCAGGGGGATAACATCGATGCTGCAGCTGTCCCTTCTGACAAATCTAGTGGCCTGCTCCAAGGGCCAGGGTACGTGAGATGCGCCTCTGATGAGCTGTCACAGCCTTACCTCAAAACAACACAAGTTCCCTGCTGACCACCACTTTATGCTGGTCGTACAGACGCTTTAGCAAGGTGGAATTCCAGCAAGTTGGAAAGTCATGGAACAAGTGGTCTATTGGCAGACTGTTCTGTCAACATGAACTGTAGAAACTTTTTTTTAAAATGCTGGTTGGCTGTTCATACAGAAAAACGAGTTTCTTGTAGGATTATGCAATGAAGAACTTGGCAGCAAATAGTATGAAACAACAGAGACAGTGACCAGTCCCTCACTTCACCAGTCACCTCTCTATGCCAAGCTTTCCCTGACAAAACTCTAAAACATACCCAATTCTATCTCCAATTCTCTCCCTATAATGCCCCTACAGTTTCCCTAGTAACTGGCTTGTGTCTGCAATAGTTTTTTTGTCAGACACAGCCACAACATTGGCTGATCAGGCTGTCTGTTAGTCTCTGAGACAATAAGGACAAGGACTCCCAGGGTTATGTGATCCTCTATCTTCTTCCTTCCTGTACTTTTCCCGCCAATTATGATAGTAAAATAGCGTTAGAAGCTGTTTTTGCGTGAGCTAATAATGTCAATGAACACTACACACTCCTCCCAATATACAGGGCATTTGGAAAGTCTTCAGACGCTTTAACTTTTTTTCACATTTTGCTATGTGATAAAATAAAAAAAGTTCACATTTTTTCCCATCATTCTGCACCCCATAATGAGAAAGTGAAAACAGAATGTTCAAAATCTTTGCTAATTTATTGAAAAGAAAAACCTAAAATATTATATTGATATAAGTATTCAGAGCCTTTACTCAGTACTTAGTATTCACAGAGTTGTCCCTAAGCCACGCCCATCTTGTCTTGACTGTGTGCCTAGGGTCATTGTCATGTTGGCAAGTAAACCTTTGTCCCAGTCTCAGGTCCAGATCACACTGGATTAGGTTTTCATTTAGGATATCTCTATACTTATGTAACGGGGTTCCGAAGGTGCACTCGGTCCCCCATAACCCGCAGATCTGTTGCTTAGCTTTGGGAATGAGGATCTGTGTTTTGACCTCATTCCCAGGGCGGTGTCACTAGCTGGGTGTCTCCCTGCTCCTAAGTCTGCCTTGAGCGCCGAGCTGATCACTCGGTGCTCGACTGGTTGGTCTGTCGGTCATGTGACGCTGGCCACGTCACATGACCCTCACTCCCCACTATAAATACAGGCAGCCTGCTGGCCACAGGTTGCCTGTTAATTAAGGTTCCACCTGTGATTTGGTCTTTCCTGGCGTACTTACCTCCTGCTGAATTCCTGACGATCCTCTGCCTGCTCCTTGTGTACTTTGCTGCTCTCCTGGTATTTATGACCCCGACTTCTCCTGACAATTCTCTGCTTGCTCCCTTTGTACTTTGTAGCTTTCCTGGTATTGACTCGGTCCGTTCACGTCCTGTTGTTTGTCTGTCTGTCATCCCTGCACTTATTCCAAGTTAGGGATTGCCGTCCAGTTGTCCCCTGTCATTAGGACTCACGAGGCAAGTAGGCAGGGCCAGGGGTAAGGGTGGAGCGCAGTGGTCACTTCCCTTCCCCCTGTGTGTGTGTGTACGCGACTGTTACAACTTAGCTCCATTCAGCTTTTCCTCAACTCTGACTAGTTTCCCAGTCCCAACCATTGAAAAACACCCCCACAGCATGATGTTGTTACCACCTTGCTTCACTGTAGGGACAGTATTGAGCATTGCCTGGTTTCCTCCAAACATGATACCAAGAAATGAGGCCAAAAATGTAAATCTTGGTTTCATCAGACCAGAGAATATTGTTTCTCATAGTCTGCGAGTCTTTTAGGTAATTTTTTGCAAATGTTCATGTGTCTTTTACTAAGGAGAGGCTTCTTTCTGGCTACTCTGCCATAAAGCCCACATTGGTAGAATGCTGCAGTGATTGGTTGACCTTCTTTAAGTTTCCCCCATCTGCATACAGGATGTTTGGAACTTGGCCAGATTGACCATTGGGTTCTTGGTCAGCATTCTCACCAAAGCCTTTCTCCCCTGATCACTTACTTTGGAGGCATGGCTTTGTTTTTGCTCTAATATGCATTGTCACCTTGAGAACT